>NW_027138505.1:102500-806502 GCF_035084215.1 Heptranchias perlo
ACAAGGTGCATTCATTTGGACAACAGCAACAGTCTGAGGTGCGGGCCAGAACCAAGAGGCAGACAACATAGGGAGGGCGTTTCCCCCCTCTGCCCACCATTTTAAAACCTAACCTTTGCAAGTGACGCACTAAGGACTTGGTCTGTTTGTTTGTAGCTCCCTGATGAGCCGCAAGATGGCGAAACCGGTCGGAGTGTTCCAAGAAGGAACGATGGATGGTACTTAAGGCTGGAGGACGGGACACATTCAGTAGTAGCCAAGCAGGAACTCTGGATGGTGCCTAAAGCTAAAGCACAAGGTGCATTCATTTGGACAACAGCAACAGTCTGAGGTGCGGGCCAGAACCAAGAGGCAGACAACATAGGGAGGGCGTTTCCCCCCTCTGCCCACCATTTTAAAACCTAACCTTTGCAAGTGACGCACTAAGGACTTGGTCTGTTTGTTTGTAGCTCCCTGATGAGCCGCAAGATGGCGAAACCGGTCGGAGTGTTCCAAGAAGGAACGATGGATGGTACTTAAGGCTGGAGGACGGGACACATTCAGTAGTAGCCAAGCAGGAACTCTGGATGGTGCCTAAAGCTAAAGCACAAGGTGCATTCATTTGGACAACAGCAACAGTCTGAGGTGCGGGCCAGAACCAAGAGGCAGACAACATAGGGAGGGCGTTTCCCCCCTCTGCCCACCATTTTAAAACCTAACCTTTGCAAGTGACGCACTAAGGACTTGGTCTGTTTGTTTGTAGCTCCCTGATGAGCCGCAAGATGGCGAAACCGGTCGGAGTGTTCCAAGAAGGAACGATGGATGGTACTTAAGGCTGGAGGACGGGACACATTCAGTAGTAGCCAAGCAGGAACTCTGGATGGTGCCTAAAGCTAAAGCACAAGGTGCATTCATTTGGACAACAGCAACAGTCTGAGGTGCGGGCCAGAACCAAGAGGCAGACAACATAGGGAGGGCGTTTCCCCCCTCTGCCCACCATTTTAAAACCTAACCTTTGCAAGTGACGCACTAAGGACTTGGTCTGTTTGTTTGTAGCTCCCTGATGAGCCGCAAGATGGCGAAACCGGTCGGAGTGTTCCAAGAAGGAACGATGGATGGTACTTAAGGCTGGAGGACGGGACACATTCAGTAGTAGCCAAGCAGGAACTCTGGATGGTGCCTAAAGCTAAAGCACAAGGTGCATTCATTTGGACAACAGCAACAGTCTGAGGTGCGGGCCAGAACCAAGAGGCAGACAACATAGGGAGGGCGTTTCCCCCCTCTGCCCACCATTTTAAAACCTAACCTTTGCAAGTGACGCACTAAGGACTTGGTCTGTTTGTTTGTAGCTCCCTGATGAGCCGCAAGATGGCGAAACCGGTCGGAGTGTTCCAAGAAGGAACGATGGATGGTACTTAAGGCTGGAGGACGGGACACATTCAGTAGTAGCCAAGCAGGAACTCTGGATGGTGCCTAAAGCTAAAGCACAAGGTGCATTCATTTGGACAACAGCAACAGTCTGAGGTGCGGGCCAGAACCAAGAGGCAGACAACATAGGGAGGGCGTTTCCCCCCTCTGCCCACCATTTTAAAACCTAACCCTAACCCTAACCCTAACCCTAACCCTAACCCTAACCCTAACCCTAACCCTAACCCTAATGCAGCGTAACCCTAACCCTAACCCTAACCCTAACCCTAACCCTAACCCTAATGCAGCGTAACCCTAACCCTAACCCTAACCCTAACCCTAACCCTAATGCAGCGTAACCCTAACCCTAACCCTAACCCTAACCCTAACCCTAACCCTAACCCTAATGCAGCAACAGCAACAGTCTGAGGTGCGGGCCAGAACCAAGAGGCAGACAACATAGGGAGGGCGTTTCCCCCCTCTGCCCATCATTTTAAAACCTAACCTTTGCAAGTGACGCACTAAGGACTTGGTCTGTTTGTTTGTAGCTCCCTGATGAGCCGCAAATTGGCGAAACCGGTCGGAGTGTTCCAAGAAGGAACGATGGATGGTACTTAAGGCTGGAGGACGGGACACATTCAGTAGTAGCCAAGCAGGAACTCTGGATGGTGCCTAAAGCTAAAGCAAAAGGTGCATTCATTTGGACAACAGCAACAGTCGGAGGTGCGGGCCAGAACCAAGAGGCAGACAACATAGGGAGGGCGTTTCCCCCCTCTGCCCACCATTTTAAAACCTAACCCTAACCCTAACCCTAACCCTAACCCTAATGCAGAACCAAGAGGCAGACAACATAGGGAGGGCGTTTCCCCCCTCTGCCCACCATTTTAAAACCTAACTTTTGCAAGTGACGCACTAAGGACTTGGTCTGTTTGTTTATAGCTCCCTGATGAGCCGCAAGATGGCGAAACCGGTCGGAGTGTTCCAAGAAGGAACGATGGATGGTACTTAAGGCTGGAGGACGGGACACATTCAGTAGTAGCCAAGCAGGAACTCTGGATGGTGCCTAAAGCTAAAGCACAAGGTGCATTCATTTGGACAACAGCAACAGTCTGAGGTGCGGGCCAGAACCAAGAGGCAGACAACATAGGGAGGGCGTTTCCCCCCTCTGCCCACCATTTTAAAACCTAACTTTTGCAAGTGACGCACTAAGGACTTGGTCTGTTTGTTTATAGCTCCCTGATGAGCCGCAAGATGGCGAAACCGGTCGGAGTGTTCCAAGAAGGAACGATGGATGGTACTTAAGGCTGGAGGACGGGACACATTCAGTAGTAGCCAAGCAGGAACTCTGGATGGTGCCTAAAGCTAAAGCACAAGGTGCATTCATTTGGACAACAGCAACAGTCTGAGGTGCGGGCCAGAACCAAGAGGCAGACAACATAGGGAGGGCGTTTCCCCCCTCTGCCCACCATTTTAAAACCTAACTTTTGCAAGTGACGCACTAAGGACTTGGTCTGTTTGTTTATAGCTCCCTGATGAGCCGCAAGATGGCGAAACCGGTCGGAGTGTTCCAAGAAGGAACGATGGATGGTACTTAAGGCTGGAGGACGGGACACATTCAGTAGTAGCCAAGCAGGAACTCTGGATGGTGCATTCATTTGGACAACAGCAACAGTCTGAGGTGCGGGCCAGAACCAAGAGGCAGACAACATAGGGAGGGCGTTTCCCCCCTCTGCCCACCATTTTAAAACCTAACTTTTGCAAGTGACGCACTAAGGACTTGGTCTGTTTGTTTATAGCTCCCTGATGAGCCGCAAGATGGCGAAACCGGTCGGAGTGTTCCAAGAAGGAACGATGGATGGTACTTAAGGCTGGAGGACGGGACACATTCAGTAGTAGCCAAGCAGGAACTCTGGATGGTGCATTCATTTGGACAACAGCAACAGTCTGAGGTGCGGGCCAGAACCAAGAGGCAGACAACATAGGGAGGGCGTTTCCCCCCTCTGCCCACCATTTTAAAACCTAACCCTAACCCTAACCCTAACCCTAACCCTAATGCAGAACCAAGAGGCAGACAACATAGGGAGGGCGTTTCCCCCCTCTGCCCACCATTTTAAAACCTAACTTTTGCAAGTGACGCACTAAGGACTTGGTCTGTTTGTTTATAGCTCCCTGATGAGCCGCAAGATGGCGAAACCGGTCGGAGTGTTCCAAGAAGGAACGATGGATGGTACTTAAGGCTGGAGGACGGGACACATTCAGTAGTAGCCAAGCAGGAACTCTGGATGGTGCCTAAAGCTAAAGCACAAGGTGCATTCATTTGGACAACAGCAACAGTCTGAGGTGCGGGCCAGAACCAAGAGGCAGACAACATAGGGAGGGCGTTTCCCCCCTCTGCCCACCATTTTAAAACCTAACTTTTGCAAGTGACGCACTAAGGACTTGGTCTGTTTGTTTATAGCTCCCTGATGAGCCGCAAGATGGCGAAACCGGTCGGAGTGTTCCAAGAACGAACGATGGATGGTACTTAAGGCTGGAGGACGGGACACATTCAGTAGTAGCCAAGCAGGAACTCTGGATGGTGCCTAAAGCTAAAGCACAAGGTGCATTCATTTGGACAACAGCAACAGTCTGAGGTGCGGGCCAGAACCAAGAGGCAGACAACATAGGGAGGGCGTTTCCCCCCTCTGCCCACCATTTTAAAACCTAACTTTTGCAAGTGACGCACTAAGGACTTGGTCTGTTTGTTTATAGCTCCCTGATGAGCCGCGAGATGGCGAAACCGGTCGGAGTGTTCCAAGAAGGAACGATGGATGGTACTTAAGGCTGGAGGACGGGACACATTCAGTAGTAGCCAAGCAGGAACTCTGGATGGTGCCTAAAGCTAAAGCACAAGGTGCATTCATTTGGACAACAGCAACAGTCTGAGGTGCGGGCCAGAACCAAGAGGCAGACAACATAGGGAGGGCGTTTCCCCCCTCTGCCCACCATTTTAAAACCTAACTTTTGCAAGTGACGCACTAAGGACTTGGTCTGTTTGTTTATAGCTCCCTGATGAGCCGCAAGATGGCGAAACCGGTCGGAGTGTTCCAAGAAGGAACGATGGATGGTACTTAAGGCTGCAGGACAGGACACATTCAGTAGTAGCCAAGCAGGAACTCTGGATGGTGCCTAAAGCTAAAGCACAAGGTGCATTCATTTGGACAACAGCAACAGTCTGAGGTGCGGGCCAGAACCAAGAGGCAGACAACATAGGGAGGGCGTTTCCCCCCTCTGCCCACCATTTTAAAACCTAACTTTTGCAAGTGACGCACTAAGGACTTGGTCTGTTTGTTTATAGCTCCCTGATGAGCCGCAAGATGGCGAAACCGGTCGGAGCGTTCCAAGAAGGAACGATGGATGGTACTTAAGGCTGCAGGACAGGACAAATTCAGTAGTAGCCAAGCAGGAACTCTGGATGGTGCCTAAAGCTAAAGCACAAGGTGCATTCATTTGGACAACAGCAACAGTCTGAGGTGCGGGCCAGAACCAAGAGGCAGACAACATAGGGAGGGCGTTTCCCCCCTCTGCCCACCATTTTAAAACCTAACTTTTGCAAGTGACGCACTAAGGACTTGGTCTGTTTGTTTATAGCTCCCTGATGAGCCGCAAGATGGCGAAACCGGTCGGAGTGTTCCAAGAAGGAACGATGGATGGTACTTAAGGCTGCAGGACAGGACACATTCAGTAGTAGCCAAGCAGGAACTCTGGATGGTGCCTAAAGCTAAAGCACAAGGTGCATTCATTTGGACAACAGCAACAGTCTGAGGTGCGGGCCAGAACCAAGAGGCAGACAACATAGGGAGGGCGTTTCCCCCCTCTGCCCACCATTTTAAAACCTAACTTTTGCAAGTGACGCACGAAGGACTTGGTCTGTTTGTTTATAGCTCCCTGATGAGCCGCAAGATGGCGAAACCGGTCGGAGTGTTCCAAGAAGGAACGATGGATGGTACTTCAGGCTGCAGGACAGGACACATTCAGTAGTAGCCAAGCAGGAACTCTGGATGGTGCCTAAAGCTAAAGCACAAGGTGCATTCATTTGGACAACAGCAACAGTCTGAGGTGCGGGCCAGAACCAAGAGGCAGACAACATAGGGAGGGCGTTTCCCCCCTCTGCCCACCATTTTAAAACCTAACTTTTGCGAGTGACGCACTAAGGACTTGGTCTGTTTGTTTATAGCTCCCTGATGAGCCGCAAGATGGCGAAACCGGTCGGAGTGTTCCAAGAAGGAACGATGGATGGTACTTCAGGCTGCAGGACAGGACACATTCAGTAGTAGCCAAGCAGGAACTCTGGATGGTGCCTAAAGCTAAAGCACAAGGTGCATTCATTTGGACAACAGCAACAGTCTGAGGTGCGGGCCAGAACCAAGAGGCAGACAACATAGGGAGGGCGTTTCCCCCCTCTGCCCACCATTTTAAAACCTAACTTTTGCAAGTGACGCACTAAGGACTTGGTCTGTTTGTTTATAGCTCCCTGATGAGCCGCAAGATGGCGAAACCGGTAGGAGTGTTCCAAGAAGGAACGATGGATGGTACTTAAGGCTGCAGGACAGGACACATTCAGTAGTAGCCAAGCAGGAACTCTGGATGGTGCCTAAAGCTAAAGCACAAGGTGCATTCATTTGGACAACAGCAACAGTCTGAGGTGCGGGCCAGAACCAAGAGGCAGACAACATAGGGAGGGCGTTTCCCCCCTCTGCCCAACATTTTAAAACCTAACCCTAACCCTAACCCTAACCCTAACCCTAATGCAGCGTAACCCTAACCCTAACCCTAACCCTAACCCTAACCCTAATGCAGCAACAGCAACAGTCTGAGGTGCGGGCCAGAACCAAGAGGCAGACAACATAGGGAGGGCGTTTCCCCCCTCTGCCCACCATTTTAAAACCTAACCTTTGCAAGTGACGCACTAAGGACTTGGTCTGTTTGTTTGTAGCTCCCTGATGAGCCGCAAATTGGCGAAACCGGTCGGAGTGTTCCAAGAAGGAACGATGGATGGTACTTAAGGCTGGAGGACGGGACACATTCAGTAGTAGCCAAGCAGGAACTCTGGATGGTGCCTAAAGCTAAAGCAAAAGGTGCATTCATTTGGACAACAGCAACAGTCGGAGGTGCGGGCCAGAACCAAGAGGCAGACAACATAGGGAGGGCGTTTCCCCCCTCTGCCCACCATTTTAAAACCTAACCCTAACCCTAACCCTAACCCTAACCCTAACCCTAACCCTAATGCAGAACCAAGAGGCAGACAACATAGGGAGGGCGTTTCCCCCCTCTGCCCACCATTTTAAAACCTAACTTTTGCAAGTGACGCACTAAGGACTTGGTCTGTTTGTTTATAGCTCCCTGATGAGCCGCAAGATGGCGAAACCGGTCGGAGTGTTCCAAGAAGGAACGATGGATGGTACTTAAGGCTGGAGGACGGGACACATTCAGTAGTAGCCAAGCAGGAACTCTGGATGGTGCCTAAAGCTAAAGCACAAGGTGCATTCATTTGGACAACAGCAACAGTCTGAGGTGCGGGCCAGAACCAAGAGGCAGACAACATAGGGAGGGCGTTTCCCCCCTCTGCCCACCATTTTAAAACCTAACTTTTGCAAGTGACGCACTAAGGACTTGGTCTGTTTGTTTATAGCTCCCTGATGAGCCGCAAGATGGCGAAACCGGTCGGAGTGTTCCAAGAAGGAACGATGGATGGTACTTAAGGCTGGAGGACGGGACACATTCAGTAGTAGCCAAGCAGGAACTCTGGATGGTGCCTAAAGCTAAAGCACAAGGTGCATTCATTTGGACAACAGCAACAGTCTGAGGTGCGGGCCAGAACCAAGAGGCAGACAACATAGGGAGGGCGTTTCCCCCCTCTGCCCACCATTTTAAAACCTAACTTTTGCAAGTGACGCACTAATGACTTGGTCTGTTTGTTTATAGCTCCCTGATGAGCCGCAAGATGGCGAAACCGGTCGGAGTGTTCCAAGAAGGAACGATGGATGGTACTTAAGGCTGGAGGACGGGACACATTCAGTAGTAGCCAAGCAGGAACTCTGGATGGTGCCTAAAGCTAAAGCACAAGGTGCATTCATTTGGACAACAGCAACAGTCTGAGGTGCGGGCCAGAACCAAGAGGCAGACAACATAGGGAGGGCGTTTCCCCCCTCTGCCCACCATTTTAAAACCTAACTTTTGCAAGTGACGCACTAAGGACTTGGTCTGTTTGTTTATAGCTCCCTGATGAGCCGCAAGATGGCGAAACCGGTCGGAGTGTTCCAAGAAGGAACGATGGATGGTACTTAAGGCTGGAGGACGGGACACATTCAGTAGTAGCCAAGCAGGAACTCTGGATGGTGCCTAAAGCTAAAGCACAAGGTGCATTCATTTGGACAACAGCAACAGTCTGAGGTGCGGGCCAGAACCAAGAGGCAGACAACATAGGGAGGGCGTTTCCCCCCTCTGCCCACCATTTTAAAACCTAACTTTTGCAAGTGACGCACTAAGGACTTGGTCTGTTTGTTTATAGCTCCCTGATGAGCCGCAAGATGGCGAAACCGGTCGGAGTGTTCCAAGAAGGAACGATGGATGGTACTTAAGGCTGGAGGACGGGACACATTCAGTAGTAGCCAAGCAGGAACTCTGGATGGTGCCTAAAGCTAAAGCACAAGGTGCATTCATTTGGACAACAGCAACAGTCTGAGGTGCGGGCCAGAACCAAGAGGCAGACAACATAGGGAGGGCGTTTCCCCCCTCTGCCCACCATTTTAAAACCTAACTTTTGCAAGTGACGCACTAATGACTTGGTCTGTTTGTTTATAGCTCCCTGATGAGCCGCAAGATGGCGAAACCGGTCGGAGTGTTCCAAGAAGGAACGATGGATGGTACTTAAGGCTGGAGGACGGGACACATTCAGTAGTAGCCAAGCAGGAACTCTGGATGGTGCCTAAAGCTAAAGCACAAGGTGCATTCATTTGGACAACAGCAACAGTCTGAGGTGCGGGCCAGAACCAAGAGGCAGACAACATAGGGAGGGCGTTTCCCCCCTCTGCCCACCATTTTAAAACCTAACTTTTGCAAGTGACGCACTAAGGACTTGGTCTGTTTGTTTATAGCTCCCTGATGAGCCGCAAGATGGCGAAACCGGTCGGAGTGTTCCAAGAAGGAACGATGGATGGTACTTAAGGCTGGAGGACGGGACACATTCAGTAGTAGCCAAGCAGGAACTCTGGATGGTGCCTAAAGCTAAAGCACAAGGTGCATTCATTTGGACAACAGCAACAGTCTGAGGTGCGGGCCAGAACCAAGAGGCAGACAACATAGGGAGGGCGTTTCCCCCCTCTGCCCACCATTTTAAAACCTAACTTTTGCAAGTGACGCACTAAGGACTTGGTCTGTTTGTTTATAGCTCCCTGATGAGCCGCAAGATGGCGAAACCGGTCGGAGTGTTCCAAGAAGGAACGATGGATGGTACTTAAGGCTGGAGGACGGGACACATTCAGTAGTAGCCAAGCAGGAACTCTGGATGGTGCCTAAAGCTAAAGCACAAGGTGCATTCATTTGGACAACAGCAACAGTCTGAGGTGCGGGCCAGAACCAAGAGGCAGACAACATAGGGAGGGCGTTTCCCCCCTCTGCCCACCATTTTAAAACCTAACCCTAACCCTAACCCTAACCCTAATGCAGCGCACAAAGGACTTGGTCTGTTTGTTTGTAGCTCCCTGATGAGCCGCAAGATGGCGAAACCGGTCGGAGTGTTCCAAGAAGGAACGATGGATGGTACTTAAGGCTGGAGGACGGGACACATTCAGTAGTAGCCAAGCAGGAACTCTGGATGGTGCCTAAAGCTAAAGCACAAGGTGCATTCATTTGGACAACAGCAACAGTCTGAGGTGCGGGCCAGAACCAAGAGGCAGACAACATAGGGAGGGCGTTTCCCCCCTCTGCCCACCATTTTAAAACCTAACTTTTGCAAGTGACGCACTAAGGACTTGGTCTGTTTGTTTATAGCTCCCTGATGAGCCGCAAGATGGCGAAACCGGTCGGAGTGTTCCAAGAAGGAACGATGGATGGTACTTAAGGCTGGAGGACGGGACACATTCAGTAGTAGCCAAGCAGGAACTCTGGATGGTGCCTAAAGCTAAAGCACAAGGTGCATTCATTTGGACAACAGCAACAGTCTGAGGTGCGGGCCAGAACCAAGAGGCAGACAACATAGGGAGGGCGTTTCCCCCCTCTGCCCACCATTTTAAAACCTAACTTTTGCAAGTGACGCACTAATGACTTGGTCTGTTTGTTTATAGCTCCCTGATGAGCCGCAAGATGGCGAAACCGGTCGGAGTGTTCCAAGAAGGAACGATGGATGGTACTTAAGGCTGGAGGACGGGACACATTCAGTAGTAGCCAAGCAGGAACTCTGGATGGTGCCTAAAGCTAAAGCACAAGGTGCATTCATTTGGACAACAGCAACAGTCTGAGGTGCGGGCCAGAACCAAGAGGCAGACAACATAGGGAGGGCGTTTCCCCCCTCTGCCCACCATTTTAAAACCTAACTTTTGCAAGTGACGCACTAAGGACTTGGTCTGTTTGTTTATAGCTCCCTGATGAGCCGCAAGATGGCGAAACCGGTCGGAGTGTTCCAAGAAGGAACGATGGATGGTACTTAAGGCTGGAGGACGGGACACATTCAGTAGTAGCCAAGCAGGAACTCTGGATGGTGCCTAAAGCTAAAGCACAAGGTGCATTCATTTGGACAACAGCAACAGTCTGAGGTGCGGGCCAGAACCAAGAGGCAGACAACATAGGGAGGGCGTTTCCCCCCTCTGCCCACCATTTTAAAACCTAAACCTAACCCTAACCCTAACCCTAACCCTAACCCTAATGCAGCCAAGCAGGAACTCTGGATGGTGCCTAAAGCTAAAGCACAAGGTGCATTCATTTGGACAACAGCAACAGTCTGAGGTGCGGGCCAGAACCAAGAGGCAGACAACATAGGGAGGGCGTTTCCCCCCTCTGCCCACTATTTTAAAACCTAACCCTAACCCTAACCCTGACCCTGACCCTGACCCTGACCCTGACCCTGACCCTGACCCTGACCCTGACCCTAACCCTAACCCAGCGATCGGCAAGAAAAAGAAGCCAGGTGGTAAGGTAAAGCGTGGGCCAACCAAAAGTGGCAGGTATAAGTGACAAGAAGCTCAAGTGTTGAGTGAGAATACGAACACAAGAGGGTGTAACTACCCTCCTGCCCACACCATACAACCTAACCCTAACCCTAACCCTAACCCTAATGCACTAACCCTAACCCTAACCCTAACCCTAACCCTAACCCTAACCCTAATGCAGCGACCCTGACCCTCAACTCACCCCAACACTAACCCCAGTGCAGCAACCCTAACCCTAACCTGAACCCCCCAACCTCAATACAACACTACGTAAAATAAAGGGTAGGGTTCCAACACCAATAATAATAACTAAATACGACATAGAGACCATAAATTGGCAAAACCCAGGAACTGATTATAACCCCAGAGGGTGATCAAAGGATTACGGATCAAGAAATTACTAAGAAGAGATCGGCAAGAAAAAGAAGCCAGGTGGTAAGGTAAAGCGTGGGCCAACCAAAAGTGGCAGGTATAAGTGACAAGAAGCTCAAGGGTTGAGTGAGAATACGAACACAAGAGGGTGTAACTACCCTCCTGCCCACACCATACAACCTAACATTCAGGAGTGACAGGCTTTACATTACCACAGACAAAAGAAGATATAAATGCCAAGAAAAGAAAACCCAGAGAATATATCTTGCAAATACCTTAAACCTAAATTTGATCAGTGAGGTAGATGGTTAAATAACTTTTTGTTCCCCTTTCGCCCCCCCCACAAAAAAAGCAGCAAGCAACTTATAAAAATAGGGAGCACCAAGGAGGTTTTTTAAATTTTAAAATCTAAAATATTTAAAAGGTGCACTTAAAATAAAGCATGGCTGGAAATGTGGGTCTGACAGACATGGAACTCATCTTCCCAAACCCCCCCCACGAGGTTTGGGACAGCAATAAGGGCACAAAAGATTACATATTTTTTTTAAAAAGTTGTAGTTCCCATAGACACGGTCTCTGGACATTGATGCGGGGACAGCCCCTTTAAGAGATGCCTGGTGCTGCGGGAACGGCCCCTTTAAGAGATGCCTGGTGCTGCGGGGAACGCGACAGCAGGGAGCTGCTGGATATCGACCTCGGTTTTTTTAAAAGAAACCCTTTCCCCGGGGATCTGGAGGAGTTGGGGACACGGGTGAGAATCCGATAACTTTATCTAGTCTTTAGATTTTGAGCGTTCACCGGGTGATTTTTATCTTTGAAATCGGGTTTTTTTCTCAACGACTGAAAAGCGAGCGCCGTGTGAGGCATTCTGGGATATGGAGTTCTCTCGGGTCAAACACGAGGGCAACGCTCTTAAATAAAAGGGTTTACTTTGGTTTTTTGGGGCTGGGGGACCTTTCTTTCCCCCTCCTCTCCCCCCGGGGGGTGGGTGGCGGCGGATTCGGGAGTTTTTTTTGGGGAATCGGACCTTGGAAATCGTTTTTTTCTGCGCGGCCGCTGAAAAGCGAGCGACGCGTGAGGCATTCTGGGAGATTGAGTTTCGTTTAACGAGCGAGCGGGTTTAAAAAGGAGGAAATCGGTGGGAAGTTTCATTAATTGTTTAAAATACCCTTATAATTAAAAGGCATAGCCGGAGGTGGGGGTTTGGAGAAGTAGCTTCATGTTTTTATTTAAAAAATGAGGTGAGGCGGACAGGTAATCAAGCCCCGGGGTCAGTGGAGACAGTCAGACTCCGTGGCGCCAGAATGACCTGGAGCATTAAAACAGATTCAAAGGTTAAAAAGCAATATTTTTAAAAACATTACCTCAAAAAAAATAACCCCAAACATCTAAGATAAACTGAAGGAACATTAAAACATTAGGTTAAAAAAATATAATTTAAAAATAACGAACACGTGGAGCGAAGGGGGCGGGGCCAGCCCTGCATGAGACAGGACTCATTACATGCAGGACAGAAATTCTAACCAATCCCAGGTCAAGGCTAGCCTGCTTGTGGGCGGGAACAAAACTTCAGCCAACAGTAGCACACAGGGGAGGGGCCAGTCCAAGGCACCGAGCTTATAAGTGGCTGTAAACAAAATTAAAATCCTTTCTCCCTGATGAAGCTTAAGGATAAGCGAAACGTCGGAGAAAAAAAGATTCCAGGCCGGAGAACTTACTGAACTAAAGAGTTTTTGGATAGTACTGTTGCAGGCAGAGAACCATCGAAGCCAGAGAGCCACCGGAGGGGAGGTGAGACCGGTGGAAAAAGAGCCTTTCCAGGCGGGACAGCCGGCTGAGCTGGGGAGTGTTTGGAGGACGCAGTCCCAGGCAGGAGACCATCTGAGCCAGGGAGCCACCGTGGGGTGAGATTACAGTTACTAGCGGGGACCTCTATTACCAAATAGAAGCTAGTAACATCTTTTAAAACCTTTTGCACCTTTCTACACCCAGGGAATGGCTAACACTATGCGGAACACATGCAGGTTGTCTGACAACCGTACGCATATGAGGTCGGACCCTGGTACACATAGGTGTCTCCCCGTAGCCAGGGATGAATTTGCTACAACAGTGAGAATAATTTATAGAATTTTCCAGACAATCCACCATCTAATATTCTTAAAGGGCCAGAATCAGCCCCCTAAGGGCATCTTAAAACAAGCTGATAAACTAACCTGCTTTATAAAACCGGCAAAACCGTCACAGGAAACCCTAACCAAATTGGCTTTGAATTCAGAAAATTGGGCAAAACAGACCAGACAGATTCTAATTGAGCACTATACAACAAACCTGGAAGAATTAGAAAATGAATTTGCTCAGGCTGCAGTGACAGAGCGCCTGGAAGAAATGATGGCGAAAGCAACTAATTGGATTAAAAAGAGTCTTAGACATAAATTCAAAATTCAATCAATTGATGAGGCAAAGAGACATGTGGTGGGATTAGCATCACGGTTGATAGAGCAAGGGACCAGCACACAATTGGGGACAGAACAGCGGACCGGCACACGGACTAGGACGCCCCCACGCCATAGGCCAAATACCTGGGCAGCCTTGTTCCACCAGCCTGCCATCACAGCCCCCTCATGCCGCAGACGGACTGAAACCCCCCCCCCACCCCGTGGGCCAGCTGCCACGACTTTGTCACGCCACCGACGGACACCCCCACCCCGTGAGCCAACTGCCACAACCTCGTCACGCCACCGACACACCCCCCCACCCTTTGAGCCAGCTGCCATGACTTCAGCACGCCACCGGCAGACCCCCCCACCCCTTGCACCAGTTGCCACGACTTCGTCACACCACCAACACACCCCCCCACCCTTTGAGCCAGCTGCCATGACTTCGTCATGCCACCAATGGACACCCCCACCCCTTGCACCAGTTGCCACGACTTCGTCACACCACCAACACACCCCCCCACCCTTTGAGCCAGCTGCCATGACTTCGTCACGCCACCGACAGACCGCCTCACCCCTTGCACCAGTTGCCACGACTTCGTCACGCCACCGACAGACCCCCCCACCCCGTGGGCCAGCTACCCCGACTTCATCACACCACCAGCAGACCACTGAAACCCCCCCTTCCTTGCGGTCCAGGGCAGTGACCCCCCCTTCCCCGCCATCCAGGGCGGCGACTAGCCCTACCCCACCCCACAGGCCAAGGACCAGGATTTCCAATGTGGCCATCATTAGGGACCTGGACATCACACTTGGCTCTCAAGAGCCTGAGCCACGTAGACCCCAGCACTACATGGGGAACCAACATCAGACCGTATTAAACCAAATCACTAGGGATTCCTCAGACCCAAAACAAACAGAAGGGAGAACCCCTCCTACACCAGGGACAAATCCATGCACAACATTCCTGTACCCCAAAACCAGGGTCACGTACCAACCGCTCCCACAGAGACAAAAGAAAGACTGTACCAAACCAACCATCCCAAGAAATACAGCAGTTCTAGAGCCCGAGATCAGAGTCACAAAACAACCACTTCCACAGAAACAAAGGAACGACCAGACCGGACAGGTAAACCCAATAGACACAGAAATGAGGACAGGAACAATGAGAGCCCAGACAGATAACACAGTAGGAGAGGCAGAAATAGCTGAAGCCGAGGTAGGGAACACAATAGGGGAGGCAGGGGTAGCAGACATAGAAACAGAAAACACACCAACAGGGGCAGAACCTGACACTGAAGGGGAAGATGCACAGAGAGTGACGAGGCACCCCAACACCAGCCGAAAAAACATTACCTGGAAATTGGAACCCAGGAAATCCATTTTAATAATAGGAGATTCTAACCTCTCCAAGATAAAAAGATGCCCAAATCCCACCACCCAAATTGATAGCTTTCCAGGAGCTAAATTCATTCATGTCACAGCAATTCTGGACAAATTGGAACCCTGTCCGGAGACCAAAAAGGTGGTGCTCTCAGTTGGCATTAATAATCGAACGCAGAGACCACTGACTGCAACCAAGCAACTGCAGTCATTACTTAAATTGGCTAAGAGCACATTCCCAAATGCTCAGATCTGGGTGCCGGAAATTAACTTCAGTAACTTACTTCCAGAAATGGAGAGGGATACAATCAGAGGAATTAACCAGCATATAAAAAAACAGAATTATATACCAGCAATTAATGCTAGATCCTTTAAAGTGGGGGCTGACCACATCCATTGGACAGATAGCACTGCCCATAACATAATAAACCAGTGGATGAAGTGTTTAAACTAAAAAGGACATTAACCCAAGAGAAGGGTAGATTAAACCTGGGAAAAACTGTTATTAATATTTCCCAACTCTTTAACCCCACAGAGGTACAGGAGAGGGTTTTAAACAAGGGCCTTACATTTGTTCCAACCCCAAAACATTGTAAAGTACAAATTCAGGAAGATCTGAAAAGGTTTTACAGGAGAGTAAAACTGACCGATTACTTTAGCGATTCAGAAACAGACAAGCAACCTTTTACACCACCATCAGAATGGACCCCACCAAACAATAAAATAGAGCCAGAAATCCTAAACTTTATTAAACAGACTCAATCACAAATTGAAAAAATCCCTAAACAGACAGACAAGCAAAACCTCACTGGAAGAGAGAGACGGGCAATCATAGAACTTAGAAACAATCTAGATATAATCATAAAACCAGCAGATAAGGGCAGTAGTATAGTGATCATGGATAGGCAACAGTATCTACTTGAAGCTCACAGACAGCTTAATAATACAGCCCACTACACGAAATTAGCAGGACCAATTTACCAGGACACACGAAAAGAGATTGGAAACATTTTAACAGAACTAAAGAAATCTAAACACTTGAATCAGAAACAAGTGGAATACCTAAGGGGGGAACAACCACAACCCAGAAAATTCTACATACTACCCAAAATACACAAGCACCCTGACACATGGACTGTACCAGGAGAAATCCCACCAGGAAGACCCATTGTGTCAGACTGTGGTAGTGAATCCTACAGGATAGCAGAATACATTGACTCATTCCTAAACCCCTTATCACAGAAGCACCCTAGCTACATTAAAGACACTTACCACTTCATAGAAATAGTGAACTCACTGACCGTACCCCCGAACGCAATACTCTTTACCATGGACATTGAAAGACTACACACAAACATAGAAACAGACAGAGGCATACAGGCAGTGGAAAATATCCTTAGAAAGTTCCCCCAACCCCACAGACCAGATGCAGCCATAATCCAGCTATTACACCTAGGACTAAAAAAATGACTTTGAATTCCAGGAGCAATTCTACCTACAGATTAAGGGCACGGCTATGGGCAAGAAATTTGCCCCGGCCTACGCAAACATATACATGGCAGACTGGGAAAACACAGTCTTTGAAAAGTGTTCCAAGCTCCCGATGTGTTATTACAGATACCTGGATGACATATGGGGAGTCTGGACTCACACAGAAACAGAATTGCAAGAATTTGTAGGTATTCTCAACAGTCACCACCAATCTATTAAACTTAAAGTTACAACACATAGAGAAAGTGTGGATTTCCTGGACACCACAGTATTTAAATTACAACAGGAGAATAACAGCCACAAGCTAGCAACAAAGGTATTCTTTAAAGAAACAGACACACACACACTCCTGCACATAAACAGCCACCATCCAAAACATACCTTTCGGGGGCTGGTGAAGTCACAACTGACACGTTTTCACCGCATATGCACAAACGGAGAGGACTTTAGGGAAGCCACCACAACCCTATTTACTGCACTGAGACAGAGAGGTTACACAAAAAGGTTCCTCAGGCACCTTAAGTCTGATTTCCTGAGGGGACTGAATAGCCCACGGCCAAACAGAGAAGTAGCAAGACTACCACTGATAACGACATACGATACAACGACCAAACTAATACACGGAGTGATTAAAACCCAATTTGGGAAACTAAAAGAGGATGTTGACACACTTAGTCGATACCACATAACGTCAGCATACAGAAGAAGTCAAAACCTTCGAGGTATGCTGGTTCGGAGTAGGATAAGAAAACAGACAACCCAGAACTGCACAAACCCAAAATGTGGGACGTGTAAATACCTAATAATCCGCAAAATGATACAAAATAGACACACAGGAAAAGCAGCCCTAATTAAACAAAGAATTACATGTGAACAGCACAATGCTGTATATGCAATTCGATGCAAACAATGCCACATCTTGTATGTAGGAGAAACAGGGAATAGTCTAAGGATGAGGCTCACAGGGCACCTCAGTGCTATTAGAACAAAGGGTGTCTACAAACCTACCTCCCGACACTTCATGGAGCATGGTCTTGAATCCCTGGAATTTATGGGGTTGGAGACCAACATGAACTGGACAACCTCACAAAGGAAGAGGAGGGAAAAACACTGGATAACAACCCTACAAACTCAGTTACCAAAGGGCTTAAATCAGATCTAAAATGGGGGAAATCCAACATCAAAAAACAAAACTGCCCCGACCTTAATTACCACAAATCCCAACCCCAACTTGATAAACCTCTCAAACCGCAACCACACCACACCCTACCCTAATCACAATAAACAGAGCTAACCCCTACTGTTTAAGCTAACCAAAACCACTAAACCCCACACTGCCCACAACAAACAGACCAAAGCCCCAACCCTAACTACAAACAGACCCCATCCATATCCCAAATCCTAACTCCAAATGCACCCCACTCTACCCCTAAAGCCTAACCGTAACTCTAATACAGCAAACCTAATCTCCCACCCCACCCCTAAAATCTAAACCGAACACACCCCACCCTACTCCTAAACCCTGACCCTCACTTAACCCTACCCCTAATGCAACCCTAACCCATAACTCCAACCCCCTAGCCCTGAATCTAATCACAACTCTGAACCTGGACCGTAACCCTGATGCACCCTACCCTACCCCTAAACACCTAACCCTAACCCTGATGCACCCTACCCTACCCCTAAACACCTAACCCTAACCCTGATGCACCCAACCCTACCCCTAAAACTTAACCCTAACCCCACCCCACCCCTAAACACCTAACCCTAACCCTGATGCACCCCAACCTAACCCCAATATAGCCCTGAACTTAACTGCGACCCTGACCCTCACCTCACCTCAACACTAACCCCAGTGCAGCAACCCTAACCCTAACCTGAACCCCCCAACCTCAATACAACACTACGTAAAATAAAGGGTAGGGTTCCAACACCAATAATAATAACTAAATAAGACATAGAGACCATAAATTGGCAAAACCCAGGAACTGATTATAACCCCAGAGGGGGATCAAAGGATTACGGATCAAGAAATTACGAAGAAGAGATCGGCAAGAAAAAGAAGCCAGGTGGTAAGGTAAAGCGTGGGCCAACCAAAAGTGGCAGGTATAAGTGACAAGAAGCTCAAGGTTGAGTGAGAATACGAACACAAGAGGGTGTAACTACCCTCCTGCCCACACCATACAACCTAACCCTAACCCTAACCCTAACCCTAACCCTAACCCTAATGCAGCGTAACCCGAACCGTAACCCTAACCCTAACCCTAACCCTAATGCCCTAACCCTAACCCTAACCCTAACACTAACCCTAACCCTAATGCAGCGTAATCCTAACCCTAACACTAACCCTAACCCTAACCCTAACCCTAATGCCCTAACCCTAACCCTAACCCTAACCCTAACCCTAATGCAGCGTAACCCTAACCCTAACCCTAACCCTAAACCTAACCCTAACCCTAACGCAGCATAACCCTAACCCTAAACCTAACCCTAACCCTAACCCTAACGCCCTAACCCTAACCCTAAACCCTAACCCTAACCCTAACCCTAACCCTAACCCTAACGCAGCGTAAACCTAACCCTAACCCTAATGCAGACAACATAGGGAGGGCGTTTCCCCCCTCTGTCCACCATTTTGAAACCTAACCCTAACCCTAACCCTAACCCTAACACTAACCCTAACATCCTAACCCTAACCCTAACCCTAATCCTAATGCAGCGTAACCCTAACCCTAACCCTAACCCTAACCCTAATGCAGCATAACCCTAACCCTAACCCTAACCCTAACCTAATGCAGCGTAACCCTAACCCTAACCCTAACCCTAACCCTAACCCTAATGCAGGCTGGAGGACGAGACACATTCAGTAGTAGCCAAGCAGGAACTCTGGATGGTGCCTAAAGCTAAAGCACAAGGTGCATTCATTTGGAGAACAGCAACAGTCTGAGGTGCGGGCCAGAACCAAGAGGCAGACAACATAGGGAGGGCGTTTCCCCCCTCTGTCCACCATTTTGAAACCTAACCTTTGCAAGTGACGCACTAAGGACTTTGTCTGTTTGTTTGTAACTCCCTGAGGAGCCGCAAGATGGCGAAACCGGTCGGAGTGTTCCAAGAAGGAACGATGGATGGTACTTAAGGCTGGAGGACGAGACACATTCAGCAGTAGCCAAGCAGGAACTCTGGATGGTGCCTAAAGCTAAAGCACAAGGTGCATTCATTTGGACAACAGCAACAGTCTGAGGTGCGGGCCAGAACCAAGAGGCAGACAACATAGGGAGGGCGTTTCCCCCCTCTGTCCACCATTTTAAAACCTATCCTTTGCAAGTGACGCACTAAGGACTTTGTCTGTTTGTTTGTAACTCCCTGAGGAGCCGCAAGGCGGCGAAACCGGTCGGAGTGTTCCAAGAAGGAACGATGGATGGTACTTAAGGCTGGAGGACGAGACACATTCAGTAGTAGCCAAGCAGGAACTCTGGATGGTGCCTAAAGCTAAAGCACAAGGTGCATTCATTTGGACAACAGCAACAGTCTGAGGTGCGGGCCAGAACCAAGAGGCAGACAACATAGGGAGGGCGTTTCCCCCCTCTGTCCACCATTTTAAAACCTAACCTTTGCAAGTGACGCACTAAGGACTTTGTCTGTTTGTTTGTAACTCCCTGAGGAGCCGCAAGATGGCGAAACCGGTCGGAGTGTTCCAAGAAGGAACGATGGATGGTACTTAAGGCTGGAGGACGAGACACATTCAGTAGTAGCCAAGCAGGAACTCTGGATGGTGCCTAAAGCTAAAGCACAAGGTGCATTCATTTGGACAACAGCAACAGTCTGAGGTGCGGGCCAGAACCAAGAGGCAGACAACATAGGGAGGGCGTTTCCCCCCTCTGTCCACCATTTTAAAACCTAACCTTTGCAAGTGACGCACTAAGGACTTTGTCTGTTTGTTTGTAACTCCCTGAGGAGCCGCAAGGCGGCGAAACCGGTCGGAGTGTTCCAAGAAGGAACGATGGATGGTACTTAAGGCTGGAGGACGAGACACATTCAGTAGTAGCCAAGCAGGAACTCTGGATGGTGCCTAAAGCTAAAGCACAAGGTGCATTCATTTGGACAACAGCAACAGTCTGAGGTGCGGGCCAGAACCAAGAGGCAGACAACATAGGGAGGGCGTTTCCCCCCTCTGTCCACATTTTAAAACCTTACCTTTGCAAGTGACGCACTAAGGACTTTGTCTGTTTGTTTGTAACTCCCTGAGGAGCCGCAAGGCGGCGAAACCGGTCGGAGTGTTCCAAGAAGGAACGATGGATGGTACTTAAGGCTGGAGGACGAGACACATTCAGTAGTAGCCAAGCAGGAACTCTGGATGGTGCCTAAAGCTAAAGCACAAGGTGCATTCATTTGGACAGCAGCAACAGTCTGAGGTGCGGGCCAGAACCAAGAGGCAGACAACATAGGGAGGGCGTTTCCCCCCTCTGTGCACCATTTTAAAACCTAACCTTTGCAAGTGACGCACTGAGGACTTTGTCTGTTTGTTTGTAACTCCCTGAGGAGCCGCAAGGCGGCGAAACCGGTCGGAGTGTTCCAAGAAGGAACGATGGATGGTACTTAAGGCTTGAGGACGAGACACATTCAGTAGTAGCCAAGCAGGAACTCTGGATGGTGCCTAAAGCTAAAGCACAAGGTGCATTCATTTGGACAAAAGCAACAGTCTGAGGTGCGGGCCAGAACCAAGAGGCAGACAACATAGGGAGGGCGTTTACCCCCTCTGTCCACCATTTTAAAATCTAACCCCAACCCCAACCCCAACACCAACCCTAATGCAGTGAGAATACGAACACAAGAGGGTGTAACTACCCTCCTGCCCACACCATACAACCTAACCCTAACCCTAACCCTAACCGTAACCGTAACCGTAACCGTAACCGTAACCCTAACCCTAACCCTAACCTTTCTTTCCCCCTCCTCTCCCCCCGGGGGGTGGGTGGCGGCGGATTCGGGAGTTTTTTTGGGGAATCGGACCTTGGAAATCGGTTTTTTCTGCGCGGCCGCTGAAAGGCGAGCGACGCGTGAGGCATTCTGGGAGATTGAGTTTCGTTTAACGAGCGAGCGGTTGGGAAGTTTAATTAATTGTTTAAAATACCCTTATAATTAAAAGGCATAGCCGGAGGTGGGGGTTTGGAGAAGTAGCTTCATGTTTTTATTTTAAAAATCAGGTGAGGCGGACAGGTAATCAATCCCCGGGGTCAGCGGAGACAGTCAGACTACGTGGTGCCAGAATGACCTGGAGCATTAAAACAGATTCAAAGGTTAAAAAGCAATATTTTTAAAAATATCATCTCAAAAAAAATAACCCCAAACATCTAAGATAAACTAAAGGAACATTAAAACATTAGGTTAAAAAAATATAATTTAAAAATAACGAACACGTGGAGCGAAGGGGGCGGGGCCAGCCCTGCATGAGACAGGACTCATTACATACAGGACAGAAATTCTAACCAATTCCAGGTTAAGGCTAGCCTGCTTGCGGGCGGGAACAACACTTCAGCCAATAGTAGCACACAGGGGAGGGGCCAGTCCAAGGCACCGAACTGAAAAGCGTCTGTAAACAAAATTAAAATCCTTTCTCCCTGATGTAGCTTAAGGATAAGCGAAACATCGGAGAAAAAAAGATTCCAGGCCGGAGAACTTACTGAACTAAAGAGTTTTTGGATAGTACTGTTGCAGGCAGAGAACCATCGAAGCCTGAGAGCCACCGGAGGGACGGTGAGACTGGTGGGAACGGAGCCTTTCCAGGCGGGACAGCCGGCTGAGCTGGGGAGTGTTTGGAGGACGCAGTCCCAGGCAGGAGACCATCTGAGCCAGGGAGCCACCGTGGGGTGAGATTACAGTTACTAGCGGGGACCTCTATTACCAAGTAGAAGCTAGTAACATCTTTGAAAACCTTTTGCACCTTTCTAATGGCTAACACTATGCGGAACACATGCAGGTTGTCTGACAACCGTACGCATATGAGGTCGGACCCTGGTACACATAGGAGTCTCCCCGGAGCCAGGGATGAATTTGCTATAACAGTTAGAATAATTTATAGAATTTTCCAGACAGTCCACCATCTGATATTCTTAAAGGGCCAGAATCAGCCCCTAAGGGCATCTTAAAACAAGCTGATAAACTAACCTACTTTATAAAACCGGCCAAACCATCACAGGAAACCCTAACCAAATTGGCTTTGAATTCAGAAAATTGGGCAAAACAGACCAAACAGATTCTAATTGAGCACTATACAACAAACCTGGAAGAATTAGAAAATGAATTTGCTCAGGCTGCAGTGACGGAGCACCTGGAAGAAGCAATGGCGAAAGCGACTCATTGGATTAAAAAGAGTCTTGGACATAAATTCAAAATTCAATCAATTGACGAGGCAAAGAGACATGTGGTTGGATTAGCATCACGGTTGACAGAGCTAGGGACCAGCACACAATTGGGGACAGAACAGCGGACCGGCACACAGACTAGGACGCCCCCACGCCATAGGCCAAATACCTGGGCAGCCTTGTTCCACCAGCCTGCGATCACAGCCCCCTCATGCCGCAGAGGGACTGGAAAACCACCCCCACCCCATGGGCCAGCTGCCAAGACTTTGTCACGCCACCGACGGAAACCCCCACCCCGTGAGCGAACTGCCACAACCTCGTCACACCACCGACGGACGCCCCCACCCCGTGAACCAGTTGCCACGACTTCGTCAAGCCACCGATGGAACCCCCCACCCCGTGAACCAGTTGCCACGACTTCGTCACGCCACCGACACACACCCCCACCCATTGAGCCAGCTGCCATGAATTCAGCACGCCACCGGCAGACCCCCCCACCCCTTGCACCAGTTGCCACGACTTCGTCACGCCACCAACACACCCCCCACCCTTTCAGCCAGCTGCCATGACTTCGGCACGCCACCGACAGACCCCCTCACCCATTGGACCAGCTGCCACGACTTCGTCACGCCACCGGCAGACCCCCCCCACCCCTTGCACCAGTTGCCACGACTTCGTCACGCCACCGACAGACCCCCCAACCCCGTGGGCCAGCTACCCCGACTTCGTCACACCACCAGCAGACCACCGAAACCCCCCCTTCCCTGCCGTCCAGGGCAGCGACCCCCCCTTCCCCGCCATCCAGGGCGGCGACCAGCCCTACACCACCCCACAGGCCAAGGACCAGGATTTCCAATGTGGCCATCATTAGGGACCTGGACATCACACTTGGCTCTCAAGAGCCTGAGCCACATAGACCCCAGCAATACATGGGAAACCAACATCAGACCGTATTAAACCAAATCACTCGGGATTCCTCAGACCCAAAACAAACAGAAGGGAGAACCCCCCCTACACCAGGGACAAATCCATGCACAACATTCCTGTACCCCAAAACGAGGGTCACGTACCAACCGCTCCCACAGAGACAAAAGAAAGACTGGACCAAACCAACCATCCCAAGAAATACAGCAGTTCTAGAACCCGAGATCAAAGTCACAAAACAACCCCTTCCACAGAAACAAAGGAGCGACCAGACCGGACAGGTAAACCCAATAGACACAGAAATGGGGACAGGAACAATGAGAGCCCAGACAGATAACACAGTAGGAGAGGCAGAAATAGCTGTAGCCGAGGTAGGGAACACAATAGGGGAGGCAGGGGGAGCAGACACAGGAACAGAAAACACACCAACAGGGGCAGAACCTGACTCTGAAGGGGAAGATGCACAGAGAGTGACGAGGCACCCCAACACCAGCCGAAAAAAATAACCTGGAAATTGGAACCCAGAAAATCCATTTTGATAAAAGGAGATTCTAACCTCTCCAAGATAAAAAGATGCCCAAATCCCACCACCCAAATTGATAGCTTTCCAGGAGCTAAATTCATTCATGTCACAGCAATTCTGGACAAATTGGAACCCTGTCCGGAGACCAAAAAGGTGGTGCTCTCAGTTGGCATTAATAATCGTACGCAGAGACCACTGACTGCAACCAAGCAACTGCAGTCATTACTTAAATTGGCTAAGAGCAAATTCCCAAATGCTCAGATCTGGGTGCCGGAAATTAACTTCAGTAACTTACTTCCAGAAATGGAGAGGGATACAATCAGACGAATTAATCAGCATATAAAAAAACAGAATTACATACCAGCAATTAATGCTAGATCCTTTAAAGTGGGGGCTGACCACATCCATTGGACAGATAGCACTGCCCATAACATAATAAACCAGTGGATGAAGTCTTTAAACTAAAAAGGACATTAACCCAAGAGAAGGGTAGATTAAACCTGGGAAAAACTGTTATTAATATTTCCCAACTCTTTCACCCCACAGAGGTACAGGAGAGGGTTTTAAACAAGGGCCTTACATTTGTTCCAACCCCAAAACATTGTAAAGTAGAAATTCAGGAAGATCGGAAAAGGTTCTACAGGAGAGTAAAACTGACCGATTACTTCAGCGATTCAGAAACAGACAAGCAACCTTTTACACCACCATCAGAATGGACCCCACCAAACAATAAGATAGAGCCAGAAATCCTAAACTTTATTAAACAGACTCAATCACAAATTGAAAAAATCCCTAAACAGACAGACAAGCAAAACCTCACTGGAAGAGAGAGACGGGCAATCATAGAGCTTAGAAACAATCTAGATATAATCATAAAACCAGCAGATAAGGGCAGTAGTATAGTGATCATGGATAGGCAACAGTAATTGTTTGAAGCTCACAGACAGCTGAATAATACAGCCCACTACACGAAATTAACAGAACCAATATACCAGGAAACACGAAAGGAGATTGGAAACATTTTAACAGAACTAAAGAGATCTAAACACTTAAATCAGAAACAAGTGGAACACCTAAGAGGGGAACAACCACAACCCAGAAAATTCTACATACTACCCAAAATACACAAGCACCCTGACACATGGACTGTACCAGGAGAAATACCACCAGGAAGACCAATTGTGTCCGACTGTGGTAGTGAATCCTACAGGATAGCAGAATACATTGACTCATTCCTAAACCCCTTATCACAGAAGCACCCTAGCTACATTAAAGACACTTACCACTTCATAGAAATAGTGAACTCACTGACCGCACCCCCGAACGCAATACTCTTTACCATGGACATTGAAAGCCTATATACAAACATAGAAACAGACAGTGGCATGCAGGCAGTGGAAAAAAAAACTTAGAAAGTTCCCCCAACCCCACAGACCAGATGCAGCCATAATCCAGCTATTACACCTGGGACTAACAAAAAATGACTTTGAATTCCAGGAGCAATTCTACCTACAGATTAAGGGCATGGCTATGGGCAAGAAATTTGCCCCGGCCTTACGCAAACATATACATGGTGGACTGGGAAAACACAGTCTTTGAAAAGTGTTCCAAGCTCCCGATGTGTTATTACAGATACCTGGATGACATATGGGGAGTCTGGACTCACACAGAAACAGAATTGCAAGAATTTGTAGGTATTCTCAACAGTCACCACCAATCTATTAAACTTAAAGTTACAACACATAGAGAAAGTGTGGATTTCCTGGACACCACGGTATTTAAATTACAACAGGAGAATAACAGCCACAAGTTAGCAACAAAGGTATTCCTTAAAGAAACAGACACACACACACTCCTGCACATAAACAGCCACCATCCAAAACATACCTTTCGGGGGCTGGTGAAGTCACAACTGACACGTTTACACCGCATATGCACAAACGGAGAGGACTTTAGGGAAGCCACCACAACCCTATTTACTGCACTGAGACAGAGAGGTTACACGAAAAGGTTCCTCAGGCACCTTAAGTCAGATTTCCTGAGGGGACTGAATAGCCCACGGCCAAACAGAGAAGTAGCAAGACTACCACTGATAACGACATACGATACAACGACCAAACTAATACACGGAGTGATTAAAACCCAATTTGGAAAACTAAAAGAGGATGTTGACACACTTAGCCGATACAACATAACATCAGCATACAAAAGAACTCAAAACCTTCGGGATATGCTGGTTCGTAGTAGAATAAGAAAACAGACAACCCAGAACTGCACAAACCCAAGATGTGGGACGTGTAAATACCTAATAATCCGTAAAATGATACAAAATAGACACACAGGAAAAGCAGCCCTAATTAAACAAAGAATTACATGTGAACAGCACAATGCTGTATATGCAATTCGATGCAAACAATGCCACATCTTGTATGTAGGAGAAACAGGGAATAGTCTAAGGATGAGGCTCACAGGGCACCTCAGTGCTATTAGAACAAAGGATGTCTACAAACCTACCTCCCGACACTTCATGGAGCATGGTCTTGAATCCCTGGAATTTATGGGGTTGGAGACCAACATGAACTGGACAACCTCACAAAGGAAGAGGAGGGAAAAACACTGGATAACAACCCTACAAACTCAGTTACCAAAGGGCTTAAATCAGATCTAAAATGGGGGAAATCCAACATTGAAAAACAAAACTGCCCCGACCTTAATTACCACAAATCCCAACCCCAGCTTGATAAACCTCTCAAACCGCAACCACACCCAACCCGAATCACAATAAACAGAGCGAACCCCTACTGTTTGAGCTAACCAAAACCACTAAACCCACACTGCCCACTACAAACACACCAAAGCCCCAACCCTAACTACAAACAGACCCCATCCATATCCCAAATCTTAACTCCAATGCACCCCACTCTACCCCAAAAGCCTAACCGTAACTCTAATACAGCAACCCTAATCTCCCACCCCACCCCTAAAATCTAAACCTAACACACCCCACCCTACTCCTAAACCCAGACCCTCACTTAACCCTACCCCTAATGCAACCCTAACCCATAACTCGAAACCCCTAGCCCTGAATCTAATCACAACTCTGACCCTGGACCCTAACCCTGATGCACCCTACCCTACCCCTAAACACCTAACCATAACCCTGATGCACCCTACCCTACCCCTAAACACATAACCCTAACCCTGATGCACCCAACCCTACCCCTAAAATATAACCCTAATGCACCCAACCCTACCCCTAAAACATAACCCTAACCCCACCCCACCCCTAAACACCTAACCCTAAGCTTGATGCACCCCAACCTAACCCCAATATAGCCCTGAACCTAACTGCGACCCTGACCCTCACCTAACCTCAACACTAACCCCAATGAGGCAACCCTAACCCTAACCTGAACCCCCCCAACCTCAATACAACATAACCCTAACACTACTTAAAATAAAGGGTAGGGTTCCAACACCAATAATAATAACTAAATACTATATAGAAACCATAAATTGGCAAAACCCAGGAACTGATTATAACCCCAGAGGGGGATCAAAGGATTACGGATCAAGAAATAACTAAGAAGAGGTCGGCAAGAAAAAGAAGCCAGGTGGGCCAACCAAAAGTGGCAGGTATAAGTGACAAGAAGCTCAAGGGTTGAGTGAGAATACGAACACAAGAGGGTGTAACTACCCTCCTGCCCACACCATACAACCTAACATTCAGGAGTGACACGCTTTGCATTACCACAGACAAAAATGATATAAATGCCAAGAAAAGAAAACCCAGAGAGTATATTTTGCAAATACCTTAAATCTAAACTTGATCAGTGAGGTAGATGGTTAAATAACTTTTTGTTCCCCTTTCGCCCCCCCACAAATAAAAGCAGCAAGCAAACTTATAAAAATAGGGAGCACCAAGGAGTTTTCTTAAATTTTAAAATCTAAAATATTTTTAAAAGGTGCACTTAAAAAAAGCATGGCTGGAAAGGTGAGACTGACAGACATGGAACTCATCTTCCCAAACCCCCCCCCCCCCCACGCTACGAGGTTTGGGACAGCAATAAGGGCACAAAAGATTACATGTTTTTTTGAAAAAAGTTGGAGTTCCCGTAGGAATAATAGACACGGTCTCTGGACATTGATGCGGGGACGGCCCCTTTAAGAGATGCCTGGTACTGCGGGGAACATGACAGCAGGGAGCTGCTGGATATCGACCTCCGGTTTTTTAAAAGAAACCCTTTCCCCGGGGATCTGGAGGAGTTGGGGACACGGGTGAGACTCCGAAAACTTTATTTAGTCTTTAGATTTTGAGCGTTCACCGGGTGATTTTTATATTTGAAATCGGTTTTTTTTCGCAGCGCCTGAAAAGCGAGCGCCGCGTGAGGCATTCTGGGATATGGAACTTTCTCGGGTGAAACACCAGGACAAGACCCGTAAATAAAAGGGTTTACTTGGTCTGTCTGGGGCTGGGGGGCCTTTCTTTCCCCCTCCTCTCCCCCCGGGGGGCGGGTGTCAGCGGTTACGGGAGCTTTTTTGGGGAATCGGACCTTGGAAATCAAATTTTTTTCCACGCTGCCGCTGAAAAGCGAGCGCCGCGTGAGGCATTCTGGGATATGGACTTCTCTCGGGTCAAACACGAGGACAAGGCCCGGAAACAAAAGGGTTTACTTTGGTTTTTTGGGGCTGGGGGTTCTTTCTTTCCCCCTCCTCTCCCCCCGGGTGGTGGATGGCGGCGGATTCGGGAGTTTTTTCGGGGAATCGGACCTTGGAAATCGTTTTTTTCTGTGAGGCATTCTGGGAGATTGAGTTTCGGGTTTCAAAAGGAGGAAAGCGGTCGGGAAGTTTAATTAATTGTTTAAAGTACCCTTATAATTAAAAGGCATAGCCGGATGTGGGGGTTTGGAGAAGTAGCTTCATGTTTTTTTTTAAAAATCGGGTGAGGCGGACAGGTAATCAAGCCCCGGGGTCAGCGGAGACAGTCAGACTCCTTGGCGCCAGAATGACCTGGCGCATTAAAACAGATTCAAAGGTTAAAAAGCAATATTTTTAAAAAACATTACCTCAACAAAAAAAAATAACCCCCCCCCCCCCAAACATCTAAAATAAACTAAAGGAACATTAAAACATTAGTCTAAAAAAATATAATTTAAAAATAACGAACACGTGGAGCGAAGGGGGCGGGGCCAGCCCTGCATGAGACAGGACTCATTACATGCAGGACAGAAATTCTAACCAATCCCAGGTTAAGGCTAGCCTGCTTGTGGGCGGGAACAAAACTTCAGCCAACAGTAGCACACAGGGGAGGGGCCAGTCCAAGGCACCAAACTTAAAAGCGTCTGTAAACAAAATTAAAATCCTTTCACCCTGATGAAGCTTAAGGATAAGCGAAACGTCGGAGTAAAAAAGATTCCAGGCCGGAGAACTTACTGAACTAAAGAGTTTTTGGATAGTACTGTTGCAGGCAGAGAACCATCGAAGCCAGAGAGCCACCAGAGGGGAGGTGAGACTGGTGGGAACGGAGCCTTTCCAGGCGGGACAGCCGGCTGAGCTGGGGAGTGTTTGGAGGACGCAGTCCCAGGCAGGAGACCATCTGAGCCAGGGAGCCACCGTGGGGTGAGATTACAATTACCAGCGGGGACCTCTATTACCAAATAGAAGCTAGTAACATCTTTTAAAACCTTTTGCACCTTTCTAATGGCTAACACTATGCGGAACACATGCAGGTTGTCTGACAACCGTACGCATATGAGGTCGGACCCTGGTACACATTGGAGTCTCCCCGTAGCCAGGGATGAATTTGCTATAACAGTTAGAATTATTTATAGAATTTTCCAGGCAATCCACCATCTAATATTCTTAAAGGGCCAGAATCAGCCCCCTAAGGGCATCTTAAAACAAGCTGATAAACTAACCTACTTTATAAAACCGGCCAAACCGTCACAGGAAACCCTAACCAAATTGGCTTTGAATTCAGAAAATTGGGCAAAACAGACCACATAGATTCTAATTGAGCACTATACAACAAACCTGGAAGAATTAGAAAATGAATTTGCTCAGGCTGCAGTGACGGAGCGCCTGGAAGAAGCAATGGCGAAAGCGACTAATTGGATTAAAAAGAGTCTTCGACATAAATTCAAAATTCACTCAATTGATGAGGCAAAGAGACATGTGGTTGGATTAGCATCACGGTTGACAGAGCAAGGGACCAGCACACAATTGGGGACAGAACAGCGGACCGGCACACGGACGAGGACGCCCCCACGCCATAGGCCAAATACCTGGGCAGTCTTGTTCCACCAGCCTGCGATCACAGCCCCCTCATGCCGCAGACGGACTGGAAAACCCCCCCCACCCCGTGGGCCAGCTGCCACAACCTCGTCACACCACCGACAGACCCCCCCACCCCGTGAACCAGTTGCCACGACTGCGTCATGCCACCGATGGACCCCCCCACCCCGTGAACCAGTTGCCTCGACTTCGTCACGCCACCGACACACCCCCCCACCCATTAAGCCAGATGCCATGACTTCAGCACGCAACCGGCAGACCCCCCCACCCCTTGCACCAGTTGCCACGACTTCGTCACACCAGCAAGACACCCCACGCACCCTTTGAGCCAGCTGCCATGACTTCGTCACGCCACCGGCAGACCCCCCCCCACTCCTTGCACCAGTTGCCACGACTTCGTCACACCACCAACGCACCCCCCCACCCTTTGAGCCAGCTGCCATGACTTCGTCACGCCACCGACAGAACCCCTCACCCCTTGGACCAGCTGCCACGACTTCGTCACGTCACTGGCAGACCCCCCCCACCCCTTGCACCAGTTGCCACGACTTCGTCACGCCACCGACAGACCCCCCCCCACCCCGTGGGCCAGGTACCACGACTTCGTCACACCTCCAGCAGACCACCGAAACCCCCCTTCCCTGCCGTCCAGGGCAGCGACACCCCCCCCTTCCCCACCATCCAGGACGGCGACCAGCCCTACCCCACCCCACAGGCCAAGGACCAGGATTTCCAATGTGGCCATCATTAGGGACCTGGACATCACACTTGGCTCTCAAGAGCCTGAGCCACATAGACCCCAGCACTACATGGGGAACCAACATCAGACCGTATGAAACCAAATCACTCGGGATTCCTCAGACCCAAAACAAACAGAAGGGAGAACCCCCCCTACACCATGGACAAATCCATGCACAACATTCCTGTACCCCAAAACCAGGGTCACGTACCAACCGCTCCCACAGAGACAAAAGAAAGACTGGACCAAACCAACCATCCCAAGAAATACAGCAGTTCTGGAGCCCGAGATCAAAGTCACAAAACAACCCCTTCCACAGAAACAAAGGAGCGACCAGACCGGACAGGTAAACCCAATAGACACAGAAATGGGGACAGGAACAATGAGAGCCCAGACAGATAACACAGTAGGAGAGGCAGAAATAGCTGTAGCCGAAGTAGGGAACACAATAGGGGAGGCAGGGGGAGCAGACACAGGAACAGAAAACACACCAACAGGGGCAGAACCTGACTCTGAAGGGGAAGATGCACAGAGAGTGACGAGGCACCCCAACACCAGCCGAAAAAACATAACCTGGAAATTGGAACACAGAAAATCCATTTTAATAATAGGAGATTCTAACCTCTCCAAGATAAAAAGATGCCCAAATCCCACCACCCAAATTGATAGCTTTCCAGGAGCTAAATTCATTCATGTCACAGCAATTCTGGACAAATTAGAATCCTGTCCGGAGACCAAAAAGGTGGTGCTCTCAGTTGGCATTAATATTCGAACGCAGAAACCACTGACTGCAACCAAGCAACTGCAGTCATTACTTAAAATTGGCTAAGAGCAAATTCCCAAATGCTCAGATCTGGGTGCCGGAAATTAACTTCAGTAACTTACTTCCAGAAATGGAGAGGGATACAATCAGAGGAATTAACCAGCATGTAAAAAAACAGAATTACATACCAGCAATTAATGCTGGATCCTTTAAAGTGGGGGCTGACCACATCCATTGGACAGATAGCACTGCCCATAACATAATAAACCAGTGGATGAAGTCTTTAAACTGAAAAGGACATTAACCCAAGAGAAGGGTAGATTAAACCTGGGAAAAACTGTTATTAATATTTCCCAACTCTTTCACCCCACAGAGGTACAGGAGAGGGTTTTAAACAAGGGCCTTACATTTGTTCCAACCCCAAAACATTGTAAAGTAGAAATTCAGGAAGATCTGAAAAGGTTTTACAGGAGAGTTAAACTGACTGATTACTTTAGCGATTCAGAAACAGACAAGCAACCTTTTACACCACCATTAGAATGGACCCCACCAAACAATAAGATAGAGCCAGAAATCCTAAACTTTATTAAACAGACTCAATCACAAATTGAAAAAATCCCTAAACAGACAGACAAGCAAAACCTCACTGGAAGAGAGAGACGGGCAATCATAGAACTTAGAAACAATCTAGATATAATCATAAAACCAGCAGATAAGGGCAGTAGTATAGTGATCATGGATTGGCAACAGTACTTATTTGAAGCTCACAGACAGCTTAATAATACAGCCCACTACACTAAGTTAACAGAACCAATATATCAGGACACACGAAAAGAGATTGGAAACATTTTAACAGAACGAAAGAGATCTAAACACTTAAATCAGAAACAAGTGGAATACCTAAGAGGGGAACAACCACAACCCAGAAAATTCTGCATACTACCCAAAATACACAAGCACCCTGACACATGGACTGTACCAGGAGAAATACCACCAGGAAGACCAATTGTGTCAGACTGTGGTAGTGAATCCTACAGGATAGCAGAATACATTGACTCATTCCTAAACCCCTTATCACAGAAGCACCCCAGCTACATTAAAGACACTTACCACTTCATAGAAATAGTGAACTCACTGACCGTACCCCCGAACGCAATACTCTTTACCATGGACATTGAAAGCCTATACACAAACATAGAAACAGACAGAGGCATACAGGCAGTGGAAAATATCCTTAGAAAGTTCCCCCAACCCCACAGACCAGATGCAGCCATAATCCAGCTATGACGACGAGGACTAACAAAAAATGACTTTGAATTCCAGGAGGAATTCTACCCACAGATTAAGGGCACGGCTATGGGCAAGAAATTTGCCCCGGCCTACGCAAACATATACATGGCAGACTGGGAAAACACAGTCTTTGAAAAGTGTTCCAAGCTCCCGATGTGTTATTACAGATACCTGGATGACATATGGGGAGTCTGGACTCACACAGAAACAGAATTGCAAGAATTTGTAGGTATTCTCAACAGTCACCACCAATCTATTAAACTTAAAGTTACAACACATAGAGAAAGTGTGGATTTCCTGGACACCACAGTATTTAAATTACAACAGGAGAATAACAGCCACAAGTTAGCAACAAAGGTATTCTTTAAAGAAACAGACACACACACACTCCTGCACATAAACAGCCACCATCCAAAACATACCTTTCGGGGGCTGGTGAAGTCACAACTGACACGTTTTCACCGCATATGCACAAACGGAGAGGACTTTAGGGAAGCCCCCACAACCCTATTTACTGCACTGAGACAGAGAGGTTACACGAAAAGGTTCCTCAGGCACCTTAAGTCTGATTTCCTGAGGGGACTGAATAGCCCACGGCCAAACAGAGAAGTAGCAAGACTACCACTGATAACGACATACGATACAACGAACAAACTAATACACGGAGTGATTAAAACCCAATTTGGAAAACTAAAAGAGGATGTTGACACACTTAGCCGATACAACATAACATCAGCATACAAAAGAACTCAAAACCTTCGGGATATGCTGGTTCGTAGTAGAATAAGTAAACAGACAACCCAGAACTGCACAAACCCAAGATGTGGGACTTGTAAATACCTAATAATCCGTAAAATGATACAAAATAGACACACAGGAAAAGCAGCTCTAATTAAACAAAGAATTACACGTGAACAGCACAATGCTGTTTATGCAATTCGATGCAAACAATGCCACATCTTGTATGTAGGAGAAACAGGGAATAGTCTAAGGATGAGGCTCACAGGGCACCTCAGTGCTATTAGAACAAAGGATGTATACAAACGTACCTCCCGACACTTCATGGAGCATGGTCTTGAATCCCTGGAATCTATGGGGTTCGAGACCAACATGAACTGGACAACCTCACAAAGGAAGAGGAGGGAAAAACACTGGATAACAACCCTACAAACTCAGTTACCAAAGGGCTTAAATCAGATCTAAAATGGGGGAAATCCAACATTAAAAAACAAAACTGCCCCGACCTTAATTACCACAAATCCCAACCCCAGCTTGATAAACCTCTCAAACCGCAACCACACCCTACCCGAATCACAATAACCCTAACCACATCCCACCTGGCCCACAACAAACAGACCCCACCCAAATCCTAACTCAAATGCACCCCACTCTACCCCTAAAGCCTAACCCTAACTCTAATACGGGAACCCTAATCTCCCACCCCACCCCTAAAACCTAAACCTAACACACCCCACCCTACTCGTAAACCCTGACCCTCACTCAACCCTACCCCTATTGCAACCCTTTCCCATAAACCTAACCCCCTAGCCCTGAATCTAATCACAACTCTGACCCTGGACCCTAACCCTGATGCACCCTACCCTACCCCTAAACACCTAACCCTAACCCTGATGCACCCTACCCTACCCCAAAACACCTAACCCTAACCCTGATGCACCCAACCCTATCCCTAAAACATAACCCTAATGCACCCAACCCTACCCCTAAAACTTAACCCTAACCCCACTCCACCCCTAAACACCTAACCCTAACCCTGATGCACCCCAACCTAACCGCAAAATAGCCCAGAACCGAACTGCGACCCTGACCCTCACCTAACCCCAACACTAACCCCAATGCAGCAACCCTAACCCTAACCTGAACCCCCCAACCTCAATACAACATAACCCTAACACGACCTAAAATAAAGGGAAGGGTTCCAACACCAATAATAATATACAAGTAAGCAAATAATAACTAAATACTACATAGAGACCATAAATTGGCAAAACCCAGGAACTGATTATAACCCCAGAGGGGATCAAAGGATTACGGATCAAGAAATTACTAAGAAGAGATCGGCAAGAAAAAGAAGCCAGGTGGTAAGGTAAAGCGTGGGCCAACCAAAAGTGGCAGGTATAAGTGACAAGAAGCTCAAGTGTTGAGTGAGAATATGAACACAAGAGAGTATAACTGCCCTCCTGCCCACACCATACAACCTAACCCTAAACCTAACCCTATCCCTAACCCTAACCCTAACCCTAACCTTAACCCTAACCCTAATGCAGAAACAGGGAATCGTCTCAGGATGAGGCTCACAGGGCACCTCAGTGCTTTTCGAACAAAGGATGTCTACAAACCTACCTCCCGACACTTCATGGAGCATGGTCTTGAATCCCTGGAATTTATGGGTTGGAGACCAACATGAACTGGACAACCTCACAAAGGAAGAGGAGGGAAAAACACTGGATAACAACCCTACAAACTCAGTTCCCAAAGGGCTTAAATCAGATCTAAAATGGGGGAAATCCAACATTAAAAAACAAAACTGCCCTGACCTTAATTACCACAAATCCCAACCCCAGCTTGATAAACCTCTCAAACCGCAACCACACCCTACCCTAATCACAATAAACCTAACCATATCCCACCTGGCCCTCAACAAACAGACCCCACCCAAATCCTAACTCAAATGCACCCCACTCTACCCCAAAAGCCGAACCCGAACTCGAATACGGGAACACTAATCTCCCACCCCACCCCTAAAACCTAAACCTAACACACCCCACCCTACTCCTAAACCCTGACCCTCACTTAACCCTACCCCGAATGCAACCCTAACCCATAACCCTAACCCCTAGCCCTGAGTCTAATCACAACTCTGACCCTGGACCCGAACCCTGATGCACCCTACCCTACCCCTAAACACCTAGCCCTAACCCTGATGCACCCTACCCTACCCCTAAACACCTAATCCTAACCCGGATGCACCCCACCCCACCCCTAAACACCTAACCCTAACCCTGATACACCCCAACCTAACCCCAATATAGCCCTGAACCTAACTGCGACGCTGACCCTCACCTGACCCCAACACTAACCCCAATGCAGCAACCCTAACCCGAACCTGAACCCCCCAACCTCAACACAACATATCCCTAACAATACTTAAAATAAAGGGTAGGGTTACAAGGAAGCAAATAATAACTAAATACTACAAAGAGACCACAAATTGGCAAAACCCAGGAACTGATTTTCACCCCAGAGGGGGATCAAAGGATTACGGATCTAGAAATTACGAAGAAGAGATCGGCAAGAAAAAGAAGCCAGGTGGTAAGGTAAAGCGTGGGCCAACCAAAAGTGGCAGGTATAAGTGACAAGAAGCTCAAGCGTTGAGTGAGAATATGAACACAAGAGGGTGTAACTACCCTCCTGCCCACACCACACAACCTAACCCTAACCCAACTCCCCGTCCTGCTCCTTCTTCACCTCCAGCTCCTTCTCCAACTGAAGCTCCTTCTGCAACTCCTGTTCATTCTCCACCTCCTGCTCCTTCGCCTCCTCTTCCTCCTTCTCCTCCAACTGTTCATTCCCCACCTCCTGCTCCGTCTCCACCTCCGGCTCCTTCTCCCTCTCCTGCTGCTTCAACGCCTCCTGCTCCTTCGATGCATCCAACTCCTTCTCTGCATCATGCTCGTTCACCCCCATCTGCTCCTTCTCCTCCTCCTGCTTCTTACCCTCCTCCTGATCCTTCTCGTCCTCCTGATCATTCTCGTCCTCCTGCTCCTACGCCCCCTCTTGCTCTTGCTCTGCATCCACTCCTTCTCCGCCTCCTGCTCCTTCTCCACCTCCCGCTCCATCTCTACCTGCGCCTCTTGCTCCGTCTCCCTTCCCGCTCCATCTCTACCTCCTGCTCCTTTTCCCCGTCCTGCTCCCTCTCCCCCTCCTGCTCCTTCTCCTCGTCCCGCTCAACCTCCTCGTCCTGCTCCTTCTCCTCCTCCTGCTCCTTCTCCACCTCCTGCTCCTTCTCCACCTCCTGCTCCTTCTCCACCTCCTGCTCCTTCTCCACCTCCTGCTCCTTCTCCACCCCTGCTCCTTCTCCACATCCTACTCCTTTTCCATATCCAGCTCCAACTCCACCTGCTGCTCCTGCTCCACCTCCTGCTCCTTCTCCGCGTGCTGCTCCTTCTCCGCGTGCTGCTCCTTCTACGCCTTCTGCTCCTTCTCTGCCTCCTGCTCCTTCTCCACCTCCTGCTCCTTCTCCGCCTCTTGCTCCTTCTATGCCTCCCGCTCCTCCTCCGCCTACTGCTCGTTCATACCCTCCTGATCATTCTCGCCCACAAGCCCCTCATCCACCTCCTGCTCCCTCTCCCTCAACTGCTCCTTCTCCGTCTCCTGCTTCTTCACCTCCTCCTGATCCTTCTCGTCTTCCTGATCCTTCTCGTCTTCCTGATCCTTCTCGTCTTCCTGATCCTTCTCGTCCTCCTGCTCCTTCTCGTCCTCTTGCTCCTTCTCGTCCTCCTGCTCCTTCTCGTCCTGCTGCTCCTTCTCCTCCTTTTGCTCCTCCTCCCCCTCCTGCTCCTTCTCCCTCTCCTGCTCCATCTCCCTCTCCTGCTCCTTCTCCCTCACCTGCTCCTTCTCCACCTCCTGCTCCTTCTCAACGTCTGGCTCCATCTCCTCCTCCTGCTCCTTCTTCTCTTCGTGCTCGTTCTCCTCCTCCTGCTCCATCTCTTCCTCTGCTCAACCCCTCCTCCTGCTCCTTCTCCACCTCTGCTCCTTCTCCTTCTTCTGCTCCTCCTCCACCTCCTGCTCCATCTACCCCTCCGGCTCCTTTTACCCCTACTTCTCCTCCTCTTGCTCGTTCTCCTCCTTCAACTCCTTCTCCTCCTCCAGCTCCTTCTCCCCGTCCTGCTCCTTCTTCACCTGCAGCTCCACCTCCGCCTCCTGCTCCTTCTCCACCTTCTCTGCCTCCTGCTCCTTCTCCACCTCATGCTCCTCCACCACATCCAGCTCCACCTCCAGCTCCTGCTACTTCCGCTCCACCTGCTCCATCTCCTCTTTCTGCTCAACCTCCCCCTCCTGCTCCTTCTCCACTTCCTGGTCAAACTACTCCTCCTGATCCTTCTCCCCCTCCTGCTCCTGCCTTGCCTCCTGCTCCGTCTCCCCTCCTGCTCCTTCACCCCCTCCTGCTCCTGCTCCTACTCCACCTTCTGCTCCTTCCGCACCTTCTGCTCATTCTCTACCTCCTGCTACTTCTCCGTCTCCTGTTCCTTCTCATCGTCAAGGTGAACCTCTTCCTACTGCTCCTTCTCCACCACCTGCTCCTTCTCCACATCCTGCTCCTTCTCCACCTCCTGCTCCTTCTCCAACTCCTGCTCCTTCTCCACCTCCTGCTCCTTCTCCACCTCCTGCTCCTTCTCCACCTCCTGCTACTTCTCCACCTCCTGCTCCTTCTCCAACTCCTGCTCCTTCTCCATCTCCTGCTCCTTCTCCACCTCCTGCTCCTTCTCCACCTCCTGCTCCTTCTCCACCTCCTATTCCTACTCCACCTCCAGCTCCTTCTCCTCCTCCTCCTCATGCTCCATCTCCACGTCCTGCTCCTTCTCCTCCTCCAGCTCCAACTCCCCGTCCTGCTACTTCTTCACCTCCAGCTCCTTCTCCAACTGAAGCTCCTTCCACAACTCCTGTTCATTCTCCACCTCCTGCTCCATCACCTCCTCCTCCTCCTTCTCCTCCAACTGGTCATTCCCCACCTCCTGCTCCTCCTCCACCTCCGGCTCCTTCTCCATCTCCTGCTGCTTCAACGCCTCCTGCTCCTTCGATGCATCCAGCTGCTTCTCTGAATCCTGCTCGTTCACCCCCACTTGCTACTTCTCCTCCTCCTGCTTCTTCCCCTCCTTCTGCTCCATCTCGCCCTCCTGATCATTCTCGTCCTCCTGCACCTTCGCCCCATCTTGCTCTTGCTCTGCATCCCACTCCTTCTCCGCCTCCTGCTCCTTCTCCCCCTCCCGCTCCTTCTCTACCTCCTGCTCCTTTTCCCCGTCCTGCTCCATCTCCACCTCCTGCTCACTCTCCCCCTCCTGCTCACTCTCCCCCTCCTGCTCCTTCTCCTCGTCCCGCTCAAACTCCTCCTCCTGCTCCTTCTCCTCCTCCTGCTCCTTCTCCACCTCCTGCTCCTTCTCCACCTCCTGCTCCTTCTCCACCTCCTGCTCATTCTCCACCTCCTGCTCCTTCTCCACCTGCTGCTCCTCCTCTTTCATCTCCTGCTCCTTCTCCACCTCCTGCTCCTTTTCCATATCCAGCTCCACCTCCACCTCCTGCTCCTTCACCTCCTGCTCCTTCTATGCCTCCCGCTCCTCCTCTGCCTACTGCTCGTTCACACCCTCCTGATCAATATCGCCCTCGAGCCCCTCCTCCACCTTCTGCTCCCTCTCCATCAACTGCTCCTTCTCCGTCTCCTGCTTCTTCCCCTCCTCCTGATCCTTCTCGACTTCCTGATCCTTCTCGTCTTCCTGATCCTTCTCGTCTTCCTGATCCTTCTCGTCTTCCTGATCCTTCTCGTCCTCCTGCTCCTTCTCGTCCTCCTGCTCCTTCTCGTCATCCTGCTCCTTCTCGTCCTCCTGCTCCTTCTCGTCCTCCTCCTCCTTCTCCTCCTGTTGCTCCTTCTCCACCTCCTGCTGCTTCTCAACGTCTGGCTCCATCTCCTCCTCCTGCTCCTTCTTCTCTTCGTGCTGCTTCTCCTCCTCCTGCCGCTTCTCCTCGTCCTGCTCCTTCTCTCCTCCTCCTGCTCCTTCTCTTCCTCTGCTCAACCCCCTCCTCCTGCTCCTTCTTCGCTTCCTGATCCTTCTCCACTTTCTGCTCCTTCTCCTCCTTCCGCTCCTCCTCCACCTCCTGCTCCTTCCACCCCTCATGCTCCTTCTACCACTCCTGCTCCTTCTCCTCCTCTAGCTCGTTCTCCTCCTCCAGCTCCTTCTCCTCCTCCAGCTCCTTTTCCCCGTCCCGCTCCTTCTTCACCTGCAGCTCCTCCTCCGCCTCCTTCTCCTTCTCCACCTCCTGCTCCTTCTCCACCTCCTGCTCCTTCTCCGCCTCCTGCTCCTTCTCCACCTCATGCTCCTCCACCACATCCAGCTCCACCTTCACCTCCTGCTGCTTCCCCTCCACCTGCACCTTCTCCTCTTTCTGCTCAACCTCCCCCTCCTGCTCCTTTTCAACTTCCTGGTCAAACTCCTCCACCTGCTCCTTCTCCACCTCCTGCTCCTGCCTTGCCTCCTGCTCCTTCTCCCCTCCTGCTCCTTCACCCACTCCTGCTCCTGCTCCTTTTCCCCGTCCTGCTCCTTCGCCACCTCCTGCTCACTCACCCCCTCCTGCTCACTCTCCCCATCCTGCTCCTTCTCCTCGTCCCGCTCAACCACCGCCTCCTGCTCCTTCTCCTCTTCCTGCTCCTTCTCCACCTCCTGCTCCTTCTCCACCTCCTGCTCCTTCTCCACCTCCTGCTCCTTCTCCATCTCCTGCTCCTTCTCCACCTCCTGCTCCTTCTCCCCCTCCTGCTCCTTCTCCACCTCCTGCTCCTTCTCCACATCCTGCTCCTTCTCGGCCTCCTGCTCCGCCTCCTGCTCCTTCTCCGCCTCCTGCTCCTTCTCTGCTTCCTGCTCCTTCTCCACCTCCTGCTCCTTCTCCACCTCCTGCTCCTTCTCCACCTGCTGCTCCTTCTCTACCTCCTGCTCCTTCTCCTCCTCCTGCTCCGTCTCCTCCTCCTGCTCCTTCTCCTCCTCCTGCAACTTCTCCACCTCCTGCTCCTTATCCACCTCCTGCTCCTTCTCCACCTCCTGCTCTTTCTCCACCTGCTGCTACTTCTCTACCTCCTGCTCGTTCTCCTCCTCCAGCTCCGTCTCCTACTCCTGCTCCTTCTCCTCCTCCTGCTCCGTCTCCTCCTCCTGCTCCTTCTCCTCCTGCTGCTCCTTCTCCACCTCCTGCTCCTTCTCCACCTCCTGCTCCTACTCCACCTTCTGCTCCTTCTCCACCTTCTGCTCCTTTACCATCTTCTGCTCCTTCTCCACCTTCCGCTCCTTCTCCACCTCCTACTCCTTCTCCGCCTCCTGCTCCTTCTCCACCTCATGCTCCTCCACCACATCCAGCTCCACCTTCACCTCCTGCTGCTTCCCCTCCACCTGCACTTTCTCCTCTTTCTGCTCAACCTCCCCCTCATGCTCCTTTTCAACTTCCTGCTCAAACTCCTCCACCTGCTCCTTCTCCCCCTCCTGCTCCTGCCTTGCCTCCTGCTCCTTCTCCCCTCCTGCTCCTTCACCCATTCCTACTCCTGCTCCTTTTCCCCGTCCTGCTCCTTCTCCACCTCCTGCTCACTCACCCCCTCCTGCTCACTCTCCCACTCCTGCTCCTTCTCCTCGTCCCGCTCACCCTCTGCCTACTGCTCCTTCTCCTCCTCCTGCTCCTTCTCCACCTCCTGCTCCTTCTCCACCTCCTGCTGCTTCCCCTCCACCTGCAACTTCTCCTCTTTCTGCTCAACCTCCCCCTCCTGCTCCTTTTCAACTTCCTGGTCAAACTCCTCCACCTGCTCCTTCTCCCACTCCTGCTACTCCCTTGCCTCCTGCTCCTTCTCCCCTCCTGCTCCTTCACCCACTCCTGCTCCTGCTCCTTTTCCCCGTCCTGCTCATTCTCCACCTCCTGCTCACACATCCGCTCCTGCTCACTCACCCCTCCTGCTCCTTCTCCTCGTCCCGCTCAACCTCTGCCTCCTGCTCCTTCTCCTCCTCCTGCTCCTTCTCCACATCCTGCTACTTCTCCACCTCCTGCTCCTTCTCCACCTCCTGCTCCTTCTCCACCTGCTGCTCCTTCTCTACCTCCTGCTCCTTCTCCTCCTCCTGCTCCGTCTCCTCCTCCTGCTCCTTCTCCTCCTCCTGCAACTTCTCCACCTCCTGCTCCTTATCCACCTCCTGCTCCTTCTCCACCTCCTGCTCTTTCTCCACCTGCTGCTACTTCTCTACCTCCTGCTCCTTCTCCTCCTCCAGCTCCGTCTCCTACTCCTGCTCCTTCTCCTCCTCCTGCTCCGTCTCCTCCTCCTGCTCCTTCTCCTCCTGCTGCTCCTTCTCCACCTCCTGCTCCTTCTCCACCTCCTGCTCCTACTCCACCTTCTGCTCCTTCTCCACCTTCTGCTCCTTTACCATCTTCTGCTCCTTCTCCACCTTCCGCTCCTTCTCCACCTCCTACTCCTTCTCCGCCTCCTGCTCCTTCTCCACCTCATGCTCCTCCACCACATCCAGCTCCACCTTCACCTCCTGCTGCTTCCCCTCCACCTGCACTTTCTCCTCTTTCTGCTCAACCTCCCCTTCATGCTCCTTTTCAACTTCCTGCTCAAACTCCTCCACCTGCTCCTTCTCCCACTCCTGCTCCTCCCTTGCCTCCTGCTCCTTCTCCCCTCCTGCTCCTTCACCCACTCCTGCTCCTGCTCCTTTTCCCCGTCCTGCTCATTCTCCACCTCCTGCTCACACATCCGCTCCTGCTCACTCACCCCTCCTGCTCCTTCTCCTCGTCCCGCTCAACCTCCGCCTCCTGCTCCTTCTCCTCCTCCTGCTCCTTCTCCACATCCTGCTACTTCTCCACCTCCTGCTCCTTCTCCACCTCCTGCTCCTTCTCCACCTGCTGCTCCTTCTCCATCTCCTGCTCCGTCTCCTCCTCCTGCTCCTTCTCCACCTCCTGCTCCTTCTACACCTCCTGCTCCTTCTCCACTTCCTGCTCCTGCTCCTCCTCCTGCTCCTTCTCCGCCTCCTGCTCCTTCTCGGCCTCCTGCTCCGCCTCCTGCTCCTTCTCCGCCTCCTGCTCCTTCTCTGCCTCCTGCTCCTTCTCCACCTCCTGCTCCTTCTCCACCTCCTGCTCCTTCTCCACCTGCTGCTCCTTCTCTACCTCCTGCTCCTTCTCCTCCTGCTGCTCCGTCTCCTCCTCCTGCTCCTTCTCCTCCTCCTGCTCCTTCTCCACCTCCTGCTCCTTCTCCACCTCGTGCTCCTTCTCCACCTGCTGCTCCTTCTCCACCTCCTGCTCCTTCTCCACCTCCTGCTCCTTTTCCATTTCCAGCTCCACCTCCACCTCCACCTCCTGCTCCTTCTCCACCTCCTGCTCCTTCTCCGCCTCCTGCTCCTTCTCCGCCTCCTGCTCCTTCTCCGCCTCCTGCTCCTTCTCCTCCTCCAGCTCCGTCTCCTCCTCCTGCTCCTTCTCTTCCTCCTGCTCCGTCTCCTCCTCCTGCTCCTTCTCCTCCTCCTGCTCCTTCTCCACCTCCTGCTCCTTCTCCACCTCCTGCTCTTTCTCCTCCTCCTGCTCCGTCTCCTCCTCCTGCTCCTTCTCCTCCTGCTGCTCCTTCTCCACCTCCTGCTCCTACTCCAACTCCTGCTCCTTCTCCACCTTCTGCTCCTTCTCCACCTTCTGCTCCTTTACCATCTTCTGCTCCTTCTCCACCTTCCGCTCCTTCTCCACCTCCTGCTACTTCTCCACCTCCTACTCCTTCTCCACCTTCTATTCCTACTCCACCTCCAGCTCCTTCTCCTCCTCCTCCTCATGCTCCATCTCCACGTCCTGCTCCTTCTCCTCGTCCCGCTCAAACTAATCCTCCTGCTCCTTCTCCACCTCCTGCTACATCTCCACCTCGTGCTCCTTCTCCACCTCATGCTCCTTCTCCACCCCATGCTCCTTCTCCACCTCCTACTCCTTCTCCACCTCCTGCTCCCCCTCCTTCATCTCCTGCTCCTTCTCCACCTCCTGCTCCTTTTCCATATCCAGCTCCACCTCCACTTCCTGCTCCTTCACCTCCTGCTCCTTCTACGCCTCCTGCTCCTTCTCCGCCTCCTTCTCCTTCTCCGCCTCCTGCTCCTTCTCCGCCTCCTGCTCCTTCTCCTCCTCCAGCTCCGTCTCCTCCTCCTGCTCCTTCTCTTCCTCCTGCTCCGTCTCCTCCTCCTGCTCCTTCTCCTCCTCCTGCTCCTTCTCCACCTCCTGCTCCTTCTCCACCTCCTGCTCTTTCTCCTCCTCCTGCTCCGTCTCCTCCTCCTGCTCCTTCTCCTCCTGCTGCTCCTTCTCCACCTCCTGCTCCTTCTCCACCTTCTGCTCCTTTACCATCTTCTGCTCCTTCTCCACCTTCCGCTCCTTCTCCACCTCCTGCTACTTCTCCACCTCCTACTCCTTCTCCACCTTCTATTCCTACTCCACCTCCAGCTCCTTCTCCTCCTCCTCCTCATGCTCCATCTCCACGTCCTGCTCCTTCTCCTCGTCCCGCTCAAACTAATCCTCCTGCTCCTTCTCCACCTCCTGCTACATCTCCACCTCGTGCTCCTTCTCCACCTCATGCTCCTTCTCCACCCCATGCTCCTTCTCCACCTCCTACTCCTTCTCCACCTCCTGCTCCCCCTCCTTCATCTCCTGCTCCTTCTCCACCTCCTGCTCCTTTTCCATATCCAGCTCCACCTCCACTTCCTGCTCCTTCACCTCCTGCTCCTTCTACGCCTCCTGCTCCTTCTCCGCCTCCTTCTCCTTCTCCGCCTCCTGCTCCTTCTATGCCTCCCGCTCCTCCTCCACCTACTGCTCGTTCACACCTTCCTGATCATTTTCGCCCTCGAGCCCCTCCTCCACCTCCTGCTCCCTCTCCCTCAACTTCTCCTTCTCCGTCTCCATCTTCTACCCCTCCTCCTGATCCTTCTCATCTTCCTGATCCTTCTCGTCTTCCTGATCCTTCTCGTCTTCCTGATCCTTCTCGTCCTCCTGCTCCTTCTCGTCCTCTTGCTCCTTCTCGTCATCCTGCTCCTTCTCGTCCTGCTGCTCCTTCTCCTCCTTTTGTTCCTCCTCCCCCTCCTGCTCCTTCTCCCTCTCCTGTTCCTTCTCCCTCACCTGCTCCTTCTCCACCTCCTGCTCCTTCTCAACGTCTGGCTCCATCTCCTCCTCCTGCTCCTTCTTCTCTTCGTGCTCGTTCTCCTCCTCCTGCTCCTTCTCCACCTCTGCTCCTTCTCCTTCTTCTGCTCCTCCTCCACCTCCTGCTCCATCTACCCCTCCGGCTCCTTTTACCCCTCCTTCTCCTCCTCTTGCTCGTTCTCCTCCTTCAACTCCTTCTCCTCCTCCAGCTCCTTCTCCCCGTCCTGCTCCTTCTTCACCTGCAGCTCCACCTCCGCCTCCTGCTCCTTCTCCACCTTCTCTGCCTCCTGCTCCTTCTCCACCTCATGCTCCTCCACCACATCCAGCTCCACCTCCAGCTCCTGCTACTTCCCCTCCACCTGCTCCATCTCCTCTTTCTGCTCAACCTCCCCCTCCTGCTCCTTCTCCACTTCCTGGTCAAACTACTCCTCCTGATCCTTCTCCCCCTCCTGCTCCTGCCTTGCCTCCTGCTCCGTCTCCCCTCCTGCTCCTTCACCCCCTCCTGCTCCTGCTCCTACTCCACCTTCTGCTCCTTCCGCACCTTCTGCTCCTTCTCTACCTCCTCCTACTTCTCCGTCTCCTGTTCCTTCTCCTCGTCAAGGTGAACCTCTTCCTACTGCTCCTTCTCCACCTCCTGCTCCTTCTCCACATCCTGCCCCTTCTCCACCTCCTGCTCCTTCTCCAACTCCTGCTCCTTCTCCACCTCCTGCTCCTTCTCCACCTCCTGCTCCTTCTCCACCTCCTGCTCCTTCTCCACCTCCTGCTTCTTCTCCACCTCCTGCTCCTTCTCCACCTCCTGCTCCTTCTCCAACTCCTGCTCCTTCTCCATCTCCTGCTTCTTCTCCACCTCCTGCTCCTTCTCCACCTCCTGCTCCTTCTCCAACTCCTGCTCCTTCTCCATCTCCTGCTCCTTCTCCACCTCCTGCTCCTTCTCCACCTCCTATTCCTACTCCACCTCCAGCTCCTTCTCCTCCTCCTCCTCATGCTCCATCTCCACGTCCTGCTCCTTCTCCTCTTCCAGCTCCAACTCCCCGTCCTGCTCCTTCTTCACCTCCAGCTCCTTCTCCAACTGAAGCTCCTTCTACAACTCCTGTTCATTCTCCACCTCCTGCTCCTTCGCCTCCTCCTCCTCCTTCTCCTCCAAATGGTCAGTCCCCACCTCCTGCTCCTTCTCCACCACCGGCTCCTTCTCCCTCTCCTGCTGCTTCAACGCCTCCTGCTCCTTCGATGCATCCAGCTCCTTCTCTGCATCCTGCTCGTTCACCCCCACATGCTCCTTCTCCTCCTCCTGCTTCTTCCCCTCCTCCTGCTCCTTCTCGTCCTCCTGATCATTCTCTTCCTCCTGCTCCTTCGCTCCCTCTTGCTCTTGCTCTGCATCCCACTCCTTCTTCGCTTCCTGCTCCTCCTCAACCTCCTGCTCCTTCCACCCCTCATGCTCCTTCTCCCACTCCTGCTCCTTCTCCTCCTCTAGCTCGTTCTCCTCCTCCAGCTCCTTCTCCTCCTCCAGCTCCTTTTCCCCGTCCTGCTCCTTCTTCACCTGCAGCTCCTCCTCCGCCTCCTCCTCCTTCTCGACCTCCTGCTCCTTCTCCACCTCCTGCTCCTTCTCCGCCTCCTGCTCCTTCTCCACCTCATGCTCCTCCACCACATCCAGCTCCACCTTCACCTCCTGCTGCTTCCCCTCCACCTGCACCTTCTCCTCTTTCTGCTCAACCTCCCCCTCCTGCTCCTTTTCAACTTCCTGGTCAAACTCCTCCACCTGCTCCTTCTCCCCCTCCTGCTCCTGCCTTGCCTCCTGCTCCTTCTCCCCTCCTGCTCCTTCACCCACTCCTGCTCCTGCTCCTTTTCCCCGTCCTGCTCCTTCTCCACCTCCTGCTCACTCACCCCCTCCTGCTCACTCTCCCCCTCCTGCTCCTTCTCCTCGTCCTGCTCAACCTCCACCTCCTGCTCCATCTCCCCCTCGTGCTCCTTCTCCACCTCATGCTCCTTCTCCACCCCATGCTCCTTCTCCACCTCCTACTCCTTCTCCACCTCCTGCTCCTCCTCCTTCATCTCCTGCTCCTTCTCCACCTCCTGCTCCTTTTCCATATCCAGCTCCACCTCCACTTCCTGCTCCTTCACCTCCTGCTCCTTCTACGCCTCCTGCTCCTTCTCCGCCTCCTTCTCCTTCTCCGCCTCCTGCTCCTTCTATGCCTCCCGCTCCTCCTCCACCTACTGCTCGTTCACACCTTCCTGATCATTTTCGCCCTCGAGCCCCTCCTCCACCTCCTGCTCCCTCTCCCTCAACTTCTCCTTCTCCGTCTACATCTTCTACCCCTCCTCCTGATCCTTCTCGTCTTCCTGATCCTTCTCGTCTTCCTGATCCTTCTCGTCTTCCTGATCCTTCTCGTCCTCCTGCTCCTTCTCGTCCTCTTGCTCCTTCTCGTCCTCCTGCTCCTTCTCGTCCTGCTGCTCCTTCTCCTCCTTTTGTTCCTCCTCCCCCTCCTGCTCCTTCTCCCTCTCCTGTTCCTTCTCCCTCACCTGCTCCTTCTCCACCTCCTGCTGCTTCTCAACGTCTGGCTCCATCTCCTCCTCCTGCTCCTTCTTCTCTTCGTGCTCGTTCTCCTCCTCCTGCTCCATCTCTTCCTCTGCTCAACTCCTCCTCCTGCTCCTTCTCCACCTCTGCTCCTTCTCCTTCTTCTGCTCCTCCTCCACCTCCTGCTCCATCTACCCCTCCGGCTCCTTTTACCCCTCCTTCTCCTCCTCTTGCTCGTTCTCCTCCTTCAACTCCTTCTCCTCCTCCAGCTCCTTCTCCCCGTCCTGCTCCTTCTTCACCTGCAGCTCCACCTCCGCCTCCTGCTCCTTCTCCACCTTCTCTGCCTCCTGCTCCTTCTCCACCTCATGCTCCTCCACCACATCCAGCTCCACCTCCAGCTCCTGCTACTTCCCCTCCACCTGCTCCATCTCCTCTTTCTGCTCAACCTCCCCCTCCTGCTCCTTCTCCACTTCCTGGTCAAACTACTCCTCCTGATCCTTCTCCCCCTCCTGCTCCTGCCTTGCCTCCTGCTCCGTCTCCCCTCCTGCTCCTTCACCCCCTCCTGCTCCTGCTCCTACTCCACCTTCTGCTCCTTCCGCACCTTCTGCTCCTTCTCTACCTCCTGCTACTTCTCCGTCTCCTGTTCCTTCTCCACGTCAAGGTGAACCTCTTCCTACTGCTCCTTCTCCACCTCCTGCTCCTTCTCCACATCCTGCTCCTTCTCCACCTCCTGCTCCTTCTCCAACTCCTGCTCCTTCTCCGCCTCCTGCTCCTTCTCCACCTCCTGCTCCTTCTCCACCTCCTGCTCCTTCTCCACCTCCTGCTTCTTCTCCACCTCCTGCTCCTTCTCCACCTCCTGCTCCTTCTCCAACTCCTGCTCCTTCTCCATCTCCTGCTTCTTCTCCACCTCCTGCTCCTTCTCCACCTCCTGCTCCTTCTCCAACTCCTGCTCCTTCTCCATCTCCTGCTCCTTCTCCACCTCCTGCTCCTTCTCCACCTCCTATTCCTACTCCACCTCCAGCTCCTTCTCCTCCTCCTCCTCATGCTCCATCTCCACGTCCTGCTCCTTCTCCTCTTCCAGCTCCAACTCCCCGTCCTGCTCCTTCTTCACCTCCAGCTCCTTCTCCAACTGAAGCTCCTTCTACAACTCCTGTTCATTCTCCACCTCCTGCTCCTTCGCCTCCTCCTCCTCCTTCTCCTCCAACTGGTCAGTCCCCACCTCCTGCTCCTTCTCCACCACCGGCTCCTTCTCCCTCTCCTGCTGCTTCAACGCCTCCTGCTCCTTCGATGCATCCAGCTCCTTCTCTGCATCCTGCTCGTTCACCCCCACATGCTCCTTCTCCTCCTCCTGCTTCTTCCCCTCCTCCTGCTCCTTCTCGTCCTCCTGATCATTCTCTTCCTCCTGCTCCTTCGCTCCCTCTTGCTCTTGCTCTGCATCCCACTCCTTCTTCGCTTCCTGCTCCTCCTCAACCTCCTGCTCCTTCCACCCCTCATGCTCCTTCTCCCACTCCTGCTCCTTCTCCTCCTCTAGCTCGTTCTCCTCCTCCAGCTCCTTCTCCTCCTCCAGCTCCTTTTCCCCGTCCTGCTCCTTCTTCACCTGCAGCTCCTCCTCCGCCTCCTCCTCCTTCTCGACCTCCTGCTCCTTCTCCACCTCCTGCTCCTTCTCCGCCTCCTGCTCCTTCTCCACCTCATGCTCCTCCACCACATCCAGCTCCACCTTCACCTCCTGCTGCTTCCCCTCCACCTGCACCTTCTCCTCTTTCTGCTCAACCTCCCCCTCCTGCTCCTTTTCAACTTCCTGGTCAAACTCCTCCACCTGCTCCTTCTCCCCCTCCTGCTCCTGCCTTGCCTCCTGCTCCTTCTCCCCTCCTGCTCCTTCACCCACTCCTGCTCCTGCTCCTTTTCCCCGTCCTGCTCCTTCTCCACCTCCTGCTCACTCACCCCCTCCTTGCTCACTCTCCCCCTCCTGCTCCTTCTCCTCGTCCTGCTCAACCTCCACCTCCAGCTCCGTCTCCTCCTCCTGCTCCTTCTCCTCCTCCTGCTCCGTCTCCTCCTCCTGCTCCTTCTCCTCCTCCTGCTCCTTCTCCACCTCCTGCTCCTTCTCCACCTCCTGCTCTTTCTCCTCCTCCTGCTCGGTCTCCTCCTCCTGCTCCTTCTCCACCTCCTGCTCCTTCTCCACCTTCTGCTCCTTCTCCACCTTCTGCTCCTTCTCCACCTCCTGCTCTTTCTCCACCTGCTGCTCCTTCTCTACCTCCTGCTCCTTCTCCTCCTCCAGCTCCGTCTCCTCCTCCTGCTCCTTCTCCTCCTCCTGCTCCGTCTCCTCCTCCTGCTCCTTCTCCTCCTCCTGCTCCTTCTCCACCTCCTGCTCCTTCTCCACCTCCTGCTCTTTCTCCTCCTCCTGCTCGGTCTCCTCCTCCTGCTCCTTCTCCACCTCCTGCTCCTTCTCCACCTTCTGCTCCTTCTCCACCTTCTGCTCCTTCTCCACCTTCTGCTCCTTTACCATCTTCTGCTCCTTCTCCACCTTCCGCTCCTTCTCCACCTCCTACTCCTTCTCCGCCTCCTGCTCCTTCTCCACCTCATGCTCCTCCACCACATCCAGCTCCACCTTCACCTCCTGCTGCTTCCCCTCCACCTCCACCTTCTCCTCTTTCTGCTCAACCTCCCCCTCCTGCTCCTTTTCAACTTCCTGGTCAAACTCCTCCACCTGCTCCTTCTCCCCCTCCTGCTCCTGCCTTGCCTCCTGCTCCTTCTCCCCTCCTGTTCCTTCACCCACTCCTGCTCCTGCTCCTTTTCCCCGTCCTGCTCCTTCTCCACCTCCTGCTCACTCACCCCCTCCTGCTCACTCTCCCCCTCCTGCTCCTTCTCCTCGTCCCGCTCAACCTCCGCCTCCTGCTCCTTCTCCTCCTCCTGCTCCTTCTCCACCTCTTGCTCCTTCTCCACCTCCTGCTGCTTCCCCTCCACCTGCAACTTCTCCTCTTTCTGCTCAACCTCCGCCTCCTGCTCCTTCTCCTCCTCCTGCTCCTTCTCCACCTCCTGCTCCTTCTCCACCTACTGCTCCTTCTCCACCTCCTGCTCCTTCACCCACTCCTGCTCCTGCTCCTTTTCCCCGTCCTGCTCCTTCTCCACCTCCTGCTCACTCACCCCCTCCTGCTCACTCTCCCCCTCCTGCTCCTTCTCCTCGTCCCGTTCAACCTCCGCCTCCTGCTCCTTCTCCTCCTCCTATCCTTCTCCACATCCTGCTCCTTCTCCTCCTCCTGCTCCTTCTCCGCCTCCTGCTCCTTCTCGGCCTCCTGCTCCGCCTCCTGCTCCTTCTCCGCCTCCAGCTCCTTCTCCGCCTCCTGCTCCTTCTCCACCTCCTGCTCCTTCTCCACCTCCTGCTCCTTCTCCACCTCCTGCTCCTTCTCTGCCTCCTGCTCCTTCTCCTCCTCCTGCTCCTTCTCCTCCTCCTGCTCCGTCTCCTCCTCCTGCTCCTTCTCCACCTCCTGCTCCTTCTCCACCTCCTGCTCCTTCTCCACCTCCTGCTCCTTCTCCACCTCCTGCTCCTTCTCCACCTCCTGCTCTTTCTCCACCTGCTGCTCCTTCTCTACCTCCTGCTCCTTCTCCTCCTCCAGCTCCGTCTCCTCCTCCTGCTCCTTCTCCTCCTGCTGCTCCGTCTCCTCCTCCTGCTCCTTCTCCTCCTGCTGCTACTTCTCCACCTCCTGCTCCTTCTCCACCTCCTGCTCCTTCTCCACCTTCTGCTCCTTCTCCGCCTTCTGCTCCTTTACCATCTTCTGCTCCTTCTCCACCTTCCGCTCCTTCTCCACCTCCTGCTCCTTCTCCACCTCCTGCTCCTTCTCCACCTTCTGTTCCTTCTCCACCTTCTGCTCCTTCTCCATCTTCTGCTCCTTCTCCACCTTCTGCTCCTTCGCCAGTTCCTGCTACTTCTCCACCTCCTACTCCTTCTCCACCTTCTATTACTACTCCACCTCCAGCTCCTTCTCCTCCTCCTCCTCATGCCCCATCTCCACGTCCTGCTCCTTCTCCTCGTCCCGCTCAAACTAATCCTCCTGCTCCTTCTCCTCCTCCTGCTCCTTCTCCACCTCCTGCTCCTTCACCCACTCCTGCTCCTGCTCCTTTTCCCCGTCCTGCTCCTTCTCCACCTCCTGCTCACTCACCCCCTCCTGCTCCTTCTCCACCTCCTGCTCCTTCTCCACCTACTGCTCCTTCTCCACCTCCTGCTCCTTCACCCACTCCTGCTCCTGCTCCTTTTCCCCGTCCTGCTCCTTCTCCACCTCCTGCTCACTCACCCCCTCCTGCTCCTTCTCCACCTCCTGCTCCTTCTCCTCCTCCTGCTCCTTCTCCGCCTCCTGCTCCTTCTCGGCCTCCTGCTCCGCCTCCTGCTCCTTCTCCGCCTCCAGCTCCTTCTCCGCCTCCTGCTCCTTCTCCACCTCCTGCTCCTTCTCCACCTCCTGCTCCTTCTCCACCTCCTGCTCCTTCTCTACCTCCTGCTCCTTCTCCTCCTCCTGCTCCGTCTCCTCCTCCTGCTCCGTCTCCTCCTCCTGCTCCTTCTCCACCTCCTGCTCCTTCTCCACCTCCTGCTCCTTCTCCACCTCCTGCTCCTTCTCCACCTCCTGCTCCTTCTCCACCTCCTGCTCTTTCTCCACCTGCTGCTCCTTCTCTACCTCCTGCTCCTTCTCCTCCTCCAGCTCCGTCTCCTCCTCCTGCTCCTTCTCCTCCTGCTGCTCCGTCTCCTCCTCCTGCTCCTTCTCCTCCTGCTGCTACTTCTCCACCTCCTGCTCCTTCTCCACCTCCTGCTCCTTCTCCACCTTCTGCTCCTTCTCCGCCTTCTGCTCCTTTACCATCTTCTGCTCCTTCTCCACCTTCCGCTCCTTCTCCACCTCCTGCTCCTTCTCCACCTCCTGCTCCTTCTCCACCTTCTGTTCCTTCTCCACCTTCTGCTCCTTCTCCATCTTCTGCTCCTTCTCCACCTTCTGCTCCTTCGCCAGTTCCTGCTACTTCTCCACCTCCTACTCCTTCTCCACCTTCTATTACTACTCCACCTCCAGCTCCTTCTCCTCCTCCTCCTCATGCCCCATCTCCACGTCCTGCTCCTTCTCCTCGTCCCGCTCAAACTAATCCTCCTGCTCCTTCTCCTCCTCCTGCTCCATCTCCACCTCCTGCTCCTTCTCCACCTCCTGCTCTTTCTCCACCTCCTACTCCTTCTCCACCTCCTGCTCCTCCTCCTTCATCTCCTGCTCCTTCTCCACCTCCTGCTCCTTTTGCATATCCAGCTCCACCTCCACTTCCTGCTCCTTCACCTCCTGCTCCTTCTCCGCCTCCTGCTCCTTCTCCGCCTCCTTCTCCTTCTCCGCCTCCTGCTCCTTCTATGCCTCCCGCTCCTCCTCCACCTACTGCTCGTTCACACCCTCCTGATCATTTTCGCCCTCGAGCCCCTCCTCCACCTCCTTCTCCCTCTCCCTCAACTGCTCCTTCTCCGTCTCCATCTTCTACCTTTCCTCCTGATCCTTCTCGTCTTCCTGATCCTTCTCGTCTTCCTGATCCTTCTCATCTTCCTGATCCTTCTCGTCTTCCTGCTCCTTCTCCTCTTCTTGCTCCACCTCCCCCTACTGCTTCTTCTCTCTCTCCTGCTCCATCTCCCTCTCCTGCTCCTTCTCCCTCTCCTGCTCCTTCTCCTCCTGTTGCTCCTTCTCCACCTCCTGCTCCTTCTCAACGTCGGGCTCCATCTCCTCCTCCTGCTCATTCTTCTCTTCGTGCTCCTTCTCCTCCTCCTGCTGCTTCTCCTCGTCCTGCTCCTTCTCTCCTCATCCTGCTCCTTCTCTTCCTCTGCTCAACACCCTCCTCCTGACCCTTCTTCTCTTCCTGCTCCTTCTCCACCTTCTGCTCCTTCTCCTCCTTCTGCTCCTCCTCCACCTCCTGCTGCTTCTACCCCTCATGCTCCTTCTATCCCTCCTGCTCCTTCTCCTCCTCTAGCTCCTTCTCCTCCTCCAGCTCCTTCTCCTCCTGCAGCTCCTTCTCCCCGTGCTGCTCCTTCTTCACCTGCAGCTCCTCCTCCGCCTCCTTCTCCTTCTCCACCTCCTGCTCCTTCTCCGCCTCCTGCTCCTTCTCCACCTCATGCTCCTCCACCACATCCAGCTCCACCTTCACCTCCTCCTGCTTCCCCTCCACCTGCTCCTTCTCCTCTTGCTGCTCAACCTCCCCCTCCTGCTCCTTCTCCAATTCCTGGTCAAACTCCTCCTCCTGCTCCTTCTCCCCTCCTGCTCCTTCACCCACTCCTGCTCCTGCTCCTTTTTCCCGTCCTGCTCCTTCTCCACCTCCTGCTCACTCTCCCCCTCCTGCTAACTCTCACCCTCCTGCTCCTTCTCGTCGTCCCGCTCAACCTCCTCCTCCTGCTCCATCTCCTCCTTCTGCTCCTTCTCCACCTCCTGCTCCACCTCCACATCCTGCTTCTTCTCCACCTCATGCTCCTTCTCCAACGACTGCTCCTTCTCCTCCTCCTTCTCCTCCAACTGTTCATTCTCCACCTCCTGCTGCTTCTCCACATCCTGCTCCTTCTCCACCTACTGCTCCTTCTCCGCGTCCTGCTCCTTCTCCGCCTCCTGCTCCATCTCCGCCTCCCGCTCCTTCTCCGCCTCCTGCTCCTTCGATGCCTCCCGCTCCATCTCTACCTCCGCCTCCTGCTCCTTCTCCCCCTCCCGATCCATCTAAAGCTCCTGCTCCTTTCCCCGTCCTGATCCTTCTCCACCTCCTGCTCACTCTCCCACTCCTGCTCACTCACCCCATCCTGCTCCTTCTCCTCCTCCTGCTCCGTCTCCACCTCCTGCTCCTTCTCGACCTCCTGCTCCTTCTCCACCTGCTGCTCCTTCTCGACCTCCTGCTCCTTCTCCACCTCCTGCTCCTTCTCCACATCCTGCTCCTTCTCCACCTCCTGCTACCCCTCCTTCATCTCCTGCTCCTTCTCCACCTCCTGCTCCTTTTCCATATTCAGATCCACCTCCACCTCCTGCTCCTTCTCCACCTCCTGCTCCTTCTCCGCCTCCTGCTCCTTCTATGCCTCCCGCTCCTCCTCCGCCTGCTGCTCGTTCACACCCTCCTGATCATTCTCGCCGTCGAGCCCCTCCTCCACCTCCTGCTCCCTCTCCCTCAACTGCTCCTTCTCCGTCTCCTGCTTCTCTCACTCCTCCTGATCCTTCTCGTCTTCCTGATCCTTCTCGTCTTCCTGCTCCTTCTCGTCCTCCTGCTCCTTCTCGTCCTCCTGCTCCTTCTCCTCCTGTTGCTCCTACTCCCCCTACTGCTCCTTCTCCCTCTCCTGCTCGTTCTCTCTCTCCTGCTCCTTCTCCCTCTCCTGCTCCTTCTCCTCCTGTTGCTCCTTCTCCACCTCCTGCTCCATCTCAACGTCTGGCTCCATCTCCTCCCCCTGCTCATTCTTCTCTTCGTGCTCCTTCTCCTTCTCCTGCTCCTTCTCCTCCTCCTGCTCCTTCTCCACCTCCTGCTCCTTCTCCCCCTCCTGCTCCTTCTCCCTCTCCTGCTCTTTCTCCCTCTCCTGCTCCTTCTCCCTCTCCTGCTCCTTCTCCTCCTGTTGCTCCTTCTCCACCTCCTGCTCCATCTCAACGTCTGGCTCCATCTCCTTCTCCTGCTCATTCTTCTCTTCGTGCTCCTTCTCCCCTCCTGCTCCTTCACCCCCTCCTGCTCCTGCTCCTTTTTCCCGTCCTGCTCCTTCTCCACCTCATGCTCACTCTCCCCCTCCTGCTAACTCTCCCTCTCCTGCTCCTTCTCCTCGTCCCGCTCAACCTCCTCCTCCTGCTCCTTCTCCTCCTCCTGCTCATTCTCCACATCCTGCTCCTTCTCCACCTACTGCTCCTTCTCCGCGTCCTGCTCCTTCTCCGCCTCCTGCTCCATCTCCGCCTCCTGCTCCTTCTCCGCCTCCTGCTCCTTCTCCTCGTCCCGCTCAACCTCCTCCTCCTGCTCCTTCTCCTCCTCCTGCTCCTTCTCCACATCCTGCTCCTTCTCCACCTACTGTTCCTTCTCCGCGTCCTGCTCCTTCACCGCCTCCTGCTCCATCTCCGCCTCCTGCTACTTCTCCGCCTCCTGCTCCTTCTATGCCTCCCGCTCCATCTAAAGCTCCTGCTCCTTGCCCCGTCCTGATCCTTCTCCACCTCCTGCTCACTCTCCCACTCCTGCTCACTCACCCCCTCCTGCTCCTTCTCCTCGTCCCGCTCAACCTCCTCCTCCTGCTCCTTCTCCTCCTCCTGCTCCTTCTCGACCTCCTGTTCCTTCTCCACCTCCTGCTCCATCTCAACGTCTGGCTGCATCTCCTCCTCCTGCTCATTCTTCTCTTCGTGCTCCTTCTCCTCCTTCTGCTCCTTCTCCTCCTCCTGCTCCTTCTCCACCTCCTGCTCCTTCTCCACCTCCTGCTCTTTCTGCACCTTCTGCTCCTTCTCCATCTTCTGCTCCTTCTCCACCTTCTGCTCCTTCGCCAGTTCCTGCTCCTTCTCCACCTTCTGCTCCTTCTCCACCTTCTGCTCTTTCTCCATCTTCTGCTCCTTCTCCACCTTCTGCTCCTTCGACAGTTCCTGCTACTTCTCCACCTCCTGCTCCTTCTCCACCGCCTATTCCTACTCCACCTCCAGCTCCTTCTCCTCCTCCTCCTCATGCTCCATCTCCACGTCCTGCTCCTTCTCCTCCTCCACCTCCAACTCCCCGTCCTGCTCCTTCTTCACCTCCAGCTCCTTCTCCAACTGAAGCTCCTTCCACAACTCATGTTCATTCTCCACCTCCTGCTCCATCGCCTCCTCCTCCTCCTTCTCCTCCAACTGGTCATTCCCCACCTCTTGGTCCTTCTCCACCTCCGGCTCCTTCTCCATCTCCTGCTGCTTCAACGCCTCCTGCTCCTTCGATGCATCCAGCTACTTCTCTGCATCCTGCTCGTTCACCCCCACATGCTCCTTCTCCTCCTCCTGCTTCTTCCCCTCCTCCTGCTCCTTCTCGCCCTCCTGATCATTCTCGTCCTCCTGCTCCTTTGCCCCCTCTTGCTCTCGCTCTGCATCCCACTCCTTCTCCCCCTCCCGCTCCATCTCTACCTCCTGCTCCTTTTCCCCGTCCTGCACCTTCTCCACCTTCTGCTCACCCTTATCCTCCTGCTCGCTCTCCCCCTCCTGCTCCTTCTCCTCATCCCGATCAAACTCCTCCTCCTGCTCCTTCTCCGCCTCATGCTCCTTCTCCACCTCCTGCTCCTTCTCCTCCTCCTGCTCCTTCTCCCTCTCCTGCTCCTTCTCCTCCTGTTGCTCCTTCTCCACCTCCTGCTCCTTCTCCACCTCCTGCTCCTTCTCCACCTCCTGCTCCTTCTCCACCTCCTGCTCCTTCTCCTCCTCCTGCTCCTTCTCCCTCTCCTGCTCCTTCTCCTCCTGTTGCTCCTTCTCCACCTCCTGCTCCTTCTCAACGTCTGGCTCCATCTCCTCCTGCTCCTTCTTCTCTTCCTGCTCCTTCTCCTCCTCCTGCTGCTTCTCCTCGTCCTGCTCCTTCTCTCCTCCTCCTGCTCCTTCTCTTCCTCTGCTCAACCCCCTCCTCCTGCTCCTTCTTCTCTTCCAGCTCATTCTCCACCTTCTGCTCCTTCTCCTCCTTCTGCTCCTCCTACAGCTCCTGCTCGTTCTACCCCTCATGCACCTTCTACACCTCCTGCTCCTTCTCCTCCTCTAGCTCGTTCTCCTCCTCCAGATCCTTCTCCTCCTCCAGCTCCTTCTCCCCGTCCTGCTCCTTCTTCACCTGCAGCTCCTCCTCCGCCTCCTTCTCCTTCTCCACCTCCTGCTCCTTCTCCAACTCCTGCTCCTTCTCCGCCTCCTGCTCCTTCTCCACCTCATGCTCCTCCACCACATCCAGCTCCACCTTCACCTCCTGCTGCTTCCCCTCCACCTGCTCTTTCTCCTCTTTCTGCTCAACCTCCCCCTCCTGCTCCTTTTCCACTTCCTGGTCAAAACTCCTCCTCCTGCTACTTCTCCCCCTCCTGCTCCTTCCTTGCCTCCTGCTCCTTCTCCCCTCCTGCTCCTTCACCCCCTCCTGCTCCTGCTCCTTTTTCCCGTCCTGCTCCTTCTCCACCTCATGCTCACTCTCCCCCTCCTGCTAACTCTCCCTCTCCTGCTCCTTCTCCTCGTCCCGCTGAACCTCCTCCTCCTGCTCCTTCTCCTCCTCCTGCTCATTCTCCACATCCTGCTCCTTCTCCACCTACTGCTCCTTCTCCGCGTCCTGCTCCTTCTCCGCCTCCTGCTCCATCTCCGCCTCCTGCTCCTTCTCCGTCTCCTGCTCCTTCTCCTCGTCCCGCTCAACCTCCTCCTCCTGCTCCATCTCCTCCTCCTGCTCCTTCTCCACATCCTGCTCCTTCTCCACCTACTGCTCCTTCTCCGCGTCCTGCTCCTTCACCGCCTCCTGCTCCATCTCCGCCTCCTGCTCCTTCTCCGCCTCCTGCTCCTTCTATGCCTCCCGCTCCATCTAAAGCTCCTGCTCCTTGCCCCGTCCTGATCCTTCTCCACCTCCTGCTCACTCTCCCACTCCTGCTCACTCACCCCCTCCTGCTCCTTCTCCTCGTCCCGCTCAACCTCCTCCTCCTGCTCCTTCTCCTCCTCCTGCTCCTTCTCGACCTCCTGTTCCTTCTCCACCTCCTGCTCCATCTCAACGTCTGGCTCCATCTCCTCCTCCTGCTCATTCTTCTCTTCGTGCTCCTTCTCCTCCTCCTGCTCCTTCTCCTCCCCCTGCTCCTTCTCCACCTCCTGCTCCTTCTCCACCTCCTGCTCTTTCTGCACCTTCTGCTCCTTCTCCATCTTCTGCTCCTTCTCCACCTTCTGCTCCTTCGCCAGTTCCTGCTCCTTCTCCACCTTCTGCTCCTTCTCCACCTTCTGCTCTTTCTCCATCTTCTGCTCCTTCTCCACCTTCTGCTCCTTCGACAGTTCCTGCTACTTCTCCACCTCCTGCTCCTTCTCCACCGCCTATTCCTACTCCACCTCCAGCTCCTTCTCCTCCTCCTCCTCATGCTCCATCTCCACGTCCTGCTCCTTCTCCTCCTCCACCTCCAACTCCCCGTCCTGCTCCTTCTTCACCTCCAGCTCCTTCTCCAACTGAAGCTCCTTCCACAACTCATGTTCATTCTCCACCTCCTGCTCCATCGCCTCCTCCTCCTCCTTCTCCTCCAACTGGTCATTCCCCACCTCTTGGTCCTTCTCCACCTCCGGCTCCTTCTCCATCTCCTGCTGCTTCAACGCCTCCTGCTCCTTCGATGCATCCAGCTCCTTCTCTGCATCCTGCTCGTTCACCCCCACATGCTCCTTCTCCTCCTCCTGCTTCTTCCCCTCCTCCTGCTCCTTCTCGCCCTCCTGATCATTCTCGTCCTCCTGCTCCTTTGCCCCCTCTTGCTCTCGCTCTGCATTCCACTCCTTCTCCGCCTTCTGCTCCTTCTCCCCCTCCCGCTCAATCTCTACCTCCTGCTCCTTTTCCCCGTCCTGCACCTTCTCCACCTTCTGCTCACCCTTATCCTCCTGCTCGCTCTCCCCCTCCTGCTCCTTCTCCTCATCCCGATCAAACTCCTCCTCCTGCTCCTTCTCCGCCTCATGCTCCTTCTCCACCTCCTGCTCCTTCTCCACCTCCTGCTCCTTCTCCACCTCCTGCTCCTTCTCCACCTCCTGCTCCTTCTCCTCCTCCTGCTCCTTCTCCCTCTCCTGCTCCTTCTCCACCTCCTGCTCCTTCTCAACGTCTGGCTCCATCTCCTCCTGCTCCTTCTTCTCTTCGTGCTCCTTCTCCTCCTCCTTCTGCTTCTCCTCGTCCTGCTCCTTCTCTCCTCCTCCTGCTCCTTCTCTTCATCTGCTCAACCCCCTCCTCCTGCTCCTTCTTCTCTTCCAGCTCCTTCTCCACCTTCTGCTCCTTCTCCTCCTTCTGCTCCTCCTACACCTCCTGCTCGTTCTACCCCTCATGCACCTTCTACACCTCCTGCTCCTTCTCCTCCTCTAGCTCGTTCTCCTCCTCCAGATCCTTCTCCTCCTCCAGCTCCTTCTCCCCGTCCTGCTCCTTCTTCACCTGCAGCTCCTCCTCCGCCTCCTTCTCCTTCTCCACCTCCTGCTCCTTCTCCAACTCCTGCTCCTTCTCCGCCTCCTGCTCCTTCTCCACCTCATGCTCCTCCACCACATCCAGCTCCACCTTCACCTCCTGCTGCTTCCCCTCCACCTGCTCGTTCTCCTCTTTCTGCTCAACCTCCCCCTCCTGCTCCTTCTCCACTTCCTGGTCAAAACTCCTCCTCCTGCTACTTCTCCCCCTCCTGCTCCTGCCTTGCCTCCTGCTCCTTCTCCCCTCCTGCTCCTTCACCCCCTCCTGCTCCTGCTCCTTTTTCCCGTCCTGCTCCTTCTCCACCTCATGCTCACTCTCCCCCTCCTGCTAACTCTCCCTCTCCTGCTCCTTCTCCTCGTCCCGCTCAACCTCCTCCTCCTGCTCCTTCTCCTCCTCCTGCTCATTCTCCACATCCTGCTCCTTCTCCACCTACTGCTCCTTCTCCGCGTCCTGCTCCTTCTCCGCCTCCTGCTCCATCTCCGCCTCCTGCTCCTTCTCCGCCTCCTGCTCCTTCTCCTCGTCCCGCTCAACCTCCTCCTCCTGCTCCTTCTCCTCCTCCTGCTCCTTCTCCACATCCTGCTCCTTCTCCACCTACTGCTCCTTCTCTGCGTCCTGCTCCTTCACCGCCTCCTGCTCCATCTCCGCCTCCTGCTACTTCTCCGCCTCCTGCTCCTTCTATGCCTCCTGCTCCATCTAAAGCTCCTGCTCCTTGCCCCATCCTGATCCTTCTCCACCTCCTGCTCACTCTCCCACTCCTGCTCACTCACCCCCTCCTGCTCCTTCTCCTCGTCCCGCTCAACCTCCTCCTCCTGCTCCTTCTCCTCCTCCTGCTCCTTCTCGACCTCCTGTTCCTTCTCCACCTCCTGCTCCTTCTCGACCTCCTGTTCCGTCTCCACCTCCTGCTCCTTCTCCACCTCCTGCTCCTCCTCCTTCATCTCCTGCTCCTCCTCCGCCTGCTGCTCGTTCACACCCTCGTGATCATTCTCGCCGTCGAGCCCCTCCTCCACCTCCTGCTCACTCTCCCTCAACTGCTCCTTCTCCGTCTCCTGCTTCTTTCACTCCTCCTGATCCTTCTCGTCGTCCTGATCCTTCTCGTCTTCCTGATCCTTCTCGTCTTCCTGATCCTTCTCGTCTTCCTGCTCCTTCTCGTCCTTCTGCTCCTTCTCGTACTCCTGCTCCTTCTCGTCCTCCTGCTCCTTCTCCCTCTCCTGCTCCTTCTCCTCCTGTTGCTCCTTCTCCACCTCCTGCTCCATCTCAACGTCTGGCTCCATCTGCTCCTCCTGCTCATTCTTCTCTTCGTGCTCCTTCTCCTCCTCCTGCTCCTTCTGCTCCTCCTGCTCCTTCTCCACCTCCTGCTCCTTCTCCACCTCCTGCTCCTTCTCCACCTTCTGCTCCTTCTCCATCTTCTGCTCCTTCTCCACCTTCTGCTCCTTCGCCAGTTCCTGCTCCTTCTCCACCTTCTGCTCCTTCTCCACCTTCTGCTCCTTCTCCATCTTCTGCTCCTTCTGCACCTTCTGCTCCTTCGCCAGTTCCTGCTACTTCTCCACCTCCTGCTCCTTCTCCACCGCCTATTCCTACTCCACCTCCAGATCCTTCTCCTCCTCCTCCTCATGCTCCATCTCCGCGTCCTGTTCCTTCTCCTCCTCCACCTCCAACTCCCCGTCCTGCTCCTTCTTCACCTCCAGCTCCTTCTCCAACTGAAGCTCCTTCCACAATTCATGTTCGTTCTCCACCTCCTGCTCCATCGCCTCCTCCTCCTCCTTCTCCTCCAACTGGTCATTCCCCACCTCTTGCTCCTTCTCCACCTCCGGCTCCTTCTCCATCTCGTGCTGCTTCAACGCCTCCTGCTCATTCGATGCATCCAGCTCCTTCTCTGCATCCTTCTCGTTCACCCCCACAAGCTCCTTCTCCTCCTCCTGCTTCTTCCCCTCCTCCTGCTCCTTCTCGCCCTCCTGATCATTCTCGTCCTCCTGCTCCTTTGCCCCCTCTTGCTCTCGCTCTGCATCCCACTCCTTCTCCTCCTCCTGCTCCTTCTCCCCCTCCCGCTCCATCTCTACCTCCTGCTCCTTTTCCCCGTCCTGCACCTTCTCCACCTTCTGCTCACCCTCACGCTCCTGCTCGCTCTCCCCCTCCTGCTCCTTCTCCTCGTCCTGATCAAACTCCTCCTCCTGCTCCTTCTCCTCCTCATGCTCCTTCTCCACCTCCTGCTCCTTCTCCACCTCCTGCTCCTTCTCCAACTCCTGCTCCTTCTCCACCTCCTGCTCCTTCTCCCCCTCCTGCTCCTTCTCCCTCTCCTGCTCCATCTCCCTCTCCTGCTCCTTCTCCCTCTCCTGCTCCTTCTCCTCCTGTTGCTCCTTCTCCACCTCCTGCTCCTTCTCAACGTCTGGCTCCATCTCCTCCTGCTCCTTCTTCTCTTCGTGCTCCTTCTCCTCCTACTGCTGCTTCTCCTCGTCCTGCTCCTTCTCTCCTCCTCCTGCTCCTTCTCTTCCTCTGCTCAACCCCCTCCTCCTGCTCCTTCTTCTCTTCCAGCTCCTTCTCCACCTTCTGCTCCTTCTCCTCCTTCTGCTCCTCCTACACCTCCTGCTCGTTCTACCCCTCATGCACCTTCTACACCTCCTGCTCCTTCTCCTCCTCTAGCTCGTTCTCCTCCTCCAGATCCTTCTCCTCCTCCAGCTCCTTCTCCCCGTCCTGCTCCTTCTTCACCTGCAGCTCCTCCTCCGCCTCCTTCTCCTTCTCCACCTCCTGCTCCTTCTCCAACTCCTGCTCCTTCTCCACCTCATGCTCCTCCACCACATCCAGCTCCACCTTCACCTCCTGCTGCTTCCCCTCCACCTGCTCTTTCTCCTCTTTCTGCTCAACCTCCCCCTCCTGCTCCTTCTCCACTTCCTGGTCAAAACTCCTCCTCCTGCTACTTCTCCCCCTCCTGCTCCTGCCTTGCCTCCTGCTCCTTCTCCCCTCCTGCTCCTTCACCCCCTCCTGCTCCTGCTCCTTTTTCCCGTCCTGCTCCTTCTCCACCTCATGCTCACTCTCCCCCTCCTGCTAACTCTCCCTCTCCTGCTCCTTCTCCTCGTCCCGCTCAACCTCCTCCTCCTGCTCCTTCTGCTCCTCCTGCTCATTCTCCACATCCTGCTCCTTCTCCACCTACTGATCCTTCTCCGCGTCCTGCTCCTTCTCCGCCTCCTGCTCCATCTCCGCCTCCTGCTCCTTCTCCGCCTCCTGCTCCTTCTCCTCGTCCCGCTCAACCTCCTCCTCCTGCTCCTTCTCCTCCTCCTGCTCCTTCTCTACATCCTGCTCCTTCTCCACCTACTGCTCCTTCTCCGCGTCCTGCTCCTTCACCGCCTCCTGCTCCATCTCCGCCTCCTGCTCCTTCTCCGCCTCCTGCTCCTTCTATGCCTCCCGCTCCATCTCTACCTCCGCCTCCTGCTCCTTCTCCCCCTCCCGCTCCATCTAAAGCTCCTGCTCCTTTCCCCGTCCTGATCCTTCTCCACCTCCTGCTCACTCTCCCACTCCTGCTCACTCACCCCCTCCTGCTCCTTCTCCTCGTCCCGCTCAACCTCCTCCTCCTGCTCCTTCTCCTCCTCCTGCTCCTTCTCGACCTCCTGTTCCTTCTCCACCTCCTGCTCCTTCTCGACCTCCTGTTCCGTCTCCACCTCCTGCTCCTTCTCCACCTCCTGCTCCTCCTCCTTCATCTCCTGCTCCTCCTCCGCCTGCTGCTCGTTCACACCCTCCTGATCATTCTCGCCGTCGAGCCCCTCCTCCACCTCCTGCTCCCTCTCCCTCAACTGCTCCTTCTCCGTCTCCTGCTTCTTTCACTCCTCCTGATCCTTCTCGTCTTCCTGATCCTTCTCGTCTTCCTGATCCTTCTCGTCTTCCTGATCCTTCTCGTCTTCCTGCTCCTTCTCGTCCTTCTGCTCCTTCTCGTCCTCCTGCTCCTTCTCGTCCTCCTGCTCCTTCTCCCTCTCCTGCTCCTTCTCCTCCTGTTGCTCCTTCTCCACCTCCTGCTCCATCTCAACGTCTGGCTCCATCTCCTCCTCCTGCTCATTCTTCTCTTCGTGCTCCTTCTCCTCCTCCTGCTCCTTCTCCTCCTCCTGCTCCATCTCCACCTCCTGCTCCTTCTCCACCTCCTGCTCCTTCTCCACCTTCTGCTCCTTCTCCATCTTCTGCTCCTTCTCCACCTTCTGCTCCTTCGCCAGTTCCTGCTCCTTCTCCACCTTCTGCTCCGTCTCAACGTCTGGCTCCATCTCCTCCTGCTCCTTCTTCTCTTCGTGCTCCTTCTCCTCCTACTGCTGCTTCTCCTCGTCCTGCTCCTTCTCTCCTCCTCCTGCTCCTTCTCTTCCTCTGCTCAACCCCCTCCTCCTGCTCCTTCTTCTCTTCCAGCTCCTTCTCCACCTTCTGCTCCTTCTCCTCCTTCTGCTCCTCCTACACCTCCTGCTCGTTCTACCCCTCATGCACCTTCTACACCTCCTGCTCCTTCTCCTCCTCTAGCTCGTTCTCCTCCTCCAGATCCTTCTCCTCCTCCAGCTCCTTCTCCCCGTCCTGCTCCTTCTTCACCTGCAGCTCCTCCTCCGCCTCCTTCTCCTTCTCCACCTCCTGCTCCTTCTCCAACTCCTGCTCCTTCTCCGCCTCCTGCTCCTTCTCCACCTCATGCTCCTCCACCACATCCAGCTCCACCTTCACCTCCTGCTGCTTCCCCTCCACCTGCTCTTTCTCCTCTTTCTGCTCAATCTCCCCCTCCTGCTCCTTCTCCACTTCCTGGTCAAAACTCCTCCTCCTGCTACTTCTCCCCCTCCTGCTCCTGCCTTGCCTCCTGCTCCTTCTCCCCTCCTGCTCCTTCACCCCCTCCTGCTCCTGCTCCTTTTTCCCGTCCTGCTCCTTCTCCACCTCATGCTCACTCTCCCCCTCCTGCTAACTCTCCCTCTCCTGCTCCTTCTCCTCGTCCCGCTCAACCTCCTCCTCCTGCTCCTTCTCCTCCTCCTGCTCATTCTCCACATCCTGCTCCTTCTCCACCTACTGATCCTTCTCCGCGTCCTGCTCCTTCTCCGCCTCCTGCTCCATCTCCGCCTCCTGCTCCTTCTCCGTCTCCTGCTCCTTCTCCTCGTCCCGCTCAACCTCCTCCTCCTGCTCCTTCTCCTCCTCCTGCTCCTTCTCTACATCCTGCTCCTTCTCCACATACTGCTCCTTCTCCGCGTCCTGCTCCTTCACCGCCTCCTGCTCCATCTCCGCCTCCTGCTCCTTCTCCGCCTCCTGCTCCTTCTATGCCTCCCGCTCCATCTCTACCTCCGCCTCCTGCTCCTTCTCCCCCTCCCGCTCCATCTAAAGCTCCTGCTCCTTTCCCCGTCCTGATCCTTCTCCACCTCCTGCTCACTCTCCCACTCCTGCTCACTCACCCCCTCCTGCTCCTTCTCCTCGTCCCGCTCAACCTCCTCCTCCTGCTCCTTCTCCTCCTCCTGCTCCTTCTCGACCTCCTGTTCCTTCTCCACCTCCTGCTCCTTCTCGACCTCCTGTTCCGTCTCCACCTCCTGCTCCTTCTCCACCTCCTGCTCCTCCTCCTTCATCTCCTGCTCCTCCTCCGCCTGCTGCTCGTTCACACCCTCCTGATCATTCTCGCCGTCGAGCCCCTCCTCCACCTCCTGCTCCCTCTCCCTCAACTGCTCCTTCTCCGTCTCCTGCTTCTTTCACTCCTCCTGATCCTTCTCGTCTTCCTGATCCTTCTCGTCTTCCTGATCCTTCTCGTCTTCCTGATCCTTCTCGTCTTCCTGCTCCTTCTCGTCCTTCTGCTCCTTCTCGTCCTCCTGCTCCTTCTCGTCCTCCTGCTCCTTCTCCCTCTCCTGCTCTGCTCCTTCTCGTCCTCCTTCTCCTTCTCCCTCTCCTGCTCCTTCTCCTCCTGTTGCTCCTTCTCCACCTCCTGCTCCATCTCAACGTCTGGCTCCATCTCCTCCTCCTGCTCATTCTTCTCTTCGTGCTACTTCTCCTCCTCCTGCTCCTTCTCCTCCTCCTGCTCCATCTCCACCTCCTGCTCCTTCTCCACCTCCTGCTCCTTCTCCACCTTCTGCTCCTTCTCCATCTTCTGCTCCTTCTCCACCTTCTGCTCCTTCGCCAGTTCCTGCTCCTTCTCCACCTTCTGCTCCTTCTCCACATTCTGCTCCTTCTCCATCTTCTGCTCCTTCTGCACCTTCTGCTCCTTCGCCAGTTCCTGCTACTTCTCCACCTCCTGCTCCTTCTCCACCGCCTATTCCTACTCCACCTCCAGATCCTTCTCCTCCTCCTCCTCATGCTCCATCTCCACGTCCTGCTCCTTCTCCTCCTCCACCTCCAACTCCCCGTCCTGCTCCTTCTTCACCTCCAGCTCCTTCTCCAACTGAAGCTCCTTCCACAACTCATGTTCATTCTCCACCTCCTGCTTCATCGCCTCGTACTCCTCCTTCTCCTCCAACTGGTCATTCCCCACCTCTTGCTCCTTCTCCACCTCCGGCTCCTTCTCCATCTCGTGCTGCCTCAACGCCTCCTGCTCCTTCGATGCATCCAGCTCATTCTCTGCATCCTGCTCGTTCGCCCCCACATGCTCCTTCTCCTCCTCCTGCTTCTTCCCCTCCTCCTGCTCCTTCTCGCCCGACTGATCATTCTCGTCCTCCTGCTCCTTTGCCCCCTCTTGCTCTCGCTCTGCATCCCACTCCTTCTCCGCCTCCTGCTCCTTCTCCCCCTCCAGCTCCATCTCTACCTCCTGCTCCTTTTCCCCGTCCTGCACCTTCTCCACCTTCTGCTCACCCTTATCCTCCTGCTCGCTCTCCCCCTCCTGCTCCTTCTCCTCATCCCGATCAAACTCCTCCTCCTGCTCCTTCTCCGCCTTATGCTCCTTCTCCACCTCCTGCTCCTTCTCCACCTCCTGCTCCTTCTCCACCTCCTGCTCCTTCTCCACCTCCTGCTCCTTCTCCTCCTCCTGCTCCTTCTCCCTCTCCTGCTCCATCTCCCTCTCCTGCTCCTTCTCCCTCTCCTGCTCCTTCTCCTCCTGTTGCTCCTTCTCCACCTCCTGCTCCTTCTCAACGTCTGGCTCCATCTCCTCCTGCTCCTTCTTCTCTTCGTGCTCCTTCTCCTCCTACTGCTGCTTCTCCTCGTCCTGCTCCTTCTCTCCTCCTCCTGCTCCTTCTCTTCCTCTGCTCAACCCCCTCCTCCTGCTCCTTCTTCTCTTCCAGCTCCTTCTCCACCTTCTGCTCCTTCTCCTCCTTCTGCTCCTCCTACACCTCCTGCTCGTTCTACCCCTCATGCACCTTCTACACCTCCTGCTCCTTCTCCTCCTCTAGCTCGTTCTCCTCCTCCAGATCCTTCTCCTCCTCCAGCTCCTTCTCCCCGTCCTGCTCCTTCTTCACCTGCAGCTCCTCCTCCGCCTCCTTCTCCTTCTCCACCTCCTGCTCCTTCTCCAACTCCTGCTCCTTCTCCGCCTCCTGCTCCTTCTCCACCTCATGCTCCTCCACCACATCCAGCTCCACCTTCACCTCCTGCTGCTTCCCCTCCACCTGCTCTTTCTCCTCTTTCTGCTCAACCTCCCCCTCCTGCTCCTTCTCCACTTCCTGGTCAAAACTCCTCCTCCTGCTACTTCTCCCCCTCCTGCTCCTGCCTTGCCTCCTGCTCCTTGTCCCCTCCTGCTCCTTCACCCCCTCCTGCTCCTGCTCCTTTTTCCCGTCCTGCTCCTTCTCCACCTCATGCTCACTCTCCCCCTCCTGCTAACTCTCCCTCTCCTGCTCCTTCTCCTCGTCCCGCTCAACCTCCTCCTCCTGCTCCTTCTCCTCCTCCTGCTCATTCTCCACATCCTGCTCCTTCTCCACCTACTGCTCCTTCTCCGCGTCCTGCTCCTTCTCCGCCTCCTGCTCTATCTCCGCCTCCTGCTCCTTCTCCTCGTCCCGCTCAACCTCCTCCTCCTGCTCCTTCTCCTCCTCCTGCTCCTTCTCCACATCCTGCTCCTTCTCCACCTACTGCTCCTTCTCCGCGTCCTGCTCCTTCACCGCCTCCTGCTCCATCTCCGCCTCCTGCTCCTTCTCCGCCTCCTGCTCCTTCTATGCCTCCCGCTCCATCTCTACCTCCGCCTCCTGCTCCTTCTCCCCCTCCCGCTCCATCTAAAGCTCCTGCTCCTTTCCCCGTCCTGATCCTTCTCCACCTCCTGCTCATTCTCCCACTCCTGCTCACTCACCCCCTCCTGCTCCTTCTCCTCGTCCCGCTCAACCTCCTCCTCCTGCTCCTTCTCCTCCTCCTGCTCCTTCTCGACCTCCTGTTCCTTCTCCACCTCCTGCTCCTTCTCGACCTCCTGTTCCTTCTCCACCTCCTGCTCCTTCTCCACCTCCTGCTCCTCCTCCTTCATCTCCTGCTCCTCCTCCGCCTGCTGCTCGTTCACACCCTCCTGATCATTCTCGCCGTCGAGCCCCTCCTCCACCTCCTGCTCCCTCTCCCTCAACTGCTCCTTCTCCGTCTCCTGCTTCTTTCACTCCTCCTGATCCTTCTCGTCTTCCTGATCCTTCTCGTCTTCCTGATCCTTCTCGTCTTCCTGATCCTTCTCGTCTTCCTGCTCCTTCTCGTCCTTCTGCTCCTTCTCGTCCTCCTGCTCCTTCTCGTCCTCATGCTCCTTCTCCCTCTTCTGCTCCTTCTCCTCCTGTTGCTCCTTCTCCACCTCCTGCTCCATCTCAACGTCTGGCTCCATCTCCTCCTCCTGCTCCTTCTCCTCCTCCTGCTCCATCTCCACCTCCTGCTCCTTCTCCACCTCCTGCTCCTTCTCCACCTTCTGCTCCTTCTCCATCTTCTGCTCCTTCTCCACCTTCTGCTCCTTCGCCAGTTCCTGCTCCTTCTCCACCTTCTGCTCCTTCTCCACCTTCTGCTCCTTCTCCATCTTCTGCTCCTTCTGCACCTTCTGCTCCTTCGCCAGTTCCTGCTACTTCTCCACCTCCTGCTCCTTCTCCACCGCCTATTCCTACTCCACCTCCAGATCCTTCTCCTCCTCCTCCTTAAGCTCCATCTCCACGTCCTGCTCCTTCTCCTCCTCCACCTCCAACTCCCCGTCCTGCTCCTTCTTCACCTCCAGCTCCTTCTCCAACTGAAGCTCCTTCCACAACTCATGTTCATTCTCCACCTCCTGCTTCATCGCCTCGTCCTCCTCCTTCTCCTCCAACTGGTCATTCCCGACCTCTTGCTCCTTCTCCACCTCCGGCTCCTTCTCCATCTCGTGCTGCTTCAACGCCTCCTGCTCATTCGATGCATCCAGCTCCTTCTCTGCATCCTGCTCGTTCGCCCCCACATGCTCCTTCTCCTCCTCCTGCTTCTTCCTCTCCTCCTGCTCCTTCTCGCCCGACTGATCATTCTCGTCCTCCTGCTCCTTTGCCCCCTCTTGCTCTCGCTCTGCATCCCACTCCTTCTCCGCCTCCTGCTCCTTCTCCCCCTCCCGCTCCATCTCTACCTCCTGCTCCTTTTCCCCGTCCTGCACCTTCTCCACCTTCTGCTCACCCTCACCCTCCTGCTCGCTCTCCCCCTCCTGCTCCTTCTCCTCGTCCCGATCAAACTCCTCCTGCTCCTTCTCCTCCTCATGCTCCTTCTCCACCTCCTGCTCCTTCTCCACCTCCTGCTCCTTCTCCAACTCCTGCTCCTTCTCCACCTCCTGCTGCTTCTCCCCCTCCTGCTCCTTCTCCCAATCCTGCTCCATCTCCCTTTCCTGCTCCTTCTCCCTCTCCTGCTCCTTCTCCTCCTGTTGCTCCTTCTCCACCTCCTGCTCCTTTTCAACGTCTGGCTCCATCTCCTCCTGCTCCTTCTTCTCTTCGTGCTCCTTCTCCTCCTCCTGCTGCTTCTCCTCGTCCTGCTCCTTCTCTCCTCCTCATGCTCCTTCTCTTCTCTGCTCAACCGCCTCCTCCTGCTCCTTCTTCTCTTCCTGCTCCTTCTCCACCTTCTGCTCCTTCTTCTCCTTCTGCTCCTCCTACACCTCCTGCTCCTTCTACCCCTCCAGCTCCACCTCCACCTCCTGCTCCTTCTCCACCTCCTGCTCCTTCTATGCCTCCCGCTCCTCCTCCGCCTGCTGCTCGTTCAAACCTTCCTGATCATTTTCGCCGTCGAGCCGCTCTTCCACCTCCTGCTCCCTCTCCCTCAACTGCTCCTTCTCCGTCTCCTGCTTCTTTCACTCCTCCTGATCCTTCTCGTCTTCCTGATCCTTCTCGTCTTCCTGATCCTTCTCGTCTTCCTGCTCCTTCTCGTCTTCCTGCTCCTTCTCGTCCTTCTGCTCCTTCTCGTCCTCCTGCTCCTTCTCGTCCTCCTGCTCCTTCTCCTCCTGTTGCTCCTTCTCCCCCTCCTGCTCCTTCTCCCTCTCCTTCTCCTTCTCCTCCTGTTGCTCCTTCTCCACCTCCTGCTCCATCTCAACGTCTGGCTCCATCTCCTCCTCCTGCTCATTCTTCTCTTCGTGCTCCTTCTCCTTCTCCTGCTCCTTCTCCTCCTCCTGCTCCTTCTCCACCTCCTGCTCCTTCTCCCCCTCCTGCTCCATCTCCCTCTCCTGCTCCTTCTCCCTCTCCTGCTCCTTCTCCCTCTCCTGCTCCTTCTCCTCCTGTTGCTCCTTCTCCACCTCCTGCTCCATCTCAACGTCTGGCTCCATCTCCACCTCCTGCTCATTCTTCTCTTCGTGCTCCTTCTCCTCCTCCTGCTCCTTCTCCTCCTCCTGCTCCTTCTCCACCTCCTGCTCCTTCTCCACCTCCTGCTCCTTCTCCACCTTCTGCTCCTTCTCCATCTTCTGCTCCTTCTCCACCTTCTGCTCCTTCGCCAGTTCCTGCTGCTTCTCCACCTTCTGCTCCTTCTCCACCTTCTGCTCCTTCTCCATCTTCTGCTCCTTCTGCACCTTCTGCTCCTTCGCCAGTTCCTGCTATTTCTCCACCTCCTGCTCCTTCTCCACCGCCTATTCCTACTCCACCTCCAGATCCTTCTCCTCCTCCTCCTCATGCTCCATCTCCACGTCCTGCTCCTTCTCCTCCTCCACCTCCAACTCCCCGTCCTGCTCCTTCTTCACCTCCAGCTCCTTCTCCAACTGAAGCTCCTTCCACAACTCATGTTCATTCTCCACCTCCTGCTTCATCGCCTCGTCCTCCTCCTTCTCCTCCAACTGGTCATTCCCCACCTCTTGGTCCTTCTCCACCTCCGGCTCCTTCTCCATCTCGTGCTGCTTCAACGCCTCCTGCTCCTTCGATGCATCCAGCTCCTTCTCTGCATCCTGCTCGTTCGCCCCCACATGCTCCTTCTCCTCCTCCTGCTTCTTCCCCTCCTCCTGCTCCTTCTCGCCCGACTGATCATTCTCGTCCTCCTGCTCCTTTGCCCCCTCTTGCTCTCGCTCTGCATCCCACTCCTTCTCCGCCTCCTGCTCCTTCTCCCCCTCCCGCTCCATCTCTACCTCCTGCTCCTTTTCCCCGTCCTGCACCTTCTCCACCTTCTGCTCACCCTCACCCTCCTGCTCGCTCTCCCCCTCCTGCTCCTTCTCCTCGTCCCGATCAAACTCCTCCTGCTCCTTCTCCTCCTCATGCTCCTTCTCCACCTCCTGCTCCTTCTCCACCTCCTGCTCCTTCTCCAACTCCTGCTCCTTCTCCACCTCCTGCTCCATCTCCCTCTCCTGCTCCTTCTCCCTCTCCTGCTCCTTCTCCTCCTGTTGCTCCTTCTCCACCTCCTGCTCCTTCTCAACGTCTGGCTCCATCTCCTCCTGCTCCTTCTTCTCTTCGTGCTCCTTCTCCTCCTCCTGCTGCTTCTCCTCGTCCTGCTCCTTCTCTCCTCCTCATGCTCCTTCTCTTCTCTGCTCAACCCCCTCCTCCTGCTCCTTCTTCTCTTCCTGCTCCTTCTCCACCTTCTGCTCCTTCTTCTCCTTCTGCTCCTCCTACACCTCCTGCTCCTTCTACCCCTCCAGCTCCACCTCCACCTCCTGCTCCTTCTCCACCTCCTGCTCCTTCTATGCCTCCCGCTCCTCCTCCGCCTGCTGCTCGTTCAAACCTTCCTGATCATTTTCGCCGTCGAGCCGCTCTTCCACCTCCTGCTCCCTCTCCCTCAACTGCTCCTTCTCCGTCTCCTGCTTCTTTCACTCCTCCTGATCCTTCTCGTCTTCCTGATCCTTCTCGTCTTCCTGATCCTTCTCGTCTTCCTGCTCCTTCTCGTCTTCCTGCTTCTTCTCGTCCTTCTGCTCCTTCTCGTCCTCCTGCTCCTTCTCGTCGTCCTGCTCCTTCTCCTCCTGTTGCTCCTTCTGCCCCTCCTGCTCCTTCTCCCTCTCCTTCTCCTTCTCCTCCTGTTGCTCCTTCTCCACCTCCTGCTCCATCTCAACGTCTGGCTCCATCTCCTCCTCCTGCTCATTCTTCTCTTCGTGCTCCTTCTCCTTCTCCTGCTCCTTCTCCTCCTCCTGCTCCTTCTCCACCTCCTGCTCCTTCTCCCCCTCCTGCTCCATCTCCCTCTCCTGCTCCTTCTCCCTCTCCTGCTCCTTCTCCCTCTCCTGCTCCTTCTCCTCCTGTTGCTCCTTCTCCACCTCCTGCTCCATCTCAACGTCTGGCTCCATCTCCACCTCCTGCTCATTCTTCTCTTCGTGCTCCTTCTCCTCCTCCTGCTCCTTCTCCTCCTCCTGCTCCTTCTCCACCTCCTGCTCCTTCTCCACCTCCTGCTCCTTCTCCACCTTCTGCTCCTTCTCCATCTTCTGCTCCTTCTCCACCTTCTGCTCCTTCGCCAGTTCCTGCTCCTTCTCCACCTTCTGCTCCTTCTCCACCTTCTGCTCCTTCTCCATCTTCTGCTCCTTCTGCACCTTCTGCTCCTTCGCCAGTTCCTGCTATTTCTCCACCTCCTGCTCCTTCTCCACCGCCTATTCCTACTCCACCTCCAGATCCTTCTCCTCCTCCTCCTCATGCTCCATCTCCACGTCCTGCTCCTTCTCCTCCTCCACCTCCAACTCCCCGTCCTGCTCCTTCTTCACCTCCAGCTCCTTCTCCAACTGAAGCTCCTTCCACAACTCATGTTCATTCTCCACCTCCTGCTTCATCGCCTCGTCCTCCTCCTTCTCCTCCAACTGGTCATTCCCCACCTCTTGGTCCTTCTCCACCTCCGGCTCCTTCTCCATCTCGTGCTGCTTCAACGCCTCCTGCTCCTTCGATGCATCCAGCTCCTTCTCTGCATCCTGCTCGTTCGCCCCCACATGCTCCTTCTCCTCCTCCTGCTTCTTCCCCTCCTCCTGCTCCTTCTCGCCCGACTGATCATTCTCGTCCTCCTGCTCCTTTGCCCCCTCTTGCTCTCGCTCTGCATTCCACTCCTTCTCCGCCTCCTGCTCCTTCTCCCCCTCCCGATCAATCTCTACCTCCTGCTCCTTTTCCCCGTCCTGCACCTTCTCCACCTTCTGCTCACCCTTATCCTGCTGCTCGCCCTCCCCCTCCTGCTCCTTCTCCTCATCCCGATCAAACTCCTCCTCCTGCTCCTTCTCCTCCTCATGCTCCTTCTCCACCTCCTGCTCCTTCTCCACCTCCTGCTCCTTCTCCAACTCCTGCTCCTTCTCCACCTCCTGCTCCTTCTCCCCCTCCTGCTCCTTCTCCCTCTCCTGCTCCATCTCCCTCTCCTGCTCCTTCTCCCTCTCCTGCTCCTTCTCCTCCTGTTGCTCCTTCTCCACCTCCTGCTCCTTCTCAACGTCTGGCTCCATCTCCTCCTGCTCCTTTTTCTCTTCGTGCTCCTTCTCGTCCTCCTGCTGCTTCTCCTCGTCCTGCTCCTTCTCTCCTCCTCCTGCTCCTTCTCTTCTCTGCTCAACCCCCTCCTCCTGCTCCTTCTTCTCTTCCTGCTCCTTCTCCACCTTCTGCTCCTTCTTCTCCTTCTGCTCCTCCTACACCTCCTGCTCCTTCTACCCCTCCTGCTCCTTCTCCACCTCCTGCTCCTTTTCCATATCCAGCTCCACCTCCACCTCCTGCTCCTTCTCCACCTCCTGCTCCTGCTATGCCTCCCGCTCCTCCTCCGCCTGCTGCTCGTTCATACCCTCCTGATCATTCTCGTCGTCGAGCCGCTCTTCCACCTCCTGCTCCCTCTCCCTCAACTGCTCCTTCTCCGTCTCCTGCTTCTTTCACTCCTCCTGATCCTTCTCGTCTTCCTGATCCTTCTCGTCTTCCTGATCCTTCTCGTCTTCCTGATCCTTCTCGTCTTCCTGCTCCTTATCGTCCTTCTGTTCCTTCTCGTCCTCCTGCTCCTTCTCGTCCTCCTGCTCCTTCTCCTCCTGTTGCTCCTTCTCCCCCTCCTGCTCCTTCTCCCTCTCCTGCTCCTTCTCCCTCTCCTGCTCCTTCTCGCTCTCCTTCTCCTTCTCCTCCTGTTGCTCCTTCTCCACCTCCTGCTCCATCTCAACGTCTGGCTCCATCTCCTCCTCCTGCTTCTTTCTTCTCTTCGTGCTCCTTGTCCTTCTCCTGCTCCTTCTCCTCCTCCTGCCACTTCTCCACCTCCTGCTCCTTTTCCCCCTCCTGCTCCATCTCCCTCTCCTGCTCCTTCTCCCTCTCCTGCTCCTTCTCCCTCTCCTGCTCCTTCTCCTCCTGTTGCTCCTTCTCCACCTCCTGCTCCATCTCAACGTCTGGCTCCATCTCCACCTCCTGCTCATTCTTCTCTTCGTGCTCCTTCTCCTCCTCCTGCTCCTTCTCCACCTCCTGCTCCTTCTCCACCTCCTGCTCCTTCTCCACCTCCTGCTCCTATTCCATCTTCTGCTCCTTCTCCACCTTCTGCTCCTTCGCCAGTTCCTGCTCCTTCTCCACCTTCTGCTCCTTCTCCACCTTCCGCTCCTTCTCCATCTTCTGCTCCATCTCCACCTTCTGCTCCTTCGCCAGTTCCTGCTACTTCTCCACCTCCTGCTCTTTCTCCACCGCCTATTCCTACTCCACCTCCAGCTCCTTCTCCTCCTCCTCCTCATGCTCCATCTCCACGTCCTGCTCCTTCTCCTCCTCCACCTCCAACTCCCCGTCCTGCTCCTTCTTCACCTCCAGCTCCTTCTCCAACTGAAGCTCCTTCCACAACTCATGTTCATTCTCCACCTCCTGCTCCATCGCCTCCTCCTCCTCCTTCTCCGCCAACTGGTCATTCCCAACCTCTTGCTCCTTCTCCACCTCCGGCTCCTTCTCCATCTCGTGCTGCTTCAACGCCTCCTGCTCCTTCGATGCATCCAGCTCCTTCTCTGCATCCTTCTCGTTCACCACCACATGCTCCTTCTCCTCCTCCTGCTTCTTCCTCTCCTCCTGCTCCTTCTCGCCCGACTGATCATTCTCGTCCTCCTGCTCCTTTGCCCCCTCTTGCTCTCGCTCTGCATCCCACTTCTTCTCCGCCTCCTGCTCCTTCCCCCCGTCCCGCTCCATCTCTACCTCCTGCTCCTTTTCCCCGTCCTGCACCTTCTCCACCTTCTGCTCACCCTCACCCTCCTGCTCGCTCTCCCCCTCCTGCTCCTTCTCCCTCTCCTGCTCCTTCTCCCTCTCCTGCTCCTTCTCCCTCTCCTGCTCCTTCTCCTCCTGTTGCTCCTTCTCCACCTCCTGCTCCATCTCAACGTCTGGCTCCATCTCCACCTCCTGCTCATTCTTCTCTTCGTGCTCCTTCTCCTCCTCCTGCTCCTTCTCCACCTCCTGCTCCTTCTCCACCTCCTGCTCCTTCTCCACCTCCTGCTCCTATTCCATCTTCTGCTCCTTCTCCACCTTCTGCTCCTTCGCCAGTTCCTGCTCCTTCTCCACCTTCTGCTCCTTCTCCACCTTCCGCTCCTTCTCCATCTTCTGCTCCATCTCCACCTTCTGCTCCTTCGCCAGTTCCTGCTACTTCTCCACCTCCTGCTCTTTGTCCACCGCCTATTCCTACTCCACCTCCAGCTCCTTCTCCTCCTCCTCCTCATGCTCCATCTCCACGTCCTGCTCCTTCTCCTCCTCCACCTCCAACTCCCCGTCCTGCTCCTTCTTCACCTCCAGCTCCTTCTCCAACTGAAGCTCCTTCCACAACTCATGTTCATTCTCCACCTCCTGCTCCATCGCCTCCTCCTCCTCCTTCTCCGCCAACTGGTCATTCCCAACCTCTTGCTCCTTCTCCACCTCCGGCTCCTTCTCCATCTCGTGCTGCTTCAACGCCTCCTGCTCCTTCGATGCATCCAACTCCTTCTCTGCATCCTTCTCGTTCACCACCACATGCTCCTTCTCCTCCTCCTGCTTCTTCCCCTCCTCCTGCTCCTTCTCGCCCGACTGATCATTCTCGTCCTCCTGCTCCTTTGCCCCCTCTTGCTCTCGCTCTGCATCCCACTTCTTCTCCGCCTCCTGCTCCTTCCGCCCGTCCCGCTCCATCTCTACCTCCTGCTCCTTTTCCCCGTCCTGCACCTTCTCCACCTTCTGCTCACCCTCACCCTCCTGCTCGCTCTCCCCCTCCTGCTCCTTCTCCACCTCCTGCTCCGTCTCCACCTCCTGCTCCTTCTTCACCTCCTGCTCCTTCTCCCCCTCCTGCTCCTTCTCCCTCTCCTGCTCCATCTCCCTCTCCAAGCTCCTTCTCCCTCTCCTGCTCTTTCTCCTCCTGTTGCTCCTTCTCCACCTCCTGCTCCTTCTCAACGTCTGGCTCCATCTCCTCCTGCTCCTTCTTCTCTTCGTGCTCCTTCTCCTCCTCCTGCTGCTTCTCCTCGTCCTGCTCCTTCTCTCCTCCTCCTGCTCCTTCTCCACCTCCTGCTCCTTCTCCCCCTCCTGCTCCTTTTCCCTCTCCTACTCCATCTCCCTCTCCTGCTCCTTCTCCCTCTCCTGCTCCTTCTCCTCCTGTTGCTCCTTCTCCACCGCCTGCTCCTTCTCAACGTCTGGCTCCATCTCCTCCTGCTCCTTCTTCTCTTCCTGCTCCTTCTCCACCTTCTGCTCCTTCTCCTCCTTCTGCTCCTCCGACACCTCCTGCTCCTTCTACCCCTCATGCACCTTCTACCCCTCCTGCTCCTTCTCCTCCTCTAGCTCGTTCTCCTCCTCCAGCTCCTGCTCCTCCTCCAGCTCCTTCTCCCCGTCCTGCTCCTTCTTCACCTGCAGCTCCTCCTCCGCCTCCTTCTCCTTCTCCACCTCCTGCTCCTTCTCCAACTCCTGCTCCTTCTCCGCCTCCTGCTCCTTCTCCACCTCATGCTCCTCCACCACATCCAGCTCCACCTTCACCTCCTGCTGCTTCCCCTCCACCTGCTCTTTCTCCTATTTCTGCTAAACCTCCCCCTCCTGCTCCTTCTCCACTTCCTGGTCAAAACTCCTCCTCCTGCTCCTTCTCCCCCTCCTGCTCCTGCCTTCCCTTCTGCTCCTTCTCCCCTCCTGCTCCTTCACCCCCTCCTGCTCCTGCTCCTATTTCCCGTCCTGCTCCTTCTCAACCTCCTGCTCACTCTCCCCCTCCTGCTAACTCTCCCCCTCCTGCTCCTTCTCCTCGTCCCGCTCAACCTCCTCCTCCTGCTCCTTCTCCTCCTCCTGCTCCTTCTCTACCTCCTGCTCCTTCTCCACCTCCTGCTCCTTCTCCATCTCCTGCTCCTCCTCCTTCATCTCCTTTCCTTCTCCACCTCCTGCTCCTTTTCCATATCCAGCTTCACCTCCACATCCTGCTCCTTCTCCACCTCATGCTCTTTCTCCAACGACTGCTCCTTCTCCTCCTCCTCATTCTCCTCCAACTGTTCATTCTCCACCTCCTGCTCCTTCTCCACCTCGTGCTCCTTCTCCACCTCCTGCTCCTTGTCCACCTCCTGCTCCTCCTCCTTCATCTCCTGCTCCTTCTCCACCTCCTGCTCCTTTTCCATATCCAACGCCACCTCCACCTCCTGCTCCTTCTCGGTCTCCTGCTCCTTCTATGCCTTCCGCTCCTCCTCCGCCTGCTGCTCGTTCACACCCTCCTGATCATTCTCGCCCTCGAGCCCCTCCTCCATCACCCGCTCTCTCTCCCTCAACTGCTCCTTCTCCGTCTCCTGCTTCTTCCCCTCCTCCTGATCCTTCTCGTCTTCCTGATCCTTCTCGTCTTCCTGATCCTTCTCGTCTTCCTGATCGTTCTCGTCCTCCTGCTCCTTCTCGTCCTCCTGCTCCTTCTCCTCCTGTTGCTCCTTCTCCCCCTCCTGCTCCTTCTCCCTCTCCTGCTCCTTCTCCTCCTGTTGCTCCTCTCCACCTCCTGCTCCTTCTCAACGTCTGTCTGCATCTCCTCCTCCTGCTCATTCTTCTCTTCGTGCTCCTTCTCCTCCTCCTGCTGCTTCTCCTCGTCCTGCTCCTTCTCTGCTCAACACCCTCCTCCTGCTCCTTCTTCTCTTCCTGCTCCTCCTCCACCTTCTGCTCCTTCTCCGCCTTCTGCTCATCCTCCACCTCCTGCTCGTTCTTCCCCTCCTGCTCCTTTTACCCCTCCTGCTCCTTCTCCTCCTCTTGTTCTTTCTCCTCCTCCAGCTCCTTCTCCCCGTCCTGCTCCTTCTTCACCTGCAGCTCCACCTCCGCCTCCTGCTCCTTCTCCACATCCTGCTCCTTCTCCACCTCCTGCTCCTTCTCCGCCTCCTGCTCCTTCTCCACCTCATGCTCCTCCACCACATCCAGCTCCACCTCCACCTCCTGCTGCTTCCACTCCACCTGCTCCATCTCCTCTTTCTGCTCAACCTCCCCCTCCTGCTCCTTCTCCACATCCTTGTCAAACTCCTCCTCCTGCTCCTTCTACCCTCCTGCTCCTGCCTTGCTTCCTGGCTTGCCTGCTGCTCCTTCTCCCCACCTGCTACTTCACCCCCTCCTGCTCCTGCTCCTACTCTACCTCCTGCTCATTCTCCGTCTCCTGTTCCTTCTCCTCGTCAAGCTCAACCTCTTCCTACTGATCCTTCTTCACCTCCTGCTCCTTCTCCACCTCCTGCTCCTTCTCCACCTCCTGCTCCTTCTCCACCTCCTGCTCCTTCTCCACCTCCTGCTACTTCTCCACCTCGTGCTCCTTCTCCACCTCCTGCTCCTTCCCCAGCTCCTGCTCCTCCTTCATCTCCTTTCTTTCTCCACCTCCTGCTCTTTTTCTACATCCAGCTCCACCTCCACATCCTGCTCCTTCTCCACCTCATGCTCCTTCTCCAACCACTGCTCCTTCTCCTCCTTCTCCTCCAACTGTTCATTCTCCACCTCCTGCTCCTTCTCCACCTCCTGCTCCTTCTCCACCCACTGCTCCTTCTCCGCCTCCTGCTCCTTCTCCGCCTCCTTCTCCTTCTCTGCCTCCTGCTCCTTCTCCACCTCATGCACCTCCTCCTTCATCTCCTGCTCCTTCTCCACCTCCTGCTCCTTTTCCATTTCCAGCTCCACCTCCACCTATGCCTCCCGCTCCATCTCTACCTCCGCCTCCTGCTCCTTCTCCCCCTCCCGCTCCATCTCTACCTCCTGCTCCTTTTCCGCGTCCTGCTCCTTCTCCACCTCCTGCTCCTTCTCCACCTCCTGCTCCTTCTCCACCTGCTGCTCCATCTCCACCTCCTGCTCCTTCTCCCTCTCCTGCTCCATCACCCTCTCCTGCTCCTTCTCCACCTCCTGCTCCTTTTCAACGTCTGGATCCATCTCCTCCTCCTGCTCATTCTTCTCTTCGTGCTCCTTCTCCTCCTCCTGCTGCTTCTCCTCGTCCTGCTCCTTCTCTGCTCAACCCCTCCTCCTGCTCCTTCTTCTCTTCCTGCCCCTTCTCCACCTCCTGCTCCTTCTCCACCCACTGCTCCTTCTCCGCCTCCTGCTCCTTCTCCGCCTCCTGCTCCTTCTCTGCCTCCTGCTCCTTCTCCACCTCATGCTCCTCCTCCTTCATCTCCTGCTCCTTCTCCACCTCCTGCTCCTTTTCCATTTCCAGCTCCACCTCCATCTATGCCTCCCGCTCCATCTCTACCTCCGCCTCCTGCTCCTTCTCCCCCTCCAGCTCCATCTCTACCTCCTGCTCCTTTTCCGCGTCCTGCTCCTTCTCCACCTCCTGCTCCTTCTCCACCTGCTGCTCCATCTCCACCTCCTGCTCCTTCTCCACCTTCTGCTCCTCCTCCTTCATCTCCTGCTCCTTCTCCACCTCCTGCTCCTTTTCCATTTCCAGCTCCACCTCCACCTCCTGCTCCTTCTCCACCTCCTGCTCCATCTCCGCCTCCTGCTCCTTCTCCGCCTCCTGCTCCTTCTATGCCTCCCGCTCCTCCTCCGCCTGCTGCTCGTTCACACCCTCCTGATAATTCTCGCCGTCGAGCCCCTCCTCCACCTGCTGCTCCCTCTCCCTCAACTGCTCCTTCTCCGTCTCCTGCTTCTTCCCCTCCTCCTGATCCTTCTCGTCTTCCTGATCCTTCTCGTCTTCCTGATCCTTCTCGTCCTCCTGCTCCTTCTCGTCCTCCTGCTCCTTCTCGTCCTGCTGCTGCTTCTCGTCCTCCTGCTCCTTCTCCGCCTGTTGATCCTTCTCCCCCTCCTGCTCCTTCTCGCTCTCCTGCTCCATCTCCCTCTCCTGCTCCTTCTCCACCTCCTGCTCCTTTTCAACGTCTGTCTCCATCTCCTCCTCCTGCTCATTCTTCTCTTCGTGCTCCTTCTCCTCCTCCTGCTGCTTCTCCTCGTCCTGCTCCTTCTCTGCTCAACCCATCCTCCTGCTCCTTCTTCTCTTCCTGCCCCTTATCCAACTTCTGCTCCTTCTCCTCCTTCTGCTCCTCCTCCACCTCCTGCTCCTTCTACCCCTCCTGCTCCTTCTACCCCTCCTGCTCCTTCTCCTCCTCTTGTTCGTTCTCCTCCTCCAGCTCCTTCTCCTCCTCCAGCTCCTTCTCGCCGTCCTGCTCCTCCTTCACCTGCAGCTCCACCTACGCCTCCTGCTCCTTCTCCACCTCATGCTCCTCCACCACATCCAGCTCCACCTCCACTTCCTGCTGCTTCCCCTCCACCTGCTCCATCTCCTCTTTCTGCTCAACCTCCCCCTCCTGCTCCTTCTCCCCCTCCTGCTCCTGCCTTGCCTGCTGCTCCTTCTCCCCACCTGCTCCTTCACCCCCTCCTGCTCCTGCTCCTACTCTACCTCCTGCTCCTTCTCCGCCTCCTGCTCCTTCTCTGCCTCCTGCTCCTTCTCCACCTCATGCTCCTCCTCCTTCATCTCCTGCTCCTTCTCCACCTCCTGCTCCTTTTCCATTTCCAGCTCCACCTCCATCTGTGCCTCCCGCTCCATCTCGACCTCCGCCTCCTGCTCCTTCTCCCCCTCCCGCTCCATCTCTACCTCCTGCTCCTTTTCCGCGTCCTGCTCCTTCTCCACCTCCTGCTCCTTCTCCACCTCCTGCTCCTTCTCCACCTGCTGCTCCATCTCCACCTCCTGCTCCTTCTCCACCTCCTGCTCCTCCTCCTTCATCTCCTGCTCCTTCTCCACCTCCTGCTCCTTTTCCATTTCCAGCTCCACCTCCACCTCCTGCTCCTTCTCCACCTCCTGCTCCTTCTCCGCCTCCTGCTCCTTCTATGCCTCCCGCTCCTCCTCCGCCTGCTGCTCGTTCACACCCTCCTGATAATTCTCGCCGTCGAGCCCCTCCTCCACCTGCTGCTCCCTCTCCCTCAACTGCTCCTTCTCCGTCTCCTGCTTCTTCCCCTCCTCCTGATCCTTCTCGTCTTCCTGATCCTTCTCGTCTTCCTGATCCTTCTCGTCTTCCTGATCCTTCTCGTCTTCCTGTTCCTTCTCGTCCTCCTGCTCCTTCTCGTCCTCCTGCTCCTTCTCGTCCTGCTGCTGCTTCTCGTCCTCCTGCTCCTTCTCCGCCTGTTGATCCTTCTCCCCCTCCTGCTCCTTCTCCCTCTCCTGCTCCATCTCCCTCTCCTGCTCCTTCTCCACCTCCTGCTCCTTTTCAACGTCTGGCTCCATCTCCTCCTCCTGCTCATTCTTCTCTTCGTGCTCCTTCTCCTCCTCCTGCTGCTTCTCCTCGTCCTGCTCCTTCTCTGCTCAACCCATCCTCCTGCTCCTTCTTCTCTTCCTGCCCCTTATCCAACTTCTGCTCCTTCTCCTCCTTCTGCTCCTCCTCCACCTCCTGCTCCTTCTACCCCTCCTGCTCCTTCTACCCCTCCTGCTCCTTCTCCTCCTCTTGTTCGTTCTCCTCCTCCAGCTCCTTCTCCTCCTCCAGCTCCTTCTCGCCGTCCTGCTCCTCCTTCACCTGCAGCTCCACCTACGCCTCCTGCTCCTTCTCCACCTCATGCTCCTCCACCACATCCAGCTCCACCTCCACTTCCTGCTGCTTCCCCTCCACCTGCTCCATCTCCTCTTTCTGCTCAACCTCCCCCTCCTGCTCCTTCTCCCCCTCCTGCTCCTGCCTTGCCTGCTGCTCCTTCTCCCCACCTGCTCCTTCACCCCCTCCTGCTCCTGCTCCTACTCTACCTCCTGCTCCTTCTCCGCCTCCTGCTCCTTCTCTGCCTCCTGCTCCTTCTCCACCTCCTGCTCCTTTTCCATTTCCAGCTCCACCTCCATCTATGCCTCCCGCTCCATCTCTACCTCCGCCTCCTGCTCCTTCTCCCCCTCCCGCTCCATCTCTACCTCCTGCTCCTTTTCCGCGTCCTGCTCCTTCTCCACCTCCTGCTCCTTCTCCACCTCCTGCTCCTTCTCCACCTGCTGCTCCATCTCCACCTCCTGCTCCTTCTCCACCTCCTGCTCCTCCTCCTTCATCTCCTGCTCCTTCTCCACCTCCTGCTCCTTTTCCATTTCCAGCTCCACCTCCACCTCCTGCTCCTTCTCCACCTCCTGCTCCTTCTCCGCCTCCTGCTCCTTCTCCGCCTCCTGCTCCTTCTATGCCTCCCGCTCCTCCTCCGCCTGCTGCTCGTTCACACCCTCCTGATAATTCTCGCCGTCGAGCCCCTCCTCCACCTGCTGCTCCCTTTCCCTCAACTGCTCCTTCTCCGTCTCCTGCTTCTTCCCCTCCTCCTGATCCTTCTCGTCTTCCTGATCCTTCTCGTCTTCCTGATCCTTCTCGTCTTCCTGATCCTTCTCGTCTTCCTGTTCCTTCTCGTCCTCCTGCTCATTCTCGTCCTCCTGCTCCTTCTCGTCCTGCTGCTGCTTCTCGTCCTCCTGCTCCTTCTCCGCCTGTTGATCCTTCTCCCCCTCCTGCTCCTTCTCCCTCTCCTGCTCCATCTCCCTCTCCTGCTCCTTCTCCACCTCCTGCTCCTTTTCAACGTCTGGCTCCATCTCCTCCTCCTGCTCATTCTTCTCTTCGTGCTCCTTCTCCTCCTCCTGCTGCTTCTCCTCGTCCTGCTCCTTCTCTGCTCAACCCATCCTCCTGCTCCTTCTTCTCTTCCTGCCCCTTATCCAACTTCTGCTCCTTCTCCTCCTTCTGCTCCTCCTCCACCTCCTGCTCCTTCTACCCCTCCTGCTCCTTCTACCCCTCCTGCTCCTTCTCCTCCTCTTGTTCGTTCTCCTCCTCCAGCTCCTTCTCCTCCTCCAGCTCCTTCTCGCCGTCCTGCTCCTCCTTCACCTGCAGCTCCACCTACGCCTCCTGCTACTTCTCCACCTCATGCTCCTCCACCACATCCAGCTCCACCTCCACTTCCTGCTGCTTCCCCTCCACCTGCTCCATCTCCTCTTTCTGCTCAACCTCCCCCTCCTGCTCCTTCTCCCCCTCCTGCTCCTGCCTTGCCTGCTGCTCCTTCTCCCCACCTGCTCCTTCACCCCCTCCTGCTCCTGCTCCTACTCTACCTCCTGCTCCTTCTCCGTCTCCTGTTCCTTCTCCTCGTCAAGCTCAAACTCTTCCGACTGCTCCTTCTCCACCTCCTGCTCCTTCTCCACCTCCTGCTCCTTCTCCACCTCCTGCTCCTTCTCCACCTCCTGCTCCTTCTCCACCGCCTGCTCCTTCTCCACCTCATCCTCCTTCTCCACCTCCTGCTCCTTCTCCACCTCCTGCTCCTTCTCCACCTCCTGCTCCTTCTCCACCTCCTGCTCCTTTTCCACCCCCTGCTACTTCTCCACCTCCTATTCCTAATCCACCTCCAGCTCCTTCTCCTCCTCCTCATGCTCCATCTCCACGTCCTGCTACTTCTCCTCCTCCAGCTCCAACTCCCCGTCCTGCTCCTTCTTCACCTCCAGCTCCTTCTCCAACTGAAGCTTTCTACAACTCCTGTTCATTCTCCATTTCCTGCTCCTTCGCCTCATCCTCCTCCTTCTCCTCCAACTGGTCGTTCCCCAACACCTGCTCCTTCTCCACCTCCGGCTCCTTCTCCCTCTCCTGCTGCTTCAACGCCTCCTGCTCCTTCGATGCATCAAGCTCCTTCTCTGCATCCTGCTCGTTCACCCCCACCTGCTCCGTCTCCTCCTCCTGCTTCTTCCCCTCCTCCTGCTCCTTCTCGTCCACCTGATCATTCTCGTCCTCCTGCTCATTCGCCCCCTCTTGCTCTTGCTTTGCATCCCACTCCTTCTCCGCCTCCTGCTCCTTCTCCCCGTCCTGCTCCTTCTCCACCTCCTGCTCCTTCTCCACCTCCTCCTCCTTCTTCACCTCCTGCTCCTTCTCCACCTCCTGCTCCTTCTCCACCTCCTGCTCCTTCTCCACCTCCTGCTCCTTCTCCACCTCCTGCACCTTATCCACCTCCTGCTACTTCTCCACCTCCTATTCCTACTCCACCTCCAGCTCCTTCTCCTCCTCCTCATGCTCCATCTCCACGTCCTGCTACTTCTCCTCCTCCAGCTCCAACTCCCCGTCCTGCTCCTTCTTCACCTCCAGCTCCTTCTCCAACTGAATCTTTCTACAACTCCTGTTCATTCTCCATTTCCTGCTCCTTCGCCTCCTCCTCCTCCTTCTCCTCCAACTGGTCGTTCCCCACCACCTGCTCCTTCTCCACCTCCTGCTAACTCTCCCCCTCCTGCTCACTCTCCCCCTCCTGCTTATTCTGCTCGTCCCGCTCAACCTCCTCCTCCTGCTCCTTCTCCACCTCCTGCTCCTTCTCCGCCTACTGCTCCTTCTCCGCCTCCTGCTCCTTCTCCGCCTCCAGCTCCTTCTCCGCCTCCTGCTCCTCCTCCACCTCCCGCTCCCTCTCCCTCAACTGCTCCTTCTCCGTCTCCTGCTTCTTCCCCTCCTCCTGATCCTTCTCGTCTTCCTGGTACTTCTCGTCTTCCTGATCCTTCTCGTCTTCCTGCTCCTTCTCGTCTTCCTGCTCCTGCTCGTCCTCCTGCTCCTTCTCGTCCTCCTGCTCATTCTTGTCCTCCTGCTCCTTCTCCTCCTGTTGCTCCTTCTCCCCCTCCTGCTCCTTCTCCCTCTCCTGCTCCTTCTCCCTCTCCTGCTCCTTCTCCTCCTGTTGCTCCTTCTCCACCTCCTGCTCCTTCTCAACGTCTGGCTCCATCTCCTCCTCCTGCTGCTTCTCCTCGTCCTGCTCCTTCTCTGCTCAACCCCTCCTCCTGCTCCTTATTCTCTTCCTGCCCCTTCTCCACCTTCTGCTCCTTCTCCTCCTTCTGCTCCTCCTCCACCTCCTGCTCCTTCTACCCCTCCTGCTCCTTCTACCCCTCCTGCTCCTTCTCCTCCTCTTGTTCTTTCTCCTCCTCCAGCTCCTTCTCCCCGTCCTGCTCCTTCTTCACCTGCAGCTCCACCTCCGCCTCCTGCTACTTCTCCACCTCCTGCTCCTTCTCCACTTCCTGCTCCTTCTCCAGCTCCTGCTCCTTCTCCACCTCATGCCCTTCCACCACATCCAGCTCCACCTCCACCTCCTGCTGCTTCCTCTCCACCTGCTCCATCTCCTCTTTCTGCTCAACCTCCCCCTCCTGCTCCTTCTCAACTTCCTGGTCAAACTCCTCCTCCTGCTCCTTCTTCCCCTCCTGCTCCTGGCTTGCCTGCTGCTCTTTCTCCCCTCCTGCCCCTTCACCCCCTCCTGCTCCTGCTCCGACTCTACCTACTGCTCGTTCTCCGACTCCTGTTCCTTCTCCTCGTCAAGCTCAACCTCTTCCTACTGCTCCTTCTCCACCACCTGCTCCTTCTCCACCTCCTGCTCCTTCTCCACCTCCTGCTCCTCCTCCACCTCCTGCTCCTTAGCCACCTCCTGCTCCTTCTCCACCTCCTGCTCCTTCTCCACGTCTTCCTCCTTCTTCACCTTCTGCTCCTTCTCCACCTTCTGCTCCTTCTCCACCTCCTGCTCCTTCTCCACCTCCTGCTACTTCTCCACCTCCTGCTCCTTCTCCACCTCCTGCTCCTTCTCCACCTCCTGCTCCTTCTCCACCTCTTCCTCCTTCTTCACCTCCTGCTCCTTCTCCAGCTCTTCCTCCTTCTTCACCTCCTTCTCCTTCTCCACCTCCTGCTCCTTCTCCACCTCCTGCTCCTTCTCCACCTCTTCCTCCTTCTTCACCTCCTGCTCCTTCTCCAGCTCTTCCTCCTTCTTCATCTCCTTCTCCTTCTCCAGCTCCTGCTCCTTCTCCACCTCCTGCTCCTTCTCCACCTCCTGCTCCTTCTCCACCTCCTGCTCCTTCTCCACCTCCTGCTCCTTCTCCACCTCCTGCTCCTTCTCCACCTCTTCCTCCTTCTACACCTCCTGCTCCTTCTCCAGCTCTTCCTCCTTCTTCACCTCCTTCTCCTTCTCCACCTCCTGCTCCTTCTCCACCTCCTGCTCCTTCTCCACCTCCTGCTCCTTCTGCACCTCCTGCTCCTTCTCCACCTCCTGCTCCTTCTCCACCTCCTCCTCCTTCTCCAACTCCTGCTGCTACTCCTTCATCTCCTTTCCTTCTCCACCTCATGCTCTTTCTCCAACCACTCCTCCTTCTCCTCCTCCTCCTTCTCCTCCAACTGTTCATTCTCCACCTCCTGCTCCTTCTCCACATCCTGCTCCTTCTCCACCCACTGCTCCTTCTCCGCCTCCTGCTCCTTCTCCGCCTCCTGCTCCTTCTCCGCCACCTGCTCCTTCTCTGCCTCCTGCTCCTTCTCCTCCTCCTGCTGCTTCTATGCCTCCCGCTCCATCTCTCCCTCCGCCTCCTGCTCCTTCTCCCCCTCCCATCGCTACCTCCTGCTCATTTTCCCGTCCTGATCCTTCTCCACCTCCTGCTCACTCTCCCACTCCTGCTCACTCACCCCCTCCTGCTCCTTCTCCTCGTCCCGCTCAACCTCCTCCTCCTGCTCTTTCTCCTCCTCCTGCTACTTCTCCACCTCCTGCTCATTCTCCATCTCCTGCTCCTTCTCCGCCTCCTGCTCCTTCTCCGCCTCCTGCTCCTCCACCACCTCCTGCTCCTTCTCCACCTACTGCTCCTTCTCCACCTCCTGCTCCTTCTCCACCTCCTGCTCCTCCTCCTTCATCTCCTGCTCCTTCTCCACCTCCTGCTCCTTTTCCATATTCAGCTCCACCTCCACCTCCTGCTCATTCTCCACCTCCTGCTCCTTCTCCGCCTCCTGCTCCTTCTCCACCTCCTGCTCCTTCTCAGCCTCCTGCTCCTTCTCCGCCTCCTGCTCCTTCTCCGCCTCCTGCTCTTTCTATGCCTCCCGCTCCTGCTCCGCCTACTGCTCGTTCACACCCTCCTGATCATTCTCGCCCTAGCGACCCTCCTGCACCTCCTGTTCCCTCTCCCTCAACTGCTCCTTCTCCGTCTCCTGCTCCTTCCCCTCCTCCTGATCCTTCTCGTCTTCCTGATCCTTCTCGTCTTCCTGATCCTTCTCGTCTTCCTGATCCTTCTGGTCTTCCTGCTCCTTCTCGTCCTCCTGCTCCTTCTCGTCCTCCTGCTCCTTCTCGTCCTCCTGCTCCTTCTCGTCCTCCTGCTCCTTCTCCTCCTGTTGCTCCTTCTCTCCCTCCTGCTCCTTCTGCCTCTCCTGCTCCTTCTCCCTCTCCTGCTCCTTCTCCCTCTTCTGCTCCTTCTCCTCCTGTTGCTCGTTCTCCACCTCCTGCTCCTGCTCAACGTTTGGCTCCATCTCCTCCTCCTGCTCATTCTTCTCTTCGTGCTCCTTCTCCTCCTCCTGCTGCTTCTCCTCGTCCTGCTCCTTCTCTGCTCAACCACTCCTCCTGCTCCTTCTTCTCTTCATGCTCCTTCTCCACCTTCTGCTCCTTCTCCTCCTTATAGAATCATAGAATCATAGAAGTTACAACATGGAAACAGGCCCTTCGGCCCAACATGTCCATGTCGCCCAGTTTATACCACTAAGCTAGTCCCAATTGCCTGCACTTGGCCCATATCCCTCGATACCCATCTTCCCCATGTAAGTGTCCAAATGCTTTTTAAAAGACAAAATTGTACCCGCCTCGACTACTGCCTCTGGCAGCTCGTTCCAGACACTCACCACCCTTTGAGTGAAAAAATTGCCCCTCTGGATCCTTTTGTATCTCTCCCCTCTCACCTTAAATCTGTGCCCCCTCGTTATAGACTCCCCTACCTTTGGGAAAAGATTTTGACTATCGACCTTATCTCTGCCCCTCATTATTTTATAGACTTCTATAAGATCACCCCTTAACCTCCTACTCTCCAGGGAATAAAGTCCCAGTCTGTCTAACCTCTCCCTGTAAGTCAAACCATCAAGTCCCGGTAGCATCCTAGTAAATCTTTTCTGCACTCTTTCTAGTTTAATAATATCCTTTCTATAATAGGGTGACCAGAACTGTACACAGTACTCCAAGTGTGGCCTCACCAATGCCCTGTACAACTTCAACAAGACATCCCAACTCCTGCATTCAATGTTCTGACCAATGAAACCAAGCATGCTGAATGCCTTCTTCACCACCCTATCCACCTGTGACTCCACTTTCAAGGAGCTATGAATCTGTACTCCTAGATCTCTTTGTTCTATAACTCTCCCCAACGCCCTACCATTAACGGAGTAGGTCCTGGCCCGATTCGATCTACCAAAATGCATCACCTCACATTTATCTAAATTAAACTCCATCTGCCATTCATCGGCCCACTGGCCCAATTTATCAAGATCCCGTTGCAATCCTAGATAACCTTCTTCACTGTCCACAATGCCACCAATCTTGGTGTCATCTGCAAACTTACTAACCATGCCTCCTAAATTCTCATCCAAATCATTAATATAAATAACAAATAACAGCGGACCCAGCACCGATCCCTGAGGCACACCGCTGGACACAGGCATCCAGTTTGAAAAACAACCCTCGACAACCACCCTCTGTCTTCTGTCGTCAAGCCAATTTTGTATCCAATTGGCTACCTCACCTTGGATCCCATGAGATTTAACCTTATGTAACAACCTACCATGCGGTACCTTGTCAAATGCTTTGCTGAAGTCCATGTAGACCACGTCTACTGCACAGCCCTCATCTATCTTCTTGGTTACCCCTTCAAAAAACTCAATCAAATTCGTGAGACATGATTTTCCTCTCACAAAACCATGCTGACTGTTCCTAATTAGTCCCTGCCTCTCCAAATGCCTGTAGATTCTGTCCCTCAGAATACCCTCTAACAACTTACCCACTACAGATGTCAGGCTCACTGGTCTGTAGTTCCCAGGCTTTTCCCTGCCGCCCTTCTTAAACAAAGGCACAACATTTGCTACCCTCCAATCTTCAGGCACCTCACCTGTAGCGGTGGATGATTCAAATATCTCTGCTAGGGGACCCGCAATTTCCTCCCTAACCTCCCATAACGTCCTGGGATACATTTCATCAGGTCCCGGAGATTTATCTACCTTGATGCGCGTTAAGACTTCCAGCACCTCCCTCTCTGTAATATGTACACTCCTCAAGACATCACTATTTATTTCCCCAAGTTCCCTAACATCCATGCCTTTCTCAACCGTAAATACCGATGTGAAATATTCATTCAGGATCTCACCCATCTCTTGTGGTTCCGCACATAGATGACCTTGTTGATCCTTAAGAGGCCCTACTCTCTCCCTAGTTACCCTTTTGCCCTTTATGTATTTGTAGAAGCTCTTTGGATTCACCTTTGCCTGATCTGCCAAAGCAATCTCATATCCCCTTTTTGCCCTCCTGATTTCTCTCTTAACTCTACTCCGGCAATCTCTATACTCTTCAAGGGATCCACTTGATCCCAGCTGCCTATGCATGTCATATGCCTCCTTCTTATTTTTGACTAGTGCCTCAATCTCCCGAGTCATCCAAGGTTCCCTACTTCTACCAGCCTTGCCCTTCACTTTATAAGGAATGTGCTTACACTGAACCCTGGTTAACACACTTTTGAAAGCCTCCCACTTACCAGACGTCCCTTTGCCTGCCAACAGACTCTCCCAATCAACTTCTGAAAGTTCCTGTCTAATACCATCAAAATTGGCCTTTCCCCAATTTAGAATTTTAACTTTTGGGCCAGACCTATCCTTCTCCATAGCTATCTTAAAACTAATGGAATTATGATCACTGGTCCCAAAGTGATCCCTCACTAACACTTCTGTCACCTGCCCTTCCTTATTTCCCAAGAGGAGGTCAAGTTTTGCCCCCTCTCTAGTCGGGCCATCCACATACTGAATGAGAAATTCCTCCTGAATACACTCAACAAATTTCTCTCCATCCAAGCCCCTAATGCTATGGCTGTCCCAGTCAATGTTGGGAAAGTTAAAGTCCCCTACTATTACCACCCTATTTTTCTTGCAGCTGTCTGTAATCTCCTTACATATTTGCTCCTCAATTTCCCGTTGACTATTTGGGGGTCTGTAGTACAATCCTATCAAAGTGATCTCTCCCTTCTTACTTTTCAGTTCTACCCATATGGACTCAGTGGGCGAACCCTCGGATATATCCCCTCTCACTACTGCCGTGATGTTCTCCCTAATCAAGAACGCAACTCCCCCTCCTCTCTTACCTCCTGCTCTATCTTTCCTATAGCATCTGTACCCTGGAACATTGAGCTGCCAGTCCTGCCCCTCCCTTAGCCATGTTTCAGTAATAGCTATAACATCCCAGTCCCATGTACCCATCCATGCCCTGAGTTCATCTGCCTTGCCCATCAGACTTCTTGCATTGAAATAAATGCAGTTTAATCTAGTCTTCCCTTGGTCTTTGCCCTGCTTTCTCAGACCATCTGTCCGGTCATGTTCTGTACACTCTCCCTTACTGCCTTTTGTTTCTGTCACCACTTTATTTCCCACTGACTTCCTGCATCGGTTCCCATCCCCCTGCCACATTAGTTTAAACCCTCCCCAACAGCACTAGCAAACACTCCCCCTAGGACATTGGTTCCAGTCCTGCCCAGATGCAGACCGTCCAATTTGTACTGGTCCCACCTCCCCCAGAACCGGTTCCAATGGCCCAGGAATTTGAATCCCTCCCTCTTGCACCATCTCTCAAGCCACGTATTCATCTTAGCTATCCTGTCATTCCTACTCTGACTAGCCCGTGGCACTGGTAGCAATCCTGAGATTACTACCTTTGAGGTCCTACTCTTTAGTTTAACTCCTAACTCCCTAAATTCAGCTTGTAGGACCTCATCCTGTTTTTTACCTATATCGTTGGTGCCTATATGCACCACGACAACTGGCTGTTCACCCTCCCCCTCCAGAATGTCCTGCAGCCGCTCCGAGACATCCTTGACCCTTGCACCAGGGAGGCAACATACCATCCTGGAGTCTCGGTTGCGTCCGCAGAAACGCCTGTCTATTCCCCTTACAATCGAGTTCCCTATCACTATAGCTCTGCCACTCTTTTTCCTGCCGTCCTGTGCAGCAGAGCCAGCCACGGTGCCATGAACCTGGCCACTGCCACCTTCCCCTGGTGAGCCATCTCCGCCAACAGTATCCAAAACGGTATACCTGTTTTGGAGGGAGATGACCGCAGGGGACCCCTGCACTGCCTTCCTACTCTTCCTCTGTCTGTTGGTCACCCATTCACTATCTCCCTCAGTAATTTTTATCTGCGGTGTGACCAACTCACTGAACGTGCTATCCACGACTTTCTCAGCATCGCGGATGCTCCAAAGTGAGTCCATCCGCAGCTCCAGAGCCGTCAAGCGGTCAAACAATAGCTGCAGCTGGACACACTTCCCGCAGGTGAAGGAATCAGGGATACAGGAAGGAGCCCTGAATTCCCACATCCCACAAGAGGAACATGACACGGCGCTGGGATCTCCTGCCATGACTTAACCCTTAAATTAGCTTAAGAACAACTACAATGTCAAGAGAAAAAAAAGGAAAGAAAAACTACTTACCACTCCCTTTAAGGAGTTTACTCCTTTAAATTGTTCTCAATTTAGAGAATGTTAACTACACTAGGGACCTTGATTCACTAAAAAATAAACGCTACTTCCTATAAGACCTGCAGACCTTCCCTTTCCTTTTACTTCAGTTACTGTAGATAAGGAGAAATACTCACCTGAACCTACTCACCAATCAGGTGCCTCCCCTGTGTCGCGTCCCGATCTGATTCCTGACGTCACTTCGAACTCAGTCGCAGCTCCGCTCGGCTCCTCTCAGCTGTTCTCAGCGCTCTGAAATCCCGCCTTTTATCGGACGCTCCCTCCGCTCGGCTCGGCTCCTCTCAGCTGTTCTCAGCGCTCTGAAATCCCGCCTTTTATCGGACGCTCCCTCCGCTCGGCTCGGCTCCTCTCAGCTGTTCTCAGCGCTCTGAAATCCCGCCTTTTATCGGACGCTCCCTCCGCTCGGCTCGGCTCCTCTCAGCTGTTCTCAGCGCTCTGAAATCCCGCCTTTTATCGGACGCTCCCTCCGCTCGGCTCCTCTCAGCGCTCTGAAATCCCGCCTTTTATCGGACGCTCCCTCCGCTCGGCTCGGCTCCTCTCAGCTGTTCTCAGCGCTCTGAAATCCCGCCTTTTATGGGACGCTCCCTCCGCTCGGCTCCTCTCAGCTGTTCTCAGCGCTCTGAAATCCCGCCTTTTATCGGACGCTCCCTCCGCTCGGCTCGGCTCCTCTCAGCTGTTCTCAGCGCTCTGAAATCCCGCCTTTTATCGGACGCTCCCTCCGCTCGGCTCGGCTCCTCTCAGCGCTCTGAAATCCCGCCTTTTATCGGACGCTCCCTCCGCTCGGCTCGGCTCCTCTCAGCGCTCTGAAATCCCGCCTTTTATCGGACGCTCCCTCCGCTCGGCTCGGCTCCTTCTGCTCCTCCTCCACCTCCTGCTCCTTCTCCGCCTCCTGCTCCTTCTATGCCTCCCGCTCCACCTCTACCTCTGCCTCCTGCTCATTCTCCCCCTCCCGCTCCATCTCGACCTCCTGCTCCTTCTCCTCCTCCTGCTCCTTCTCCACCTCCTGCTCCTTCTCCACCTCCTGCTCCTCCTCCTTCATCTCCTGCTCCTTCTCCACCTCCTGCTCCTTTTCCATATCCAACTCCACCTCCACCTCCTGCTCCTTCTCCACCTCCTGCTCCTTCTCCGCTTGCTGCTCCTTCTCCGCCTCCTGCTCCTTCTCCGCCTACTGCTCCTTCTCCGCCTCCTGCTCCTTCTCCGCCTCCTGCTCCTTCGCCGCCTCCTGCTCCTTCTCCGCCTCCTGCTCCTTCTATGCCTCCCGCTCCTCCTCCGCCTACTGCTCGTTCACACCCTCCTGATCATTCTCGCCCTCGAACCCCTCCTCCATCTCCTGCTCCCTCTCCCTCAACTGCTCCTTCTCCGTCTCCTGCTTCTTCCCATCCTCCTGATCCTTCTCGTCTTCCTGATCCTTCTCGTCTTCCTGATCCTTCTCGTCTTCCTGATCCTTCTCGTCCTCCTGCTCCTTCTCGTCCTCCTGCTCCTTCTCCTCCTGTTGCTCCTTCTCCCCCTCCTGCTCCTTCTCCCTCTCCAGCTCTTTCTCCCTCTCCTGCTCCTTCTCCACTTCCTGGTCAAACTCCTCCTCCTGCTCCTTCTCCCCCTCCTGCTCCTGGCTTGCATGCTGCTCCTCCTCCCCTCCTGCTCCTTCACCCCCTCCTGCTCCTGCTCCTGCTCTACCTCCTGCTCATTCTCCGTCTCCTGTTCCTTCTCCTCGTCAAGCTCAACCTCTTCCTACTGCTCCTTCTCCACCTCCTGCTCCTTCTCCACCTCCTGCTCCTTCTCCACCTCCTGCTCCTTCTCCACCTACTCCTCGTTCTTCACCTCCTGCTCCTTCTCCACCTCCTGCTCCTTCTCCACCTCCTGCTCCTTCTCCACCTCCTGCTACTTCTCCACCTCCTGCTCCTTCTCCACCTCCTGCTCCTTCTCCACGTCCTGCTCCTCCTTCATCTCCTTTCCTTCTCCACCTCCTGCTCTTTTTCCATATCCAGCTCCACCTCCACATCCTGCTCCTTCTCCACCCCATGCTTCTTCTCCAACCACTGCTCGTTCTTCTCCTCCTCCTTCACCACCAACTGTTCATTCTGCACCTCCTGCTCCTTCTCCAACTCCTGCTCCTTCTCCGCCTCCTGCTCCTTCTCTGCCTCCTGCTCCTTCTCCACGTCCTGCTCCTTCTATGCCTCCCGCTCCATCTCTACCTCCGACTCCTGCTCCTTCTCCACCTCCTGCTGCTCCTCCTTCATCTCCTGCTCCTTCTCCACCTCCTGCTCCTTTTCCATATCCAGCTCCACCTCCACCTCCTGCTCATTCTCCACCTCCTGCTCCTTCTCCGCCTCCTGCTCCTTCTCCGCCTCCTGCTCCTTCTCAGCCTCCTGCTCCTTTTCCGCCTCCTGCTGCTTCTCACCTCATGCTCCTCCATCACATCCAGCTCCACCTCCACCTCCTGCTGCTTCCACTCCACCTGCTCCATCTCCTCATTCTGCTCAACCTCCCCCTCCTGCTCCTTCTCCACTTCCTGGTCAAACTCCTCCTCCTGCTCCTTCTCCCCCTCCTGCTCCTGGCTTGCCTGCTGCTCCATCTCACCTCATGCTCCTTCACCCCCTCCTGCTCCTGCTCCTACTCTACCTCCTGCTCATTCTCCGTCTCCTGTTCCTTCTCCTCGTCAAGCTCAACCTCTTCCTACTGCTCCTTCTCCACCTCCTGCTGCTTCTCCACCTCCTGCTCCTTCTCCACCTCCTGCTCCTTCTCCACCTCCTGCTCCTTCTCCACCTACTCCTCCTTCTTCCCCTTCTGCTCCTTCTCGACTTCCTGCTCCTTCTCCACCTCCTGCTCCTTCTCCACCTCCTGCTCCTTCTCCACCTCCTGCTCCTTCTCCACCTCCTGCTCCTCCTTCATCTCCTTTCCTTCTCCACCTCCTGCTCTTTTTCCATATCCAGCTCCACCTCCACATCCTGCTCCTTCTCCACCTCATGCTCCTTCTCCAACCACTGCTACTTCTTATCCTCCTCCTTCACCACCAACTGTTCATTCTCCACCTCCTGCTCCTGCTCCAACTCCTGCTCCTTCTCCGCCTCCTGCTCCTTCTCCGCCTCCTGCTCCTTCTCTGCCTCCTGCTCCTTCTCCGCCTCCTGCTCCTTCTATGCCTCCCGCTCCATCTCTACCTCCGCCTCCTGCTCCTTCTCCCCCTCCCGCTCCATCTCTACCTCCTGCTCCTTTTCCCCGTCCTGCTCCTTCTCCACCTCCTGCTCCTTCTCCCCGTCCTGCTCCTTCTTCACCTGCAGCTCCACCTCCGCCTCCTGCTCCTTCTCCACCTCCTGCTCCTTCTCCACCTCCTGCTCCTTCTCCGCCTGGGTCTCCTTCTCCACCTCATGCTCCTCCACCACATCCAGCTCCACCTCCACCTCCTGCTGCTTCCACTCCACCTGCTCCATCTCCTCTTTCTGCTCAACCTCCCCCTCCTGCTCCTTCTCCACTTCCTGGTCAAACTCCTCCTCCTGCTCCTTCTCCCCCTCCTGCTCCTGGCTTGCCTGCTGCTCCATCTCACCTCATGCTCCTTCACCCCCTCCTGCTCCTGCTCCTACTCTACCTCCTGCTCATTCTCCGTCTCCTGTTCCTTCTCCTCGTCAAGCTCAACCTCTTCCTACTGCTCCTTCTCCGCCTCCTGCTCCTTCTCTGCCTCCTGCTCCTTCTCCGCCTCCTGCTCCTTCTATGCCTCCCGCTCCATCTCTACCTCCGCCTCCTGCTCCTTCTCCCCCTCCCGCTCCATCTCTACCTCCTGCTCCTTTTCCCCGTCCTGCTCCTTCTCCACCTCCTGCTCCTTCTCCCCGTCCTGCTCCTTCTTCACCTGCAGCTCCACCTCCGCCTCCTGCTCCTTCTCCACCTCCTGCTCCTTCTCCACCTCCTGCTCCTTCTCCGCCTGGGTCTCCTTCTCCACCTCATGCTCCTCCACCACATCCAGCTCCACCTCCACCTCCTGCTGCTTCCACTCCACCTGCTCCATCTCCTCTTTCTGCTCAACCTCCCCCTCCTGCTCCTTCTCCACTTCCTGGTCAAACTCCTCCTCCTGCTCCTTCTCCCCCTCCTGCTCCTGGCTTGCCTGCTGCTCCTTCTCCCCTCCTGCTCCTTCACACCCTCCTGCTCCTGCTCCTTCTCCATCTCCTGCTCCTTCTCCACCTCCTGCTCCTTCTCCACCTCCTGCTCCTTCTCCACCTCCTGCTCCTCCTCCTTCATCTCCTGCTCCTTCTCCACCTCCTGCTCGTTTTCCATTTCCAGCTCCACCTCAACCTCCTGCTCCTTCTCCACCTCCTGCTCCTTCTCCGCCTCCTGCTCCTTCTCCGCCTCCTGCTCCTTCTCCGCCTCCTGCTCCTTCTATGCCTCCCGCTCCTCCTCCGCCTGCTGCTCGTTCACACCCTCCTGATCATTCTCGCCGTAATCAAGCCCCGGGGTCAGCGGAGACAGTCAGACTCCGTGGAGCCAGAATGACCTGGAGCATTAAAACAGATTCAAAGGTTAAAAAGCAATATTTTGAAAAAACATTACCTCAAACCCCACCCCCCCCGCCAAACATCTAAAATAAACTAAAGGAACATTAAAACATTCGGTTAAAAAAATATAATTTAAAAATAACGAACACGTGGAGCGAAGGGGGCGGGGCCAGCCCTGCATGAGACAGGACTCATTACATACAGGACAGAAATTCTAACCAATTCCAGGTTAAGGCTAGCCTGCTTGTGGGCGGGAACAAAACTTCAGCCAACAGTAGCACACAGGGGAGGGGCCAGTCCAAGGCACCGAACTTGAAAGCGTCTGTGAACAAAATTAAAATCCTTTCTCCCTGATGAAGCTTAAGGATAAGCGAAACGTCGGAGAAAAAAAGATTCCAGGCCGGAGAACTTACTGAACTAAAGAGTTTTTGGATAGTACTGTTGCAGGCAGAGAACCATCGAAGCCTGAGAGCCACCGGAGGGGAGGTGAGACTGGTGGGAACGGAGCCTTTCCAGGCGGGACAGCCGGCTGAGCTGGGGAGTGTTTGGAGGACGCAGTCCCAGGCAGGAGACCATCTGAGCCAGGGAGCCACCGTGGGGTGAGATTACAGTTTCTAGCGGGGACCTCTATTACCTTTTGCACCTTTCTAATGGCTAACACTATGCGGAACACATGCAGGTTGTCTGACAACCGTACGCATATGAGGTCGGACCCTGGTACACATTGAAGTCTCCCCGTAGCCAGGGATGAATTTGCTATAACAGTTAGAATAATTTATAGAATTTTCCAGACAATCCACCATCTAATATTCTTAAAGGGCCAGAATCAGCCCCCTAAGGGCATCTTAAAACAAGCTGATAAACTAACCTACTTTATAAAACCGGCCAAACCGTCACAGGAAACGCAAACCAAATTGGCTTTGAATTCAGAAAATTGGGCAAAACAGACCAAATAGATTCGAATTGAGCACTATACAACAAACCTGGAAGAATTAGAAAATGAATTTGCTCAGGCTGCAGTGACGGAGCGCCTGGAAGAAGCAATGGCGAAAGCGACTAATTGGATTAAAAAGAGTCTTCGACATAAATTCAAAATTCAATCAATTGATGAGGCAACGAGACATGTGGTTGGATTAGCATCACGGTTGACAGAGCAAGGGACCAGCACACAATTGGGGACAGAACAGCGGACCGGCACACGGACTAGGACGCCCCCACGCCATAGGCCAAATACCTGGGCAGCCTTGTTCCACCAGCCTGCGATCACAGCCCCCTCATGCCGCAGACGGACTGGAAAAACCCCCCCACCCCGTGGGCCAGCTGCCACGACTTTGTCACGCCACCGACGGACACCCCCACCCCGTGAGCCAACTGCCACAACCTCGTCACACCACCGACGGGCCCCCCCACCCCGTGAACCAGTTGCCACGACTTCGTCGTGCCACCGATGGACCCCCCCGCCCCGTGAACCAGTTGCCTCGACTTCGTCACGCCACCGACACACCCCCCCACCCATTGAGCCAGCTGCCATGACTTCGTCACGCCACCGACAGAACCCCTCACCCCTTGGACCAGCTGCCACGACTTCGTCACGCCACCGGCAGACCCCCCCACCCCTTGCACCAGTTGCCACGACTTCGTCACGCCACCGTCAGACCCCCCCCCACCCCGTGGGCCAGCTACCACGACTTCGTCACACCACCAGCAGACCACCGAAACCCCCCCTTCCCTGCCGTCCAGGGCAGCGACCCCCCCCCTTCCCCGCCATCCAGGACGGCGACCAGCCCTACCCCACCCCACAGGCCAAGGACAAGGATTTCCAATGTTGCCATCATTAGGGACCTGGACATCACACTTGGCTCTCAAGAGCCTGAGCCGCATAGAACCCAGCACTACATGGGGAACCAACATTAGACCGTATTAAACCAAATCACTCGGGATTCCTCAGACCCAAAACAAACAGAAGGGAGAACCCCCCCTACACCAGGGACAAATCCATGCACAACATTCCTGTACCCCAAAACCAGGGTCACGTACCAACCGCTCCCACAGAGACAAAAGAAAGACTGGACCAAACCAACCATCCCAAGAAATACAGCAGTTCTGGAGCCCGAGATCAAAGTCACAAAACAACCCCTTCCACAGAAACAAAGGAGCGACCAGACCGGACAGGTAAACCCAATAGACACAGAAATGGGGACAGGAACAATGAGAGCCCAGACAGATAACACAGTAGGAGAGGCAGAAATAGCTGTAGCCGAGGTAGGGAACACAATAGCGGAGGCAGGGGGAGCAGACACAGGAACAGAAAACACACCAACAGGGGCAGAACCTGACTCTGAAGGGGAAGATGCACAGAGAGTGACGAGGCACCCCAACACCAGCCGAAAAAACATAACCTGGAAATTGGAACACAGAAAATCCATTTTAATAATCGGAGATTCTAACCTCTCCAAGATAAAAAGATGCCCAAATCCCACCACCCAAATTGATAGCTTTCCAGGAGCTAAATTCATTCATGTCACAGCAATTCTGGACAAATTGGAATCCTGTCCGGAGACCAAAAAGGTGGTGCTCTGAGTTGGCATTAATAATCGTACGCAGAAACCACTGACTGCAACCAAGCAACTGCAGTCATTACTTAAATTGGCTGAGAGCAAATTCCCAAATGCTCAGATCTGGGTGCCGGAAATTAACTTCAGTAACTCACTTCCAGAAATGGAGAGGGATACAATCAGAGGAATTAACCAGCATATAAAAAAACAGAATTACATACCAGCAATTAATGCTGGATCCTTTAAAGTGGGGGCTGACCACATCCATTGGACAGATAGCACTGCCCATAACATAATAAACCAGTGGATGAAGTCTTTAAACTAAAAAGGACATTAACCCAAGAGAAGGGTCGATTGAACCTGGGAAAAACTGTTATTAATATTTCCCAACTCTTTAACCCCACAGAGGTACAGGAGAGGGTTTTAAACAAGGGCCTTACATTTGTTCCAACCCCAAAACATTGGAAAGTACAAATTCAGGAAGATCTGAAAAGGTTTTACAGGAGAGTAAAACTGACCGACTTCTTTAGCGATTCAGAAACAGACAAGCAACCTTTTACACCACCATCAGAATGGACCCCACCAAACAATAAGATAGAGCCAGAAATCCTAAACTTTATTAAACAGACTCAATCACAAATTGAAAAAATCCCTAATCAGACAGACAAGCAAAACCTCACTGGAAGAGAGAGACGGGCAATCATAGAACTTAGAAACAATCTAGATATAATCATAAAACCAGCAGATAAGGGCAGTAGTATAGTGATCATGGATTGGCAACAGTACTTATTTGAAGCTCACAGACAGCTTAATAATACAGCCCACTACACTAAATTAACAGAACCAATATATCAGGACACACGAAAAGAGATTGGAAACATTTTAACAGAACTAAAGAGATCTAAACACTTAAATCAGAAACAAGTGGAATACCTAAGAGGGGAACAACCACAACCCAGAAAATTCTGCATACTACCCAAAATACACAAGCACCCTGACACATGGACTGTACCAGGAGAAATACCACCAGGAAGACCAATTGTGTCAGACTGTGGTAGTGAATCCTACTGGATAGCAGAATACATTGACTCATTCCTAAACCCCTTATCACAGAAGCACCCGAGCTACATTAAAGACACTTACCATTTCATGGAAATAGTGAACTCACTGACCGTACCCCCGAACGCAATACTCTTTACCATGGACATTGAAAGCCTATACACAAACATAGAAACAGACAGAGGCATACAGGCAGTGGAAAATATCCTTAGAAAGTTCCCCCAACCCAACAGACCAGATGCAGCCATAATCCAGCTATTACAACTAGGACTAACAAAAAATGACTTTGAATTCCAGGAGGAATTCTACCTACAGATTAAGGGCACGGCTATGGGCAAGAAATTTGCCCCGGCCGACGCAAACATATACATGGCAGACTGGGAAAACAGTCTTTGAAAAGTGTTCCAGGCTCCCGATGTGTTATTACAGATACCTGGATGACATATGGGGAGTCTGGACTCACACAGAAACAGAACTGCAAGAATTTGTAGGTATTCTCAACAGTCACCACCAATCTATTAAACTTAAAGTTACAACACATAGAGAAAGTGTGGATTTCCTGGACACCACAGTATTTAAATTACAACAGGAGAATAACAGCCACAAGTTAGCAACAAAGGTATTCTTTAAAGAAACAGACACACACACACTCCTGCACATAAACAGCCACCATCCAAAACATACCTTTCGGGGGCTGGTGAAGTCACAACTGACACGTTTTCACCGCATATGCACAAACGGAGAGGACTTTAGGGAAGCCCCCACAACCCTATTTACTGCACTGAGACAGAGAGGTTAGACGAAAAGGTTCCTCAGGCACCTTAAGTCTGATTTCCTGAGGGGACTGAATAGCCCACGGCCAAACAGAGAAGTAGCAAGACTACCACTGATAACGACATACGAGACAACGACCAAACTAATACACGGAGTGATTAAAACCCAATTTGGAAAAATAAAAGAGGATGTTGACACACTTAGCCGATACAACATAACATCAGCATACAAAAGAACTCGAAACCTTCGGGATATGCTGGTTCGTAGTAGAATAAGAAAACAGACAACCCAGAACTGCACAAACCCAAGATGTGGGACGTGTAAATACCTAAAAATCCGTAAAATGATACAAAATAGACACACAGGAAAATCAGCCCTAATTAAACAAAGAATTACACGTGAACAGCACAATGCTGTATCTGCAATTCGATGCAAACAATGCCACATCTTGTATGTAGGAGAAACAGGGAATAGTCTAAGGATGAGGCTCACAGGGCACCTCAGTGCTATTAGAACAAAGGATGTATACAAACCTACCTCCCGACACTTCATGGAGCATGGTCTTGAATCCCTGGAATTTATGGGGTTGGAGACCAACATGAACTGGACAACCTCACAAAGGAAGAGGAGGGAAAAACACTGGATAACAACCCTACAAACTCAGTTACCAAAGGGCTTAAATCAGATCTAAAATGGGGGAAATCCAACATTAAAAAACAAAACTGCCCCGACCTTAATTACCACAAATCCCAACCCCAGCTTGATAAACCTCTCAAACCGCAACCACACCCTACCCTAATGACAATAATCTGAACCACATCTCACCTGGCCCACAACAAACAGACCCCACCCAAATCCTAACTCAAATGCACCCCACTCTACCCCTAAAGCCTAATCCTAACTCTAATACGGGACCCCTAATCTCCCACCCCACCACTAAAACCTAAACCTAACACACCCCACCCTACTCGTAAACCCTGACCCTCACTCAACCCTACCCCTAATGCAACCCTAACCCATAAACCTAACCCCCTAGCCCTAAATCTAATCACAACTCTGACCCTGGACCCTAACCCTGATGCACCCTACCCTACCCCTAAACACCTAACCCTAACCCTGATGCATCCTACCCTACCCCTAAACACCTAACCCTAACCCTGATGCACCCAACCCTATCCCTAAAACATAACCCGAATGCACCCAACCCTACCCCTAAAACTTAAACCTAACCCCATCCCACCCCTAAACACCTAACCCTAACCCTGATGCACCCCAACCTAACCGCAATATAGCCCTGAACCTAACTACAACCCTGACCCTCACCTAACCCCAACACTAACCCCAATGCAGCAACACTAACCCTAACCTGAACCCCCAACCTCAATACAACATAACCCTAACACTACCTAAAATAAAGGGAAGGGTTCCAACACCAATAATAATAATCAAGTAAGAAAATAATAACTAAATACTACATAGAGACCATAAATTGGCAAAACCCAGGAACTGATTATAACCCCAGAGGGGATCAAAGGATTACGGAACAAGAAATTACTAAGAAGAGATCGGCAAGAAAAAGAAGCCAGGTGGTAAGGTAAAGCATGGGCCAACCAAAAGTGGCAGGTATAAGTGACAAGAAGCTCAAGCGTTGAATGAGAATATGAACACAAGAGAGTGTAACTGCCCTCCTGCCCACACCATACAACCTAACCCTAACCCTAACCCTAACCCTAACCCTAACCCTATCCCTAACCCTAACCCTAACCTTAACCCTAACCCTAATGCAGAAACAGGGAATCGTCTCAGGATGAGGCTCACAGGGCACCTCAGTGCTATTAGAACAAAGGATGTCGACAAACCTACCTCCCGACACTTCATGGAGCATGGTCTTGAATCCCTGGAATTTATGGGTTGGAGACCAACATGAACTGGACAACCTCACAAAGGAAGAGGAGGGAAAAACACTGGATAACAACCCTGCAAACTCAGTTACCAAAGGGCTTAAATCAGATCTAAAATGGGGGAAATCCAACATAAAAAAACAAAACTGCCCTGACCTTAATTACCACAAATCCCAACCCCAGCTTGATAAACCTCTCAAACCACAACCACACCCAACCCTAATCACAATAACCCTAACCACATCCCACCTGGCCCACAACAAACAGACCCCACCCAAATCCGAACTCAAATGCACCCCACTCTACCCCTAAAGCCTAACCCTAACACTAATCTCCCCCCCACCCCTAAAACCTAAACCGAACACACCCCACCCTACTCCTAAACCCTGACCCTCACTTAACACTACCCCTAATGCAACCCTAACCCATAACCCTAACCCCCTAGCCCTGAATCTAATCACAACTCTGACCCTGGACCCTAACCCTGATGCACCCTACCCTACCCCTAAACACAGAACCCTAACCCTGATGCACCCTGCCCTATCCCTAAACAACTAACCTTAACCCTGATGCACCCTACCCTACCCCTAAAGACCTAATCCTAACCCTGATGCACCCAACCCTACCCCAAAAAAATAACCCTAATGTACCCAACCCTACCCCTAAAACTTTACCCTAACCCCACCCTGATGCACCCCAACCTAACCGCAATGTAGCCCTGAACCTAACTGCGACCCTGACCCTCACCTAACCCCAACACTACCCCCAATGCAGCAACCCTAACCATAACCTGAACACCCCAACCTCAATACAACATAACCCTAACACTACTTAAAATAAAGGGTAGGGTTCCAACACCAATAATAATGTACAAGTAAGCAAATAATAACTAAATACTACATAGAGACCATAAATTGGCAAAACCCAGGAACTGATTATCACCCCAGAGGGGATCAAAGGATTACGGATCAAGAAATTACGAAGAAGAGATTGGCAAGAAAACGAAGCCAGGTGGTAAGGTAAAGTGTGGGCCAACCAAAAGTGGCAGGTATAAGTGACAAGAAGCTCAAGAGTTGAGTGAGAATACGAACACAAGAGGGTGCAACAAACATCCTGCCCACACCATGCAACCTAATCCTAACCCTAACCCTAACCCTAAACCTAATGCAGAAACAGGGAATAGTCTAAGGATGAGGCCCACAGGGCACCTCAGTGCTATTAGAACAAAGGATGTATACAAACCTACCTCCCGACACTTCATGGAGCATGGTCTTGAATCCCTGGAATTTATGGGGTTGGAGACCAACATGAACTGGGCAACCTCACAAAGGAAGAGGAGGGAAAAACACTGGATAACAACCCGACAACCTCAGTTCCCAAAGGGCTTAAATCAGATCTAAAATGGGGGAAATCCAACATTAAAAAACAAAACTGACCCGACCTTAATTACCACAAATCCCAACCCCAGCTTCATAAACCTCTCAAACCGCAACCACACCCTACCATAATCACAATAACCCGAACCACATCCCACCTGGCCCACAACAAACAGACCCCACCCAAATCCTAACTCAAATGCACCCCACTCTAACCCTAATGCCTAACCCTAACTCTAATACAGGAACCCGAATCTCCCACCCCACCCCTAAAACCTAAACCTAACACACACCACCCTATTATGTGGCCGGGTCCTGCTCCGACTTCTTGTGTTCTTTAGATTTGTGGTTGGGATCAGATCAGCCATGATCTTATTGAATGGCGGAGCAGGCTCGAGGGGCCGATTGGCCTACTCCTGCTCCAATTTCTTATGTTCTTATGTTCTTATTCCTAAACCCTGACCCTCACTTAACCCAACCCCTAAAGCAACCCTAACCCATAACCCTAACCCAAGCCCCAATGCAACCCTAACCCATAAACCTAACCCCCCAGCCCTGAATCTAATCACAACTCTGACACTGGAACCTAACCCTGATGCACCCTACCCTACCCCTAAACACCTAACCCTAACCCTGATGCACCCTGCCCTACCCCTAAACACCTAACCCTAACCCTGATGCACCCTACCCTACCCCTAAACACCTAACCCTAACCCTGATGCACCCAACCCTACCCCTAAAACTTAACCCGAACCCCACCCCACCCCTAAACACCTAACCCTAACCCTGATGCACCCCAACCTAACCCCAATATAGCCCTGAACCTAACTACAACCCTGACCCTCACCTAACCCCAACACTAACCCCAATGCAGCAACCCTAACCCTAACCTGAGCCCCCCAACCTCAATACAACATAACCCGAACAATACCTAAAATAAAGGGTAGGGTTCTAACACCAATAATAATATACAAGTAAGCAAATAATAACTAAATACTACATAGAGACCATAAATTGGCAAAACCCAGGAACTGATTATAACCCCAGAGGCGGTTCAATGGATTACGGATCAAGAAATCAATAAGAAGAGATCGGCAAGAAAAAGAAGCCAGGTGGTAAGGTAAAGCGTGGGCCAACCAAAAGTGGCAGGTATAAGTGACAAGAAGCTCAAGGGTTGAGTGAGAATATGAACACAAGAGGGTGTAACTACCCTCCTGCCCACACCATACAACCTAACATTCAGGAGTGACACACTTTGCATTACCACAGACAAAAAAAGATATAAATGCCAAGAAAAGAAAACCCAGAGAGTATATCTTGCAAATACCTTAAATCTAAACTTGATCAGTGAGGTAGATGGTTAAATAACTTTTTGTTCCCCTTTCGCACCCCCACAAAAAAAAAGCAGCAAGCAAACTTATAAAAATAGGGAGCACCAAGGAGGTTTTTTAAATTTTAAAATCTAAAATATTTTTAAAAGGTGCACTTAAAAAAAAGCATGGCTGGAAATGTGAGACTGACAGACATGGAACTCATCTTCCCAACCCCCCCCCCCCCCCCCACGAGGTTTAGGACAGCAATAAGGGCACAAAAGATTCCATGTTTTTTTGAAAAAAGTTGGAGTTCCCGTAGGAATAATAGACACGGTCTCTGGACATTGATGCGGGGACGGCCCCTTTAAGAGATGCCTGGTGCTGCGGGGAACGCGACAGCAGGGAGCTGCTGGATATCGACCTCCGGTTTTTAAAAAGAAACCCTTTTTAAAAACCGGAGGAGTTGGGGACACGGGTGAGACTCCGATAACTTTATTTAGTCTTTAGATTTTGAGCGTTCACCGGGTGATTTTTGTCATTGAAATCGTTTTTTTTCCGCAGCGACTGAAAAGCGAGCGCCGCGTGAGGCATTCTGGGATATGGAATTTTCTCGGGTGAAACACCAGGGCAAGGCCCGTAAATTAAAGGGTTTACTTGGTCTCTCTGGGGCTGGGGGGCCTTCCTTTCCCCCTCCTCTCTCCCCGGGGGGCGGGTGGCAGCGATTACGGGAGTTTTTTTGGGGAATCGGACCTTGGAAATCAAATTTCTTTCCACGCGGCCGCTGAAAAGCGAGCGCCACGTGAGGCATTCTGGGATATGGAGCTTTCTCGGGTCAAACACGAGGACAACGCTCTTAAATAAAAGGGTTTACTTTGGTTTTTTGGGGCTGGGGGACCTTTCTTTCCCCCTCCTCTCCCCCGGGGCGTGGGTGGCGGCGGATTCGGGAGTTTTTTGGGGGAATCGGACCTTGGAAATCGGTTTTTTCTGCGCGGCCGCTGAAAAGTGAGCGACGCGTGAGGTATTCTGGGAGATTGAGTTTCGTTTAAAGAGCGATCGGGTTTAAAAAGGAGGAAAGCGGTCGGGAAGTTTAATTAATTGTTTAAAATACCTTTATAATTAAAAGGCATAGCCGGATGTGGGGTTTTGGAGAAGTAGCTTCATGTTTTTATTCAAAGATCAGGTGAGGCGGACAGGTAATCAAGCCCCGGGGTCAGCGGAGACAGTCAGAGTCCATGGCGCCAGAATGACCTGGAGCATTAAAACAGATTCAAAGGTTGAAAAGCAATACTTTTAAAAAATATTACCTCAAAAAAAATAACCCCCCCCCCAAACATCTAAAATAAACAAAATGCAACATTGAAACATTAGGTTAAAAAAATATAATTTAAAAATAACGAACACGTGGAGCGAAAGGGGCGGGGCCAGCCCTGCATGAGACAGGACTCATTACATACAGGACAGAAACTCTAACCAATCCCAGGTTAAGGCGAGCCTGCTTGTGGGCGGGAACAAAACTTCAGCCAACAGTAGCACACAGGGGAGGGGCCAGTCCAAGGCACCAAACTTAAAAGCGTCTGTGTCAAAATTAAAATCCATTCTCCCTGATGAAGCTTAAGGATAAGTGAAACGTCGGAGAAAAAAAGATTCCAGGTGGGAGAACATACTGAACTAAAGAGTTTTTGGATCGTACTGTTGCAGGCAGAGAACCATCGAAGCCAGAGAGCCACCGGAGGGGAGGTGAGACTGGTGGGAACGGAGCCTTTCCAGGCGGGACAGCCGGCTGAGCTGGGGAGTGTTTGGAGGACGCAGTCCCAGGCAGGAGACCATCTGAGCCAGGGAGCCACCGTGGGGTGAGATTACAATTACCAGCGGGGACCTCTATTACCAAATAGAAGCCAGTAATATCTTTTAAAACCTTTTGCACCTTTCGACACCCAGGGAATGGCTAACACTATGCGGAACACATGCAGGTTGTCTGACAACCGTACGCATATGAGGTCGGACCCTGGTACACATAGGAGTCTCCCCGTAGCCAGGGATGAATTTGTTTTAACAGTTTGAATAATTTATAGAATTTTCCATACAATCCACCATCTAATATTCTTAAAGGGCCAGAATCAGCCCCCTGAGGGCATCTTAAAACAAGCTGATAAATTAACCTACTTTATAAAACCGGCAAAACCGTCACAGGAAACCAAAACCAAATTGGCTTTGAATTCAGAAAATTGGGCAAAACAGACCAGACAGACTCTAATTGTGCACTATACAACAAACCTGGAAGAATTAGAAAATGAATTTGCTCAGGCTGCAGTGACGGAGCGCCTGGAAGAAGCAATGGAGAAAGCGACTAATTGGATTAAAAAGAGTCTCAGACATAAATTCAAAATTCAATCAATTGATGAGGCAAAGAGACATGTGGTTGGATTAGCATCACGGTTCACAGAGCAAGGGTCCAGCACACAATTGGGGACAGAACAGCGGACCGGCACATGGACTAGGACGCCCCCACGCCATAGGCCAAATACCTGGGCAGCCTTGTTCCACCAGCCTGCGATCACAGTCCCCTCATGCCGCAGACGGACTGGAAACACCCCCCCCACCCCGTGGGCCAGCTGCCACGACTTTGTCACGCCACCGACGGACACCCCCACCCCGTGAGCCAACTGCCACAAACTCGTCACATCACCGACGGACCCCCCCACCCCGTGAAGCAGATGCCACGATTTCGTCACGCCACCGATGGACCCCCCCACCCCGTGAACCAGTTGCCACGACTTCGTCACGCCAACGACACACACCCCCACCCTTTGAGCCAGCTGCCATGACTTCAGCACGCAACCGGCAGACCCCCCCACCCCTTGCACCAGTTGCCACGACTTCGTCACGCCACCGACAGACCCCCCCACCCTTTGCCCCAGCTGCCATGACTTCGTCACGCCACCGACACCCCCCCCCCACCCTTTGAGCCAGCTGCCATGACTTCAGCACGCCACCGGCAGACACCCCACCCCTTGCACCAGTTTCCACGACTTCGTCACGCCACCAACAGACCCCCCCACCCCGTGGGCCAGCTGCCATGACTTTGTCACGCCACCGACGAACCCCCCCACCCCGTGAACCAGTTGGCACGACTTCGTCACGCCACCGACAGACCCTCCCACCCCGTGGGCCAGCTGCCATGACTTTGTCACGCCACCGACGAACCCCCCCACCCCGTGAACCAGTTGCCACGACTTCGTCACGCCACCGATGGACCCCCCCACCCCGTGAACCAGTTGCCACAACTTCGTCATGCCACCGACACACCTCCCCACCCTTTGAGCCAGCTGCCATGACTTCAGCACGCCACCGACAGACCCCTCACCCCTTGGACCAGCTGCCACGACTTCGTCACGCCACCGGCAGACCCCCCCACCTTTTGTACCAGTTGCCACGACATCGTCACGCCACCGACAGACCCCCCCACCCCGTGGGCCAGCTACCACGACTTCGTCACACCACCAGCAGACCACCGAAACCCCCCCTTCCCTGCCGTCCAGGGCAGCGACCCCCCCTTCCCCGCCATCCAGGGCGGCGACCAGCCCTTCCCCACCCCACAGGCCAAGGACCAGGATTTCCAATGTGGCCATCATTAGGGACCTGGACATCACACTTGGCTCTCAAGAGCCTGAGCCACGTAGACCCCAGCACTACATGGGGAACCAACATCAGGCCGTATTAAACCAAATCTCTAGGGATTCCTCAGGCCCAAAACAAACAGAAGGGAGAACCCCTCCTACACCAGGGACAAATCCATGCACAACATTCCTGTACCCCAAAACCAGGGTCACGTACCAACCGCTCCCACAGAGACAAAAGAAAGACTGGACCAAACCAACCATCCCAAGAAATACAGCAGTTCTAGAGCCCGAGATCAAAGTCACAAAACAACCCCTTCCACAGAAACAAAGGAGCGACCAGACCGGACAGGTAAACCCAATAGACACAGAAATGGGGACAGGAACAATGAGAGCCCAGACAGATAACACAGTAGGAGAGGCAGAAATAGCTGTAGCCGAGGTAGGGAACACAATAGGGGAGGCAGGGGGAGCAGACACAGAAACAGAAAACACACCAACAGGGGCAGAACCTGACTCTGAAGGGGAAGATGCACAGAGAGTGACGAGGCACCCCAACACCAGCCGAAAAAACATAACCTGGAAATTGGAACCCAGAAAATCCATTTTAATAATAGGAGATTCTAACCTCTCCAAGATAAAAAGATGCCCAAATCCCACCACCCAAATTGATAGCTTTCCAGGAGCTAAATTCATTCATGTCGCAGCAATTCTGGACAAATTGGAACCCTGTCCGGAGACCAAAAAGGTGGTGCTCTCAGTTGGCATTAATAATCGTACGCAGAAACCACTGACTGCAACCAAGCAACTGCAGTCATTACTTAAATTGGCTAAAAGCAGATTCCCAAATGCTCAGATCTGGGTGCCGGAAATTAACTTAAGTAACTTGCTTCCAGAAATGGAGAGGGATACAATCAGAGGAATTAACCAGCATATAAAAAAACAGAATTACATACCAGCAATTAATGCTAGATCCTTTAAAGTGGGGGCTGACCACATACATTGGACAGATAGCACTGCCCATAACATAATAAACCAGTGGATGAAGTCTTTAAACTAAAAAGGACATTAACCCAAGAGAAGGGTAGAGTAAACCTGGGAAAAACTGTTATTAATATTTCCCAACTCAGGAGACGGTTTTAAACAAGGGCCTTACATTTGTTCCAACCCCAAAACATTGTAAAGTACAAATTCAGGAAGATCTGAAAAGGTTTTACAGGAGAGTAAAACTGACCGATTACTTTAGCGATTCAGAAACAGACAAGCAACCTTTTACACCACCATCAGAATGGACCCCACCAAACAATAAGATAGAGCCAGAAATCCTAAACTTTATTAAACAGACTCAATCACAAATTGAAAATATCCCTAAACAGACAGACAAGCAAAACCTCATTGGAAGAGAGAGACGGGCAATCATAGAACTTAGAAACAATCTAGATATAATCATAAAACCAGCAGATAAGGGCAGTATTATAGTGATCATGGATAGGCAACAGTACCTATTTGAAGCTCACAGACAGCTTAATAATACAGCCCACTACACTAAATTAACAGAACCAATATATCAGGACACACGAAAAGAGATTGGAAACATTTTAACAGAACTAAAGAGATCGAAACACTTAAATCAGAAACAAGTGGAATACCTAAGAGGGGAACAATCACAACCCAGAAAATTCTACATACTACCCAAAATACACAAGCACCCTGACACATGGACAGTACCAGGAGAAATACCACCAGGAAGACCCATTGTGTCAGACTGTGGTAGTGAATCCGACAGGATAGCAGAATACATGGACTCATTCCTAAACCCCTTATCACAGAAGCACCCGAGCTACATTAAAGACACTTACCACTTCATAGAAATAGTGAACTCACTGACCGTACCCCCGAACGCAATACTCTTTACCATGGACATTGAAAGCCTATACACAAACATAGAAACAGACGGAGGCATACAGGCAGTGGAAAATATCCTTAGAAAGTTCCCCCAACCCCACAGACCAGATGCAGCCATAATCCAGCTATTACACCTAGGACTAACAAAAAATGACTTTGAATTCCAGAAGCAATTCTACCTACAGATTGAGGGCACGGCTATGGGCAAGAAATTTGCCCCGGCCTACGCAAACATATACATGGCAGACTGGGAAAACACAGTCTTTGGAAAGTGTTCCAAGCTCCCGATGTGTTATTACAGATACCTGGATGACATATGGGGAGTCTGGACTCACACAGAAACAGAATTGCAAGAATTTGTAGGTATTCTCAACAGTCACCACCAATCTATTAAACTTAAAGTTACAACACATAGAGAAAGTGTGGATTTCCTGGACACCACAGTTTTTAATTAGCACAGGAGAACAGCCGCCACAAGTTAGCAACAAAGGTATTCTTTAAAGAAACAGACACACACACACACTCCTGCACATAAACAGCCACCATCCAAAACATACCTTTCGGGGGCTGGTGAAGTCACAACTGACACGTTTTCACCGCATATGCACAAACGGAGAGGACTTTAGGGAAGCCACCACAACCCTATTTGCTGCACTGAGACAGAGAGGTTACACGAAAAGGTTCCTCAGGCACCTTAAGTCAGATTTCCTGAGGGGACTGAATAGCCCACGGCCAAACAGAGAAGCAGCAAGACTACCACTGATAACGACATATGATACAACGACCAAACTAATACACGGAGTGATTAAAACCCAGTTTGGAGAACTAAAAGAGGATGTTGACACACTTAGCCGATACAACACAACATCAGCATACAAAAGAACTCAAAACCTTCGGGATATGCTGGTTCGTAGTAGAATAAGAAAACAGACAACCCAGAACTGCACAAACCCAAGATGTGGGACTTGCAAATAGCTAATAATCCTCAAAATGATACAAAATAGACACACAGGAAAAGCAGCCCGAATTAAACAAAGAATTACATGTGAACAGCACAATGCTGTATATGCAATTCGATGCAAACAATGCCACATCTTGTATGTAGGAGAAACAGGGAATAGTCTAAGGATGAGGCTCACAGGGCACCTCAGTGCTATTAGAACAAAGGATGTATACAAACCTACCTCCCGACACTTCATGGAGCATGGTCTTGAATCCTTGGAATTTATGGGGTTGGAGACCAACATGAACTGGAGAACCTCACAAAGGAAGAGGAGGGAAAAACACTGGATAACAACCCTACAAACTCAGTTACCAAAGGGCTTAAATCAGATCTAAAATGGGGGAAATCCAACATTAAAAAACAAAACTGCCCCGACCTTAATTACCACAAATCCCAACCCCAGCTTGATAAACCTCTCAAACCGCAACCACACCCTACCCTAATCACAATAACCCTAACCACATCCCACCTGGCCCACAACAAACAGACCCCACCCAAATCCTAACTCAAATGCACCCCACTCTACCCCGAAAGCCTAACCCTAACTCGAATACAGGAACACTAATCTCCCACCCCACCCCTAAAACCTAAACCTAACACACCCCACCCTACTCCTAAACCCTGACCCTCACTTAACCCTACCCCTAATGCAACCCTAACCCATAACCCTAACCCCCTAGCCCTGAATCTAATCACAACTCTGACCCTGGACCCCAACCCTGATGCACCCTACCCTACCCCTAAACATCTAACCCTAACCTGGATGCACCCCACCCCACCCCTAAACACCTAACCCTAACCCTGATGCACCCCAACCTAACCCCAATATAGCCCTGAACCTAACTGCGACCCTGACCCTCACCTGACCCCAACACTAACCCCAATGCAGCAACCCTAACCCTAACCTGAACCTCCCAACCTCAACACAACATATCCCTAACACTGCTTAAAATAAAGGGTAGGGTTCCAACACCAATAATAATATACAAGGAAGCAAATCATAACTAAATACTACATAGAGACCATAAATTGGCAAAACCCAGGAACTGATTTTCACCCCAGAGGGGGATCAAAGGATTACGGATCTATAAATTACGAAGAGGAGATCGGCAAGAAAAAGAAGCCAGGTGGTAAGGTAAAGGGTGGGCCAACCAAAAGTGGCAGGTATAAGTGACAAGAAGCTCAAGGGTTGAGTGAGAATATGAACACAAGAGGGTGTAACTACCCTCCTGCCCACACCACACAACCTAACCCTAACCCTAAACCCAACCCAACTCCCCATCCTGCTCCTTCTTCACCTCTAGCTCCTTCTCCAACTGAAGCTCCTTCTGCAACTCCTGTTCATTCTCCACCTCGTGCTCCTTCGCCTCCTCTTCCTCCTTCTCCAACTGTTCAATCCCCTCCTCCTACTCCGTCTCCACCTCCGGCTCCTTCTCCCTCTCCTGCTGCTTCAACGCCTCCTGCTCCTTCGATGCATCCAACTCCTTCTCTGCTTCATGCTCGTTCACCCCCATCTGCTCCTTCTCCTCCTCCTGCTTCTTCCCCTCCTCCTGATCCTTCTCGTCCTCCTGATCATTCTCGTCCTCCTGCTCCTACGCCCCCTCTTGCTCTTGCTCTGCATCCACTCCTTCTCCGCCTCCTGCTCCTTCTCCACCTCCCGCTCCATCTCTACCTGCGCCTCTTGCTCCGTCTCCCCTTCGCGCTCCATCTCTACCTCCTGCTCCTTTTCCCCGTCCTGCTCCCTCTCCCCCTCCTGCTCCTTCTCCTCGTCCCGCTCAACCTCCTCGTCCTGCTCCTTCTACTCCTCCTGCTACTTCTCCACCTCCTGCTCCATCTCCACCTCCTGCTCCTTCTCCACCCCTGCTCCTTCTCCACCTCCTGCTCCTTTTCCATATCCAGCTCCAACTCCACCTCCTGCTCCTTCTCCACCTCCTGCTCCTTCTCCGCGTCCTGCTCCTTCTACGCCTTCTGCTCCTTCTTTGCCTCCTGCTCCTTCTCCACCTAATGCTCCTTCTCCGCCTCTTGCTCCTTCTATGCCTCCCGCTCCTCCTCCGCCTACTGCTCGTTCATAACCTCCTGATCATTCTCGCCCTCGAGCCCCTCCTCCACCTCCTGCTCCCTCTCCCTCAACTGCTCCTTCTTCGTCTCCTGCTTCTTCACCTCCTCCTGATCCTTCTCGTCTTCCTGATCCTTCTCGTCTTCCTGATCCTTCTCGTCTTCCTGATCCGTCTTGTCCTCCTGCTCCTTCTCGTCCTCTTGCTCCTTCTCGTCCTCCTGCTCCTTCTCGTCCTGCTGCTCCTTCTCCTCCTGTTGCTCCTCCTCCCCCTCCTGCTCCTTCACCCCCTCCTGCTCCTGCTCCTACTCCACCTTCTGCTCCTTCCGCACCTTCTGTTCCTTCTCTACCTCCTGCTACTTCTCCGTCTCCTGTTCCTTCTCCTCGTCAAGGTCAACCTCTTCCTACTGCTCCTTCTCCACCTACTGCTCCTTCTCCACATCCTGCTCCTTCTCCACCTCCTGCTCCTTCTCCAACTCCTGCTCCTTCTCCACCTCCTGCTCCTTCTCCACCTCCTGCTCCTTCTCCACCTCCTGCTACTTCTCCACCTCCTGCTCCTTCTCCACCTCCTGCTCCTTCTCCACCTCATGCTCCTTCTCCACCTCCTGCACCTTCTCCACCTCCTGCTCCTTCTCCACCTCCTCCTCCTTCTCCACCTCCTATTCCTACTCCACCTCCAGCTCCTTCTCCTCCTCCTCCTCATGCTCCATCTCCACGTCCTGCTACTTCTCCTCCTCCAGCTCCAACTCCCCGTCCTGCTCCTTCTTCACCTCCAGCTCCTTCTCCAACTGAAGCTCCTTCTACAACTCCTGTTCATTCTCCACCTCCTGCTCCTTCGCCTCCTCCTCCTCCTTCTCCTCCAACTGGTCATTCCCCACCTCCTGCTCCTTCTCCACCACCGGCTCCTTCTCCCTCTCCTGCTGCTTCCCACTCCTTCTCCGCCTCCTGCTACTTCTCCCCGTCCCGCTCCATCTCAACCTCCTGCTCCTTTTCCCCATCCTGCTCCTTTTCCACCTCCTGCACACTCTCCCCCTCCTGCTCACTCTCCCCCTCCTGCTCCTTCTTCTCGTCCCACTCAAACTCCTCCTCCTGCTCCTTCTCCTCCTCCTGCTCCTTCTCCACCTCCTGCTCCTTCTCCACCTCCTGCTCCTTCTCCACCTCCTGCTCCTTCTCCAGCTCCTGCTCCTTCTCCACCTCCTGCTCCTTCTACAACTCCTGTTCCTTCTCCACCTCCTGCTACTTCTCCACCTCCTGCTCCTTCTCCACCTCCTGCTCCTTCTCCACATCATGCTCCTTCTCCACCTCCTGCTCCTTCTCCACCTCCTGCTCCTTCTCCACCTCCTATTCCTACTCCACCTCCAGCTCCTTCTCCTCCTCCTCCTCATGCTCCATCTCCACGTCCTGCTCCTTCTCCTCCTCCAGATCCAACTCCCCGTCCTGCTCCTTCTTCACCTCCAGCTCCTTCTCCAACTGAAGCTCCTTCTACAACTCCTGTTCATTCTCCACCTCCTGCTCCTTCGCCTCCTCCTCCTCCTTCTCCTCCAACTGGTCATTCCCCACCTCCTGCTCCTTCTCCACCACCGGCTCCTTCTCCCTCTCCTGCTGCTTCAACGCCTCCTGCTCCTTCGATGCATCCAGCTCCTTCTCTGCATCCTGCTCGTTCACCCCCACCTTCTCCTTCTCCTCCTCCTGCTTCTTCCCCTCCTCCTGCTCCTTCTCGTCCTCCTGATCATTCTCGTCCTCCTGCTCCTTCGCTCCCTCTTGCTCTTGCTCTGCATCCCACTCCTTCTTCGCCTCCTGCTCCTTCTCCCCGTCCCGCTCCATCTCAACCTCCTGCTCCTTTTCCCCATCCTGCTCCTTTTCCACCTCCTGCACACTCTCCCCCTCCTGCTCACTCTCCCCCTCCTGCTCCTTCTTCTCGTCCCACTCAAACTCCTCCTCCTGCTCCTTCTCCACCTCCTGCTCCTTCTCCACCTCCTGCTCCTTCTCCACCTCCTGCTCCTTTTCCTCCTCCTGCTCCTTCTCCACCCCGTGCTCCACCTCCTTGTGCTCCTTCTCCGCCTCCTGCTACTTCTCCGCCTCCTTCTCCTTCTCCGCCTCCTGCTCCGCCTGCTGCTCCTTCTCCACCTCCTGCTCCTCTCTGCCTCGTGCTCCTTCTCCACCTCCTGCTCCTTCTCCACCTCCTGCTCTTTCTCCAACTCCTGCTCCTTCTCTACCTCCTGCTCCTTCTCCTCCTCCTGCTCCGTCTCCTCCTCCTGCTCCTTCTCCTCCTACTGCTCTTTCTCCTCCTCCTGCTCCTTCTCAACCTCCTGCTCCTTCTCCACCTCCTGCTCCTTCTCCACTTCGTGCTCCTTCTCCACCTCAGCTATGAAGAGAGACTGGGAAGATTGGGTTTGTTTTCCTTGGAGCAGAGGAGGCTGAGGGGGGACATGATTGAGGTGTACAAAATTATGAGGGGCACAGATAGGATGGATACTAAGGAGCTTTTTCCCTTCGTTGAGGGTTCTTTCACAAGGGGACATAGATTCAAGGTAAAAGGCGGGAGGTTTAGAGGGGATTTGAGAAAGAACTTTTTCACCCAGAGGGTGGTTGGAGTCTGGAACTCACTGCCTGAGAGGGTTGTGGAGGCAGGAACCCTCACAACATTCAAGAATCATTTGGATGAGCACTTGAAATGCCACAGCATACAAGGCTACGGACCAAATGCTGGAATATGGGATTAGAGTAGACAGGGCTGATGGCCGGCGCGGACACGATGGGCCGAAGGGCCTCTATCCGTGCTGTATGACTCTATGACTCTATGACTCATGCTCCTTCTCCACCTCCTGCTCCTTCTCCACCTCCTACTCCTTCTCCACCTCCTGCTCCTCCCCCTTCATCTCCTGCTCCTTCTCCACCTCCTGCTCCTTTTCCATATCCAGCTCCACCTCCACTTCCTGCTCCTTCATCTCCTGATCCTTCTCCGCCTCCTGCTCCTTCTCCGCCTACTGCTCCTTCTCCGCCTCCTGCTCCTTCTCCGCCTCCTGCTCCTTCTATGCCTCCCGCTCCTCCTCCGCCTACTGCTCGTTCACACCCTCCTGATCATTTTCGCCCTCGAGCCCCTCCTCCACATCCTGCTCCCTCTCCCTCAACTGCTCATTCTCCGTCTCCTGCTTCTTCCCCTCCTCCTGATCCTTCTCGTCTTCCTGATCCTTCTCGTCTTCCTGATCCTTCTCGTCTTCCTGATCCTTCTCGTCTTCCTGATCCTTCTCGTCCTCCTGCTCCTTCACGTCCTCCTGCTCCTTCTCCTCTTGTTGCTCGACCTCCCCCTCCTGCTCCTACTCCCTCCTCTGCTCCATCACCCTCTCCTGCTCCTTCTCCGTCTCCTGCTCCTTCTCCTCCTGTTGCTCCTTCTCCACCTCCTGCTCCTTCTCAACGTCGGGCTCCATCTCCTCCTCCTGCTCCTTCTTCTCTTCGTGCTCCTTCTCCTCCTCCTGCCGCTACTCCTCGTCCTGCTCCTTCTCTCCTCCTCCTGCTCCTTCTCTTGCTCTGCTCAACCCCCTCCTTCTGACCCTTCTTCTCTTCCTGCTCCTTCTCCATCTTCTGCTCCTTCTCCTCCTTCTGCTCCTCCTCCATCTCCTGCTGCTTCTTCCCCTCATGATCCTTCTACCCCTCCTGCTCCTTCTCCTCCTCTCGCTCCTTCTACTCCTCCAGCTCCTTCTCCTCCTGCAGCTCCTTCTCCCCGTGCTGCTCCTTCTTCACCTGCAGCTCCTCCTCCGCCTCCTTCTCCTTCTCCACCTCCTGCTCCTTCTCCACCTCCTGCTCCTACTCCGGCTCATGCTCCTTCTCCACCTCATGCTCCTCCACCACATCCAGCTCCACCTTCACCTCCTCCTGCTTCCCCTCCACCTGCTCCTTCTCCTCTTTCTGCTCAACCTCCCCTCCTGCTCCTTCTCCACTTCCTGGTCAAAACTCCTCCTCCTGCTCCTTCTACTCCTCCTGCTCCTGCCTTGCCTCCTGCTCCTTCTCTCCTCCTGCTCCTTCACCCCCTCCTGCTCCTGCTCCTTTTTCCCGTCCTGCTCCTCCTCCAACTCCTGCTCACTCTCCCCCTCCTGCTAACTCTCACCGTCCTGCTGCTTCTCCTCGTCCCGCTCAACCTCCTCCTCCTGCTCCTTCTCCTCCTTCTGCTCCTTCTCCACCTCCTGCTGCTTCTCCACCTCCTGCTCCCTCTCCACCTCCTGCTCCTTCTCCACCTCCTGCTCCTTTTCCATATCCAGCTCCACCTCCAGATCCTGCTTCTTCTCCACCTCTTGCTCCTTCTCCAACGACTGCTCCTTCTCCTCCTCCTCCTTCTCCTCCAACTGTTCATTCTCCACCTCCTACTCCTTCTCCACATCCTGCTCCTTCTCCACCTACTGCTCCTTCTCCGCGTCCTGCTCCTTCTCCGCCTCCTGCTCCATCTCCGCCTCCTGCTCCTTCTCCGCCTCCTGCTCCTTCTATGCCACCCGCTCCATCTCTACCTCCGCCTCCTGCTCCTTCTCCCCCTCCCGCTCCATCTAAAGCTCCTGCTCCTTTCCCCGTCCTGATCCTTCTCCACCTCCTGCTCACTCTCCCACTCCTGCACACTCAACCCCTCCTGCTCCTTCTCCTCGTCCCGCTCAACCTCCACCTCCTGCTCCTTCTCCACCTCCTGCTCCTTCTCCACCTCCTGCTCCTCCTCCTTCATCTCCTGCTCATTCTCCACCTCCTGCTCCTTTTCCATATCCAGCTCCACATACACCTCCTGCTCCTTCTCCGTCTCCTGCTTCTTGCACTCCTCCTGATCCTTCTCGTCTTCCTGATGCTTCTCGTCTTCCTGATCATTCTCCTCTTCCTGCTCCTTCTCGTCCTTCTGCTCCTTCTCGTCCTCCTGCTCCTTCTCGTTCTCCTGCTCCTTCTCCTCCTGTTGCTCGTTCTCCCCCTCCTGCTCCTTCTCCCTAACCTGCTCCTTCTCCCTCTCCTGCTCCTTCTCCCTCTCCTGCTCCTTCTCCTCCTGTTGCTCCTTCTCCACCCCCTGCTCCATCTCAACGTCTGGCTCCATCTCCTCCTCCTGCTTATTCTTCTCTTCGTGCTCCTTCTCCTTCTCCTGCTCCTTCTCCTCCTCCTGCTCCTTCTCCACCTCCTGCTCCTTCTCGCCCTCCTGCTCCTTCTCCCTCTCCTGCTCCTTCTCCTCCTCCTGCTCCTTCTCCTCCTCCTGCTCCTTCTCCTCCTGTTGCTCCTTCTCCACCTCCTGCTCCATCTCAACGTCTGGCTCCATCTCCTCCTCCTGCTCATTCTTCTCTTCGTGCTCCTTCTCCTCCTCCTGCTCCTTCTCCTCCTCCTGCTCCTTCTTCACCTCCTGCTCCTTCTCCACCTCCTGCTCCTTCTCCACCTTCTGCTCCTTCTCCCCCTCCGGCTCCATCACTACCTCCTGCTACTTTTCCCCGTCCTGCACCTTCTCCACCTTCTGCTCACCCTCACCCTCCTGCTCACTCTCCCCCTCCTGCTCCTTCTCCTCGTCCCGATCAAACTCCTCCTCCTGCTCCTTCTCCTCCTCATGCTCCTTCTCCACCTCCTGGTCCTTCTCCACCTCCTGCTCCTTCTCCACCTCCTGCTCCTTCTCCCCCTCCTGCTCCTTCTCCCTCTCCTGCTCCATCTCCCTCTCCTGCTCCTTCTCCTCCTGTTGCTCCTTCTCCACCTCCTGCTCCTTCTCAACGTCTGGCTCCATCTGCTCCTGCTCCTTCTTCTCTTCGTGCTCCTTCTCCTCCTCCTGCTGCTTCTCCTCGTCCTGCTCCTTCTCTTCTCCTCCTGCTCCTTCTCTTCCTCTGCTCAACCCACTCGTCCTGCTCCTTCTTCTCTTCCTGCACCTTCTCCACCTTCTGCTCCTTCTCCTCCTTCTGCTCCTCCTACACCTCTTGCTCCTTCTACCCCTCATGCACCTTCTACCCCTCCTGCTCCTTCTCCTCCTCTAGCTCGTTCTACTCCTCCAGCTCCTTCTCCTCCTCCAGCTCCTACTCCCCGTCCTGCTCCTTCTTCACCTGCAGCTCCTCCTCCGCCTCATTCTCCTTCTCCACCTCCTGCTCCTTCTCCAACTCCTGCTCCTTCTCCGCCTCCTGCTCCTTCTCCACCTCATGCTCCTCCACCACATCCAGCTCCACCTTCACCTCCTGCTGCTTCCCCTCCACCTGCTCTTTCTCCTCTTTCTGCTCAACCTCCCCCTCCTGCTCCTTCTCCACTTCCTGGTCAAAACTCCTCCTCCTGCTCCTTCTCCCCCTCCTGCTCCTGCCTTGCCTCCTGCTCCTTCTCCCCTCCTGCTTCCCCTCCACCTGCTCCTTCTCCTCGTCCCGCTCAACCTCCTCCTCCTGCTCCTTCTCCTCCTCCTGCTCCTTCTCCATCTCCTGCTCCTTCTCCACCTCCTGCTCCTTCTCCACCTCCTGCTCCTTCGCCACCTCCTGCTCCTCCTCCTTCATCTCCTTTCCTTCTCCACCTCCTGCTCCGTTTCCATATCCAGCTCCACCTCCACATCCTGCTGCTTCTCCACCTCATGCTCCTTCTCCAACGACTGCTCCTTCTTCTCCTCCTCCTTCTCCTCCAACTGTTCATTCTCCACCTCGTACTCCTTCTCCATCTCCTGCTCCTTCTCCATCTACTGCTCATTCTCCCCCGCCCGCTCTATCTCTACCTCCTGCTCCTTATCCCCCTCCTGATCCTTCTCCACCTCCTGCTCACTCTCCCACTCCTGATCACTCACCCCCTCCTGCTCCTTCTCCTCGTCCCGCTCAACCTCCTCCTCCTGCTCCTTCTCCTCCTCCTGCTCCTTCTCCACCTCCTGCTCCTTCTCCACCTCCTGCTCCTTCTCCACCTCCTGCTCCTTCTCCACCTCCTGCTCCTTCTCCACCTCCTGCTCCTCCTCCTTCATCTCCTGCTCCTTCTCCACCTCCTGCTCCTTTTCCATATCCAACTCCACCTCCACCTCCTGCTCCTTCTCCACCTCCTGCTCCTTCTCCGCCTCCTGCTCCTTCTCCGCCTCCTACTCCTTCTCCGCCTACTGCTCCTTCTCCGCCTCCTGCTCCTTCTCCGCCTCCTGCTCCTTCTCCGCCTCCTGCTCCTTCTCTGCCTCCTGCTCCTTCTATGCCTCCGGCTCCTCCTCCGCCTACTTTTCGTTCACACCCTCCTGATCATTCTCGCCCTCGAGCCCCTCCTCCATCTCCTGCTCCCTCTCCCTCAACTGCTCCTTCTCTGTCTCCTGCTTCATCCCCTCCTCCTGATCCTTCTCGTCTTCCTGATCCTTCTCGTCTTCCTGATCCTTCTCGTCTTCCTGATCCTTCTCCTCCTGTTGCTCCTTCTCCCCCTCCTGCTCCTTCTCCCTCTCCTGCTCCTTCTCCCTCTCCTGCTCCTTCTCCTCCTGTTGCTCCTTCTCCACCTCCTGCTCCTTCTCAACGTCTGGCTCCATCTTCTCCTCCTGCTCATTCTTCTCTTCGTGCTCCTTCTCCTCCTCTTGCTGCTTCTCCTCGTCCTGCTCCTTCTCTGCTCAACACACTCCTCCTGCTCCTTCTTCCCTTCCTGCACCTCCTCCACCTTCTGCTCCTTCTCCTCCTTCTGCTCATCCTCCACCTCCTGCTCCTTCTTCCCCTCCGGCTCCTTTTACCCCTCCTGCTCCTTCTCCTCCTCTTGTTCGTTCTCCTCCTCCAGCTCCTTCTCCCCGTCCTGCTCCTTCTTCACCTGCAGCTCCACCTCCGCCTCCTGCTCCTTCTCCACCTCCTGCTCCTTCTCCACCTCCTGCTCCTTCTCCGCCTCCTGCTCCTTCTCCACCTCATGCTCCTCCACCACATCCAGCTCCACCTCCACCTCCTGCTGCTTCCACTCCACCTGCTCCATCTCCTCTTTCTGCTCAACCTCCCCCTCCTGCTCCTTCTCCACTTCCTGGTCAAACTCCTCCTCCTGCTCCTTCTCCCCCTCCTGCTCCTGGCTTGCCTGCTGCTCCTTCTCCCCACCTGCTCCTTCACCCCCTCCTGCTCCTGCTCCTACTCTACCTCCTGCTGATTCTCCGTCTCCTGTTCCTTCTCCTCGTCAAGCTCAACCTCTTCCTACTGCTCCTTCTCCACCTCCTGCTCCTTCTCCACCTCCTGCTCCTCCTCCTTCATCTCCTTTCCTTCTCCACCTCCTGCTCCTTTTCCATATCCAGCTCCACCTCCACATCCTGCTGCTTCTCCACCTCATGCTCCTTCTCCAACGACTGCTCCTTCTTCTCCTCCTCCTTCTCCTCCAACTGTTCATTCTCCACCTCGTACTCCTTCTCCATCTCCTGCTCCTTCTCCATCTACTGCTCCTTCTCCGCCTCCTGCTCCTTCTATGCCTCACGCTCCACCTCTACCTCCGCATCCTGCTCATTCTCCCCCTCCCGCTCCATCTCTACCTCCTGCTCCTTTTCCCCCTCCTGATCCTTCTCCACCTCCTGCTCACTCTCCCACTCCTGATCACTCACCCCCTCCTGCTCCTTCTCCTCGTCCCGCTCAACCTCCTCCTCCTGCTCCTTCTCCTCCTCCTGCTCATTCCCCACCTCCTGCTCCTTCTCCACCTCCTGCTCCTTCTCCTCCTCCTGCTCCTTCTCAACCTCCTGCTCCTTCTCCAACTCCTGCTCCTTCTCCACCTCCTGCTCCTCCTCCTTCATCTCCTGCTCCTTCTCCACCTCCTGCTCCTTTTCCATATCCAACTCCACCTCCACCTCCTGCTCCTTCTCCACCTCCTGCTGCTTCTCCGCCTCCTGCTCCTTCTCCGCCTCCTGCTCCTTCTCCGCCTCCTGCTCCTTCTGCGCCTCCTGCTCCTTCTCCGCCTCCTGCTCCTTCTCCGCCTCCTGCTCCTTCTCTGCCTCCTGCTCCTTCTATGCCTCCCGCTCCTCCTCCGCCTACTGCTCGTTCACACCATCCTGATCATTCTCGCCCTCGAGCCCCTCCTCCATCTCCTGCTCCCTCTCCCTCAACTGCTCCTTCTCTGTCTCCTGCTTCTTCCCCTCCTCCTGATCCTTCTCGTCTTCCTGATCCTTCTCGTCTTCCTGATCCTTCTCGTCTTCCTGATCCTTCTCGTCCTCCTGCTCCTTCTCTTCCTCCTGCTCCTTCTCCTCCTTCTCCCTCTCCTGCTTCTTCTCCCTCTCCTGCTCCTTCTCCCTCTCCTGCTCCTTCTCCTCCTGTTGCTCCTTCTCCACCTCCTGCTCCTTCTCAACGTCTGGCTCCATCTCCTCCTCCTGCTCATTCTTCTCTTCGTGCTCCTTCTCCTCCTCCTGCTGCTTCTCCTCGTCCTGCTCCTTCTCTGCTCAACACCCTCCTCCTGCTCCTTCTTCCCCTCCGGCTCCTTTTACCCCTCCTGCTCCTTCTCCTGCTCTTGTTCGTTCTCCTCCTCCAGCTCCTTCTCCCCGTCCTGCTCCTTCTTCACCTGAAGCTCCACCTCCGCCTCCTGATCCTTCTCCACCTCCTGCTCCTTCTCCACCTCCTGCTCCTTCTCCGCCTCCTGCTCCTTCTCCACGTCATGCTCCTCCACCACATCCAGCTCCACCTCCACCTCCAGCTGCTTCCACTCCACCTGCTCCATCTCCTCTTTCTGCTCAACCTCCCCCTCCTGCTCCTTCTCCACTACCTCGTCAAACTCCTCCTCCTGCTCCTTCTCCCCCTCCTGCTCCTGGCTTGCCTGCTGCTCCTTCTCCCCACCTGCTCCTTCACCCCCTCCTGCTCCTGCTCCTACTCTACCTCCTGCTCATTCTCCGTCTCCTGTTCCTTCTCCTCGTCAAGCTCAACCTCTTCCTACTGCTCCTTCTCCACCTCCTGCTCCTTCTCCACCTCCTGCTCCTTCTCGACCTCCTGCTCCTTCTCCACCTCCTCCTCCTTCTTCACCTCCTGCTCCTTCTCCACCTCCTGCTCCTTCTCCACCTCCTGCTCCTTCTCCACCTCCTGCTCCTTCTCCACCTCCTGCTCCTTCTCCACCTCCTGCTCCTTCTCCATCTCCTGCTCCTTCTCCACCTCCTGCTCCTTCTCAACCTTCTGCTCCTCCTTCATCTCCTTTCTTTCTCCACCTCCTGCTCTTTTTCCATATCCAGCTCCACCTCCACATCCTGCTCCTTCTCCACGTCATGCTCCTTCTCCAACCACTGCTCCTTCTACTCCTTCTCCTCCAACTGTTCATTCTCCACCTCCTGCTCCTTCTCCACCTCCTGCTCCTTCTCCACCAACTGCTCCGTCTCCGCCTCCTGCTCCTTCTCCGCCTCCTGCTCCTTCTCTGCCTCCTGCTCCTTCTCCACCTCCTGCTCCTTCTATGCCTCCCGCTCCATTTCTACCTCCGCCTTCTGCTCCTTCTCCCTCTCCCGCTCCATCTCTACCTCCTGCTCCTTTTCCCCGTCCTGCTCCTTCTCCACCTCCTGCTCCTTCTCCACCTCCTGCTCCTTTTCCATTTCCAGCTCCACCTCCACCTCCACCTCCTGCTCCTTCTCCACCTCCTGCTCCTTCTCCGCCTCCTGCTCCTTCTCCGCCTCCTGCTCCTTCTCCGCCTCCTGCTCCTTCTCCGCCTCCTGCTCCTTCTATGCCTCCCGCTCCTCCTCCGCCTACTGCTCGTTCACACCCTCCTGATCATTCTCGCCGTCGAGCCCCTCCTCCACCTCCTGCTCCCTCTCCCACAACTGCTCCTCCTCCGTCTCCTGCTTCTTCCCCTCCTCCTGATCCTTCTCGTCTTCCTGATCCTTCTCGTCTTCCTGATCCTTCTCGTCTTCCTGATCCTTCTCGTCTTCCTGCTCCTTCTCGTCCTCCTGCTCCTTCTCCTCCTGTTGATCCTTCTCCCCCTCCTGCTCCTTCTCCCTCTCCTGCTCCATCTCCCTCTCCTGCTCCTTCTCCCTCACCTGCTCCTTCTCCACCTGCTGCTCCTTCTCAACGTCTGGGTCCATCTCCTCCTACTGCTCCTTCTTCTCTTCGTGCTCGTTCTCCTGCTCCTGCTCCATCTCTTCCTCTGCTCAACCCCTCCTCCTGCTCCTTCTCCACCTCTGCTCCTTCTCCTTCTTCTGCTCCTCCTCCACTCCTGCTCCATCTACCCCTCCGGCTCCTTCTACCCCTCCTTCTCCTCCTCTTGCTCGTTCTCCTCCTTCAACTCCTTCTCCTCCTCCAGCTCCTTCTCCCCGTCCTGCTCCTTCTTCACCTGCAGCTCCACCTCCGCCTCCTGCCCCTTCTCCACCTTCTCCGCCTCCTGCTCCTTCTCCACCTCATGCTCCTCCACCACATCCAGCTCCACCTCCAGCTCCTGCTACTTCCCCTCCACCTGCTCCATCTCCTCTTTCTGCTCAACCTCCCCCTCCTGCTCCTTCTCCACTTCCTGGTCAAACTACTCCTCCTGATCCTTCTCCCCCTCCTACTCCTGCCTTGCCTCCTGCTCCGTCTCCCCACCTGCTCCTTCACCTCCTCCTGCTCCTGCTCCTACTCCACCTTCTGCTCCTTCTGCACCTTCTGCTCCTTCTCTACCTCCTGCTACTTCTCCACCTCCTGCTCCTTCTCCACATCCTGCTCCTTCTCCAACTCCTGCTCCTTCTCCACCTCCTGCTCCTTCTCCACCTCTTGCTCGTTCTCCACCTCCTGCTCCTTCTCCACCTCCTGCTACTTCTCCACCTCCTGCTCCTTCTCCACCAGCTGCTCCTTCTCCACCTCCTGCTCCTTCTCCACCTCCTGCTCCTTCTCCACCTCCTGCTCCTTCTCCACCTCCTATTCCTACTCCACCGCCAGCTCCTTCTACTCCTCCTCCTCATGCTCCATCTCCACGTCCTGCTCCTTCTCCTCCTCCAGGTCCAACTCCCCGTCCTGCTCCTGCTTCACCTCCAGCTCCTTCTCCAACTGAAGCTCCTTCTACCACTCCTGTTCATTCTCACCCTCCTGCTCCTTTGCCTCCTCCTCCTCCTTCTCCTCCAACTGGTCATTCCCCACCACGTGCTCCTTCTCCACCACCGGCTCCTGCTCCCTCTCCTGCTGCTTCAACGCCTCCTGCTCCTTCGATGCATCCAGCTCCTTCTCTGCATCCTGCTCGTTCAGCCCCACCTGCTCCTTCTCCTCCTCCTGCTTCTTCACCTCCTCCTGCTCCTTCTCCTCCTCCTGCTCCTTCTCGTCCTCCTGATCATTCTCGTCCTCCTGCTCCTTCGCTCCCTCTTGCTCTTGCTCTGCATCCCACTCCTTCTCCGCCTCCTGCTCCTTCTCCCCCTCCCGCTCCATCTCAACCTCCTGCTCCTTTTCCCCATCCTGCTCCTTCTCCTCCTCCTGCTCCTTCTCCACCTCCTGCTCCTTCTCCACCTCCTGCTCCTTCTCCACCTCCTGCTCCTTCTCCACCTCCTGCTCCTTCTCCACCTCCTGCTCCTTCTCCACCTCCTGCTCCTTCTCCACCTGCTGCTCCTCCTATTTCATCTCCTGCTCCTTCTCTACCTCCTGCTCCTCCTCCTTTATCTCCTGCTCCTTCTCCACCTCCTGCTCCTTTTCCAAATCCAGCTCCAACTCCACATCCTGCTCCTTCTCCACCTCATGCTCCTTCTCCAACTACTGCTCCTTCTCCTCCTCCTCCTTCTCCTGCAACTGTTCATTCTCCTCCTCCTGGTCCTTCTCCACCTCCTGCTCCTTCTCCACCTCCTGCTCCTTCTCCACCTCCTGCTCCTTCTCCACCCCGTTCTCCACCTCCTTGTGCTCCTTCTCCGCCTCCTGTTACTTCTCCGCCTCCTTCTCCTTCTCCGCCTCCTGCTCCGCCTGCTGCTCCTTCTCCACCTCCCGCTCCATCTCTACCTCCTGCTCCTTTTCCCCGTGATGCTGTTTCTCCACCTCCTGCTCACTCTCTCCCTCCTGCTCACTCTCCCCCTCCTGCTCCTTCTCCTCCTCCTGCTCCTTCTCCACCTCCTGCTCCTTCTCCACCTCCTGCTCCTTCTCCACCTCCTGCTCCTTCTCCACCTCCTGCTCCTTCTCCACCAACTGCTCCTTCTCCGCCTCCTGCTCCTTCTCCGCCTCCTGCTCCTTCTCTGCCTCCTGCTCCTTCTCCACCTCCTGCTCCTTCTATGCCTCCCGCTCCATCTCTACCTCCGCCTTCTTCTCCTTCTCCCCCTCCCGCTCCATCTCTACCTCCTGCTCCTTTTCCCCATCCTGCTCCTTCTCCCCGTCCTGCTCTTTCTCCACCTCCTGCTCCTTCTCCACCTCCTGCTCCTTTTCCATTTCCAGCTCCACCTCCACCTCCACCTCCTGCTCCTTCTCCACCTCCTGCTCCTTCTCCGCCTCCTGCTCCTTCTCCGCCTCCTGCTCCTTCTATGCCTCCCACTCCTCCTCCGCCTACTGCTCGTTCACACCCTCCTGATCATTCTCGCCGTCGAGCCCATCCTCCACCTCCTGCTCCCTCTCCCACAACTGCTCCTCCTCCGTCTCCTGCTTCTTTCCCTCCTCCTGATCCTTCTCGTCTTCCTGATCCTTCTCGTCTTCCTGATCCTTCTCGTCTTCCTGATCCTTCTCGTCTTCCTGCTCCTTCTCGTCCTCCTGCTCCTTCTCCTCCTGTTGATCCTTCTCCCCCTCCTGCTCCTTCTCCCTCTCCTGCTCCATCTCCCTCTCCTGCTCCTTCTCCCTCACCTGCTCCTTCTCCACCTCCTGCTCCTTCTCAACGTCTGGCTCCATCTCCTCCTCCTGCTCCTTCTTCTCTTCGTGCTCGTTCTCCTGCTCCTGCTCCATCTCTTCCTCTGCTCAACCCCTCCTCCTGCTCCTTCTCCACCTCTGCTCCTTCTCCTTCTTCTGCTCCTCCTCCACCTCCTGCTCCATCTACCCCTCCGGCTCCTTCTACCCCTCCTTCTCCTCCTCTTGCTCGTTCTCCTCCTTCAACTCCTTCTCCTCCTCCAGCTCCTTCTCCCCGTCCTGCACCTTCTTCACCTGCAGCTCCACCTCCGCCTCCTGCTACTTCTCCACCTTCTCCGCCTCCTGCTCATTCTCCACCTCATGCTCCTCCACCACATCCAGCTCCACCTCCAGCTCCTGCTACTTCCCCTCCACCTGCTCCATCTCCTCTTTCTGCTCAACCTCCCCCTCCTGCTCCTTCTCCACTTCCTGGTCAAACTACTCCTCCTGATCCTTCTCCCCCTCCTGCTCCTGCCTTGCCTCCTGCTCCGTCTCCCCTCCTGCTCCTTCACCCTCTCCTGCTCCTGCTCCAACTCCACCTTCTGCTCCTTCCGCACCTTCTGCTCCTTCTCTACCTCCTGCTACTTCTCCGTCTCCTGATCCTTCTCATCGTCAAGGTGAACCTCTTCCTACTGCTCCTTCTCCACCACCTGCTCCTTCTCCACATCCTGTTCCTTCTCCGCCTCCTGCTACTTCTCCGCCTCCTTCTCCTTCTCCGCCTCCTTCTCCGCCTCCTGCTCCTTCTCCGCCTCCTGCTCCTTCTCCACCTCCTGCTCCTTCTCCACCTCCTGCTCTTTCTCCAACTCCTGCTCCTTCTCTACTATCCTGCTCCTTCTCCTCCTGCTCCGTCTCCTCCGACTGCTCCTTCTCCTACTCCTGCTCCTTCTCCTCCTACTGCTCTTTCTCCTACTCCTGCTCCTTCTCAACCTTCTGCTCCTTCTCGACCTCCTGCTCCTTCTCCACCTCCTGCTCCTTCTCCACCTTCTGCTCCTTCTCCAGTTCCGGCCACTTCTCCACCTCCTGCTCCTTCTCCACCTCCTGTTCCTACTCCACCTCCAGCTCCTTCTCCTCCTCCTCCTCATGCTCCATCTCCACGTCCTGCTCCTTCTCCTCCTCCAGCTACAACTCCCCGTCCTACTCATTCTTCACCTCCCGCTCCTTCTCCAACTGAAGCTCCTTCCACAACTGCTGTTCATTCTCCACCTCCTGCTCTATCGCCTCCTCCTCCTCCTTCTCCTCCAACTGGTCATTCCCCACCTCCTGCTCCTTCTCCACCTCCTGCTCCTTCTCCATCTCCTGCTGCTTCAACGGCTCCTGCTCCTTCGATGCATCCAGCTCCTTCTCTGCATCCTGCTCGTTCACCCCGACATGCTCCTTCTCCTCCTCCAGCTTCTTCCCCTCCTCCTGCTCCTTCTCGCCCTCCTGATCATTCTCGTCCTCCTGCTCCTTCGCCCCCTCTTGCTCTTGCTCTGCATCCCACTCCATCTCCGCCTCATGCTCCTTATCCCCCTCCCGCTCCATCTCTACCTACTGCTCCTTTTCCCCGTCCTGCTGTTTCTCCACCTCCTGCTCACTCTCCACCTCCTGCTCCTTCTCCACCTCCTGCTCCTTCTCCACCTCCTGCTCCTTCTCCACCTGCTGCTCCTCCTATTTCATCTCCTGCTCCTTCTCCACCTCCTGCTCCTTTTCCATATCCAGCTCCACCTCCACCTCCTGCTCCTTCACCTCCTGCTCCTTCTACGCCTCCTGCTCCTTCTCCGCCTCCTGCTCCTTCTCCGCCTCCTGCTCCTTCTATGCCTCCCGCTCCTCCTCCGCCTACTGCTCGTTCACACTCTCCTGATCAATCTCGCCCTCGAGCCCCTCCTCCACCTCCTGCTCCCTCTCCCTCAACTGCTCCTTCTCCGTCTCCTGCTTCTTCCCCTCCTCCTGATCCTTCTCGACTTCCTGATCCTTCTCGTCTTCCTGATCCTTCTCGTCCTCCTGCTCCTTCTCGTCCTCCTGCTCCTTCTCGTCATCCTGCTCCTTCTCGTCCTCCTGCTCCTTCTTGTCCTCCTGCTCCTTCTCCTCCTGTTCCTCCTTCTCCACCTCCTGCTGCTTCTCAACGTCTGGCTCCATCTCCTCCTCCTGCTCCTTCTTCTCTTCGCGCTCCTTCTCCTCCTCCTGCCTCTTCTCCTCGTCCTGCACCTTCTCTCCTCCTCCTGCTCCTTCTCTTCCTCTGCTCAACCCCCTCCTCCTGCTCCTTCTTCGCTTCCTGCTCCTTCTCCACCTTCTGCTCCTTCTCCTCCTTCTGCTCCTCCTCCACCTCCTGCTCCTTCCACCACTCATGCTCCTTCTACCACTCCTGCTCCTTCTCCTCCTCTCGCTCGTTCTCCTCCTCCAGCTCCTTCTCCTCCTCCAGCTCCTTCTCCCCGTCCTGGTCCTTCTTCACCTGCAGCTCCTCCTCCGCCTCCTGCTCCTTCTCCACCTCTGCTCCTTCTCCACCTCCTGCTCTTTCTCCGCCTCCTGCTCCTTCTCCACCTCATGCTCCTCCACCACATCCAGCTCCACCTTCACCTCCTGCTGCTTCCCCTCCACCTGCACCTTCTCCTCTTTCTGCTCAACCTCCCCCTCCTGCTCCTTTTCAACTTCCTGGTCAAACTCCTCCACCTGCTCCTTCTCCCCCTCCTGCTCCTGCCTTGCCTCCTGCTCCTTCTCCACCTCCTGCTGCTTCTCCACCTCCTGCTCCTTCTCCACCTCCTGCTCCTTCTCTACCTCCTGCTCCTCCTCCCTTATCTCCTGCTCCTTCTCCACCTCCTGCTCCTTTTCCAAATCCAGCTCCAACTCCACATCCTGCTCCTTCTCCACCTCATGCTCCTTCTCCAACCACTGTTCCTTCTCCTCCTCCTCCTTCTCCTGCAACTGTTCATTCTCCTCCTCCTGCTCCTTCTCCACCTCCTGCTCCTTCTCCACCTACTGCTCCTTCTCCACCTCCTGCTCCTTCTCCACCTCCTGCTCCTTCTCCACCCCCTGCTCCACCTCCTTGTGCTCCTTCTCCGCCTCGTGCTACTTCTCCGCCTCCTGCTCCTTCTCTGCTTCCTGCTCCTTCTCCAGCTCCTGCTCCTTCTCCACCTCCTGCTCTTTCTCCAACTCCTGCTCCTTCTCAACCTCCTGCTCCTTCTCCTCCTCCTGCTCCGTCTCCTCCTCCTGCGCCTTCTCCTCCTCCTGCTCCTTCTCCTCCTACTGCTCTTTCTCCTACTCCTGCTCCATCTCAACCTTCTGCTCCTTCTCCACCTCCTGCTCCTTCTCCACCTCCTGCTCCTTCTCCAGCTTCTGCTCCTTCACCACCTTCTGCTCCTTCTCCACCTTCTGCTCCTTCTCCACCTTCTGCTCCTTCTCCAGTTCCGGCCACTTCTGCACCTCCTGCTCCTTCTACACCTCCTGTTCCTACTCCACCTCCAGCTCCTTCTCCTCCTCCTCCTCATGCTCCATCTCCACGTCCTGCTCCTTCTCCTCCTCCAGCTCCAACTCCCTCTCCTGCTCCTTCTTCACCTCCCGCTCCTTCTCCAACTGAAGCTCCTTCCACAACTGCTGTTCATTCTCCACCTCCTGCTCTATCGCCTCCTCCTCCTCCTCCTCCTCCAACTGGTCATTCCCCACCTCCTGCTCCTTCTCCACCTCCAGCTCCTTCTCCATCTCGTGCTGCTTCAACGCCTCCTGCTCCTTCGATGCATCCAGCTCCTTCTCTGCATCCTGCTCGTTCACCCCGACATGCTCCTTCTCCTCCTCCAGCTTCTTCCCCTCCTCCTGCTCCTTCTCGCCCTCCTGATCATTCTCGTCCTCCTGCTCCTTCGCCACCTCTTGCTCTTGCTCTGCATCCCATTCCATCTGCGCCTCCTGCTCCTGATAGCCCTCCCGCTCCATCTCTACCTCTTGCTCCTTTTCCCCGTCCTGCTGTTTCTCCACCTCCTGCTCACTCTCCGCCTCCTGCTCACTCTCCCCCTCCTGCTCCTTCTCCTCGTCCCGCTCAACCTCCTCCTTCTGCTCCTTCTCCTCCTCCTGCTCCTTCTCCACCTCCTGCTCCTTCTCCACCTCCTGCTCCTTCTCCACCTCCTGCTCCTTCTCCACCTCCTGCTCCTTCTCCACCTCCTGCTCCTTCTCCACATCCTGCTCCTTCTACACCTCCTGCTCCTTCTCCACCTCCTGTTCCTTCTCCTACTCCTGCTCCTTCTCCACCCCCTGCTCCACCTCCTTGTGCTCCTTCTCCGCATCCTGCTACTTCTCCGCCTCCTTCTCCTTCTCTGCCTCCTTCTCCGCCTCCTGCTCCTTCTCCGCCTCCTGGTCCTTCTCTACCTCCTGCTCCTTCTCCACCTCCTGCTCTTTCTCCAACTCCTGCTCCTTCTCTACCTCCTGCTCCTTCTCCTCCTGCTCCGTCTCCTCCTACTGCTCTTTCTCCTCCTCCTGCTCCTTCTCCTCCTACTGCTCTTTCTCCTCCTCCTGCTCCTTCTCAACCTTCTGCTCCTTCTCCACCTCCTGTTCCTTCTCCACCTCCTGCTCCTTCTCCATATCCTGCTCCTTCTCCACCTTCTGCTCCTTCTCCACCTTCTGCTCCTTCTCCACCTTCTGCTCCTTCTGCAGTTCCGGCCACTTCTCCACCTCCTGCTCCTTCTCCACCTCCTATTCCTACTCCACCTCCAGCTCCTTCTCCTCCTCCTCCTCATGCTCCATCTCCACGTCCTGCTCCTTCTCCTCCTCCAGCTCCAACTCCCCGTCCTGCTCCTTCTTCACCTCCAGCTCCTTCTCCAACTGAAGCTCCTTCCACAACTCCTGTTCATTCTCCACCTCCTGCTCCATCGCCTCCTCCTCCTCCTTCTCCTCCAACTGTTCATTCCCCACCTCCTGCTCCTCCTCCACCTCCGGCTCCTTCTCCATCTCCTGCTGCTGCAACGCCTCCTGCTCCTTCGATGCATCCGGCTACTTCTCTGAATCCTGCTCGTTCACCCCCACATGCTCCTCCTCCTCCTTCTGCTTCTTCCCCACCTCCTGCTCCTTCTCCACCTGCTGCTCCTCCTATTTCATCTCCTGCTCCTTCTCCCCCTCCTGCTCCTTTTCCATATCCAGCTCCACCTCCACCTCCTGCTCCTTCACCTCCTGATCCTTCTGCGCCTCCTGCTCCTTCTCCGCCTCCTGCTCCTTCTCCGCCTCCTGCTCCTTCTATGCCTCCCGCTCCTCCTCCGCCTACTGCTCGTTCACACCCTCCTGATCAATCTCGCCCTCGAGCCCCTCCTCCACCTCCTGCTCCCTGTCCCTCAACTGCTCCTTCTCCGTCTCCTGCTTCTTCCCCTCCTCCTGATCCTTCTCGACTTCCTGATCCTTCTCGTCTTCCTGATCCTTCTCGTCTTCCTGATCCTTCTCGTCCTCCTGCTCCTTCTCGTCCTCCTGCTCCTTCTCGTCATCCTGCTCCATCTCGTCCTCCTGCTGCTTCTCGTCCTCCTGCTCCTTCTCCTCCTGTTGCTCCTTCTCCACCTCCTGCTGCTTCTCAACGTCTGGCTCCATCTCCTCCTCCTGCTCCTTCTTCTCTTCGTGCTCCTTCTCCTCCTCCTGCCGCTTCTCCTCGTCCTGCTCCTTCTCTCCTCCTCCTGCTCCTTCTCTTCCTCTGCTCAACCCCCTCCTCCTGCTCCTTCTTCGCTTCCTGCTCATTCTCCACCTTCTGATCCTTCTCCTCCTTCTGCTCCTCCTCCACCTCCTGCTCCTTCCACCCCTCATGCTCCTTCTACCACTCCTGCTCCTTCTCCTCCTCTAGCTCGTTCTCCTCCTCCAGCTCCTTCTCCTCCTCCAGCTCCTTCTCCCCGTCCTGCTCCTTCTTCACCTGCAGCTCCTACTCCGCCTCCTTCTCCTTCTCCACCTCCTGCTCCTTCTCCACCTCCTGCTCCTTCTCCGCCTCCTGCTCCTTCTCCACCTCATGCTCCTCCACCACATCCAGCTCCACCTTCACCTCCTGCTGCTTCCCCTCCACCTGCACCTTCTCCTCTTTCTGCTCAACCTCCCCCTCCTGCTCCTTTTCAACTTCCTGGTCAAACTCCTCCACCTGCTCCTTCTCCCCCTCCTGCTCCTGCCTTGCCTCCTGCACCTTCTCCCCTCCTGCTCCTTCACCACTCCTGCTCCTGCTCCTTTTCCCCGTCCTGCTCCTTCTCCACCTCCTGCTCACTCTCCCCTTCCTGCTCCTTCTCCTCGTCTCGCTCAAACTCCTCCTCCTGCTCCTTCTCCTCCTCCTGCTCCTTCTCCACCTCCTGCTCCTTCTCCACCTCGTGCTCCTTCTCGACCTCCTGCTCCTTCTCCGCCTCCTGCTCCTTCTCCGCCTCCTGCTCCGCCTCCTGCTCCTTCTTCTCCACCTGCTCCGTCTCCTCCTCCTGCACCTTCTCCTCTTCCTGCTCCTTCACCACCTCCTGCTCCTTCTCCACCTCCTGCTCTTTCTCCACCTGCTGCTCCTTCTCTACCTCCTGCTCCTTCTCCTCCTCCAGCTCCGTCTCCTCCTCCTGCTCCTTCTCCTCCTCCTGCTCCGTCTCCTCCTCCTGCTCCTTCTCCTCCTGCTCCTTCTCCACCTCCTGCTCCTTCTCCACCTCCTGCTCTTTCTCCTCCTCCTGCTCCGTCTCCTCCTCCTGCTCCTTCTCCTCCTGCTGCTCCTTCTCCACCTCCTGCTCCTTCTCCACCTCCTGCTCCTTCTCCACCTTCTATTCCTTCTCCACCTTCTGCTCCTTCTACATCTTCTGCTCCTTCTCCACCTTCTGCTCCTTCACCAGTTCCTACTACTTCTCCACCTCCTGCTCCTTCTCCCCTCCTATTCCTACTCCACCTCCAGCTCCTTCTCCTCCTCCTCCTCATGCTCCATCTCCACGTCCTGCTCCTTCTCCTCGTCCGGCTCAAACGAATCCTCCTGCTCCTTCTCCTCCTCCCGCTCCTTCTCCACCTCCTGCTCCTTCTCCACCTCCTGCTCCTTCTCCACCTCCTGCTCCTTCTCCACCTCCTGCTCCTTCTCCACCTCCTGCTCCTTCTCCACCTAATGCTCCTTCTCCACCTCCTGCTCCTTCTCCACCTCCTACTCCTTCTCCACCTCCTGCTCCTCCTCCTTCATCTCCTGCTCCTTCTCCACCTCCTGCTCCTTTTCCATATCCAGCTCCACCTCCACTTCCTGCTCCTTCACCTCCTGCTTCTTCTCCGCCTCCTGCTCCTTCTCCGCCTCTTGCTCCTTCTCCGCCGACTGCTCCTTCTCCGCCTCCTGCTCCTTCTATGCCTCCCGCTCCTCCTCCGCCGACTGCTCGTTCACACCCTCCTGATCATTTTCGCCCTCGAGCCCCTCCTCCACCTCCTGCTCCCTCTCCCTCAACTGCTCCTTCTCCGTCTCCTGCTTCTTCCCCTCCTCCTGATCCTTCTCGTCTTCCTGATCCTTCTCGTCTTCCTGATCCTTCTCGTCCTCCTGCTCCTTCTCGTCCTCCTGCTCCTTCTCGTCAACCTGCTCATTCTCGTCCTCCTGCTCCTTCACGTCCTCCTGCTCCTTCTCCTCTTGTTGCTCCACCTCCCCCTCCTGCTCCTTCTCCCTCTCCTGCTCCATCTCCCTCTCCTGCTCCTTCTCCCTCTCCTTCTCCTTCTCCTCCTGTTGCTCCTTCTCCACCTCCTGCTGCTTCTCAACGTCGGGCTCCATCTCTTCCACCTGCTCCTTCTTCTCTTCGTGCTCCTTCTCCACCTCCTGCTGCTTCTCCTCGTCCTGCTCCTTCTCTCCTCCTCCTGCTCCTTCTCTTCCTCTGCTCAACCCCCTCCTCCTGACCCTTCTTCTCTTCCTGCTCCTTCTCCACCTCCTGCTCCTTCTCCCCGTCCTGCTCCTTCTTCACCTGCAGCTCCACCTCCGCCTCCTTCTCCTTCTCCACCTCCTGCTCCTTCTCCAACTCCTGCTCCTTCTGCGCCTCCTGCTACTTCTCCACCTCATGCTCCTCCACCACATCCAGCTCCACCTCCACCTCCTGCTGCTTCCACTCCACCTGCTCCATCTCCTCTTTCTGCTCAACCTCCCCCTCATGCTCCTTCTCCAATTCCTGGTCAAACTCCTCCTCCTGCTCCTCCTCCCCCTCCTGCTCCTGGCTTGCCTGCTGCTCCTTCTCCCCTCCTGCTCCTTCACCCCTTACTGCTCCTGCTCCTTCTCCACCTCCTGCTCCTTCTCCACCTCCTGCTCCTTCTACACCTCCTGCTCCTTCTCCACCTCCTGCTCCTCCTCCTTCATCTCCTGCTCCTTCTCCACCTCCTGCTCCTTTTCCATTTCCAGCTCCACCTCCACCTCCTGCTCCTTCTCCACCTCCTGCTCCTTCTCCGCCTCCTGCTCCTTCTCCGCCTCCTGCTCCTTCTCCACCTCCTGCTCCTTCTCCCCTCCTGTTCCTTCTCCACCACCTGCTCCTCCTCCTTCATCTCCTGCTCCTTCTCCACCTCCTGCTCCTTTTCCATTTCCAGCTCCACCTCCACCTCCTGCTCCTTCTCCACCTCCTGCTCCTTCTCCGCCTCCTTCTCCTTCTCCGCCTCCTGCTCCTTCTCCACCTCCTGCTCCTTCTCCCCTCCTGCTCCTTCACACCCTCCTACTCCTGCTCCTTCTCCACCTCCTGCTCCTTCTCCACCTCCTGCTCCTTCTCCACCTCCTGCTCCTCCTCCTTCATCTCCTGCTCCTTCTCCACCTCCTGCTCCTTTTCCATTTCCAGCTCCACCTCCACCTCCTGCTCCTTCTCCACCTCCTGCTCCTTCTCCGCCTCCTGCTCCTTCTCCGCCTCCTGCTCCTTCTATGCCTCCCGCTCCTCCTCCGCCTACTGCTCGTTCACACCCTCCTGATCATTCTCGCCGTCGAGCCCCTCCTCCACCTCCTGCTCCCTCTCCCTCAACTGCTCCTTCTCCGTCTCCTGCTTCTTCCCATCCTCCTGATCCTTCTCGTCTTCTTGATCCTTCTCGTCTTCCTGATCCTTCTCGTCTTCCTGATCCTTCTCGTCTTCCTGCTCCTTCTCGTCCTCCTGCTCCTTCTCGTCCTCCTGCTCCTTCTCGTCCTCCTGCTCCTTCTCGTACTCCTGCTCCTTCTCCTCCTGTTGCTCCTTCTCCCCCTCCTGCTCCTTCTCCCTCTCCTGCTCCATCTCCCTCTCCTGCTCCTTCTCCCTCTCCTGCTCCTTCTCCTCCTGTTGCTCCTTCTCCACCTCCTGCTCCTTTTCAACGTCTAGCTCCATCTCCTCCTCCTGCTCATTCTTCTCTTCGTGCTCCTTCTCTGCGTCCTGCTCCTTCTCCACCTCCTGCTCCTTCTCCACCTCCTGCTCCTTCTCCACCTGCTGCTCCTTCTCTACCTCCTGCTCCTTCTTCTCCACCTGCTTCGTCTCCTCCTCCTGCTCCTTCTCCTCTTCCTGCTCCTTCACCACCTCCTGCTCCTTCTCCACCTCCTGCTCTTTCTCCACCTGCTGCTCCTTCTCTACCTCCTGCTCCTTCTCCTCCTCCAGCTCCGTCTCCTCCTCCTGCTCCTTCTCCTCCTCCTGCTCCGTCTCCTCCTCCTGCTCCTTCTCCTCCTGCTCCTTCTCCACCTCCTGCTCCTTCTCCACCTCCTGCTCTTTCTCCTCCTCCTGCTCCGTCTCCTCCTCCTGCTCCTTCTCCTCCTGCTGCTCCTTCTCCACCTCCTGCTCCTTCTCCACCTCCTGCTCCTTCTCCACCTTCTGTTCCTTCTCCACCTTCTGCTCCTTCTACATCTTCTGCTCCTTCTCCACCTTCTGCTCCTTCACCAGTTCCTACTACTTCTCCACCTCCTGCTCCTTCTCCACCTCCTATTCCTACTCCACCTCCAGCTCCTTCTCCTCCTCCTACTCATGCTCCATCTCCACGTCCTGCTCCTTCTCCACCTCCTGCTCCTTCTCCACCTCCTGCTCTTTCTCCTCCTCCTGCTCCGTCTCCTCCTCCTGCTCCTTCTCCTCCTGCTGCTCCTTCTCCACCTCCTGCTCCTTCTCCACCTCCTGCTCCTTCTCCACCTTCTGTTCCTTCTCCACCTTCTGCTCCTTCTACATCTTCTGCTCCTTCTCCACCTTCTGCTCCTTCACCAGTTCCTACTACTTCTCCACCTCCTGCTCCTTCTCCACCTCCTATTCCTACTCCACCTCCAGCTCCTTCTCCTCCTCCTCCTCATGCTCCATCTCCACGTCCTGCTCCTTCTCCTCGTCCGGCTCAAACTAATCCTCCTGCTCCTTCTCCTCCTCCCGCTCCATCTCCACCTCCTGCTCCTTCTCCACCTCCTGCTCCTTCTCCACCCCCTGCTCCTTCTCCACCTCCTGCTCCTTCTCCACCTCCTGCTCCTTCTCCACCTCCTGCTCCTTCTCCACCTAATGCTCCTTCTCCACCTCCTGCTCCTTCTCCACCTCCTACTCCTTCTCCACCTCCTGCTCCTCCTCCTTCATCTCCTGCTCCTTCTCCACCTCCTGCTCCTTTTCCATATCCAGCTCCACCTCCACTTCCTGCTCCTTCACCTCCTGCTTCTTCTCCGCCTCCTGCTCCTTCTCCGCCTCTTGCTCCTTCTCCGCCTACTGCTCCTTCTCCGCCTCCTGCTCCTTCTCCGCCTCCTGCTCCTTCTATGCCTCCCGCTCCTCCTCCGCCGACTGCTCGTTCACACCCTCCTGATCATTTTCGCCCTCGAGCCCCTCCTCCACCTCCTGCTCCCTCTCCCTCAACTGCTCCTTCTCCGTCTCCTGCTTCTTCCCCTCCTCCTGATCCTTCTCGTCTTCCTGATCCTTCTCGTCTTCCTGATCCTTCTCGTCCTCCTGCTCCTTCTCGTCCTCCTGCTCCTTCTCGTCATCCTGCTCCTTCTCGTCCTCCTGCTCCTTCACGTCCTCCTGCTCCTTCTCCTCTTGTTGCTCCACCTCCCCCTCCTGCTCCTTCTCCCTCTCCTGCTCCATCTCCCTCTCCTGCTCCTTCTCCCTCTCCTTCTCCTTCTCCTCCTGTTGCTCCTTCTCCACCTCCTGCTCCTTCTCAACGTCGGGCTCCATCTCCTCCACCTGCTCCTTCTTCTCTTCGTGCTCCTTCTCCACCTCCTGCTGCTTCTCCTCGTCCTGCTCCTTCTCTCCTCCTCCTGCTCCTTCTCTTCCTCTGCTCAACCCCCTCCTCCTGACCCTTCTTCTCTTCCTGCTCCTTCTCCACCTTCTGCTCCTTCTCCTCCTTCTGCTCCTCCTCCACCTCCTGCTGCTTCTACCCCTCATGCTCCTTTTACCCCTCCTGCTCCTTCACCCCCTCCTGCTCCTGCTCCTACTCTACCTCCTGCTCATTCTCCGTCTCCTGTTCCTTCTCCTCGTCAAGGTCAACCTCTTCCAACTGCTCCTTCTCCACCGCCGGCTCCTTCTCTACCTCCTGCTCCTTCTCCACCTCCTGCTCCTTCTCCACCTACTCCTCCTTCTTCCCCTCCTGCTCCTTCTCGACCTCCTGCTCCTTCTCCACCTCCTGCTCCATCTCCACCTCCTGCTCCTTCCCCACCTCCTGCTCCTCCTTCATCTCCTTTCCTTCTCCACCTCCTGCTCTTTTTCCATATCCACCTCCACCTCCTGCTCCTTCTCCAAAACCTGCTCCTTCTCCGCCTCCTGCTCCTTCTCCGCCTCCTGCTCCTTCCCCGCCTCCTGCTCCTTCTCTGCCTCCTGCTCCTTCTCCGCCTCCTGCTCCTTCTATGCCTCCCGCTCCATCTCTACCTCCGCCTCCTGCTCCTTCTACCCCTCCCGCTCCATCTCTACCTCCTGCTCCTTTATACCGTCCTGCTCCTTCTCCACCTCCTGCTCCTTCTCCCCGTCCTGCTCCTTCTTCACCTGCAGCTCCACCTCCGCCTCCTTCTCCTTCTCCACCTCCTGCTCCTTCTCCACCTCCTGCTCCTTCTGCGCCTCCTGCTACTTCTCCACCTCATGCTCCTCCACCACATCCAGCTCCACCTCCACCTCCTGCTGCTTCCACTCCACCTGCTCCATCTCCTCTTTCTGCTCAACCTCCCCCTCATGCTCCTTCTCCAATTCCTGGTCAAACTCCTCCTCCTGCTCCTCCTCCCCCTCCTGCTCCTGGCTTGCCTGCTGCTCCTTCTCCCCTCCTGCTCCTTCACCCCTTACTGCTCCTGCTCCTTCTCCACCTCCTGCTCCTTCTCCACCTCCTGCTCCTTCTACACCTCCTGCTCCTTCTCCACCTCCTGCTCCTCCTCCTTCATCTCCTGCTCCTTCTCCACCTCCTGCTCCTTTTCCATTTCCAGCTCCACCTCCACCTCCTGCTCCTTCTCCACCTCCTGCTCCTTCTCCGCCTCCTGCTCCTTCTCCGCCTCCTGCTCCTTCTCCACCTCCTGCTCCTTCTCCCCTCCTGCTCCTTCTCCACCACCTGCTCCTCCTCCTTCATCTCCTGCTCCTTCTCCACCTCCTGCTCCTTTTCCATTTCCAGCTCCACCTCCACCTCCTGCTCCTTCTCCACCTCCTGCTCCTTCTCCGCCTCCTTCTCCTTCTCCGCCTCCTGCTCCTTCTCCACCTCCTGCTCCTTCTCCCCTCCTGCTCCTTCACACCCTCCTACTCCTGCTCCTTCTCCACCTCCTGCTCCTTCTCCACCTCCTGCTCCTTCTCCACCTCCTGCTCCTCCTCCTTCATCTCCTGCTCCTTCTCCACCTCCTGCTCCTTTTCCATTTCCAGCTCCACCTCCACCTCCTGCTCCTTCTCCACCTCCTGCTCCTTCTCCGCCTCCTGCTCCTTCTCCGCCTCCTGCTCCTTCTATGCCTCCCGCTCCTCCTCCGCCTACTGCTCGTTCACACCCTCCTGATCATTCTCGCCGTCGAGCCCCTCCTCCACCTCCTGCTCCCTCTCCCTCAACTGCTCCTTCTCCGTCTCCTGCTTCTTCCCATCCTCCTGATCCTTCTCGTCTTCCTGATCCTTCTCGTCTTCCTGATCCTTCTCGTCTTCCTGATCCTTCTCGTCTTCCTGCTCCTTCTCGTCCTCCTGCTCCTTCTCGTCCTCCTGCTCCTTCTCGTCCTCCTGCTCCTTCTCGTACTCCTGCTCCTTCTCCTCCTGTTGCTCCTTCTCCCCCTCCTGCTCCTTCTCCCTCTCCTGCTCCATCTCCCTCTCATGCTCCTTCTCCCTCTCCTGCTCCTTCTCCTCCTGTTGCTACTTCTCCACCTCCTGCTCCTTTTCAACGTCTAGCTCCATCTCCTCCTCCTGCTCATTCTTCTATTCGTGCTCCTTCTCTGCGTCCTGCTCCTTCTCCACCTCCTGCTCCTTCTCCACCTCCTGCTCCTTCTCCACCTGCTCCGTCTCCTCCTCCTGCTCCTTCTCCTCTTCCTGCTCCTTCACCACCTCCTGCTCCTTCTCCACCTCCTGCTCTTTCTCCACCTGCTGCTCCTTCTCTACCTCCTGCTCCTTCTCCTCCTCCAGCTCCGTCTCCTCCTCCTGCTCCTTCTCCTCCTCCTGCTCCGTCTCCTCCTCCTGCTCCTTCTCCTCCTGCTCCTTCTCCACCTCCTGCTCCTTCTCCACCTCCTGCTCTTTCTCCTCCTCCTGCTCCGTCTCCTCCTCCTGCTCCTTCTCCTCCTGCTGCTCCTTCTCCACCTCCTGCTCCTTCTCCACCTCCTGCTCCTTCTCCACCTTCTGTTCCTTCTCCACCTTCTGCTCCTTCTACATCTTCTGCTCCTTCTCCACCTTCTGCTCCTTCACCAGTTCCTACTACTTCTCCACCTCCTGCTCCTTCTCCACCTCCTATTCCTACTCCACCTCCAGCTCCTTCTCCTCCTCCTCCTCATGCTCCATCTCCACGTCCTGCTCCTTCTCCTCGTCCGGCTCAAACTAATCCTCCTGCTCCTTCTCCTCCTCCCGCTCCATCTCCACCTCCTGCTCCTTCTCCACCTCCTGCTCCTTCTCCACCTCCTGCTCCTTCTCCACCTCCTGCTCCTTCTCCACCTCCTGCTCCTTCTCCACCTAATGCTCCTTCTCCACCTCCTGCTCCTTCTCCACCTCCTACTCCTTCTCCACCTCCTGCTCCTCCTCCTTCATCTCCTGCTCCTTCTCCACCTCCTGCTCCTTTTCCATATCCAGCTCCACCTCCACTTCCTGCTCCTTCACCTCCTGCTTCTTCTCCGCCTCCTGCTCCTTCTCCGCCTCTTGCTCCTTCTCCGCCTACTGCTCCTTCTCCGCCTCCTGCTCCTTCTCCGCCTCCTGCTCCTTCTATGCCTCCCGCTCCTCCTCCGCCGACTGCTCGTTCACACCCTCCTGATCATTTTCGCCCTCGAGCCCCTCCTCCACCTCCTGCTCCCTCTCCCTCAACTGCTCCTTCTCCGTCTCCTGCTTCTTCCCCTCCTCCTGATCCTTCTCGTCTTCCTGATCCTTCTCGTCTTCCTGATCCTTCTCGTCCTCCTGCTCCTTCTCGTCCTCCTGCTCCTTCTCGTCATCCTGCTCCTTCTCGTCCTCCTGCTCCTTCACGTCCTCCTGCTCCTTCTCCTCTTGTTGCTCCACCTCCCCCTCCTGCTCCTTCTCCCTCTCCTGCTCCATCTCCCTCTCCTGCTCCTTCTCCCTCTCCTTCTCCTTCTCCTCCTGTTGCTCCTTCTCCACCTCCTGCTCCTTCTCAACGTCGGGCTCCATCTCCTCCACCTGCTCCTTCTTCTCTTCGTGCTCCTTCTCCACCTCCTGCTGCTTCTCCTCGTCCTGCTCCTTCTCTCCTCCTCCTGCTCCTTCTCTTCCTCTGCTCAACCCCCTCCTCCTGACCCTTCTTCTCTTCCTGCTCCTTCTCCACCTTCTGCTCCTTCTCCTCCTTCTGCTCCTCCTCCACCTCCTGCTGCTTCTACCCCTCATGCTCCTTTTACCCCTCCTGCTCCTTCACCCCCTCCTGCTCCTGCTCCTACTCTACCTCCTGCTCATTCTCCGTCTCCTGTTCCTTCTCCTCGTCAAGCTCAACCTCTTCCTACTGCTCCTTCTCCACCGCCGGCTCCTTCTCCACCTCCTGCTCCTTCTCCACCTCCTGCTCCTTCTCCACCTACTCCTCCTTCTTCCCCTCCTGCTCCTTCTCGACCTCCTGCTCCTTCTCCACCTCCTGCTCCATCTCCACCTCCTGCTCCTTCCCCACCTCCTGCTCCTCCTTCATCTCCTTTCCTTCTCCACCTCCTGCTCTTTTTCCATATCCACCTCCACCTCCTGCTCCTTCTCCAAAACCTGCTCCTTCTCCGCCTCCTGCTCCTTCTCCGCCTCCTGCTCCTTCTCCGCCTCCTGCTCCTTCTCTGCCTCCTGCTCCTTCTCCGCCTCCTGCTCCTTCTATGCCTCCCGCTCCATCTCTACCTCCGCCTCCTGCTCCTTCTACCCCTCCCGCTCCATCTCTACCTCCTGCTCCTTTATACCGTCCTGCTCCTTCTCCACCTCCTGCTCCTTCTCCCCGTCCTGCTCCTTCTTCACCTGCAGCTCCACCTCCGCCTCCTTCTCCTTCTCCACCTCCTGCTCCTTCTCCACCTCCTGCTCCTTCTGCGCCTCCTGCTCCTTCTCCACCTCATGCTCCTCCACCACATCCAGCTCCACCTCCACCTCCTGCTGCTTCCACTCCACCTGCTCCATCTCCTCTTTCTGCTCAACCTCCCCCTCATGCTCCTTTTCCAATTCCTGGTCAAACTCCTCCTCCTGCTCCTCCTCCCCCTCCTGCTCCTGGCTTGCCTGCTGCTCCTTCTCCCCTCCTGCTCCTTCACCCCTTACTGCTCCTGCTCCTTCTCCACCTCCTGCTCCTTCTCCACCTCCTGCTCCTTCTACACCTCCTGCTCCTTCTCCACCTCCTGCTCCTTCTACACCTCCTGCTCCTCCTCCTTCATCTCCTGCTCCTTCTCCACCTCCTGCTCCTTTTCCATTTCCAGCTCCACCTCCACCTCCTGCTCCTTCTCCACCTCCTGCTCCTTCTCCGCCTCCTGCTCCTTCTCCGCCTCCTGCTCCTTCTCCACCTCCTGCTCCTTCTCCCCTCCTGCTCCTTCTCCACCACCTGCTCCTCCTCCTTCATCTCCTGCTCCTTCTCCACCTCCTGCTCCTTTTCCATTTCCAGCTCCACCTCCACCTCCTGCTCCTTCTCCTTCTCCACCTCCTGCTCCTTCTCCGCCTCCTTCTCCTTCTCCGCCTCCTGCTCCTTCTCCACCTCCTGCTCCTTCTCCCCTCCTGCTCCTTCACACCCTCCTACTCCTGCTCCTTCTCCACCTCCTGCTCCTTCTCCACCTCCTGCTCCTTCTCCACCTCCTGCTCCTCCTCCTTCATCTCCTGCTCCTTCTCCACCTCCTGCTCCTTTTCCATTTCCAGCTCCACCTCCACCTCCTGCTCCTTCTCCACCTCCTGCTCCTTCTCCGCCTCCTGCTCCTTCTCCGCCTCCTGCTCCTTCTATGCCTCCCGCTCCTCCTCCGCCTACTGCTCGTTCACACCCTCCTGATCATTCTCGCCGTCGAGCCCCTCCTCCACCTCCTGCTCCCTCTCCCTCAACTGCTCCTTCTCCGTCTCCTGCTTCTTCCCATCCTCCTGATCCTTCTCGTCTTCCTGATCCTTCTCGTCTTCCTGATCCTTCTCGTCTTCCTGATCCTTCTCGTCTTCCTGCTCCTTCTCGTCCTCCTGCTCCTTCTCGTCCTCCTGCTCCTTCTCGTACTCCTGCTCCTTCTCCTCCTGTTGCTCCTTCTCCCCCTCCTGCTCCTTCTCCCTCTCCTGCTCCATCTCCCTCTCCTGCTCCTTCTCCCTCTCCTGCTCCTTCTCCTCCTGTTGCTCCTTCTCCACCTCCTGCTCCTTTTCAACGTCTAGCTCCATCTCCTCCTCCTGCTCATTCTTCTCTTCGTGCTCCTTCTCTGCGTCCTGCTCCTTCTCCACCTCCTGCTCCTTCTCCACCTCCTGCTCCTTCTCCACCTGCTGCTCCTTCTCTACCTCCTGCTCCTTCTTCTCCACCTGCTCCGTCTCCTCCTCCTGCTCCTTCTCCTCTTCCTGCTCCTTCACCACCTCCTGCTCCTTCTCCACCTCCTGCTCTTTCTCCACCTGCTGCTCCTTCTCTACCTCCTGCTCCTTCTCCTCCTCCAGCTCCGTCTCCTCCTCCTGCTCCTTCTCCTCCTCCTGCTCCGTCTCCTCCTCCTGCTCCTTCTCCTCCTGCTCCTTCTCCACCTCCTGCTCCTTCTCCACCTCCTGCTCTTTCTCCTCCTCCTGCTCCGTCTCCTCCTCCTGCTCCTTCTCCTCCTGCTGCTCCTTCTCCACCTCCTGCTCCTCCTCCTTCATCTCCTGCTCCTTCTCCACCTCCTGCTCCTTTTCCATATCAAGCTCCACCTCCACTTCCTGCTCCTTCACCTCCTGCTTCTTCTCCGCCTCCTGCTCCTTCTCCGCCTCTTGCTCCTTCTCCGCCTACTGCTCCTTCTCCGCCTCCTGCTCCTTCTCCGCCTGCTGCTCCTTCTATGCCTCCCGCTCCTCCTCCGCCGACTGCTCGTTCACACCCGCCTGATCATTTTCGCCCTCGAGCCCCTCCTCCACCTCCTGCTCCCTCTCCCTCAACTGCTCCTTCTCCGTCTCCTGCTTCTTCCCCTCCTCCTGATCCTTCTCGTCTTCCTGATCCTTCTCGTCTTCCTGATCCTTCTCGTCCTCCTGCTCCTTCTCGTCCTCCTGTCCTTCTCGTCATCCTGCTCCTTCTCGTCCTCCTGCTCCTTCACGTCCTCCTGCTCCTTCTCCTCTTGTTGCTCCACCTCCCCCTCCTGCTCCTTCTCCCTCTCCTGCTCCATCTCCCTCTCCTGCTCCTTCTCCCTCTCCTTCTCCTTCTCCTCCTGTTGCTCCTTCTCCACCTCCTGCTCCTTCTCAACGTCGGGCTCCATCTCCTCCACCTGCTCCTTCTTCTCTTCGTGCTCCTTCTCCACCTCCTGCTGCTTCTCCTCGTCCTGCTCCTTCTCTCCTCCTCCTGCTCCTTCTCTTCCTCTGCTCAACCCCCTCCTCCTGACCCTTCTTCTCTTCCTGCTCCTTCTCCACCTTCTGCTCCTTCTCCTCCTTCTGCTCCTCCTCCACCTCCTGCTGCTTCTACCCCTCATGCTCCTTTTACCCCTCCTGCTCCTTCACCCCCTCCTGCTCCTGCTCCTACTCTACCTCCTGCTCATTCTCCGTCTCCTGTTCCTTCTCCTCGTCAAGCTCAACCTCTTCCTACTGCTCCTTCTCCACCGCCGGCTCCTTCTCCACCTCCTGCTCCTTCTCCACCTCCTGCTCCTTCTCCACCTACTCCTCCTTCTTCCCCTCCTGCTCCTTCTCGACCTCCTGCTCCTTCTCCACCTCCTGCTCCATCTCCACCTCCTGCTCCTTCCCCACCTCCTGCTCCTCCTTCATCTCCTTTCCTTCTCCACCTCCTGCTCTTTTTCCATATCCACCTCCACCTCCTGCTCCTTCTCCAAAACCTGCTCCTTCTCCGCCTCCTGCTCCTTCTCCGCCTCCTGCTCCTTCTCCGCCTCCTGCTCCTTCTCTGCCTCCTGCTCCTTCTCCGCCTCCTGCTCCTTCTATGCCTCCCGCTCCATCTCTACCTCCACCTCCTGCTCCTTCTACCCCTCCCGCTCCATCTCTACCTCCTGCTCCTTTATACCGTCCTGCTCCTTCTCCACCTCCTGCTCCTTCTCCCCGTCCTGCTCCTTCTTCACCTGCAGCTCCACCTCCGCCTCCTTCTCCTTCTCCACCTCCTGCTCCTTCTCCACCTCCTGCTCCTTCTGCGCCTCCTGCTCCTTCTCCACCTCATGCTCCTCCACCACATCCAGCTCCACCTCCACCTCCTGCTGCTTCCACTCCACCTGCTCCATCTCCTCTTTCTGCTCAACCTCCCCCTCATGCTCCTTTTCCAATTCCTGGTCAAACTCCTCCTCCTGCTCCTCCTCCCCCTCCTGCTCCTGGCTTGCCTGCTGCTCCTTCTCCCCTCCTGCTCCTTCACCCCTTACTGCTCCTGCTCCTTCTCCACCTCCTGCTCCTTCTCCACCTCCTGCTCCTTCTACACCTCCTGCTCCTTCTCCACCTCCTGCTCCTTCTACACCTCCTGCTCCTCCTCCTTCATCTCCTGCTCCTTCTCCACCTCCTGCTCCTTTTCCATTTCCAGCTCCACCTCCACCTCCTGCTCCTTCTCCACCTCCTGCTCCTTCTCCCCTCCTGCTCCTTCTCCACCACCTGCTCCTCCTCCTTCATCTCATGCTCCTTCTCCACCTCCTGCTCCTTTTCCATTTCCAGCTCCACCTCCACCTCCTGCTCCTTCTCCACCTCCTGCTCCTTCTCCGCCTCCTTCTCCTTCTCCGCCTCCTGCTCCTTCTCCACCTCCTGCTCCTTCTCCCCTCCTGCTCCTTCACACCCTCCTACTCCTGCTCCTTCTCCACCTCCTGCTCCTTCTCCACCTCCTGCTCCTTCTCCACCTCCTGCTCCTCCTCCTTCATCTCCTGCTCCTTCTCCACCTCCTGCTCCTTTTCCATTTCCAGCTCCACCTCCACCTCCTGCTCCTTCTCCACCTCCTGCTCCTTCTCCGCCTCCTGCTCCTTCTCCGCCTCCTGCTCCTTCTATGCCTCCCGCTCCTCCTCCGCCTAATGCTCGTTCACACCCTCCTGATCATTCTCGCCGTCGAGCCCCTCCTCCACCTCCTGCTCCCTCTCCCTCAACTGCTCCTTCTCCGTCTCCTGCTTCTTCCCATCCTCCTGATCCTTCTCGTCTTCCTGATCCTTCTCGTCTTCCTGATCCTTCTCGTCTTCCTGATCCTTCTCGTCTTCCTGCTCCTTCTCGTCCTCGTGCTCCTTCTCGTCCTCCTGCTCCTTCTCGTACTCCTGCTCCTTCTCCTCCTGTTGCTCCTTCTCCCCCTCCTGCTCCTTCTCCCTCTCCTGCTCCATCTCCCTCTCCTGCTCCTTCTCCCTCTCCTGCTCCTTCTCCTCCTGTTGCTCCTTCTCCACCTCCTGCTCCTTTTCAACGTCTAGCTCCATCTCCTCCTCCTGCTCATTCTTCTCTTCGTGCTCCTTCTCTGCGTCCTGCTCCTTCTCCACCTCCTGCTCCTTCTCCACCTCCTGCTCCTTCTCCACCTGCTGCTCCTTCTCTACCTCCTGCTCCTTCTTCTCCACCTGCTCCGTCTCCTCCTCCTGCTCCTTCTCCTCTTCCTGCTCCTTCACCACCTCCTGCTCCTTCTCCACCTCCTGCTCTTTCTCCACCTGCTGCTCCTTCTCTACCTCCTGCTCCTTCTCCTCCTCCAGCTCCGTCTCCTCCTCCTGCTCCTTCTCCTCCTCCTGCTCCGTCTCCTCCTCCTGCTCCTTCTCCTCCTGCTCCTTCTCCACCTCCTGCTCCTTCTCCACCTCCTGCTCTTTCTCCTCCTCCTGCTCCGTCTCCTCCTCCTGCTCCTTCTCCTCCTGCTGCTCCTTCTCCACCTCCTGCTCCTTCTCCACCTCCTGCTCCTTCTCCACCTTCTGTTCCTTCTCCACCTTCTGCTCCTTCTACATCTTCTGCTCCTTCTCCACCTTCTGCTCCTTCACCAGTTCCTACTACTTCTCCACCTCCTGCTCCTTCTCCACCTCCTATTCCTACTCCACCTCCAGCTCCTTCTCCTCCTCCTCCTCATGCTCCATTTCCACGTCCTGCTCCTTCTCCTCGTCCGGCTCAAACTAATCCTCCTGCTCCTTCTCCTCCTCCCGCTCCATCTCCACCTCCTGCTCCTTCTCCACCTCCTGCTCCTTCTCCACCTCCTGCTCCTTCTCCACCTCCTGCTCCTTCTCCACCTCCTGCTCCTTCTCCACCTAATGCTCCTTCTCCACCTCCTGCTCCTTCTCCACCTCCTGCTCCTCCTCCTTCATCTCCTGCTCCTTCTCCACCTCCTGCTCCTTTTCCATATCCAGCTCCACCTCCACTTCCTGCTCCTTCACCTCCTGCTTCTTCTCCGCCTCCTGCTCCTTCTCCGCCTCTTGCTCCTTCTCCGCCTACTGCTCCTTCTCCGCCTCCTGCTCCTTCTCCGCCTCCTGCTCCTTCTATGCCTCCCGCTCCTCCTCCGCCGACTGCTCGTTCACACCCTCCTGATCATTTTCGCCCTCGAGCCCCTCCTCCACCTCCTGCTCCCTCTCCCTCAACTGCTCCTTCTCCGTCTCCTGCTTCTTCCCCTCCTCCTGATCCTTCTCGTCTTCCTGATCCTTCTCGTCTTCCTGATCCTTCTCGTCCTCCTGCTCCTTCTCGTCCTCCTGCTCCTTCTCGTCATCCTGCTCCTTCTCGTCCTCCTGCTCCTTCACGTCCTCCTGCTCCTTCTCCTCTTGTTGCTCCACCTCCCCCTCCTGCTCCTTCTCCCTCTCCTGCTCCATCTCCCTCTCCTGCTCCTTCTCCCTCTCCTTCTCCTTCTCCTCCTGTTGCTCCTTCTCCACCTCCTGCTCCTTCTCAACGTCGGGCTCCATCTCCTCCACCTGCTCCTTCTTCTCTTCGTGCTCCTTCTCCACCTCCTGCTGCTTCTCCTCGTCCTGCTCCTTCTCTCCTCCTCCTGCTCCTTCTCTTCCTCTGCTCAACCCCCTCCTCCTGACCCTTCTTCTCTTCCTGCTCCTTCTCCACCTTCTGCTCCTTCTCCTCCTTCTGCTCCTCCTCCACCTCCTGCTGCTTCTACCCCTCATGCTCCTTTTACCCCTCCTGCTCCTTCACCCCCTCCTGCTCCTGCTCCTACTCTACCTCCTGCTCATTCTCCGTCTCCTGTTCCTTCTCCTCGTCAAGCTCAACCTCTTCCTACTGCTCCTTCTCCACCGCCGGCTCCTTCTCCACCTCCTGCTCCTTCTCCACCTCCTGCTCCTTCTCCACCTACTCCTCCTTCTTCCCCTCCTGCTCCTTCTCGACCTCCTGCTCCTTCTCCACCTCCTGCTCCATCTCCACCTCCTGCTCCTTCCCCACCTCCTGCTCCTCCTTCATCTCCTTTCCTTCTCCACCTCCTGCTCTTTTTCCATATCCACCTCCACCTCCTGCTCCTTCTCCAAAACCTGCTCCTTCTCCGCCTCCTGCTCCTTCTCCGCCTCCTGCTCCTTCTCCGCCTCCTGCTCCTTCTCTGCCTCCTGCTCCTTCTCCGCCTCCTGCTCCTTCTATGCCTCCCGCTCCATCTCTACCTCCGCCTCCTGCTCCTTCTACCCCTCCCGCTCCATCTCTACCTCCTGCTCCTTTATACCGTCCTGCTCCTTCTCCACCTCCTGCTCCTTCTCCCCGTCCTGCTCCTTCTTCACCTGCAGCTCCACCTCCGCCTCCTTCTCCTTCTCCACCTCCTGCTCCTTCTCCACCTCCTGCTCCTTCTGCGCCTCCTGCTCCTTCTCCACCTCATGCTCCTCCACCACATCCAGCTCCACCTCCACCTCCTGCTGCTTCCACTCCACCTGCTCCATCTCCTCTTTCTGCTCAAACTCCCCCTCATGCTCCTTCTCCAATTCCTGGTCAAACTCCTCCTCCTGCTCCTCCTCCCCCTCCTGCTCCTGGCTTGCCTGCTGCTCCTACTCCCCTCCTGCTCCTTCACCCCTTACTGCTCCTGCTCCTTCTCCACCTCCTGCTCCTTCTCCACCTCCTGCTCCTTCTACACCTCCTGCTCCTTCTCCACCTCCTGCTCCTCCTCCTTCATCTCCTGCTCCTTCTCCACCTCCTGCTCCTTTTCCATTTCCAGCTCCACCTCCACCTCCTGCTCCTTCTCCACCTCCTGCTCCTTCTCCGCCTCCTGCTCCTTCTCCGCCTCCTGCTCCTTCTCCACCTCCTGCTCCTTCTCCCCTCCTGCTCCTTCTCCACCACCTGCTCCTCCTCCTTCATCTCCTGCTCCTTCTCCACCTCCTGCTCCTTTTCCATTTCCAGCTCCACCTCCACCTCCTGCTCCTTCTCCACCTCCTGCTCCTTCTCCGCCTCCTGCTCCTTCTCCGCCTCCTGCTCCTTCTATGCCTCCCGCTCCTCCTCCGCCTACTGCTCGTTCACACCCTCCTGATCATTCTCGCCGTCGAGCCCCTCCTCCACCTCCTGCTCCCTCTCCCTCAACTGCTCCTTCTCCGTCTCCTGCTTCTTCCCATCCTCCTGATCCTTCTCGTCTTCCTGATCCTTCTCATCTTCCTGATCCTTCTCGTCTTCCTGATCCTTCTCGTCTTCCTGCTCCTTCTCGTCCTCCTGCTCCTTCTCGTCCTCCTGCTCCTTCTCGTACTCCTGCTCCTTCTCCTCCTGTTGCTCCTTCTCCCCCTCCTGCTCCTTCTCCCTCTCCTGCTCCATCTCCCTCTCCTGCTCCTTCTCCCTCTCCTGCTCCTTCTCCTCCTGTTGCTCCTTCTCCACCTCCTGCTCCTTTTCAACGTCTAGCTCCATCTCCTCCTCCTGCTCATTCTTCTCTTCGTGCTCCTTCTCCTCCTCCTGCTGCTTCTCCTGGTCCTGCTCCTTCTCTGCTCAACCCCTCCTCCTGCTCCTTCTTCTCTTCCTGCCACTTCTCCACCTTCTGCTCCTTCTCCTCCTTCTGCTCCTCCTCCACCTCCTGCTCCTTCTCCCCGTCCTGCTGCTTCTTCACCTGCAGCTCCACCTACGCCTCCTGCTCCATCTCTACCTCCTGCTCCTTTTCCCCGTCCTGCTCCTTCTCCACCTCCTGCTCCTTCTCCCCATCCTGCTCGTTCTTCACCTGCAGCTCCACCTCCGCCTCCTGCTCCTTCTCCACCTCCTGCTCCTTCTCCACCTCCTGCTCCTTCTCCGCCTCCTGCTCCTTCTCCACCTCATGCTCCTCCACCACATCCAGCTCCACCTCCACCTCCTGCTGCTTCCACTCCACCTGCTCCATCTCCTCTTTCTGCTCAACCTCCCCCTCCTGCTCCTTCTCCACTTCCTGGTCAAACTCCTCCTCCTGCTCCTTCTCCCGCTCCTGCTCCTGGCTTGCCTGCTGCTCCTTCTCCCCTCCTGCTCCTTCACCCCCTCCTGCTCCTGCTCCTTCTCCTCCTCCTGCTCCTTCTCCACCTCCTGCTCCTTCTCCACCTCCTGCTCCTTCTCCACCTCCTGCTCCTCCTCCTTCATCTCCTGCTCCTTCTCCACCTCATGCTCCTTTTCCATTTCCAGCTCCACCTCCACCTCCTGCTCCTTCTCCACCTCCTGCTCCTTCTCCGCCTCCCGCTCCTTCTCCGCTTCCTGCTCCTTCTCCGCCTCCTGCTCCTTCTCCGCCTCCTGCTTCTTCTATGCCTCCCGCTCCTCCTCCGCCTACTGCTCGTTCACACCCTCCTGATCATTCTCGCCGTCGAGCCCCTCCTCCACCTCCTGCTCCCTCTCCCTCAACTGCTCCTTATCCGTCTCCTGCTTCTTCCCCTCCTCCTGATCCTTCTCGTCTTCCTGCTCCTTCTCGTCCTCCTGCTCCTTCTCGTCCACCTGCTCCTTCTCCTCCTGTTGCTCCTTCTCCCCCTCCTGCTCCTTCTCCCTCTCCTGCTCCATCTCCCTCTCCTGCTCCTTCTCCCTCTCCTGCTCCTTCTCCTCCTGTTGATCCTTCTCCACCTCCTGCTCCTTTTCAACGTCTAGCTCCATCTCCTCCTCCTGCTCATTCTTCTCTTCGTGCTCCTTCTCCTCCTCCTGCTGCTTCTCCTCGTCCTGCCCCTTCTCTGCTCAACCCCTCCTCCTGCTCCTTCTTCTCTTCCTGCCACTTCTCCACCTTCTGCTCCTTCTCCTCCTTCTGCTCCTCCTCCACCTCCTGTTCCTGCTACCCCTCCTGCTCCTTCTCCCCCTCCTGCTCCTTCTCCTCCTCTTGTTCGTTCTCCTCCTCCAGCTCCTTCTCCTCCTCCAGCTCCTTCTCCCCGTCCTGCTCCTTCTTCACCTGCAGCTCCACCTACGCTCCTGCTTATTCTCCACCTCCTGCTCCTTCTCCACCTCCTGCTCCTTCTCCGCCTCCTGCTCCTTCTCCACGTCATGCTCCTCCAACACATCCAGCTCCACCTCCACCTCCTGCTGCTTCCCCTCCACCTGCTCCATCTCCTCTTTCTGCTCAACCTCCCCCTCCTGCTCCTTCTCCACTTCCTGGTCAAACTCCTCCTCCTGCTCCTTCTCCCCCTCCTGCTCCTGCCTTGCCTGCTGCTCCTTCTCCCCACCTGCTCGTTCACCCCCTCCTGCTCCTGCTGCTGCTTTACCTCCTGCTCCTTCTCCGTCTCCTGTTCCTTCTCCTCGTCAAGCTCAACCTCTTCCTACTGCTCCTTCTCCACCTCCTGCTCCTTCTCCACCTCCTGCTCCTTCTCCACCTCCTGCTCCTTCTCCACCTACTCCTCCTTCCTCACCTCCTGCTCCTTCTGGACCTCCTGCTCCTTCTCCACCTCCTGCTCCTTCTCCACCTCCTGCTCCTTCTCCACCTCCTGCTCCTTCTCCACCTCCTGCTGCTTCTCCACCTCCTGCTCCTTCTCCACCTTCTGCTCCTTCTCCACCTCCTGCTCCTCCTTCATCTCTTTTCCTTCTCCACCTGCTGCTCTTTTTCCATATCCAGCTCCACCTCCACATCCTGCTCCTTCTCCACCTCATGCTCCTTCTCCAACCACTGCTCCTTCTTCTCCTCCTCCTTCACCACCAACTGTTCATTCTCCACCTCCTGCTCCTTCTCCAACTCCTGCTCCTTCTACGCCTCCTGCTCCTTCTCCGCCTCCTGCTCCTTCTCCGCCTCCTGCTCCTTCTCTGCCTCCTGCTCCTTCTCCACCTCCTGCTCCTTCTATGCATCCCGCTCCATCTCTACCTCCGACTCCTGCTCCTTCTCCACTTCCTGCTCCTTCTCCACATCCTGCTCCTTCTCCAGCTCCTGCTCCTTCTCCACATCCTGCTCCTCCTCCTTCATCTCCTGCTCCTTCTCCACCTCCTGCTCCTTTTCCATTTCCAGCTCCACCTCCACGTCCTGCTCCTTCTCCACCTCCTGCTCCTTCTCCACCTACTGCTCCTTCTCCGCCTCCTGGTCCTTCTCCGCCTCCTGCTCCTTCTCCACCTCATGCTCCTCCACCACATCCAGCTCCACCTCCACCTCCTGCTGCTTCCACTCCATCTGCTCCATCTCCTCATTCTGCTCAACCTCCCCCTCCTGCTCGTTCTCCACTTCCGGGTCAAACTCCTCCTCCTGCTCCTTCTCCCCCTCCTGCTCCTGGCTTGCCTGCTGCTCCTTCTCCCCTCCTGCTCCTTCACCCCCTCCTGCTCCTGCTCCTACTCTACCTCCTGCTCATTCTCCGTCTCCTGTTCCTTCTCCTCGTCAAGCTCAACCTCTTCCTACTGATCCTTCTCCACCTCCTGCTCCTTCTCCACCTCCTGCTCCTTCTCCACCTCCTGCTCCTTCTCCACCTGCTCCTCCTTCTTCACCTCCTGCTCTTCTCGACCTCCTGCACCTTCTCCACCTCCTGCTCCTTCTCCACCTCCTGCTCCTTCTCCACCTCCTGCTCCTTCTCCACCTCCTGCTCCTCCTTCATCTCCTTTCCTTCTTCACCTCCTGCTCTTTTTCCATATCCAGCTCCACCTCCACATCCTGCTCCTTCTCCACCTCATGCTCCTTCTCCAATCACTGCTCCTTCTTCTCCTCCTCCTTCACCACCAACTGCTCATTCTCCACCTCCTGCTCCTTCTCCAACTCCTGCTCCTTCTCCGCCTCCTGCTCCTTCTCCGCCTCCTGCTCCTTCTCCGCCTCCTGCTCCTTCTCTGCCTCCTGCTCCTTCTCCGCCTCCTGCTCCTTCTCCCCCTCCCGCTCCATCTCTACCTCCTGCTCCTTTTCCCCGTCCTGCTCCTTCTCCACCTCCTGCTCCTTCTCCCCGTCCTGCTCCTTCTTCACCTGCAGCTCCACCTCCGCCTCCTGCTCCTTCTCCACCTCCTGCTCCTTCTCCACCTCCTGCTCCTTCTCCGCCTCCTGCTCCTTCTCCACCTCATGCTCCCCCACCACATCCAGCTCCACCTCCACCTCCTGCTGCTTCCACTCCACCTGCTCCATCTCCTCTTTCTGCTCAACCTCCCCCTCCTGCTCCTTCTCCACTTCCTGGTCAAACTCCTCCTCCTGCTACTTCTCCCCCTCCTGCTCCTGGCTTGCCTGCTGCTCCTTCTCCCCTCCTGCTCCTTCACCCCCTCCTGCTCCTGCTCCTTCTCCTCCTCCTGCTCCTCCTCCTTTATCTCCTGCTCCTTCTCCACCTCATGCTACTTTTCCATTTCCAGCTCCACCTCCACCTCCTGCTCTTTCTCCACGTCCTGCTCCTTCTCCGCCTCCTGCTCCTTCTCCGCTTCCTGCTCCTTCTCCGCCTCCTGCTCCTTCTCCGCCTACTGCTTCTTCTATGCCTCCCGCTCCTCCTCCGCCTACTGCTCGTTCACACCCTCCTGATCATTCTCGCCGTCGAGCCCCTCCTCCACCTCCTGCTCCCTCTCCCTCAACTGCTCCTTATCCGTCTCCTGCTTCTTCCCCTCCTCCTGATCCTTCTCGTCTTCCTGCTCCTTCTCGTCCTCCTGCTCCTTCTCGTCCACCTGCTCCTTCTCCTCCTGTTGCTCCTTCTCCCCCTCCTGCTCCATCTCCCTCTCCTGCTCCATCTCCCTCTCCTGCTCCTTCTCCCTCTCCTGCTCCTTCTCCTCCTGTTGATCCTTCTCCACCTCCTGCTCCTTTTCAACGTCTAGCTCCATCTCCTCCTCCTGCTCATTCTTCTCTTCGTGCTCCTTCTCCTCCTCCTGCTGCTTCTCCTCGTCTTGCCCCTTCTCTGCTCAACCCCTCCTCCTGCTCCTTCTAATCTTCCTGCCACTTCTCCACCTTCTGCTCCTTCTCCTCCTTCTGCTCCTCCTCCACCTCCTGTTCCTTCTACCCCTCCTGCTCCTTCTCCCCCTCCTGCTCCTTCTCCTCCTCTTGTTCGTTCTCCTCCTCCAGCTCCTTCTCCTCCTCCAGCTCCTTCTCCCCGTCCTGCTCCTTCTTCACCTGCAGCTCCACCTACGCCTCCTGCTCATTCTCCACCTCCTGCTCCTTCTCCACCTCCTGCTCCTTCTCCGCCTCCTGCTCCTTCTCCACCTCATGCTTCTCCACCACATCCAGCTCCACCTCCACCTCCTGCTGCTTCCCCTCCACCTGCTCCATCTCCTCTTTCTGCTCAACCTCCCCCTCCTGCTCCTTCTCCACTTCCTGGTCAAACTCCTCCTCCTGCTCCTTCTCCCCCTCCTGCTCCTGCCTTGCCTGCTGCTCCTTCTCCCCACCTGCTCGTTCACCCCCTCCTGCTCCTGCTGCTGCTTTACCTCCTGCTCCTTCTCCGTCTCCTGTTCCTTCTCCTCGTCAAGCTCAACCTCTTCCTACTGCTCCTTCTCCACCTCCTGCTCCTTCTCCACCTCCTGCTCCTACTCCACCTCCTGCTCCTTCTCCACCTCCTGCTCCTTCTCCACCTCCTGCTACTTCTCCACCTCCTGCTCCTTCTCCACCTCCTGCTCCTTCTCCACCTTCTGCTCCTTCTCCACCTCCTGCTCCTCCTTCATCTCTTTTCCTTCTCCACCTGCTGCTCTTTTTCCATATCCAGCTCCACCTCCACATCCTGCTCCTTCTCCACCTCATGCTCCTTCTCCAACCACTGCTCCTTCTTCTCCTCCTCCTTCACCACCAACTGTTCATTCTCCACCTCCTGCTCCTTCTCCAACTCCTGCTCCTTCTACGCCTCCTGCTCCTTCTCCGCCTCCTGCTCCTTCTCTGCCTCCTGCTCCTTCTCCACCTCCTGCTCCTTCTATGCATCCCGCTCCATCTCTACCTCCGACTCCTGCTCCTTCTCCACTTCCTGCTCCTTCTCCACCTCCTGCTCCTTCTCCAGCTCCTGCTCCTTCTCCACCTCCTGCTCCTCCTCCTTCATCTCCTGCTCCTTCTCCACCTCCTGCTCCTTCTCCGCATCCTGCTCCTTCTCCGCCTCCTGCTCCTTCTCTGCCTCCTGCTCATTCTCCACCTCATGCTCCTCCACCACATCCAGCTCCACCTCCACCTCCTGCTGCTTCAACTCTACCTGCTCCATCTCCTCTTTCTGCTCAACCTCCCCCTCCTGCTCCTTCTCCACTTCCTGGTCAAACTCCTCCTCCTGCTCCTTCTCCCCCTCCTGCTCCTGGCTTGCCTGCTGCTCCTTCTCCCCTCCTGCTCCTTCTCCCCCTCCTGCTCCTGCTCCTTCTCCACCTCCTGTTCCTTCTCCTCGTCAAGCTCAACCTCTTCCTACTGCTCCTTCTCCACCGACTGCTCCTTCTCCACCTGCTGCTCCTTCTCCACCTCCTGCTCCTTCTCCACCTCCTGCTCCTTCTCCACCTACTCCTCCTTCTTCCCCTCGTGCTCCTTCTCGACCTCCTGCTCCTTCTCCACCTCCTGCTCCTTCTCCACCTCCTGCTCCTTCTCCACCTCCTGCTCCTCCTTCATCTCCTTTCCTTCTCCACCTCCTGCTCTTTTTCCATATCCAGCTCCACCTCCACATCCTGCTCCTTCTCCACCTCAAGCTCCTTCTCCAACCACTGCTCCTTCTTCTCCTCCTCCTTCATCACCAACTGTTCATTCTCCACCTCCTGCTCCTTCTCCAACTCCTGCTCCTTCTCCGCCTCCTGCTCCTTCTCCGCCTCCTGCTCCTTCTATGCCTCCCGCTCCATCTCTACCTCCGCCTCCTGCTCCTTCTACCCCTCCCGCTCCATCTCTACCTCCTGCTCCTTTTCCCCGTCCTGCTCCTTCTCCACCTCCTGCTCCTTCTCCCCGTCCTGATCCTTCTTCACCTGCAGCTCCACCTCCGCCTCCTGCTCCTTCTCCGCCTCCTGCTCCTTCTCTGCCTCCTGCTCCTTCTCCGCCTCCTGCTCCTCTATGCCTCCCGCTCCATCTCTACCTCCGCCTCCTGCTCCTTCTCCCCCTCCCGCTCCATCTCTACCTCCTGCTCCTTTTCCCCGTCCTGCTCCTTCTCCACCTCCTGCTCCTTCTCCACCTCCTGCTCCTTCTCCGCCTCCTGCTCCTTCTCCACCTCATGCTCCTCCACCACATCCAGCTCCACCTCCACCTCCTGCTGCTTCCACTCCACCTGCTCCATCTCCTCTTTCTGCTCAACCTCCCCCTCCTGCTCCTTCTCCACTTCCTGGTCAAACTCCTCCTCCTGCTACTTCTCCCCCTCCTGCTCCTGGCTTGCCTGCTGCTCCTTCTCCCCTCCTGCTCCTTCACCCCCTCCTGCTCCTGCTCCTTCTCCTCCTCCTGCTCCTCCTCCTTTATCTCCTGCTCCTTCTCCACCTCATGCTCCTTTTCCATTTCCAGCTCCACCTCCACCTCCTGCTCCTTCTCCACGTCCTGCTCCTTCTCCGCCTCCTGCTCCTTCTCCGATTCCTGCTCCTTCTCCGCCTCCTGCTCCTTCTCCGCCTCCTGCTTCTTCTATGCCTCCCGCTCCTCCTCCGCCTACTGCTCGTTCACACCCTCCTGATCATTCTCGCCGTCGAGCCCCTCCTCCACCTCCTGCTCCCTCTCCCTCAACTGCTCCTTATCCGTCTCCTGCTTCTTCCCCTCCTCCTGATCCTTCTCGTCTTCCTGCTCCTTCTCGTCCTCCTGCTCCTTCTCGTCCACCTGCTCCTTCTCCTCCTGTTGCTCCTTCACCCCCTCCTGCTCTTTCTCCCTCTCCTGCTCCATCTCCCTCTCCTGCTCCTTCTCCCTCTACTGCTCCTTCTCCTCCTGTTGATCCTTCTCCACCTCCTGCTCCTTTTCAACGTCTAGCTCCATCTCCTCCTCCTGCTCATTCTTCTCTTCGTGCTCCTTCTCCTCCTCCTGCTGCTTCTCCTCGTCCTGCCCCTTCTCTGCTCAACCCCTCCTCCTGCTCCTTCTACTCTTCCTGCCACTTCTCCACCTTCTGCTCCTTCTCCTCCTTCTGCTCCTCCTCCACCTCCTGTTCCTTCTAACCCTCCTGCTCCTTCTCCCCCTCCTGCTCCTTCTCCTCCTCTTGTTCGTTCTCCTCCTCCAGCTCCTTCTCCTCCCCCAGCTCCTTCTCCCCGTCCTGCTCCTTCTTCACCTACAGCTCCACCTACGCCTCCTGCTCATTCTCCACCTCCTGCTCCTTCTCCACCTCCTGCTCCTTCTCTGCCTCCTGCTCCTTCTCCACCTCCTGCTCCTTCTATGCATCCCGCTCCATCTCTACCTCCGACTCCTGCTCCTTCTCCGCCTCCTGCTCCTCTATGCCTCCCGCTCCATCTCTACCTCCGCCTCCTGCTCCTTCTCCCCCTCCCGCAACATCTCTACCTCCTGCTCCTTTTCCCCGTCCTGCTCCTTCTCCGCCTCCTGCTCCTTCTCCACCTCATGCTCCTCCACCACATCCAGCTCCACCTCCACCTCCTGCTGCTTCCACTCCACCTGCTCCATCTCCTCTTTCTGCTCAACCTCCCCCTCCTGCTCCTTCTCCACTTCCTGGTCAAACTCCTCCTCCTGCTCCTTCTCCCCCTCCTGCTCCTGGCTTGCCTGCTGATCCTTCTCCCCTCCTGCTCCTTCTCCCCCTCCTGCTCCTGCTCCTACTCTACCTCCTGCTCATTCTCCGTCTCCTGTTCCTTCTCCTCATCAAGCTCAACCTCTTCCTACTGCTCCTTCTCCACCGCCTGCTACTTCTCCACCTCCTGCTCCTTCTCCACCTCCTGCTCCTTCTCCACCTGCTGCTCCTTCTCCACCTACTCCTCCTTCTTCCCCTCCTGCTCCTTCTCGACGTCCTGCTCCTTCTCCACCTCCTGCTCCTTCTCCACCTCCTGCTCCTTCTCCACCTCCTGCTCCTCCTTCATCTCCTTTCCTTCTCCACCTCCTGCTCTTTTTCCATATCCAGCTCCACCTCCACATCCTGCTCCTTCTCCACCTCAAGCTCCTTCTCCAACCACTGCTCCTTCTTCTCCTCCTCCTTCACCACCAACTGTTCATTCTCCACCTCCTGCTCCTTCTCCAACTCCTGCTCCTTCTCCGCCTCCTGCTCCTTCTCCGCCTCCTGCTCCTTCTATGCCTCCCGCTCCATCTCTACCTCCGCCTCCTGCTCCTTCTACCCCTCCCGCTCCATCTCTACCTCCTGCTCCTTTTCCCCGTCCTGCTCCTTCTCCACCTCCTGCTCCTTCTCCCCGTCCTGATCATTCTTCACCTGAAGCTCCACCTCCGCCTCCTGCTCCTTCTCCGCCTCCTGCTCCTTCTCTGCCTCCTGCTCCTTCTCCGCCTCCTGCTCCTCTATGCCTCCCGCTCCATCTCTACCTCCGCCTCCTGCTCCTTCTCCCCCTCCCGCTCCATCTCTACCTCCTGCTCCTTTTCCCCGTCCTGCTCCTTCTCCACCTCCTGCTCCTTCTCCACCTCCTGCTCCTTCTCCGCCTCCTGCTCCTTCTCCACCTCATGCTCCTCCACCACATCCAGCTCCACCTCCACCTCCTGCTGCTTCCACTCCACCTGCTCCATCTCCTCTTTCTGCTCAACCTCCCCCTCCTGCTCCTTCTCCACTTCCTGGTCAAACTCCTCCTCCTGCTACTTCTCCCCCTCCTGCTCCTGGCTGGCCTGCTGCTCCTTCTCCCCTCCTGCTCCTTCACGCCCTCCTGCTCCTGCTCCTTCACCTCCTCCTGCTCCTCCTCCTTTATCTCCTGCTCCTTCTCCACCTCATGCTCCTTTTCCATTTCCAGCTCCACCTCCACCTCCTGCTCCTTCTCCACGTCCTGCTCCTTCTCCGCCTCCTGCTCCTTCTCCGCTTCCTGCTCCTTCTCCGCCTCCTGCTCCTTCTCCGCCTCCTGCTTCTTCTATGCCTCCCGCTCCTCCTCCGCCTACTGCTCGTTCACACCCTCCTGATCATTCTCGCCGTCGAGCCCCTCCTCCACCTCCTGCTCCCTCTCCCTCAACTGCTCCTTATCCGTCTCCTGCTTCTTCCCCTCCTCCTGATCCTTCTCGTCTTCCTGCTCCTTCTCGTCCTCCTGCTCCTTCTCGTCCACCTGCTCCTTCTCCTCCTGTTGCTCCTTCTCCCCCTCCTGCTCCTTCTCCCTCTCCTGCTCCATCTCCCTCTCCTGCTCCTTCTCCATCTCCTGCTCCTTCTCCTCCTGTTGATCCTTCTCCACCTCCTGCTCCTTTTCAACGTCTAGCTCCATCTCCTCCTCCTGCTCATTCTTCTCTTCGTGCTCCTTCTCCTCCTCCTGCTGCTTCTCCTCGTCCTGCCCCTTCTCTGCTCAACCCCTCCTCCTGCTCCTTCTACTCTTCCTGCCACTTCTCCACCTTCTGCTCCTTCTCCTCCTTCTGCTCCTCCTCCACCTCCTGTTCCTTCTACCCCTCCTGCTCCTTCTCCCCCTCCTGCTCCTTCTCCTCCTCTTGTTCGTTCTACTCCTCCAGCTCCTTCTCCTCCTCCAGCTCCTTCTCCCCGTCCTGCTCCTTCTTCACCTGCAGCTCCACCTACGCCTCCTGCTCATTCTCCACCTCCTGCTCCTTCTCTACCTCCTGCTCCTTCTCCGCCTCCTGCTCCTTCTCCACGTCATGCTTCTCCACCACATCCAGCTCCACCTCCACCTCCTGCTGCTTCCCCTCCACCTGCTCCATCTCCTCTTTCTGCTCAACCTCCCCCTCCTGCTCCTTCTCCACTTCCTGGTCAAACTCCTCCTCCTGCTCCTTCTCCCCCTCCTGCTCCTGCCTTGCCTGCTGCTCCTTCTCCCCACCTGCTCGTTCACCCCCTCCTGCGCCTGCTGCTGCTTTACCTCCTGCTCCTTCTCCGTCTCCTGTTCCTTCTCCTCGTCAAGCTCAACCTCTTCCTACTGCTCCTTCTCCACCTCCTGCTCCTTCTCCACCTCCTGCTCCTTCTCCACCTACTCCTCCTTCTCCACCTCCTGCTCCTTCTCCACCTCCTGCTCCTTCTCCACCTACTCCTCCTTCCTCACCTCCTGCTCCTTCTGGACCTCCTGCTCCTTCTCCACCTCCTGCTCCTTCTCCACCTCCTGCTCCTTCTCCACCTCCTGCTCCTTCTCCACCTCCTGCTACTTCTCCACCTCCTGCTCCTTCTCCACCTCCTGCTCCTGCTCCACCTTCTGCTCCTTCTCCACCTCCTGCTCCTCCTTCATCTCTTTTCCTTCTCCACCTGCTGCTCTTTTTCCATATCCAGCTCCACCTCCACATCCTGCTCCTTCTCCACCTCATGCTCCTTCTCCAACCACTGCTCCTTCTTCTCCTCCTCCTTCACCACCAACTGTTCATTCTCCACCTCCTGCTCCTTCTCCACCTCCTGCTCCTTCTCTGCCTCCTGCTCCTTCTCCACCTCCTGCTCCTTCTATGCATCCCGCTCCATCTCTACCTCCGACTCCTGCTCCTTCTCCACTTCCTGCTACTTCTCCACCTCCTGCTCCTTCTCCAGCTCCTGCTCCTTCTCCACCTCCTGCTCCTCCTCCTTCATCTCCTGCTCCTTCTCCACGTCCTGCTCCTTTTCCACATCCAGCTCCACCTCCACCTCCTGCTCATTCTCCACCTCCTGCTCCTTCTCCGCCTCCTGCTCCTTCTCCGCCTCCTGCTCCTTCTCTGCCTCCTGCTCATTCTCCACCTCATGCTCCTCCACCACATCCAGCACCACCTCCACCTCCTGCTGCTTCAACTCCACCTGCTCCATCTCCTCTTTCTGCTCAACCTCCCCCTCCTGCTCCTTCTCCACTTCCTGGTCAAACTCCTCCTCCTGCTCCTTCTCCCCCTCCTGCTCCTGGCTTGCCTGCTGCTCCTTCTCCCCTCCTGCTCCTTCTCCCCCTCCTGCTCCTGCTCTTACTCTACCTCCTGCTCATTCTCCGTCTCCTGTTCCTTCTCCTCGTCAAGCTCAACCTCTTCCTACTGCTCCTTCTCCACCGCCTGCTCCTTCTCCACCTCCTGCTCCTTCTCTACCTCCTGCTCCTTCTCCACTTCCTGCTACTTCTCCACCTTCTCCTCCTTCTTCCCCTCCTGCTCCTTCTCGACCTCCTGCTCCTTCTCCACCTCCTGCTCCTTCTCCACCTCCTGCTCCTTCTCCACCTCCTGCTCCTCCTTCATCTCCTTTCCTTCTCCACCTCCTGCTCTTTTTCCATATCCAGCTCCACCTCCACATCCTGCTCCTTCTCCACCTCAAGCTCCTTCTCCAACCACTGCTCCTTCTTCTCCTCCTCCTTCACCACCAACTGTTCATTCTCCACCTCCTGCTCCTTCTCCAACTCCTGCTCCTTCTCCGCCTCCTGCTCCTTCTCCGCCTCCTGCTCCTTCTATGCCTCCCGCTCCATCTCTACCTCCGCCTCCTGCTCCTTCTACCCCTCCCGCTCCATCTCTACCTCCTGCTCCTTTTCCCCGTCCTGCTCCTTCTCCACCTCCTGCTCCTTCTCCCCGTCCTGATCCTTCTTCACCTGCAGCTCCACCTCCGCCTCCTGCTCCTTCTCCGCCTCCTGCTCCTTCTCTGCCTCCTGCTCCTTCTCCGCCTCCTGCTCCTCTATGCCTCCCGCTCCATCTCTACCTCCGCCTCCTGCTCCTTCTCCCCCTCCCGCTCCATCTCTACCTCCTGCTCCTTTTCCCCGTCCTGCTCCTTCTCCACCTCCTGCTCCTTCTCCCTGTCCTGCTCCTTCTTGACCTGCAGCAAAACCTCCGCCTCCTGCTCCTTCTCCACCTCCTGCTCCTTCTCCACCTCCCGCTCCTTCTCCGCCTCCCGCTCCTTCTCCACCTCCTGCTCCTTCTCCACCTCCCGCTCCTTCTCCACCTCCTGCTCCTTCTCCGCCTCCTGCTCCTTCTCCACCTCATGCTCCTCCACCACATCCAGCTCCACCTCCACCTCCTGCTGATTCCACTCCACCTGCTCCATCTCCTCTTTCTGCTCAACCTCCCCCTCCTGCTCCTTCTCCAATTCCTGGTCAAACTTCTCCTCCTGCTCCTTCTCCCCCTCCTGCTCCTGGCTTGCCTGCTGCTCCTTCTCCCCTCCTGCTCCTTCACCCCCTCCTGCTCCTGCTCCTTCTCCACCTCCTGCTCCTTCTCCAACTCCTGCTCCTTCTCCAACTCCTGCTCATTCTCCACCTCCTGCTCCTTCTCTACCTCCTGCTCCTTCTCCGCCTCCTGCTCCTTCTCCACGTCATGCTTCTCCACCACATCCAGCTCCACCTCCACCTTCTGCTGCTCCATCTCCAATTTGTGCGCAACCTCCCCCTCCTGCTCCTTCTCCACTTCCTGGTCAAATTCCTCCTCCTGCTCCTTCCCCCCCTCCTGCTCCTGCCTTGCCTGCTGCTCCTTCTCCCCTCCTGCTCCTTCACCCCCTCCTGCTCCTGCTCCTACTCTCCCTCCTGCTCCTTCTCCGTCTCCTGTTCCTTCTCCTCGTCAAGCTCAACCTCTTCCTACTGCTCCTTCTCCACCTCCTGCTCCTTCTCCACCTCTTGCTCCTTCTCTACCTCCTGCTCCTTCTCCACCTCCTGCTACTTCTCCGCCTCCTGCTCCTTCTCCACCTCCTGCCCCTTCTCCACCTCCTGCTCCTTCTCCATCTCCTGCTCCTTCTCCACGTCCTGCTCCTTCTCCACCAGCTGCTCCTTCTCCACCTCCTGCTCCTTCTCCACCTCCTGCTCCTTCTCCACCTCCTGCACCTTCTCCACCTCCTGCTACTTCTCCGCCTCCTGCTCCTTCTCCACCTCCTGCCCATTCTCCACCTCCTGTTCATTCTGCACTTCCTGCTCCTTCGCCTCCTGCTGATCCTTCTCCTCCAACTGGTCATTCCCCACCTCCTGCACCTTCTCCACCTCCGGCTCCTTCTCCCCCTCCTGCTGCTTCAACGCCTCCTGCTCCTTCGATGCATCCAGCTCCTTCTCTGCATCATGCTCGTTCACCCCCACCTGCTCCTTCTCCTCCTCCTGCTTCTTCCCCTCCTCCTGCTCCATCTCGTCCTCCTGATCATTCTCGTCCTCCTGCTCATTCGCCCCCTCTTGCTCTTGCTTTGCATCCCACTCCTTCTCCGCCTCCTGCACCTTCTCACCCTCCTGCTCCTGCTTTGCCTCCTGCTCCTTCGCCCCGTTCTGTTCCTTTGCCCCCTCCTGCTCCTTCTCCACCCTCTGCTCCTACTCGACATCCTGCTCATTCCACCCCTCCTGTTCCATCTCGTCGTCCAGCTCAACTTCCACCTTCTGCTCCTTCTCCACTTCATGCTCCTTCTCCACCTCCTGCTCCTTCTTCTCTTCCTGCTCCTTCTTCTCTTCCTGCTCCTTCTCCTCCTCCTTATCCTTCTCCTCATCCTGCTCCTCCTCCTCCTCCTGCTCCTTCTCCTCCTCCTGCTCCTTCTCCACCTCCTGCTCCTTCTCCGCCTCCTGCTCCTTCTCCGCCTCCTGCTCATTCTATGCCTCCCGCTCCTCCACCGCCTACTGCTCGTTCACACCCTCCTGATCATTCTCGCCCTCGTGCCCCTCCTCCACCTCCTGCTCCCTCTCCCTCAACTGCTCCAACTCCGTCTCCTGCTTCTTCCCCTTATCCTGATCCTTCTCGTCTTCCTGATCCTTCTCGTCTTCCTGATCCTTCTCGTCTTCATGCTCCTTCTCGTCCTCCTGCTCCTTCTCGTCCTCCTGCTCATTCTCCTCCTGTTGCTCCTTCTCCCCCTCCAGCTCCTTCTCCCTCTCCTGCTCCTTCTCCCTCTCCTGCTCCTTCTCCCTCTCCTGCTCCTTCTCCTCCTGTTGCTCCTTCTCCACCTCCTGCTCCTTCTCAACGTCTTGCTCCATCTCCTCCTCCTGCTCATTCTTCTCTTCGTGCTCCTTCTCCTTCTCCTGCTCCTTCTCCTCGTCCTGCTCCTTCTCTCCTCCTCCTGCTCCTTCTCTTCCTCTGCTCAACCCCTTCCTCCTGCTCCTTCTTCTCTTCCTGCTCCTTCTCCACCTCCTGCTCCTTCTCCACCTTCTGCTCCTCCTCCCCGTCATGCTCCTTCTTCACCTGCAGCTCCTCCTCCGCCTCCTGCTTCTTCTCCACCTCCTGCTCCTTCTCCACCTCCTGCTCCTTCTCCGCCTCCTGCTCCTTCTCCACCTCATGCTCCTCCACCACATCCAGCTCCACCTCCACCTCCTGCTGCTTCCCCTCCACCTGCTCCATCTCCAATTTGTGCTCAACCTCCCGCTCCTGCTCCTTCCCCACTTCCTGGTCAAACTCCTCCTCCTGCTCCTTCTCCCCTCCTGCTCCTGCCTTGCCTGCTGCTCCTTCTCCCCTCCTGCTCCTTCACCCCCTCCTGCTCCTGTTCCTTCCCCACCTCCTGCTCCTTCTCCACATCCTGCTCCTTCTCCACCTTCTGCTTCTTCTCCACCTTCTGCTCCTTCTCCACCTTCTGCTCCTTCTGCAGTTCCGGCCACTTCTCCACCTCCTGCTCCTTCTCCACCTCCTATTCCTACTCCACCTCCAGCTCCTTCTCCTCCTCCTCCTCATGCTCCATCTCCACGTCCTGCTCCTTCTCCTCCTCCAGCTCCAACTTCCCGTCCTGCTCCTTCTCCACCTCCTGCTCCTTCTATGCATCCCGCTCCATCTCTACCTCCGACTCCTGCTCCTTCTCCACTTCCTGCTACTTCTCCACCTCCTGCTCCTTCTCCAGCTCCTGCTCCTTCTCCACCTCCTGCTCCTCCTCCTTCATCTCCTGCTCCTTCTCCACGTCCTGCTCCTTTTCCACATCCAGCTCCACCTCCACCTCCTGCTCATTCTCCACCTCCTGCTCCTTCTCCGCCTCCTGCTCCTTCTCCGCCTCCTGCTCCTTCTCTGCCTCCTGCTCATTCTCCACCTCATGCTCCTCCACCACATCCAGCACCACCTCCACCTCCTGCTGCTTCAACTCCACCTGCTCCATCTCCTCTTTCTGCTCAACCTCCCCCTCCTGCTCCTTCTCCACTTCCTGGTCAAACTCCTCCTCCTGCTCCTTCTCCCCCTCCTGCTCCTGGCTTGCCTGCTGCTCCTTCTCCCCTCCTGCTCCTTCTCCCCCTCCTGCTCCTGCTCTTACTCTACCTCCTGCTCATTCTCCGTCTCCTGTTCCTTCTCCTCGTCAAGCTCAACCTCTTCCTACTGCTCCTTCTCCACCGCCTGCTCCTTCTCCACCTCCTGCTCCTTCTCTACCTCCTGCTCCTTCTCCACTTCCTGCTACTTCTCCACCTTCTCCTCCTTCTTCCCCTCCTGCTCCTTCTCGACCTCCTGCTCCTTCTCCACCTCCTGCTCCTTCTCCACCTCCTGCTCCTTCTCCACCTCCTGCTCCTCCTTCATCTCCTTTCCTTCTCCACCTCCTGCTCTTTTTCCATATCCAGCTCCACCTCCACATCCTGCTCCTTCTCCACCTCAAGCTCCTTCTCCAACCACTGCTCCTTCTTCTCCTCCTCCTTCACCACCAACTGTTCATTCTCCACCTCCTGCTCCTTCTCCAACTCCTGCTCCTTCTCCGCCTCCTGCTCCTTCTCCGCCTCCTGCTCCTTCTATGCCTCCCGCTCCATCTCTACCTCCGCCTCCTGCTCCTTCTACCCCTCCCGCTCCATCTCTACCTCCTGCTCCTTTTCCCCGTCCTGCTCCTTCTCCACCTCCTGCTCCTTCTCCCCGTCCTGATCCTTCTTCACCTGCAGCTCCACCTCCGCCTCCTGCTCCTTCTCCGCCTCCTGCTCCTTCTCTGCCTCCTGCTCCTTCTCCGCCTCCTGCTCCTCTATGCCTCCCGCTCCATCTCTACCTCCGCCTCCTGCTCCTTCTCCCCCTCCCGCTCCATCTCTACCTCCTGCTCCTTTTCCCCGTCCTGCTCCTTCTCCACCTCCTGCTCCTTCTCCCTGTCCTGCTCCTTTTGACCTGCAGCAAAACCTCCGCCTCCTGCTCCTTCTCCACCTCCTGCTCCTTCTCCACCTCCCGCTCCTTCTCCGCCTCCCGCTCCTTCTCCACCTCCTGCTCCTTCTCCACCTCCCGCTCCTTCTCCACCTCCTGCTCCTTCTCCGCCTCCTGCTCCTTCTCCACCTCATGCTCCTCCACCACATCCAGCTCCACCTCCACCTCCTGCTGATTCCACTCCACCTGCTCCATCTCCTCTTTCTGCTCAACCTCCCCCTCCTGCTCCTTCTCCAATTCCTGGTCAAACTTCTCCTCCTGCTCCTTCTCCCCCTCCTGCTCCTGGCTTGCCTGCTGCTCCTTCTCCCCTCCTGCTCCTTCACCCCCTCCTGCTCCTGCTCCTTCTCCACCTCCTGCTCCTTCTCCAACTCCTGCTCCTTCTCCAACTCCTGCTCATTCTCCACCTCCTGCTCCTTCTCTACCTCCTGCTCCTTCTCCGCCTCCTGCTCCTTCTCCACGTCATGCTTCTCCACCACATCCAGCTCCACCTCCACCTTCTGCTGCTCCATCTCCAATTTGTGCGCAACCTCCCCCTCCTGCTCCTTCTCCACTTCCTGGTCAAATTCCTCCTCCTGCTCCTTCCCCCCCTCCTGCTCCTGCCTTGCCTGCTGCTCCTTCTCCCCTCCTGCTCCTTCACCCCCTCCTGCTCCTGCTCCTACTCTCCCTCCTGCTCCTTCTCCGTCTCCTGTTCCTTCTCCTCGTCAAGCTCAACCTCTTCCTACTGCTCCTTCTCCACCTCCTGCTCCTTCTCCACCTCTTGCTCCTTCTCTACCTCCTGCTCCTTCTCCACCTCCTGCTACTTCTCCGCCTCCTGCTCCTTCTCCACCTCCTGCCCCTTCTCCACCTCCTGCTCCTTCTCCATCTCCTGCTCCTTCTCCACGTCCTGCTCCTTCTCCACCAGCTGCTCCTTCTCCACCTCCTGCTCCTTCTCCACCTCCTGCTCCTTCTCCACCTCCTGCACCTTCTCCACCTCCTGCTACTTCTCCGCCTCCTGCTCCTTCTCCACCTCCTGCCCATTCTCCACCTCCTGTTCATTCTGCACTTCCTGCTCCTTCGCCTCCTGCTGATCCTTCTCCTCCAACTGGTCATTCCCCACCTCCTGCACCTTCTCCACCTCCGGCTCCTTCTCCCCCTCCTGCTGCTTCAACGCCTCCTGCTCCTTCGATGCATCCAGCTCCTTCTCTGCATCATGCTCGTTCACCCCCACCTGCTCCTTCTCCTCCTCCTGCTTCTTCCCCTCCTCCTGCTCCATCTCGTCCTCCTGATCATTCTCGTCCTCCTGCTCATTCGCCCCCTCTTGCTCTTGCTTTGCATCCCACTCCTTCTCCGCCTCCTGCACCTTCTCACCCTCCTGCTCCTGCTTTGCCTCCTGCTCCTTCGCCCCGTTCTGTTCCTTTGCCCCCTCCTGCTCCTTCTCCACCCTCTGCTCCTACTCGACATCCTGCTCATTCCACCCCTCCTGTTCCATCTCGTCGTCCAGCTCAACTTCCACCTTCTGCTCCTTCTCCACTTCATGCTCCTTCTCCACCTCCTGCTCCTTCTTCTCTTCCTGCTCCTTCTTCTCTTCCTGCTCCTTCTCCTCCTCCTTATCCTTCTCCTCATCCTGCTCCTCCTCCTCCTCCTGCTCCTTCTCCTCCTCCTGCTCCTTCTCCACCTCCTGCTCCTTCTCCGCCTCCTGCTCCTTCTCCGCCTCCTGCTCATTCTATGCCTCCCGCTCCTCCACCGCCTACTGCTCGTTCACACCCTCCTGATCATTCTCGCCCTCGTGCCCCTCCTCCACCTCCTGCTCCCTCTCCCTCAACTGCTCCAACTCCGTCTCCTGCTTCTTCCCCTTATCCTGATCCTTCTCGTCTTCCTGATCCTTCTCGTCTTCCTGATCCTTCTCGTCTTCATGCTCCTTCTCGTCCTCCTGCTCCTTCTCGTCCTCCTGCTCATTCTCCTCCTGTTGCTCCTTCTCCCCCTCCAGCTCCTTCTCCCTCTCCTGCTCCTTCTCCCTCTCCTGCTCCTTCTCCCTCTCCTGCTCCTTCTCCTCCTGTTGCTCCTTCTCCACCTCCTGCTCCTTCTCAACGTCTTGCTCCATCTCCTCCTCCTGCTCATTCTTCTCTTCGTGCTCCTTCTCCTTCTCCTGCTCCTTCTCCTCGTCCTGCTCCTTCTCTCCTCCTCCTGCTCCTTCTCTTCCTCTGCTCAACCCCTTCCTCCTGCTCCTTCTTCTCTTCCTGCTCCTTCTCCACCTCCTGCTCCTTCTCCACCTTCTGCTCCTCCTCCCCGTCATGCTCCTTCTTCACCTGCAGCTCCTCCTCCGCCTCCTGCTTCTTCTCCACCTCCTGCTCCTTCTCCACCTCCTGCTCCTTCTCCGCCTCCTGCTCCTTCTCCACCTCATGCTCCTCCACCACATCCAGCTCCACCTCCACCTCCTGCTGCTTCCCCTCCACCTGCTCCATCTCCAATTTGTGCTCAACCTCCCGCTCCTGCTCCTTCCCCACTTCCTGGTCAAACTCCTCCTCCTGCTCCTTCTCCCCTCCTGCTCCTGCCTTGCCTGCTGCTCCTTCTCCCCTCCTGCTCCTTCACCCCCTCCTGCTCCTGTTCCTTCCCCACCTCCTGCTCCTTCTCCACATCCTGCTCCTTCTCCACCTTCTGCTTCTTCTCCACCTTCTGCTCCTTCTCCACCTTCTGCTCCTTCTGCAGTTCCGGCCACTTCTCCACCTCCTGCTCCTTCTCCACCTCCTATTCCTACTCCACCTCCAGCTCCTTCTTCACCTCCAGCTCCTTCTCCAACTGAAGCTCCTTCCACAACTCCTGTTCATTCTCCACCTCCTGCTCCATCGCCTCCTCCTCCTCCTTCTCCTCCAACTGTTCATTCCCCACCTCCTGCTCCTCCTCCACCTCCGGCTCCTTCTCCATCTCCTGCTGCTGCAACGCCTCCTGCTCCTTCGATGCATCCGGCTACTTCTCTGAATCCTGCTCGTTCACCCCCACATGCTCCTCCTCCTCCTTCTGCTTCTTCCCCTCCTTCTGCTCCTTCTCGCCCTCCTGATCATTCTCGTCCTCCTGCACCTTCGCCCCCTCTTGCTCTTGCTCTGCATCCCACTCCTTCTCCGCCTCCTGCTCCTTCTCCCTCTCCCGCTCCTTCTCTACCTCGTGCTCCTTTTCCCCGTCCTGCTCCTTCTCCACCTCCTGCTCACTCTCCCCCTCCTGCTCACTCTCCCCCTCCTGCTCCTTCTCCTCGTCCCGCTTAAACTCCTCCTCCTGCTCCTTCTCCTCCTCCTGCTCCTTCTCCACCTCCTGCTCCTTCTCCCCCTCCTGCTCCTGCCTTGCCTGCTGCTCCTTCTCCCCACCTGCTCGTTCACCCCCTCCTGCTCCTGCTGCTGCTTTACCTCCTGCTCCTTCTCCGTCTCCTGTTCCTTCTCCTCGTCAAGCTCAACCTCTTCCTACTGCTCCTTCTCCACCTCCTGCTCCTTCTCCACCTCCTGCTCCTTCTCCACCTCCTGCTCCTTCTCCACCTACTACTCCTTCTCCACCTCCTGCTCCTTCTCCACCTCCTGCTCCTTCTCCACCTACTCCTCCTTCCTCACCTCCTGCTCCTTCTGGACCTCCTGCTCCTTCTCCACCTCCTGCTCCTACTCCACCTCCTGCTCCTTCTCCACCTCCTGCTCCTTCTCCACCTCCTGCTACTTCTCCACCTCCTGCTCCTTCTCCACCTCCTGCTCCTTCTCCACCTTCTGCTCCTTCTCCACCTCCTGCTCCTCCTTCATCTCTTTTCCTTCTCCACCTGCTGCTCTTTTTCCATATCCAGCTCCACCTCCACATCCTGCTCCTTCTCCACCTCATGCTCCTTCTCCAACCACTGCTCCTTCTTCTCCTCCTCCTTCACCACCAACTGTTCATTCTCCACCTCCTGCTCCTTCTCCAACTCCTGCTCCTTCTACGCCTCCTGCTCCTTCTCCGCCTCCTGCTCCTTCTCTGCCTCCTGCTCCTTCTCCACCTCCTGCTCCTTCTATGCATCCCGCTCCATCTCTACCTCCGACTCCTGCTCCTTCTCCACTTCCTGCTCCTTCTCCACCTCCTGCTCCTTCTCCAGCTCCTGCTCCTTCTCCACCTCCTGCTCCTCCTCCTTCATCTCCTGCTCCTTCTCCACTTCCTGCTCCTTCTCCGCATCCTGCTCCTTCTCCGCCTCCTGCTCCTTCTCTGCCTCCTGCTCATTCTCCACCTCATGCTCCTCCACCACATCCAGCTCCACCTCCACCTCCTGCTGCTTCAACTCTACCTGCTCCATCTCCTCTTTCTGCTCAACCTCCCCCTCCTGCTCCTTCTCCACTTCCTGGTCAAACTCCTCCTCCTGCTCCTTCTCCCCCTCCTGCTCCTGGCTTGCCTGCTGCTCCTTCTCCCCTCCTGCTCCTTCTCCCCCTCCTGCTCCTGCTCCTTCTCCACCTCCTGTTCCTTCTCCTCGTCAAGCTCAACCTCTTCCTACTGCTCCTTCTCCACCGACTGCTCCTTCTCCACCTGCTGCTCCTTCTCCACCTCCTGCTCCTTCTCCACCTCCTGCTCCTTCTCCACCTACTCCTCCTTCTTCCCCTCGTGCTCCTTCTCGACCTCCTGCTCCTTCTCCACCTCCTGCTCCTTCTCCACCTCCTGCTCCTTCTCCACCTCCTGCTCCTCCTTCATCTCCTTTCCTTCTCCACCTCCTGCTCTTTTTCCATATCCAGCTCCACCTCCACATCCTGCTCCTTCTCCACCTCAAGCTCCTTCTCCAACCACTGCTCCTTCTTCTCCTCCTCCTTCATCACCAACTGTTCATTCTCCACCTCCTGCTCCTTCTCCAACTCCTGCTCCTTCTCCGCCTCCTGCTCCTTCTCCGCCTCCTGCTCCTTCTATGCCTCCCGCTCCATCTCTACCTCCGCCTCCTGCTCCTTCTACCCCTCCCGCTCCATCTCTACCTCCTGCTCCTTTTCCCCGTCCTGCTCCTTCTCCACCTCCTGCTCCTTCTCCCCGTCCTGATCCTTCTTCACCTGCAGCTCCACCTCCGCCTCCTGCTCCTTCTCCGCCTCCTGCTCCTTCTCTGCCTCCTGCTCCTTCTCCGCCTCCTGCTCCTCTATGCCTCCCGCTCCATCTCTACCTCCGCCTCCTGCTCCTTCTCCCCCTCCCGCTCCATCTCTACCTCCTGCTCCTTTTCCCCGTCCTGCTCCTTCTCCACCTCCTGCTCCTTCTCCACCTCCTGCTCCTTCTCCGCCTCCTGCTCCTTCTCCACCTCATGCTCCTCCACCACATCCAGCTCCACCTCCACCTCCTGCTGCTTCCACTCCACCTGCTCCATCTCCTCTTTCTGCTCAACCTCCCCCTCCTGCTCCTTCTCCACTTCCTGGTCAAACTCCTCCTCCTGCTACTTCTCCCCCTCCTGCTCCTGGCTTGCCTGCTGCTCCTTCTCCCCTCCTGCTCCTTCACCCCCTCCTGCTCCTGCTCCTTCTCCTCCTCCTGCTCCTCCTCCTTTATCTCCTGCTCCTTCTCCACCTCATGCTCCTTTTCCATTTCCAGCTCCACCTCCACCTCCTGCTCCTTCTCCACGTCCTGCTCCTTCTCCGCCTCCTGCTCCTTCTCCGATTCCTGCTCCTTCTCCGCCTCCTGCTCCTTCTCCGCCTCCTGCTTCTTCTATGCCTCCCGCTCCTCCTCCGCCTACTGCTCGTTCACACCCTCCTGATCATTCTCGCCGTCGAGCCCCTCCTCCACCTCCTGCTCCCTCTCCCTCAACTGCTCCTTATCCGTCTCCTGCTTCTACCCCTCCTCCTGATCCTTCTCGTCTTCCTGCTCCTTCTCGTCCTCCTGCTCCTTCTCGTCCACCTGCTCCTTCTCCTCCTGTTGCTCCTTCACCCCCTCCTGCTCTTTCTCCCTCTCCTGCTCCATCTCCCTCTCCTGCTCCTTCTCCCTCTACTGCTCCTTCTCCTCCTGTTGATCCTTCTCCACCTCCTGCTCCTTTTCAACGTCTAGCTCCATCTCCTCCTCCTGCTCATTCTTCTCTTCGTGCTCCTTCTCCTCCTCCTGCTGCTTCTCCTCGTCCTGCCCCTTCTCTGCTCAACCCCTCCTCCTGCTCCTTCTACTCTTCCTGCCACTTCTCCACCTTCTGCTCCTTCTCCTCCTTCTGCTCCTCCTCCACCTCCTGTTCCTTCTACCCCTCCTGCTCCTTCTCCCCCTCCTGCTCCTTCTCCTCCTCTTGTTCGTTCTCCTCCTCCAGCTCCTTCTCCTCCCCCAGCTCCTTCTCCCCGTCCTGCTCCTTCTTCACCTACAGCTCCACCTACGCCTCCTGCTCATTCTCCACCTCCTGCTCCTTCTCCACCTCCTGCTCCTTCTCTGCCTCCTGCTCCTTCTCCACCTCCTGCTCCTTCTATGCATCCCGCTCCATCTCTACCTCCGACTCCTGCTCCTTCTCCGCCTCCTGCTCCTCTATGCCTCCCGCTCCATCTCTACCTCCGCCTCCTGCTCCTTCTCCCCCTCCCGCAACATCTCTACCTCCTGCTCCTTTTCCCCGTCCTGCTCCTTCTCCGCCTCCTGCTCCTTCTCCACCTCATGCTCCTCCACCACATCCAGCTCCACCTCCACCTCCTGCTGCTTCCACTCCACCTGCTCCATCTCCTCTTTCTGCTCAACCTCCCCCTCCTGCTCCTTCTCCACTTCCTGGTCAAACTCCTTCATCTCCTGCTCCTTCTCCACGTCCTGCTCCTTTTCCATATCCAGCTCCACCTCCACCTCCTGCTCATTCTCCACCTCCTGCTCCTTCTCCGCCTCCTGCTCCTTCTCCGCCTCCTGCTCCTTCTCTGCCTCCTGCTCATTCTCCACCTCATGCTCCTCCACCACATCCAGCACCACCTCCACCTCCTGCTGCTTCAACTCCACCTGCTCCATCTCCTCTTTCTGCTCAACCTCCCCCTCCTGCTCCTTCTCCACTTCCTGGTCAAACTCCTCCTCCTGCTCCTTCTCCCCCTCCTGCTCCTGGCTTGCCTGCTGCTCCTTCTCCCCTCCTGCTCCTTCTCCCCCTCCTGCTCCTGCTCTTACTCTACCTCCTGCTCATTCTCCGTCTCCTGTTCCTTCTCCTCGTCAAGCTCAACCTCTTCCTACTGCTCCTTCTCCACCGCCTGCTCCTTCTCCACCTCCTGCTCCTTCTCTACCTCCTGCTCCTTCTCCACTTCCTGCTCCTTCTCCACCTTCTCCTCCTTCTTCCCCTCCTGCTCCTTCTCGACCTCCTGCTCCTTCTCCACCTCCTGCTCCTTCTCCACCTCCTGCTCCTTCTCCACCTCCTGCTCCTCCTTCATCTCCTTTCCTTCTCCACCTCCTGCTCTTTTTCCATATCCAGCTCCACCTCCACATCCTGCTCCTTCTCCACCTCAAGCTCCTTCTCCAACCACTGCTCCTTCTTCTCCTCCTCCTTCACCACCAACTGTTCATTCTCCACCTCCTGCTCCTTCTCCAACTCCTGCTCCTTCTCCGCCTCCTGCTCCTTCTCCGCCTCCTGCTCCTTCTATGCCTCCCGATCCATCTCTACCTCCGCCTCCTGCTCCTTCTACCCCTCCCGCTCCATCTCTACCTCCTGCTCCTTTTCCCCGTCCTGCTCCTTCTCCACCTCCTGCTCCTTCTCCCCGTCCTGATCCTTCTTCACCTGCAGCTCCACCTCCGCCTCTTGCTCCTTCTCCGCCTCCTGCTCCTTCTCTGCCTCCTGCTCCTTCTCCGCCTCCTGCTCCTCTATGCCTCCCGCTCCATCTCTACCTCCGCCTCCTGCTCCTTCTCCCCCTCCCGCTCCATCTCTACCTCCTGCTCCTTTTCCCCGTCCTGCTCCTTCTCCACCTCCTGCTCCTTCTCCCTGTCCTGCTCCTTCTTGACCTGCAGCAAAACCTCCGCCTCCTGCTCCTTCTCCACCTCCTGCTCCTTCTCCACCTCCCGCTCCTTCTCCGCCCCCCGCTCCTTCTCCACCTCCTGCTCCTTCTCCACCTCCCGCTCCTTCTCCACCTCCTGCTCCTTCTCCGCCTCCTGCTCCTTCTCCACCTCATGCTCCTCCACCACATCCAGCTCCACCTCCACCTCCTGCTGATTCCACTCCACCTGCTCCATCTCCTCTTTCTGCTCAACCTCCCCCTCCTGCTCCTTCTCCAATTCCTGGTCAAACTCCTCCTCCTGCTCCTTCTCCCCCTCCTGCTCCTGGCTTGCCTGCTGCTCCTTCTCCCCTCCTGCTCCTTCACCCACTCCTGCTCCTGCTCCTTCTCCACCTCCTGCTCCTTCTCCAACTCCTGCTCCTTCTCCAACTCCTGCTCATTCTCCACCTCCTGCTCCTTCTCTACCTCCTGCTCCTTCTCCGCCTCCTGCTCCTTCTCCACGTCATGCTTCTCCACCACATCCAGCTCCACCTCCACCTTCTGCTGCTCCATCTCCAATTTGTGCGCAACCTCCCCCTCCTGCTCCTTCTCCACTTCCTGGTCAAATTCCTCCTCCTGCTCCTTCCCCCCCTCCTGCTCCTGCCTTGCCTGCTGCTCCTTCTCCCCTCCTGCTCCTTCACCCCCTCCTGCTCCTGCTCCTACTCTCCCTCCTGCTCCTTCTCCGTCTCCTGTTCCTTCTCCTCGTCAAGCTCAACCTCTTCCTACTGCTCCTTCTCCACCTCCTGCTCCTTCTCCACCTCTTGCTCCTTCTCTACCTCCTGCTCCTTCTCCACCTCCTGCTACTTCTCCGCCTCCTGCTCCTTCTCCACCTCCTGCCCCTTCTCCACCTCCTGCTCCTTCTCCATCTCCTGCTCCTTCTCCACGTCCTGCTCCTTCTCCACCAGCTGCTCCTTCTCCACCTCCTGCTCCTTCTCCACCTCCTGCTCCTTCTCCACCTCCTGCACCTTCTCCACCTCCTGCTACTTCTCCGCCTCCTGCTCCTTCTCCACCTCCTGCCCATTCTCCACCTCCTGTTCATTCTGCACTTCCTGCTCCTTCGCCTCCTGCTGATCCTTCTCCTCCAACTGGTCATTCCCCACCTGCTGCACCTTCTCCACCTCCGGCTCCTTCTCCCCCTCCTGCTGCTTCAACGCCTCCTGCTCCTTCGATGCATCCAGCTCCTTCTCTGCATCATGCTCGTTCACCCCCACCTGCTCCTTCTCCTCCTCCTGCTTCTTCCCCTCCTCCTGCTCCATCTCGTCCTCCTGATCATTCTCGTCCTCCTGCTCATTCGCCCCCTCTTGCTCTTGCTTTGCATCCCACTCCTTCTCCGCCTCCTGCACCTTCTCACCCTCCTGCTCCTGCTTTGCCTCCTGCTCCTTCGCCCCGTTCTGTTCCTTTGCCCCCTCCTGCTCCTTCTCCACCCTCTGCTCCTACTCGACATCCTGCTCATTCCACCCCTCCTGTTCCATCTCGTCGTCCAGCTCAACTTCCACCTTCTGCTCCTTCTCCACTTCATGCTCCTTCTCCACCTCCTGCTCCTTCTTCTCTTCCTGCTCCTTCTTCTCTTCCTGCTCCTTCTCCTCCTCCTTATCCTTCTCCTCATCCTGCTCCTCCTCCTCCTCCTGCTCCTTCTCCTCCTCCTGCTCCTTCTCCACCTCCTGCTCCTTCTCCGCCTCCTGCTCCTTCTCCGCCTCCTGCTCATTCTATGCCTCCCGCTCCTCCACCGCCTACTGCTCGTTCACACCCTCCTGATCATTCTCGCCCTCGAGCCCCTCCTCCACCTCCTGCTCCCTCTCCCTCAACTGCTCCAACTCCGTCTCCTGCTTCTTCCCCTTATCCTGATCCTTCTCGTCTTCCTGATCCTTCTCGTCTTCCTGATCCTTCTCGTCTTCATGCTCCTTCTCGTCCTCCTGCTCCTTCTCGTCCTCCTGCTCATTCTCCTCCTGTTGCTCCTTCTCGTCCTCCTGCTCCTTCTCGTACTCCTGCTCCTTCTCCTCCTGTTGCTCCTTCTCCCCCTCCAGCTCCTTCTCCCTCTCCTGCTCCTTCTCCCTCTCCTGCTCCTTCTCCCTCTCCTGCTCCTTCTCCTCCTGTTGCTCCTTCTCCACCTCCTGCTCCTTCTCAACGTCTTGCTCCATCTCCTCCTCCTGCTCATTCTTCTCTTCGTGCTCCTTCTCCTTCTCCTGCTCCTTCTCCTCGTCCTGCTCCTTCTCTCCTCCTCCTGCTCCTTCTCTTCCTCTGCTCAACCCCTTCCTCCTGCTCCTTCTTCTCTTCCTGCTCCTTCTCCACCTCCTGCTCCTTCTCCACCTTCTGCTCCTCCTCCCCGTCATGCTCCTTCTTCACCTGCAGCTCCTCCTCCGCCTCCTGCTTCTTCTCCACCTCCTGCTCCTTCTCCACCTCCTGCTCCTTCTCCGCCTCCTGCTCCTTCTCCACCTCATGCTCCTCCACCACATCCAGCTCCACCTCCACCTCCTGCTGCTTCCCCTCCACCTGCTCCATCTCCAATTTGTGCTCAACCTCCCGCTCCTGCTCCTTCCCCACTTCCTGGTCAAACTCCTCCTCCTGCTCCTTCTCCCCTCCTGCTCCTGCCTTGCCTGCTGCTCCTTCTCCCCTCCTGCTCCTTCACCCCCTCCTGCTCCTGTTCCTTCCCCACCTCCTGCTCCTTCTCCACATCCTGCTCCTTCTCCACCTTCTGCTTCTTCTCCACCTTCTGCTCCTTCTCCACCTTCTGCTCCTTCTGCAGTTCCGGCCACTTCTCCACCTCCTGCTCCTTCTCCACCTCCTATTCCTACTCCACCTCCAGCTCCTTCTCCTCCTCCTCCTCATGCTCCATCTCCACGTCCTGCTCCTTCTCCTCCTCCAGCTCCAACTTCCCGTCCTGCTCCTTCTTCACCTCCAGCTCCTTCTCCAACTGAAGCTCCTTCCACAACTCCTGTTCATTCTCCACCTCCTGCTCCATCGCCTCCTCCTCCTCCTTCTCCTCCAACTGTTCATTCCCCACCTCCTGCTCCTCCTCCACCTCCGGCTCCTTCTCCATCTCCTGCTGCTGCAACGCCTCCTGCTCCTTCGATGCATCCGGCTACTTCTCTGAATCCTGCTCGTTCACCCCCACATGCTCCTCCTCCTCCTTCTGCTTCTTCCCCTCCTTCTGCTCCTTCTCGCCCTCCTGATCATTCTCGTCCTCCTGCACCTTCGCCCCCTCTTGCTCTTGCTCTGCATCCCACTCCTTCTCCGCCTCCTGCTCCTTCTCCCTCTCCCGCTCCTTCTCTACCTCGTGCTCCTTTTCCCCGTCCTGCTCCTTCTCCACCTCCTGCTCACTCTCCCCCTCCTGCTCACTCTCCCCCTCCTGCTCCTTCTCCTCGTCCCGCTTAAACTCCTCCTCCTGCTCCTTCTCCTCCTCCTGCTCCTTCTCCACCTCCTGCTCCTTCTCCACCTCCTGCTCCTTCTCCACATCCTGCTCCTTCTCCACCTCCTGCTCCTTCTCCACCTCCTGCTCCTTCTCCACCTGCTGCTACTCCTATTTCATCTCCTGCTCCTTCTCCACCTCCTGCTCCTTTTCCATATCCAGCTCCACCTCCACCTCCTGCTCCTTCACCTCCTGCTCCTTCTCCGCCTCCTGCTCCTTCTCCGCCTCCTGCTCCTTCTCCGCCTCCCGCTCCTCCTCCGCCGACTGCTCGTTCACACCCTCCTGATCAATCTCGCCCTCGAGCCCCTCCTCCACCTCCTGCTCCCTCTCCCTCAACTGCTCCTTCTCCGTCTCCTGCTTCTTCCCCTCCTCCTGATCCTTCTCGACTTCCTGATCCTTCTCGTCTTCCTGATCCTTCTCGTCTTCCTGATCCTTCTCGTCTTCCTGATCCTTCTCGTCCTCCTGCTCCTTCTCGTCCTCCTGCTCCTTCTCGTCATCCTGCTCCATCTCCTCCTCCTGCTGCTTCTCGTCCTCCTGCTCCTTCTCCTCCTGTTGCTCCTTCTCCACATCCTGCTGCTTCTCAACGTCTGGCTCCATCTCCTCCTCCTGCTCCTTCTTCTCTTCGTGCTCCTTCTCCTCCTCCTGCCGCTTCTCCTCCTCCTGCTCCTTCTCTCCTCCTCCTGCTCCTTCTCTTCCTCTGCTCAACCCCCTCCTCCTGCTCCTTCTTCGCTTCCTGCTCATTCTCCACCTTCTGCTCCTTCTCCTCCTTCTGCTCCTCCTCCACCTCCTGCTCCTTCCACCCCTCATGCTCCTTCTACCACTCCTGCTCCTTCTCCTCCTCTAGCTCCTTCTCCCCGTCCTGCTCCTTCTTCACCTGCAGCTCCTCCTCCGCCTCCTTCTCCTTCTCCACCTCCTGCTCCTTCTCCACCTCCTGCTCCTTCTCCGCCTCCTGCTCCTTCTCCACCTCATGCTCCTCCACCACATCCAGCTCCACCTTCACCTCCTGCTGCTTCCCCTCCACCTGCACCTTCTCCTCCTTCTGCTCAACCTCCCCCTCCTGCTCCTTTTCAACTTCCTGGTCAAACTCCTCCACCTGCTCCTTCTCCCCCTCCTGCTCCTGCCTTGCCTCCTGCTCCTTCTCCCCTCCTGCTCCTTCACCACTCCTGCTCCTGCTCCTTTTCCCCGTCCTGCTCCTTCTCCACATCCTGCTCACTCTCCCCTTCCTGCTCCTTCTCCTCGTCTCGCTCAAACTCCTCCTCCTGCTCCTTCTCCTCCTCCTGCTCCTTCTCCACCTCCTGCTCCTTCTCCACCTCCTGCTCCTTCTCGGCCTCATGCTCCTTCTCCGCCTCCTGCTCCTTCTCCGCCTCCTGCTCCGCCTCCTGCTCCTTCTCCGCCTCCTGCTCCTTCTCTGCCTCCTGCTCCTTCTCCACCTCCTGCTCCTTCTCCACCTCCTGCTCCTTCTCCACCTGCTGCTCCTTCTCTACCTCCTGCTCCTTCTTCTCCACCTGCTCCGTCTCCTCCTCCTGCTCCTTCTCCTCTTCCTGCTCCTTCACCACCTCCTGCTCCTCCTCCACCTCCTGCTCTTTCTCCACCTGCTGCTCCTTCTCTACCTCCTGCTCCTTCTCCTCCTCCAGCTCCGTCTCCTCCTCCTGCTCCTTCTCCTCCTCCTGCTCCTTCTCCTCCTGCTCCTTCTCCACCTCCTGCTCCTTCTCCACCTCCTGCTCTTTCTCCTCCTCCTGCTCCGTCTCCTCCTCCTGCTCCTTCTCCTCCTGCTGCTCCTTCTCCACCTCCTGCTCCTTCTCCACCTCCTGCTCCTTCTCCACCTTCTGTTCCTTCTCCACCTCCTGCTCCTTCTCCACCTTCTGCTCCTTCACCAGTTCCTACTACTTCTCCACCTCCTGCTCCTTCTCCACCTCCTATTCCTACTCCACCTCCAGCTCCTTCTCCTCCTCCTCCTCATGCTCCATCTCCACGTCCTGCTCCTTCTCCTCGTCCGGCTCAAACTAATCCTCCTGCTCCTTCTCCTCCTCCCGCTCCATCTCCACCTCCTGCTCCTTCTCCACCTCCTGCTCCTTCTCCACCTCCTGCTCCTTCTCCACCTCCTGCTCCTTCTCCACCTCCTGCTCCTTCTCCACCTCCTGCTCCTTCTCCACCTCCTACTCCTTCTCCACCTCCTGCTCCTCCTCCTTCATCTCCTGCTCCTTCTCCACCTCCTGCTCCTTTTCCATATCCAGCTCCACCTCCACTTCCTGCTCCTTCACCTCCTGCTTCTTCTCCGCCTCCTGCTCCTTCTCCCCCTCTTGCTCCTTCTCCGCCTACTGCTCCTTCTCCGCCTCCTGCTCCTTCTCCGCCTCCTGCTCCTTCTATGCCTCCCGCTCCTCCTCCGCCGACTGCTCGTTCACACCCTCCTGATCATTTTCGCCCTCGAGCCCCTCCTCCACCTCCTGCTCCCTCTCCCTCAACTGCTCCTTCTCCGTCTCCTGCTTCTTCCCCTCCTCCTGATCCTTCTCGTCTTCCTGATCCTTCTCGTCTTCCTGATCCTTCTCGTCCTCCTGCTCCTTCTCGTCCTCCTGCTCCTTCTCGTCATCCTGCTCCTTCTCGTCCTCCTGCTCCTTCACGTCCTCCTGCTCCTTCTCCTCTTGTTGCTCCACCTCCCCCTCCTGCTCCTTCTCCCTCTCTGCTCCATCTCCCTCTCCTGCTCCTTCTCCCTCTCCTTCTCCTTCTCCTCCTGTTGCTCCTTCTCCACCTCCTGCTCCTTCTCAACGTCGGGCTCCATCTCCTCCACCTGCTCCTTCTTCTCTTCGTGCTCCTTCTCCACCTCCTGCTGCTTCTCCTCGTCCTGCTCCTTCTCTCCTCCTCCTGCTCCTTCTCTTCCTCTGCTCAACCCCCTCCTCCTGACCCTTCTTCTCTTCCTGCTCCTTCTCCACCTTCTGCTCCTTCTCCTCCTTCTGCTCCTCCTCCACCTCCTGCTGCTTCTACCCCTCATGCTCCTTTTACCCCTCCTGCTCCTTCTCCTCCTCTAGCTCCTTCTCCTCCTCCAGCTCCTTCTCCTGCTGCAGCTCCTTCTCCCCCTGCAGCTCCTTCTTCCCGTGCTGCTCCTTCTTCACCTGCAGCTCCTCCTCCGCCTCCTTCTCCTTCTCCACCTCCTGCTCCTTCTCCACCACCTGCTCCTTCTCCGCCTCCTGCTCCTTCTCCACCTCATGCTCCTCCTTCATCTCCTTTCCTTCTCCACCTGCTGCTCTTTTTCCATATCCAGCTCCACCTCCACATCCTGCTCCTTCTCCACCTCATGCTCCTTCTCCAACCATTGCTCCTTCTTCTCCTCCTCCTTCACCACCAACTGTTCATTCTCCACCTCCTGCTCCTTCTCCAACTCCTGCTCCTTCTCCGCCTCCTGCTCCTTCTCCGCCTCCTGCTCCTTCTCCGCCTCCTGCTCCTTCTCTGCCTCCTGCTCCTTCTCCGCCTCCTGCTCCTTCTATGCCTCCCGCTCCATCTCTACCTCCGACTCCTGCTCCACCTCCTGCTCCTCCTCCTTCATCTCCTGCTCATTCTCCACCTCCTGCTCCTTTTCCACCTCCTGCTCATTCTCCACCTCCTGCTCCTTCTCCGCCTCCTGCTCCTTCTCCGCCTCCTGCTCCTTCTCAGCCACCTGCTCCTTCTCAGCCTCCTGCTCCTTCTCTGCCTCCTGCTCCTTCTCCACCTCATGCTCCTCCACCACATCCAGCTCCACCTACACCTCCTGCTGCTTCCACTCCACCTGCTCCATCTCCTCATTCTGCTCAACCTCACCCTCCTGCTCCTTCTCCACTTCCTGGTCAAACACCTCCTCCTGCTCCTTCTCCCCCTCCTGCTCCTGGCTTGCCTGCTGCTTCTTCTCCCCTCCTGCTCCTTCACCCCCTCCTGCTCCTGCTCCTACTCTACCTCCTGCTCATTCTCCGTCTCCTGTTCCTTCTCCTCATCAAGCTCAACCTCTTCCTACTGCTCCTTCTCCACCGCCGGCTCCTTCTCCACCTCCTGCTCCTTCTCCACCTCCTGCTCCTTCTCCACCTACTCCTCCTTCTTCCCCTCCTGCTCCTTCTCGACCTCCTGCTCCTTCTCCAACTCCTGCTCCATCTCCACCTCCTGCTCCTTCCCCACCTCCTGCTCCTCCTTCATCTCCTTTCCTTCTCCACCTCCTGCTCTTTTTCCATATCCAGCTCCACCTCCACCTCCTGCTCCTTCTCCAACACCTGCTCCTTCTCCGCCTCCTGCTCCTTCTCCGCCTCCTGCTCCTTCTCCGCCTCCTGCTCCTTCTCTGCCTCCTGCTCCTTCTCCGCCTCCTGCTCCTTTTCCCCGTCCTGCTCCTTCTCCACCTCCTGCTCCTTCTCCCCGTCCAGCTCCTTCTTCACCTGCAGCTCCTTCTGCGCCTCCTGCTCCTTCTCCACCTCATGCTCCTCCACCACATCCAGCTCCACCTCCACCACCTGCTGCTTCCACTCCACCTGCTCCATCGCCTCTTTCTGCTCAACCTCCCCCTCATGCTCCTTCTCCAATTCCTGGTCAAACTCCTCCTCCTGCTCCTTCTCCCCCTCCTGCTCCTGGCTTGCCTGCTGCTCCTTCTCCCCTCCTGCTCCTTCACCCCTTCCTGCTCCTGCTCCTTCTCCACCTCCTGCTCCTTCTCCACCTCCTGCTCCTTCTCCACCTCCTGCTCCTTCTCCACCTCCTGCTCCTCCTCCTTCATCTCCTGCTCCTTCTCCACCTCCTGCTCCTTTTCCATTTCCAGCTCCACCTCCACCTCCTGCTCCTTCTCCACCTCCTACTCCTTCTCCGCCTCCTGCTCCTTCTCCGCCTCCTGCTCCTTCTCCACCTCCTGCTCCTTCTCCCCTCCTGCTCCTTCTCCACCTCCTGCTCCTCCTCCTTCATCTCCTGCTCCTTCTCCACCTCCTGCTCCTTTTCCATTTCCAGCTCCACCTCCACCTCCTGCTCCTTCTCCACCTCCTGCTCCTTCTCCGCCTCCTGCTCCTTCTCCGCCTCCTGCTCCTTCTCCACCTCCTGCTCCTTCTCCCCTCCTGCTCCTTCACACCCTCCTACTCCTGCTCCTTCTCCACCTACTGCTCCTTCTCCATCTCCTGCTCCTTCTCCACCTCCTGCTCCTCCTCCTTCATCTCCTGCTCCCTCTCCACCTCCTGCTCCTTTTCCATTTCCAGCTCCACCTCCACCTCCTGCTCCTTCTCCACCTCCTGCTCCTTCTCCGCCTCCTGCTCCTTCTCCGCCTCCTGCTCCTTCTATGCCTCCCGCTCCTCCTCCGCCTACTGCTCGTTCACACCCTCCTGATCATTCTCGCCATCGAGCCCCTCCTCCACCTCCTGCTCCCTCTCCCTCAACTGCTCCTTCTCCGTCTCCTGCTTCTTCCCCTCCTCCTGATCCTTCTCGTCTTCCTGATCCTTCTCGTCTTCCTGATCCTTCTCGTCTTCCTGATCCTTCTCGTCTTCCTGCTCCTTCTCGTCCTCCTGCTCCTTCTCGTCCTCCTGCTCCTTCTCGTCCTCCTGCTCCTTCTCGTACTCCTGCTCCTTCTCCTCCTGTTGCTCCTTCTCCCCCTCCTGCTCCTTCTCCCTCTCCTGCTCCATCTCCCTCTCCTGCTCCTTCTCCCTCTCCTGCTCCATCTCCTCCTGTTGCTCCTTCTCCACCTCCTGCTCCTTTTCAACGTCTAGCTCCATCTCCTCCTCCTGCTCATTCTTCTCTTCGTGCTCCTTCTCCTCCTCCTGCTGCTTCTCCTCGTCCTGCTCCTTCTCTGCTCAACCCCTCCTCCTGCTCCTTCTTCTCTTCCTGCCACTTCTCCACCTTCTGCTCCTTCTCCTCCTTCTGCTCCTCCTCCACCTCCTGCTCCTTCTACCCCTCCTGCTCCTTCTACCCCTCCTGCTCCTTCTCCTCCTCTTGTTCGTTCTCCTCCTCCAGCTCCTTCTCCTCCTCCAGCTCCTTCTCCTCCTCCAGCTCCTTCTCCCCGTCCTGCTCCTTCTTCACCTGCAGCTCCACCTACGCCTCCTGCTCATTCTCCACCTCCTGCTCCTTCTCCACCTCCTGCTCCTTCTCCGCCTCCTGCTCCTTCTCCACGTCATGCTTCTCCACCACATCCAGCTCCACCTCCACCTCCTGCTGCTTTCCCTCCACCTGCTCCATCTCCTCTTTCTGCTCAACCTCCCCCTCCTGCTCCTTCTCCACTTCCTGGTCAAACTCCTCCACCTGCTCCTTCTCCCGCTCCTGCTCCTGCCTTGCCTGCTGCTCCTTCTCCCCACCTGCTCCTTCACCCCCTCCTGCTCCTGCTCCTGCTTTACCTCCTGTTCCTTCTCCGTCTCCTGTTCCTTCTCCTCGTCAATCTCAACCTCTTCCTACTGCTCCTTCTCCAACTCCTGCTCCTTCTCCACCTCCTGCTCCTTCTCCACCTTCTGCTCCTTCTCCACCTCCTGCTCCTTCTCCACCTCCTGCTACTTCTCCACCTCCTGCTCCTTCTCCACCTCCTGCTCCTTCTCCACCTCATCCTCCTTCTCCACCACCTGCTCCTTCTCCACCTCCTCCTCCTTCTTCACCGCCTGCTCCTTCTCCACCTCCTGCTACTTCTCCACCTCCTGCTCCTTCTCCACCTCCTGCTCCTTCTCCACCTCATCCTCCTTCTCCACCACCTGCTCCTTCTCCACCTCCTCCTCCTTCTTCACCGCCTGCTCCTTCTCCACCTCCTGCTCCTTCTCCACCTCCTGCTCCTTCTCCACCTCCTGCTCCTTTTCCACCTCCTGCTCCTTCTACACCTCCTATTCCTACTCCACCTCCAGCTCCTTCTCCTCCTCCTCATGCTCCATCTCCACGTCCTGCGACTTCTCCTCCTCCAGCTCCAACTCCCCGTCCTGCTCCTTCTTCACCTCCAGCTCCTTCTCCAACTGAAGCTTTCTACAACTCCTGTTCATTCTCCATTTCCTGCTCCTTCGCCTCCTCCTCCTCCTTCTCCTCCAACTGGTCGTTCCCCACCACCTGCTCCTTCTCCACCTCCGGCTCCTTCTCCCTCTCCTGCTGCTTCAACGCCTCCTGCTCCTTCGATGCATCCAGCTCCTTCTCTGCATCCTGCTCGTTCACCCCCACCTGCTCCGTCTCCTCCTCCTGCTTCTTCCCCTCCTCCTGCTCCTTCTCGTCCACCTGATCATTCTCGTCCTCCTGCTCATTCGCCGCCTCTTGCTCTTGCTTTGCATCCCACTCCTTCTCCGCCTCCTGCTCCTTCTCCCCCTCCCGCTCCATCTCAACCTCCTGCTCCTTTTCCCCGTCCTGCTCCTTGTCCTCCTTCTGCTCCTCCTCCACCTCCTGCTCCTTCTACCCCTCCTGCTCCTTCTACCCCTCCTGCTCCTTCTCCTCCTCTTGTTTGTTCTCCTCCTCCAGCTCCTTCTCCTCCTCCAGCTCCTTCTCCCCGTCCTGCTCCTTCTTCACCTGCAGCTCCACCTCCGCCTCCTGCTCCTTCTCCACCTCCTGCTCCTTCTCCACCTCCTGCTCCTTCTCCGCTTCCTGCTTCTTCTCCAACTCATGCTCCTCCACCACAACCAGCTCCAACTCCAGCTCCTGCTGCTTCACCTCCTCCCGCTCCATCTCTACCTCCTGCTCCTTTTCCCCGTCCTGCTCCTTCTCCACCTCCTGCTCACTCTCCCCTCGTGCTCACTCTCCCCTTCCTGCGCCTTGTCCTCGTCCCGCTCAACCTCCTCCTCCTGCTCCTTCTCCACCTCCTGCTCCTTCTCCACCTCCGGCTTCTTCTCCACCTCCTACTCCTTCTCCACCTCCTGCTCCTTCTCCACCTCCTGCTCCTTCTCCACCTCCTGCTCCTTCTCCACCTCCTGCTCCTCCTCGTTTATCTCCTGCTCATTCTCCACCTCCTGCTCCTTTTCCATATCCAGCTCCACCTCCACATCCTGCTCCTTCTCCACCTCATGCTCCTTCTCCAACTGCTGCACCTTCTCCTCCTCCTCCTTCTCCTCCAACTGTTCATTCTCCACCTCCTGCTCCTTCTCCACCTCCTGCTCTTTCATCCAACTCCTGTTCCTTCTACACCTGCTGCTCCTTCTCCACCTCCTGCTCCTTCTCCTCTTCCTGCTCCTTCTCCACCCCCTGCTCCACCTCCTTGTGCTCCTTCTCCGCCTCCTGCTCCATCTCCGCCTCCTGCTCCTTCTCCGCCTCCTGCTCCTTCTCCGCCTCCCGCTCCTTCTCCGCCTCCTTCTCCTACTCCGCCTCCTGCTCATACCCCTCCTCCTGCACCTTCACTCCCTCCTGCTCCTGCTTTGCCTCCTGCTGCTTCGCCCCGTTCTGTTCCTTTGCCCCCTCCTGCTCCTTCTCCACCGATAGCTCCTTCTCCACCTTCTGCTCCCACTCTTCATCCTGCTCATTCTACCCCTCCTGTTCCATCTCGTCGTCCAGCTCAACTTCCACCTTCTGCTCCTTCTCCACCTCCTGCTCCTTCTGCTCTTCCTGCTCCTTCTTCTCTTCATGCTCCTTCTCCTCCTCCTTATCCTTCTCCACCTAATGCTCCTTCTCCACCTCCTGCTCTTTCTCCACCTCCTGTTCCTTATCCTCCTCCTGCTCCTTCTCCTCCTCCTGCTCCCTCTCAACCTCCTGCTCCTTCTCCACCTCTTGCTCCTTCTCCACCTTCTGCTCCTTCTCCGCCTCCTGCTCCCCTCCCTCAACTGCTCCTTCTCCGTCTCCTGCTTATTCCCCTCCTCCTGATCCTTCTCGTCTTCCTGATCCTTCTCGTCTTCCTGATCCTTCTCGTCTTCCTGCTCCTTCTCGTCCTCCTGCTCCTTCTCGTCCTCCTGCTCCTTCTCCTCCTGTTGCTCCTTCTCGTCCTCCTGCTCCTTCTCGTCCTCCTGCTCCTTCTCCTCCTGTTGCTCCTTCTCCCCCTCCTGCTCCTTCTTCCTCTCCTGCTCCTTCTCCCTCTCCTGCTCCTTATCCCTCTCCTGCTCCTTCTCCTCCTGTTGCTCCTTCTCCACCTCCTGCTCCTTCTCAACGTCTGGCTCCATCTCCTCCTCCTGCTCATTCTTCTCTTCGTGCTCCTTCTCCTTCTCCTGCTCCTTCTCCTCGTCCTGCTCCTTCTCTCCTCCTCCTGCTCCTTCTCTTCCTCTGCTCAACCCCTTCCTCCTGCTCCTTCTTCTCTTCCTGCTCCTTCTCCACCTTCTGCTCCTTCTCCTCCTTCTGCTCCTCCTCCCCGTCCTGCTCCTTCTTCACCTGCAGCTCCTCCTCCGCCTCCTGCTTCTTCTCCACCTCCTGCTCCTTCTCGTCCTCCTGCTCCTTCTCGTACTCCTGCTCCTTCTCCTCCTGTTGCTCCTTCTCCCTCTCCTGCTCCTTCTCCCTCTCCTGCTCCATCTCCCTCTCCTGCTCCTTCTCCCTCTCCTGCTCCATCTCCTCCTGTTGCTCCTTCTCCACCTCCTGCTCCTTTTCAACGTCTAGCTCCATCTCCTCCTCCTGCTCATTCTTCTCTTCGTGCTCCTTCTCCTCCTCCTGCTGCTTCTCCTCGTCCTGCTCCTTCTCTGCTCAACCCCTCCTCCTGCTCCTTCTTCTCTTCCTGCCACTTCTCCACCTTCTGCTCCTTCTCCTCCTTCTGCTCCTCCTCCACCTCCTGCTCCTTCTACCCCTCCTGCTCCTTCTACCCCTCCTGCTCCTTCTCCCCGTCCTGCTCCTTCTTCACCTGCAGCTCCACCTACGCCTCCTGCTCATTCTCCACCTCCTGCTCCTTCTCCACCTCCTGCTCCTTCTCTGCCTCCTGCTCCTTCTCTACCTCATGCTCCTCCACCACATCCAGCTCCACCTCCACCTCCTGCTGCTTTCCCTCCACCTGCTCCATCTCCTCTTTCTGCTCAACCTCCCCCTCCTGCTCCTTCTCCACTTCCTGGTCAAACTCCTCCACCTGCTCCTTCTCCCGCTCCTGCTCCTGCCTTGCCTGCTGCTCCTTCTCCCCACCTGCTCCTTCACCCCCTCCTGCTCCTGCTCCTGCTTTACCTCCTGTTCCTTCTCCGTCTCCTGTTCCTTCTCCTCGTCAATCTCAACCACTTCCTACTGCTCCTTCTCCAACTCCTGCTCCTTCTCCACCTCCTGCTCCTTCTCCACCTCCTGCTCCTTCTCCACCTCCTGCTCCTTCTCCACCTCCTGCTACTTCTCCACCTCCTGCTCCTTCTCCACCTCCTGCTCCTTCTCCACCTCATCCTCCTTCTCCACCACCTGCTCCTTCTCCACCTCCTCCTCCTTCTTCACCGCCTGCTCCTTCTCCACCTCCTGCTCCTTCTCCACCTCCTGTTCCTTCTCCACCTCCTGCTCCTTTTCCACCTCCTGCTCCTTCTACACCTCCTATTCCTACTCCACCTCCAGCTCCTTCTCCTCCTCCTCATGCTCCATCTCCACGTCCTGCGACTTCTCCTCCTCCAGCTCCAACTCCCCGTCCTGCTCCTTCTTCACCTCCAGCTCCTTCTCCAACTGAAGCTTTCTACAACTCCTGTTCATTTTCCATTTCCTGCTCCTTCGCCTCCTCCTCCTCCTTCTCCTCCAACTGGTCGTTCCCCACCACCTGCTCCTTCTCCACCTCCGGCTCCTTCTCCCTCTCCTGCTGCTTCAACGCCTCCTGCTCCTTCGATGCATCCAGCTCCTTCTCTGCATCCTGCTCGTTCACCCCCACCTGCTCCGTCTCCTCCTCCTGCTTCTTCCCCTCCTCCTGCTCCTTCTCGTCCACCTGATCATTCTCGTCCTCCTGCTCATTCGCCGCCTCTTGCTCTTGCTTTGCATCCCACTCCTTCTCCGCCTCCTGCTCCTTCTCCCCCTCCCGCTCCATCTCAACCTCCTGCTCCTTTTCCCCGTCCTGCTCCTTGTCCTCCTTCTGCTCCTCCTCCACCTCCTGCTCATTCTACCCCTCCTGCTCCTTCTACCCCTCCTGCTCCTTCTCCTCCTCTTGTTTGTTCTCCTCCTCCAGCTCCTTCTCCTCCTCCAGCTCCTTCTCCCCGTCCTGCTCCTTCTTCACCTGCAGCTCCACCTCCGCCTCCTGCTCCTTCTCCACCTCCTGCTCCTTCTCCGCTTCCTGCTTCTTCTCCAACTCATGCTCCTCCACCACAACCAGCTCCAACTCCACCTCCTGCTGCTTCACCCCCTCCCGCTCCATCTCTACCTCCTGCTCCTTTTCCCCGTCCTGCTCCTTCTCCACCTCCTGCTCACTCTCCCCTCGTGCTCACTCTCCCCCTCCTGCGCCTTGTCCTCGTCCCGCTCAAACTCCTCCTCCTGCTCCTTCTCCACCTCATGCTCCTTCTCCACCTCCGGCTTCTTCTCCACCTCCTACTCCTTCTCCACCTCCTGCTCCTTCTCCACCTCCTGCTCCTTCTCCACCTCCTGCTCCTTCTCCACCTCCTGCTCCTCCTCGTTTATCTCCTGCTCATTCTCCACCTCCTGCTCCTTTTCCATATCCAGCTCCACCTCCACATCCTGCTCCTTCTCCACCTCATGCTCCTTCTCCAACTGCTGCACCTTCTCCTCCTCCTCCTTCTCCTCCAACTGTTCATTCTCCACCTCCTGCTCCTTCTCCACCTCCTGCTCCTTCTCCAACTCCTGTTCCTTCTACACCTGCTGCTCCTTCTCCACCTCCTGCTCCTTCTCCTCTTCCTGCTCCTTCTCCACCCCCTGCTCCACCTCCTTGTGCTCCTTCTCCGCCTCCTGCTCCATCTCCGCCTCCTGCTCCTTCTCCGCCTCCTGCTCCTTCTCCGCCTCCCGCTCCTTCTCCGCCTCCTTCTCCTTCTCCGCCTCCTGCTCATACTCCTCCTCCTGCACCTTCACTCCCTCCTGCTCCTGCTTTGCCTCCTGCTGCTTCGCCCCGTTCTGTTCCTTTGCCCCCTCCTGCTCCTTCTCCACCGATAGCTCCTTCTCCACCTTCTGCTCCCACTCTTCATCCTGCTCATTCTACCCCTCCTGTTCCATCTCGTCGTCCAGCTCAACTTCCACCTTCTGCTCCTTCTCCACCTCCTGCTCCTTCTGCTCTTCCTGCTCCTTCTTCTCTTCATGCTCCTTCTCCTCCTCCTTATCCTTCTCCACCTAATGCTCCTTCTCCACCTCCTGCTCTTTCTCCACCTCCTGTTCCTTATCCTCCTCCTGCTCCTTCTCCTCCTCCTGCTCCCTCTCAACCTCCTGCTCCTTCTCCACCTCTTGCTCCTTCTCCACCTTCTGCTCCTTCTCCGCCTCCTGCTCCCCTCCCTCAACTGCTCCTTCTCCGTCTCCTGCTTATTCCCCTCCTCCTGATCCTTCTCGTCTTCCTGATCCTTCTCGTCTTCCTGATCCTTCTCGTCTTCCTGCTCCTTCTCGTCCTCCTGCTCCTTCTCGTCCTCCTGCTCCTTCTCCTCCTGTTGCTCCTTCTCGTCCTCCTGCTCCTTCTCGTCCTCCTGCTCCTTCTCCTCCTGTTGCTCCTTCTCCCCCTCCTGCTCCTTCTTCCTCTCCTGCTCCTTCTCCCTCTCCTGCTCCTTATCCCTCTCCTGCTCCTTCTCCTCCTGTTGCTCCTTCTCCACCTCCTGCTCCTTCTCAACGTCTGGCTCCATCTCCTCCTCCTGCTCATTCTTCTCTTCGTGCTCCTTCTCCTTCTCCTGCTCCTTCTCCTCGTCCTGCTCCTTCTCTCCTCCTCCTGCTCCTTCTCTTCCTCTGCTCAACCCCTTCCTCCTGCTCCTTCTTCTCTTCCTGCTCCTTCTCCACCTTCTGCTCCTTCTCCTCCTTCTGCTCCTCCTCCCCGTCCTGCTCCTTCTTCACCTGCAGCTCCTCCTCCGCCTCCTGCTTCTTCTCCACCTCCTGCTCCTTCTCCGCCTCCTGCTCCTTCTCCACCTCATGCTCCTACACCACATCCAGCTCCACCTCCACCTGCTGCTGCTTCCCCTCCACCTGCTCCATCTCCAATTTGTGCGCAACCTCCTCCTCCTGCTCCTTCTCCCCCTCCTGCTCCTGCCTTGCCTGCTGCTCCTTCTCCCCTCCTGCTCCTTCACCCCCTCCTGCTCCTGCTCCTACTCTCCCTCCTGCTCCTTCTCCGTCTCCTGTTCCTTCTCCTCGTCAAGCTCAACCTCTTCCTACTGCTCCTTCTCCATCTCCTGCTCCTTCTCCACGTCCTGCTCCTTCTCCACCAGCTGCTCCTTCTCCACCTCCTGCTCCTTCTCCACCTCCTGCTCCTTCTCCACCTCCTGCACCTTCTCCACCTCCTGCTACTTCTCCGCCTCCTGCTCCTTCTCCACCTCCTGCCCATTCTCCACCTCCTGTTCATTCTGCACTTCCTGCTCCTTCGCCTCCTGCTGATCCTTCTCCTCCAACTGGTCATTCCCCACCTCCTGCACCTTCTCCACCTCCGGCTCCTTCTCCCCCTCCTGCTGCTTCAACGCCTCCTGCTCCTTCGATGCATCCAGCTCCTTCTCTGCATCATGCTCGTTCACCCCCACCTGCTCCTTCTCCTCCTCCTGCTTCTTCCCCTCCTCCTGCTCCATCTCGTCCTCCTGATCATTCTCGTCCTCCTGCTCATTCGCCCCCTCTTGCTCTTGCTTTGCATCCCACTCCTTCTCCGCCTCCTGCACCTTCTCACCCTCCTGCTCCTGCTTTGCCTCCTGCTCCTTCGCCCCGTTCTGTTCCTTTGCCCCCTCCTGCTCCTTCTCCACCTATAGCTCCTTCTCCACCCTCTGCTCCTACTCGACATCCTGCTCATTCCACCCCTCCTGTTCCATCTCGTCGTCCAGCTCAACTTCCACCTTCTGCTCCTTCTCCACTTCATGCTCCTTCTCCACCTCCTGCTCCTTCTTCTCTTCCTGCTCCTTCTTCTCTTCCTGCTCCTTCTCCTCCTCCTTATCCTTCTCCTCATCCTGCTCCTCCTCCTCCTCCTGCTCCTTCTCCTCCTCCTGCTCCTTCTCCACCTCCTGCTCCTTCTCCGCCTCCTGCTCCTTCTCCGCCTCCTGCTCCTTCTATGCCTCCCGCTCCTCCACCGCCTACTGCTCGTTCACACCCTCCTGATCATTCTCGCCCTCGAGCCCCTCCTCCACCTCCTGCTCCCTCTCCCTCAACTGCTCCAACTCCGTCTCCTGCTTCTTCCCCTTATCCTGATCCTTCTCGTCTTCCTGATCCTTCTCGTCTTCCTGATCCTTCTCGTCTTCATGCTCCTTCTCGTCCTCCTGCTCCTTCTCGTCCTCCTGCTCATTCTCCTCCTGTTGCTCCTTCTCGTCCTCCTGCTCCTTCTCGTCCTCCTGCTCCTTCTCCTCCTGTTGCTCCTTCTCCCCCTCCTGCTCCTTCTCCCTCTCCTGCTCCTTCTCCCTCTCCTGCTCCTTCTCCCTCTCCTGCTCCTTCTCCTCCTGTTGCTCCTTGTCCACCTCCTGCTCCTTCTCAACGTCTTGCTCCATCTCCTCCTCCTGCTCATTCTTCTCTTCGTGCTCCTTCTCCTTCTCCTGCTCCTACTCCTCGTCCTGCTCCTTCTCTCCTCCTCCTGCTCCTTCTCTTCCTCTGCTCAACCCCTTCCTCCTGCTCCTTCTTCTCTTCCTGCTCCTTCTCCACCTCCTGCTCCTTCTCCACCTTCTGCTCCTCCTCCCCGTCATGCTCCTTCTTCACCTGCAGCTCCTCCTCCGCCTCCTGCTTCTTCTCCACCTCCTGCTCCTTCTCCACCTCCTGCTCCTTCTCCGCCTCCTGCTCCTTCTCCACCTCATGCTCCTCCACCACATCCAGCTCCACCTCCACCTCCTGCTGCTTCCCCTCCACCTGCTCCATCTCCAATTTGTGCTCAACCTCCCGCTCCTGCTCCTTCCCCACTTCCTGGTCAAACTCCTCCTCCTGCTCCTTCTCCCCTCCTGCTCCTGCCTTGCCTGCTGCTCCTTCTCCCCTCCTGCTCCTTCACCCCCTCCTGCTCCTGTTCCTTCTCCACCTCCTGCTCCTTCTCCACATCCTGCTCCTTCTCCACCTTCTGCTTCTTCTCCACCTTCTGCTCCTTCTCCACCTTCTGCTCCTTCTGCAGTTCCGGCCACTTCTCCACCTCCTGCTCCTTCTCCACCACCTATTCCTACTCCACCTCCAGCTCCTTCTCCTCCTCCTCCTCATGCTCCATCTCCACGTCCTGCTCCTTCTCCTCCTCCAGCTCCAACTTCCCGTCCTGCTCCTTCTTCACCTCCAGCTCCTTCTCCAACTGAAGCTCCTTCCACAACTCCTGTTCATTCTCCACCTCCTGCTCCATCGCCTCCTCCTCCTCCTTCTCCTCCAACTGTTCATTCCCCACCTCCTGCTCCTCCTCCACCTCCGGCTCCTTCTCCATCTCCTGCTGCTGCAACGCCTCCTGCTCCTTCGATGCATCCGGCTACTTCTCTGAATCCTGCTCGTTCACCCCCACATGCTCCTCCTCCTCCTTCTGCTTCTTCCCCTCCTTCTGCTCCTTCTCGCCCTCCTGATCATTCTCGTCCTCCTGCACCTTCGCCCCCTCTTGCTCTTGCTCTGCATCCCACTCCTTCTCCGCCTCCTGCTCCTTCTCCCCCTCCCGCTCCTTCTCCACCTCGTGCTCCTTTTCCCCGTCCTGCTCCTTCTCCACCTCCTGCTCACTCTCCCCCTCCTGCTCACTCTCCCCATCCTGCTCCTTCTCCTCGTCCCGCTTAAACTCCTCCTCCTGCTCCTTCTCCTCCTCCTGCTCCTTCTCCACCTCCTGCTCCTTCTACACCTCCTGCTCCTTCTCCACATCCTGCTCCTTCTCCACCTCCTGCTCCTTCTCCACCTCCTGCTCCTTCTCCACCTGCTGCTCCTCCTATTTCATCTCCTGCTCCTTTTCCATATCAAGCTCCACCTCCACCTCCTGCTCCTTCACCTCCTGCTCCTTCTCCGCCTCCTGCTCCTTCTCCGCCTCCTGCTTCTTCCCCTCCTCCTGATCCTTCTCGACTTCCTGATCCTTCTCATCTTCCTGATCCTTCTCGTCTTCCTGATCCTTCTCGTCTTCCTGATCCTTCTCGTCCTCCTGCTCCTTCTCGTCCTCCTGCTCCTTCTCGTCATCCTGCTCCATCTCGTCCTCCTGCTGCTTCTCGTCCTCCTGCTCCTTCTCCTCCTGTTGCTCCTTCTCCACATCCTGCTGCTTCTCAACGTCTGGCTCCATCTCCTCCTCCTGCTCCTTCTTCTCTTCGTGCTCCTTCTCCTCCTCCTGCCGCTTCTCCTCCTCCTGCTCCTTCTCTCCTCCTCCTGCTCCTTCTCTTCCTCTGCTCAACCCCCTCCTCCTGCTCCTTCTTCGCTTCCTGCTCATTCTCCACCTTCTGCTCCTTCTCCGCCTTCTGCTCCTCCTTCACCTCCTGCTCCTTCCACCCCTCATGCTCCTTCTACCACTCCTGCTCCTTCTCCTCCTCTAGCTCGTTCTCCTCCTCCAGCTCCTTCTCCTCCTCCAGCTCCTTCTCACCGTCCTGCTCCTTCTTCACCTGCAGCTCCTCCTCCGCCTCCTTCTCCTTCTCCACCTCCTGCTCCTTCTCCACCTCCTGCTCCTTCTCCGCCTCCTGCTCCTTCTCCACCTCATGCTCCTCCACCACATCCAGCTCCACCTTCACCTCCTGCTGCTTCCCCTCCACCTGCACCTTCTCCTCCTTCTGCTCAACCTCCCCCTCCTGCTCCTTTTCAACTTCCTGGTCAAACTCCTCCACCTGCTCCTTCTCCCCCTCCTGCTCCTGCCTTGCCTCCTGCTCCTTCTCCCCTCCTGCTCCTTCACCACTCCTGCTCCTGCTCCTTTTCCCCGTCCTGCTCCTTCTCCACCTCCTGCTCACTCTCCCCTTCCTGCTCCTTCTCCTCGTCTCGCTCAAACTCCTCCTCCTGCTCCTTCTCCTCCTCCTGCTCCTTCTCCACCTCCTGCTCCTTCTCCACCTCCTGCTCCTTCTCGGCCTCCTGCTCCTTCTCCGCCTCCTGCTCCTTCTCCGCCTCCTGCTCCGCCTCCTGCTCCTTCTCCGCCTCCTGCTCCTTCTCTGCCTCCTGCTCCTTCTCCACCTCCTGCTCCTTCTCCACCTCCTGCTCCTTCTCCACCTGCTGCTCCTTCTCTACCTCCTGCTCCTTCTTCTCCACCTGCTCCGTCTCCTCCTCCTGCTCCTTCTCCTCTTCCTACTCCTTCACCACCTCCTGCTCCTTCTCCACCTCCTGCTCTTTCTCCACCTGCTGCTCCTTCTCTACCTCCTGCTCCTTCTCCTCCTCCAGCTCCGTCTCCTCCTCCTGCTCCTTCTCCTCCTCCTGCTCCTTCTCCTCCTGCTCCTTCTCCACCTCCTGCTCCTTCTCCACCTCCTGCTCTTTCTCCTCCTCCTGCTCCGTCTCCTCCTCCTGCTCCTTCTCCTCCTGCTGCTCCTTCTCCACCTCCTGCTCCTTCTCCACCTTCTGTTCCTTCTCCACCTTCTGCTCCTTCTACATCTTCTGCTCCTTCTCCACCTTCTGCTCCTTCACCAGTTCCTACTACTTCTCCACCTCCTGCTCCTTCTCCACCTCCTATTCCTACTCCACCTCCAGCTCCTTCTCCTCCTCCTCCTCATGCTCCATCTCCACGTCCTGCTCCTTCTCCTCGTCCGGCTCAAACTAATCCTCCTGCTCCTTCTCCTCCTCTCGCTCCATCTCCACCTCCTGCTCCTTCTCCACCTCCTGCTCCTTCTCCACCTCCTGCTCCTTCTCCACCTAATGCTCCTTCTCCACCTCCTGCTCCTTCTCCACCTCCTACTCCTTCTCCACCTCCTGCTCCTCCTCCTTCATCTCCTGCTCCTTCTCCACCTCCTGCTCCTTTTCCATATCCAGCTCCACCTCCACTTCCTGCTCCTTCACCTCCTGCTTCTTCTCCGCCTCCTGCTCCTTCTCCCCCTCTTGCTCCTTCTCCGCCTAATGCTCCTTCTCCGCCTCCTGCTCCTTCTCCGCCTCCTGCTCCTTCTATGCCTCCCGCTCCTCCTCCGCCGACTGCTCGTTCACACCTTCCTGATCATTTTCGCCCTCGAGCCCCTCCTCCACCTCCTGCTCCCTCTCCCTCAACTGCTCCTTCTCCGTCTCCTGCTTCTTCCCCTCCTCCTGATCCTTCTCGTCTTCCTGATCCTTCTCGTCTTCCTGATCCTTCTCGTCCTCCTGCTCTTTCTCGTCCTCCTGCTCCTTCTCGTCATCCTGCTCCTTCTCGTCCTCCTGCTCCTTCACGTCCTCCTGCTCCTTCTCCTCTTGTTGCTCCACCTCCCCCTCCTGCTCCTTCTCCCTCTCCTGCTCCATCTCCCTCTCCTGCTCCTTCTCCCTCTCCTTCTCCTTCTCCTCCTGTTGCTCCTTCTCCACCTTCTGCTCCTTCTCAACGTCGGGCTCCATCTCCTCCACCTGCTCCTTCTTCTCTTCGTGCTCCTTCTCCACCTCCTGCTGCTTCTCCTCGTCCTGCTCCTTCTCTCCTCCTCCTGCTCCTTCTCTTCCTCTGCTCAACCCCCTCCTCCTGACTCTTCTTCTCTTCCTGCTCCTTCTCCACCTTCTGCTCCTTCTCCTCCTTCTGCTCCTCCTCCACCTCGTGCTGCTTCTACCCCTCATGCTCCTTTTACCCCTCCTGCTCCTTCTCCTCCTCTAGCTCCTTCTCCTCCTCCAGCTCCTTCTCCTGCTGCAGCTCCTTCTCCCCCTGCAGCTCCTTCTTCCCGTGCTGCTCCTTCTTCACCTGCAGCTCCTCCTCCGCCTCCTTCTCCTTCTCCACCTCCTGCTCCTTCTCCACCACCTGCTCCTTCTCCGCCTCCTGCTCCTTCTCCACCTCATGCTCCTCCTTCATCTCCTTTCCTTCTCCACCTGCTGCTCTTTTTCCATATCCAGCTCCACCTCCACATCCTGCTCCTTCTCCACCTCATGCTCCTTCTCCAACCATTGCTCCTTCTTCTCCTCCTCCTTCACCACCAACTTTTCATTCTCCACCTCCTGCTCCTTCTCCAACTCCTGCTCCTTCTCCGCCTCCTGCTCCTTCTCCGCCTCCTGCTCCTTCTCCGCCTCCTGCTCCTTCTCTGCCTCCTGCTCCTTCTCCGCCTCCTGCTCCTTCTATGCCTCCCGCTCCATCTCTACCTCCAACTCCTGCTCCTTCTCCACCTCCTGCTCCTTCTCCACCTCCTGCTCATTCTCCACCTCCTGCTCCTTCTCCGCCTCCTGCTCCTTCTCCGCCTCCTGCTCCTTCTCTGCCTCCTGCTCCTTCTCCACCTCATGCTCCTCCACCACATCCAGCTCCACCTCCACCTCCTGCTGCTTCCACTCCACCTGCTCCATCTCCTCATTCTGCTCAACCTCACCCTCCTGCTCCTTCTCCACTTCCTGGTCAAACACCTCCTCCTGCTCCTTCTCCCCCTCCTGCTCCTGGCTTGCCTGCTGCTCCTTCTCCCCTCCTGCTCCTTCACCCCCTCCTGCTCCTGCTCCTACTCTACCTCCTGCTCATTCTCCGTCTCCTGTTCCTTCTCCTCGTCAAGCTCAACCTCTTCCTACTGCTCCTTCTCCACCGCCGGCTCCTTCTCCACCTTCTGCTCCTTCTCCACCTCCTGCTCCTTCTCCACCTACTCCTCCTTCTTCCCCTCCTGCTCCTTCTCGACCTCCTGCTCCTTCTCCACCTCCTGCTCCTCCTTCATCTCCTTTCCTTCTCCACCTCCTGCTCTTTTTCCATATCCAGCTCCACCTCCACATCCTGCTCCTTCTTCACCTGCAGCTCCACCTCCGCCTCCTTCTCCTTCTCCACCTCCTGCTCCTTCTCCACCTCCTGCTCCTTCTGCGCCTCCTGCTCCTTCTCCACCTCATGCTCCTACACCACATCCAGCTCCACCTCCACCTGCTGCTGCTTCCCCTCCACCTGCTCCATCTCCAATTTGTGCGCAACCTCCTCCTCCTGCTCCTTCTCCCCCTCCTGCTCCTGCCTTGCCTGCTGCTCCTTCTCCCCTCCTGCTCCTTCACCCCCTCCTGCTCCTGCTCCTACTCTCCCTCCTGCTCCTTCTCCGTCTCCTGTTCCTTCTCCTCGTCAAGCTCAACCTCTTCCTACTGCTCCTTCTCCATCTCCTGCTCCTTCTCCACGTCCTGCTCCTTCTCCACCAGCTGCTCCTTCTCCACCTCCTGCTCCTTCTCCACCTCCTGCTCCTTCTCCACCTCCTGCACCTTCTCCACCTCCTGCTACTTCTCCGCCTCCTGCTCCTTCTCCACCTCCTGCCCATTCTCCACCTCCTGTTCATTCTGCACTTCCTGCTCCTTCGCCTCCTGCTGATCCTTCTCCTCCAACTGCTCCTTCTCCATCTCCTGCTCCTTCTCCACGTCCTGCTCCTTCTCCACCTCCGGCTCCTTCTCCCCCTCCTGCTGCTTCAACGCCTCCTGCTCCTTCGATGCATCCAGCTCCTTCTCTGCATCATGCTCGTTCACCCCCACCTGCTCCTTCTCCTCCTCCTGCTTCTTCCCCTCCTCCTGCTCCATCTCGTCCTCCTGATCATTCTCGTCCTCCTGCTCATTCGCCCCCTCTTGCTCTTGCTTTGCATCCAACTCCTTCTCCGCCTCCTGCAGCTTCTCACCCTCCTGCTCCTGCTTTGCCTCCTGCTCCTTCGCCCCGTTCTGTTCCTTTGCCCCCTCCTGCTCCTTCTCCACCTATAGCTCCTTCTCCACCCTCTGCTCCTACTCGACATCCTGCTCATTCCACCCCTCCTGTTCCATCTCGTCGTCCAGCTCAACTTCCACCTTCTGCTCCTTCTCCACTTCATGCTCCTTCTCCACCTCCTGCTCCTTCTTCTCTTCCTGCTCCTTCTTCTCTTCCTGCTCCTTCTCCTCCTCCTTATCCTTCTCCTCATCCTGCTCCTCCTCCTCCTCCTGCTCCTTCTCCTCCTCCTGCTCCTTCTCCACCTCCTGCTCCTTCTCCGCCTCCTGCTCCTTCTCCGCCTCCTGCTCCTTCTATGCCTCCCGCTCCTCCACCGCCTACTGCTCGTTCACACCCTCCTGATCATTCTCGCCCTCGAGCCCCTCCTCCACCTCCTGCTCCCTCTCCCTCAACTGCTCCAACTCCGTCTCCTGCTTCTTCCCCTTATCCTGATCCTTCTCGTCTTCCTGATCCTTCTCGTCTTCCTGATCCTTCTCGTCTTCATGCTCCTTCTCGTCCTCCTGCTCCTTCTAGTCCTCCTGCTCATTCTCCTCCTGTTGCTCCTTCTCGTCCTCCTGCTCCTTCTCGTACTCCTGCTCCTTCTCCTCCTGTTGCTCCTTCTCCCCCTCCTGCTCCTTCTCCCTCTCCTGCTCCTTCTCCCTCTCCTGCTCCTTCTCCCTCTCCTGCTCCTTCTCCTCCTGTTGCTCCTTGTCCACCTCCTGCTCCTTCTCAACGTCTTGCTCCATCTCCTCCTCCTGCTCATTCTTCTCTTCGTGCTCCTTCTCCTTCTCCTGCTCCTACTCCTCGTCCTGCTCCTTCTCTCCTCCTCCTGCTCCTTCTCTTCCTCTGCTCAACCCCTTCCTCCTGCTCCTTCTTCTCTTCCTGCTCCTTCTCCACCTCCTGCTCCTTCTCCACCTTCTGCTCCTCCTCCCCGTCATGCTCCTTCTTCACCTGCAGCTCCTCCTCCGCCTCCTGCTTCTTCTCCACCTCCTGCTCCTTCTCCACCTCCTGCTCCTTCTCCGCCTCCTGCTCCTTCTCCACCTCATGCTCCTCCACCACATCCAGCTCCACCTCCACCTCCTGCTGCTTCCCCTCCACCTGCTCCATCTCTAATTTGTGCTCAACCTCCCGCTCCTGCTCCTTCCCCACTTCCTGGTCAAACTCCTCCTCCTGCTCCTTCTCCCCTCCTGCTCCTGCCTTGCCTGCTGCTCCTTCTCCCCTCCTGCTCCTTCACCCCCTCCTGCTCCTGTTCCTTCTCCACCTCCTGCTCCTTCTCCACATCCTGCTCCTTCTCCACCTTCTGCTTCTTCTCCACCTTCTGCTCCTTCTCCACCTTCTGCTCCTTCTGCAGTTCCGGCCACTTCTCCACCTCCTGCTCCTTCTCCACCTCCTATTCCTACTCCACCTCCAGCTCCTTCTCCTCCTCCTCCTCATGCTCCATCTCCACGTCCTGCTCCTTCTCCTCCTCCAGCTCCAACTCCCCGTCCTGCTCCTTCTTCACCTCCAGCTCCTTCTCCAACTGAAGCTCCTTCCACAACTCCTGTTCATTCTCCACCTCCTGCTCCATCGCCTCCTCCTCCTCCTTCTCCTCCAACTGTTCATTCCCCACCTCCTGCTCCTCCTCCACCTCCGGCTCCTTCTCCATCTCCTGCTGCTGCAACGCCTCCTGCTCCTTCGATGCATCCGGCTACTTCTCTGAATCCTGCTCGTTCACCCCCACATGCTCCTCCTCCTCCTCCTTCTGCTTCTTCCCCTCCTTCTGCTCCTTCTCGCCCTCCTGATCATTCTCGTCCTCCTGCACCTTCGCCCCCTCTTGCTCTTGCTCTGCATCCCACTCCTTCTCCGCCTCCTGCTCCTTCTCCCCCTCCCGCTCCTTCTCTACCTCGTACTCCTTTTCCCCGTCCTGCTCCTTCTCCACCTCCTGCTCACTCTCCCCCTCCTGCTCACTCTCCCCCTCCTGCTCCTTCTCCTCGTCCCGCTTAAACTCCTCCTCCTGCTCCTTCTCCTCCTCCTACTCCTTCTCCACCTCCTGCTCCTTCTACACCTCCTGCTCCTTCTCCACATCCTGCTCCTTCTCCACCTCCTGCTCCTTCTCCACCTCCTGCTCCTTCTCCACCTGCTGCTCCTCCTATTTCATCTCCTGCTCCTTTTCCATATCCAGCTCCACCTCCACCTCCTGCTCCTTCACCTCCTGCTCCTTCTCCGCCTCCTGCTCCTTCTCCGCCTCCTGCTCCTTCTCCGCCTCCCGCTCCTCCTCCGCCGACTGCTCGTTCACACCCTCCTGATCAATCTCGCCCTCGAGCCCCTCCTCCACCTCCTGCTCCCTCTCCCTCAACTGCTCCTTCTCCGTCTCCTGCTTCTTCCCCTCCTCCTGATCCTTCTCGACTTCCTGATCCTTCTTGTCTTCCTGATCCTTCTCGTCTTCCTGATCCTTCTCGTCTTCCTGATCCTTCTCGTCCTCCTGCTCCTTCTCGTCCTCCTGCTCCTTCTCGTCATCCTGCTCCATCTCGTCCTCCTGCTGCTTCTCGTCCTCCTGCTCCTTCTCCTCCTGTTGCTCCTTCTCCACATCCTGCTGCTTCTCAACGTCTGGCTCCATCTCCTCCTCCTGCTCCTTCTTCTCTTCGTGCTCCTTCTCCTCCTCCTGCCGCTTCTCCTCCTCCTGCTCCTTCTCTCCTCCTCCTGCTCCTTCTCTTCCTCTGCTCAACCCCCTCCTCCTGCTCCTTCTTCGCTTCCTGCTCATTCTCCACCTTCTGCTCCTTCTCCTCCTTCTGCTCCTCCTTCACCTCCTGCTCCTTCCACCCCTCATGCTCCTTCTACCACTCCTGCTCCTTCTCCTCCTCTAGCTCGTTCTCCTCCTCCAGCTCCTTCTCCTCCTCCAGCTCCTTCTCACCGTCCTGCTCCTTCTTCACCTGCAGCTCCTCCTCCGCCTCCTTCTCCTTCTCCACCTCCTGCTCCTTCTCCACCTCCTGCTCCTTCTCCGCCTCCTGCTCCTTCTCCACCTCATGCTCCTCCACCACATCCAGCTCCACCTTCACCTCCTGCTGCTTCCCCTCCACCTGCACCTTCTCCTCCTTCTGCTCAACCTCCCCCTCCTGCTCCTTTTCAACTTCCTGGTCAAACTCCTCCACCTGCTCCTTCACCCCCTCCTGCTCCTGCCTTGCCTCCTGCTCCTTCTCCCCTCCTGCTCCTTCACCACTCCTGCTCCTGCTCCTTTTCCCCGTCCTGCTCCTTCTCCACCTCCTGCTCACTCTCCCCTTCCTGCTCCTTCTCCTCGTCTCGCTCAAACTCCTCCTCCTGCTCCTTCTCCTCCTCCTGCTCCTTCTCCACCTCCTGCTCCTTCTCGGCCTCCTGCTCCTTCTCCGCCTCCTGCTCCTTCTCCGCCTCCTGCTCCGCCTCCTGCTCCTTCTCCGCCTCCTGCTCCTTCTCTGCCTCCTGCTCCTTCTCCACCTCCTGCTCCTTCTCCACCTCCTGCTCCTTCTCCACCTGCTGCTCCTTCTCTACCTCCTGCTCCTTCTTCTCCACCTGCTCCGTCTCCTCCTCCTGCTCCTTCTCCTCTTCCTACTCCTTCACCACCTCCTGCTCCTTCTCCACCTCCTGCTCTTTCTCCACCTGCTGCTCCTTCTCTACCTCCTGCTCCTTCTCCTCCTCCAGCTCCGTCTCCTCCTCCTGCTCCTTCTCCTCCTCCTGCTCCTTCTCCTCCTGCTCCTTCTCCACCTCCTGCTCCTTCTCCACCTCCTGCTCTTTCTCCTCCTCCTGCTCCGTCTCCTCCTCCTGCTCCTTCTCCTCCTGCTGCTCCTTCTCCACCTCCTGCTCCTTCTCCACCTCCTGCTCCTTCTCCACCTTCTGTTCCTTCTCCACCTTCTGCTCCTTCTACATCTTCTGCTCCTTCTCCACCTTCTGCTCCTTCACCAGTTCCTATTACTTCTCCACCTCCTGCTCCTTCTCCACCTCCTATTCCTACTCCACCTCCAGCTCCTTCTCCTCCTCCTCCTCATGCTCCATCTCCACGTCCTGCTCCTTCTCCTCGTCCGGCTCAAACTAATCCTCCTGCTCCTTCTCCTCCTCTCGCTCCATCTCCACCTCCTGCTCCTTCTCCACCTCCTGCTCCTTCTCCACCTCCTGCTCCTTCTCCACCTCCTGCTCCTTCTCCACCTCCTGCTCCTTCTCCACCTAATGCTCCTTCTCCACCTCCTGCTCCTTCTCCACCTCCTACTCCTTCTCCACCTCCTGCTCCTCCTCCTTCATCTCCTGCTCCTTCTCCACCTCCTGCTCCTTTTCCATATCCAGCTCCACCTCCACTTCCTGCTCCTTCACCTCCTGCTTCTTCTCCGCCTCCTGCTCCTTCTCCCCCTCTTGCTCCTTCTCCGCCTAATGCTCCTTCTCCGCCTCCTGCTCCTTCTCCGCCTCCTGCTCCTTCTATGCCTCCCGCTCCTCCTCCGCCGACTGCTCGTTCACACCCTCCTGATCATTTTCGCCCTCGAGCCCCTCCTCCACCTCCTGCTCCCTCTCCCTCAACTGCTCCTTCTCCGTCTCCTGCTTCTTCCCCTCCTCCTGATCCTTCTCGTCTTCCTGATCCTTCTCGTCTTCCTGATCCTTCTCGTCCTCCTGCTCCTTCTCGTCCTCCTGCTCCTTCTCGTCATCCTGCTCCTTCTCGTCCTCCTGCTCCTTCACGTCCTCCTGCTCCTTCTCCTCTTGTTGCTCCACCTCCCCCTCCTGCTCCTTCTCCCTCTCCTGCTCCATCTCCCTCTCCTGCTCCTTCTCCCTCTCCTTCTCCTTCTCCTCCTGTTGCTCCTTCTCCACCTCCTGCTCCTTCTCAACGTCGGGCTCCATCTCCTCCACCTGCTCCTTCTTCTCTTCGTGCTCCTTCTCCTGCTGCAGCTCCTTCTCCCCCTGCAGCTCCTTCTTCCCGTGCTGCTCCTTCTTCACCTGCAGCTCCTCCTCCGCCTCCTTCTCCTTCTCCACCTCCTGCTCCTTCTCCACCACCTGCTCCTTCTCCGCCTCCTGCTCCTTCTCCACCTCATGCTCCTCCTTCATCTCATTTCCTTCTCCACCTGCTGCTCTTTTTCCATATCCAGCTCCACCTCCACATCCTGCTCCTTCTCCACCTCATGCTCCTTCTCCAACCATTGCTCCTTCTTCTCCTCCTCCTTCACCACCAACTTTTCATTCTCCACCTCCTGCTCCTTCTCCAACTCCTGCTCCTTCTCCGCCTCCTGCTCCTTCTCCGCCTCCTGCTCCTTCTCCGCCTCCTGCTCCTTCTCTGCCTCCTGCTCCTTCTCCGCCTCCTGCTCCTTCTATGCCTCCCGCTCCATCTGTACCTCCGACTCCTGCTCCTTCTCCACCTCCTGCTCCTTCTCCACCTCCTGCTCCTCCTCCTTCATCTCCTGCTCCTTCTCCACCTCCTGCTCCTTTTCCACCTCCTGCTCATTCTCCACCTCCTGCTCCTTCTCCGCCTCCTGCTCCTTCTCCGCCTCCTGCTCCTTCTCAGCCTCCTGCTCCTTCTCCGCCTCCTGCTCCTTCTCTGCCTCCTGCTCCTTCTCCACCTCATGCTCCTCCACCACATCCAGCTCCACCTCCACCTCCTGCTGCTTCCACTCCACCTGCTCCATCTCCTCATTCTGCTCAACCTCACCCTCCTGCTCCTTCTCCACTTCCTGGTCAAACACCTCCTCCTGCTCCTTCTCCCCCTCCTGCTCCTGGCTTGCCTGCTGCTCCTTCTCCCCTCCTGCTCCTTCACCCCCTCCTGCTCCTGCTCCTACTCTACCTCCTGCTCATTCTCCGTCTCCTGTTCCTTCTCATCGTCAAGCTCAACCTCTTCCTACTGCTCCTTCTCCACCGCCGGCTCCTTCTCCACCTCCTGCTCCTTCTCCACCTCCTGCTCCTTCTCCACCTACTCCTCCTTCTTCCCCTCCTGCTCCTTCTCGACCTCCTGCTCCTTCTCCACCTCCTGCTCCTCCTTCATCTCCTTTCCTTCTCCACCTCCTGCTCTTTTTCCATATCCAGCTCCACCTCCACATCCTGCTCCTTCTTCACCTGCAGCTCCACCTCCGCCTCCTTCTCCTTCTCCACCTCCTGCTCCTTCTCCACCTCCTGCTCCTTCTGCGCCTCCTACTCTTTCTCCACCTCATGCTCCTCCACCACATCCAGCTCCACCTCCACCTCCTGCTGCTTCCACTCCACCTGCTCCATCTCCTCTTTCTGCTCAACCTCCCCCTCATGCTCCTTCTCCAATTCCTGGTCAAACTCCTCCTCCTGCTCCTTCTCCCCCTCCTGCTCCTGGCTTGCCTGCTGCTCCTTCTCCCCTCCTGCTCCTTCACCCCCTCCTGCTCCTGCTCCTACTCTGCCTCCTGCTCATTCTCCGTCTCCTGTTCCTTCTCCTCGTCAAGCTCAACCTCTTCCTACTGCTCCTTCTCCACCGCCGGCTCCTTCTCCACCTCCTGCTCCTTCTCCACCTCCTGCTCCTTCTCCACCTACTCCTCCTTCTTCCCCTCCTGCTCCTTCTCGACCTCCTGCTCCTTCTCCACCTCCTGCTCCTCCTTCATCTCCTTTCCTTCTCCACCTCCTGCTCTTTTTCCATATCCAGCTCCACCTCCACATCCTGCTCCTTCTTCACCTGCAGCTCCACCTCCGCCTCCTTCTCCTTCTCCACCTCCTGCTCCTTCTCCACCTCCTGCTCCTTCTCCACCTCCTGCTCCTTCTCCACCTCCTGCTCCTTCTCCACCTCCTGCTCCTCCTCCTTCATCTCCTGCTCCTTCTCCACCTCCTGCTCCTTTTCCATTTCCAGCTCCACCTCCACCTCCTGCTCCTTCTCCACCTCCTACTCCTTCTCCGCCTCCTGCTCCTTCTCCGCCTCCTGCTCCTTCTCCACCTCCTGCTCCTTCTCCCCTCCTGCTCCTTCTCCACCTCCTGCTCCTCGTCCTTCATCTCCTGCTCCTTCTCCACCTCCTGCTCCTTTTCCATTTCCAGCTCCACCTCCACCTCCTGCTCCTTCTCCACCTCCTGCTCCTTCTCCGCCTCCTGATCCTTCTCCGCCTCCTGCTCCTTCTCCACCTCCTGCTCCTTCTCCCCTCCTGCTCCTTCACACCATCCTACTCCTGCTCCTTCTCCACCTCCTGCTCCTTCTCCATCTCCTGCTCCTTCTCCACCTCCTGCTCCTCCTCCTTCATCTCCTGCTCCTTCTCCACCTCCTGCTCCTTTTCCATTTCCAGCTCCACCTCCACCTCCTGCTCCTTCTCCACCTCCTGCTCCTTCCCCGCCTCCTGCTCCTTCTCCGCCTCCTGCTCCTTCTCCATCTCCTGCTCCTTCTCCACCTCCTGCTCCTCCTCCTTCATCTCCTGCTCCTTCTCCACCTCCTGCTCCTTTTCCATTTCCAGCTCCACCTCCACCTCCTGCTCCTTCTCCACCTCCTGCTCCTCCTCCGCCTACTGCTCGTTCACACCCTCCTGATCATTCTCGCCGTAGAGCCCCTCCTCCACCTCCTGCTCCCTCTCCCTCAACTGCTCCTTCTCCGTCTCCTGCTTCTTCCCCTCCTCCTGATCCTTCTCGTCTTCCTGATCCTTCTCGTCTTCCTGATCCTTCTCGTCTTCCTGATCCTTCTCGTCTTCCTGCTCCTTCTCGTCCTCCTGCTCCTTCTCGTCCTCCTGCTCCTTCTCGTCCTCCTGCTCCTTCTCGTACTCCTGCTCCTTCTCCTCCTGTTGCTCCTTCTCCCCCTCCTGCTCCTTCTCCCTCTCCTGCTCCTTCTCCACCTCCTGCTCCTTTTCAACGTCTAGGTGGAGAAGAAGCAGGAGGTGGAGAAGGAGCAGGAGGTGGAGAAGGAGCAGGAGGTGGAGAAGGAGCAGGAGGTGGAGAAGGAGCAGGAGGTGGAGAAGGAGCAGGAGGTGAAGAAGGAGGAGGAGGTGGAGAAGGAGCAGGAGGTGGAGAAGGAGCAGGAGGTGGAGAAGGAGCAGGAGGTGGAGAAGGAGCAGGAGGTGGAGAAGGAGCAGGAGGTGGAGAAGAAGCAGGAGGTGGGGAAGTAGCAGGAGGTGGAGAAGGAGCAGGAGGTGGAGAAGGAGCAGGAGGTGGAGAAGGAGCAGGAGGTGGAGAAGGAGCAGGAGGTGGAGAAGGAGCAGTAGGAAGAAGTTGAGCTTGACGAGGAGAAGGAACAGGAGACGGAGAAGGAGCAGGAGGTAGAGCAGCAGCAGGAGCAGGAGGGGGTGAAGGAGCAGGTGGGTAGAAGGAGCAGCAGGCAAGGCAGGAGCAGGAGGGGGAGAAGGAGCAGGAGGAGGAGTTTGACCAGGAAGTGGAGAAGGAGCAGGAGGGGGAGGTTGAGCAGAAAGAGGAGATGGAGCAGGTGGAGGGGAAGCAGCAGGAGGTGGAGGTGGAGCTGGATGTGGTGGAGGAGCATGAGGTGGAGAAGGAGCAGGAGGCTCCTTCTTCCCCTCCTGCTGCTTAAACGCCTCCTGCTCCTACGATGCATCCAGCTCCTTCTCTGCATCATGCTCGTTCACCCCCACCTGCTCCTTCTCCTCCTCCTGCTTCTTCCCCTCCTGATCATTCTCGTCCTCCTGCTCATTCGCCCCCTCTTGCTCTTGCTTTGCATCCCACTCCTTCTCCGCCTCCTGCACCTTCTCACCCTGGTGCTCCTGCTTTGCCTCCTGCTCCTTCGCCCGTTCTGTTTCTTCGCCCCCTCCTGCTCCTTCTCCACATATAGCTCCTTCTCCACCCTCTGCTCCTTCTCGACGTCCTGCTCATTTCACCCCTCCTGTTCCATCTCGTCGTCCAGCTCAACTTCCACCTTCTGCTCCTTCTCCACTTCATGCTCCTTCTCCTCCTCCTGCTCCTTCTTCTCTTCCTGCTCATTCTTCTCTTCCTACTCCTTCTCCTCCTCCTAATCCTTCTCCTCCTCCTGCTCCTCCTCCTCCGCCTGCTCCTTCTCCTCCTCCTGCTCCTTCTCCACCTCCTGCTCCTTCTCCGCCTCCTGCTCCTTCTCCGCCTCCTGCTCCTTCTATGCCTCCCGCTGCTCCTCCGCCTACTGCTCGTTCACACCCTCCTGATAATTCTCGCCCTCGAGCCCCTCCTCCACCTCCTGCTCCCTCTCCCTCAACTGCTCCAAATCCGTCTCCTGCTTCTTCCCCTTATCCTGATCCTTCTCGTCTTCCTGATCCTTCTCGTCTTCCTGATCCTTCTCGGCTTCCTGATCCTTCTCGTCTTCCTGCTCCTTCTCGTCCTCCTGCTCCTTCTCGTCCTCCTGCTCCTTCCGCAACTCCTGCTCAACCTCCTCCTGCTCCATCTCCTCCTCCTACTCAACCTCCACCTCCTGCTCCTTCTCCGATTCCTGCTCAACCTCCTCCTCTCCTTCTCCTCCTCCTCCTCAACTTCCTCCTGATCCTTCGCCTTCTCATACTCAACCTCCTCCTCCTGCTCCGCCTCCCACTCCTGTTCCTTCTCCCCCTCCTGCATCTTCTCCCTCTCCTGCACCTTCACCCCACCTGCACCTTCTGACGTCCTGCACCTTCTCCTCCATCTGCTCCTTCTCCTCCTCCTGCTCCTTCTCCACTTCATGCTCCTTCTCCCGCTCCTGCTCCAACGTCCGCTTCTGCTCCTTCTGCCGCGTCTGCTCCTTCACCTCCTGCCGCTACTCTTCCTCCTGCAGCTTCTTCTCCTCCTGATGCAACGTCTCAACCTCCTTCTCCTGCTCCTTCTCCACCTCCTGCTCCTTCTCCACTCCTGCTCATTCACCACCTCCTGCTCCTTGTCTCCCTCCTCCTCCTTCTCCTCCTCCTGCTCCTTCTCCACCTCCTGCTGCTTCTCTCCCTCCTGCTCCTTCTCCTCCTGTTGCTCCTTCTGCACCTCCTGCTCCTTCTGAACGTCTGGCTCCATCTCCTCCTCCTCCTCATTCTTCTCTTCGTGCTCCTTCTCCTCCTCCTGCTGCTTCTCCTCGTCCTCCTCCTTCTCTGCTCACACCCCTCCTCCTGCTCCTTCTTCTCTTCCTGCTCCTTCTCCACCTTCTGCTCCACCTCCACCTCCTGCTCCTTCTACCCCTCCTGCTCCTTCTACCCCTCCTGCTCCTTCTCCTCCTCTTGTTCGTTCTCCTCCTCCAGCTCCTTCTCCTCCTCCAGCTCCTTCTCCCCGTCCTGCTCCTTCTTCACCTGCAGCTCCACCTCCGCCTCCTGCTCCTTCTCCACCTCCTGCTCCTTCTCCACGTACTGCTCCTTCTCCGCCTCCAGCTCCACCTCCACCTCCTGCTGCTTCCACTCCACCTGCTCCATCTCCTCTTTCTGCTCAACCTCCCCCTCCTGCTCCTTCGCCACTTCCTGGTCAAACTCCTCCTCCTGCTCCTTCTACCCCTCCTGCTCCTTGCTTGCCTGCTGCTCCTTCTCCCCTCCTGCTCCTTCACCCCCTCCTGCTCCTGCTCCTACTCTACATCCTGCTTATTCTCCGTCTCCTGTTCCTTCACCTCGTCAAGCTCAACCTCTTCCGACTGCTCCTTCTCCACCTCCTGCTCCTTCTACACCTCCTGCTCCTTCTCCACCTCCTGCTCCTTCTCCACCTCCTGCTCCATCTCCACTCCTGCTCCTTCTCAACCTCCTGCTCCTTCTCCTCCTCCTGCTCCTTCTCCACCTCTTCCTCCTTCTTCACCTCCTGCTCCTTCTCCACCTCCTGCTCCTTCTCCACCTCCTGCTCCTTCTCCCCCTGCTGCTCATTCTTCACCTCCTGCTCCTTCTCCACCTCCTGCTGCTCCTCCTTCATCTCCTTTCCTTCTCCACCTCCTGCTCTTTTTCCATATCCAGCTCCACCTCCACCTCATGTTCCTTCTCCAACCACTGCTCCTTCTCCTCCTCCTACTTCTCCTCCAACTGTTCATTCTCCACCTCCTGCTCCTTCTCCACCTCCTGCTCCTTCTCCACCCACTGCTCCTTCTCCGCCTCCTGCTCCTTCTCCGCCACCTGCTGCTTCTCCGCCTCCTGCTGCTTCTATGCCTCCCGCTCCATCTCTACCTCCGCCTCCTGCTCCTTCTCCCCCTCCCGCTCCATCTCTACCTCCTGCTACTTTTCCCCGTCCTGATCCTTCTCCACACTCCTGCTCACTCTCCCACTGCTGCTCACTCACCCCCTCCTGCTCCTTCTCCTCGTCCCGCTCAACCTCCTCCTCCTGCTCCTTCTCCTCCTCCTGCTCCTTCTCCACCTCCTGCTCCTTCTCCAACTCCTGCTCCTTCTGCACCTCCTGCTCCTTCTCCACCTCCTGCTCCTCCTCCTTCATCTCCTGCTCCTTCTCCACCTCCTGCTCCTTTTCCATATCCAGCTTCACCTCCACCTGCTGCTCCTTCTCCACCTCCTGCTCCTTCTCCGCCTCCTGCTCCTTCTCTGCCTCCTGCTCCTGCTCCGCCTCCTGCTCCTTCTATGCCTGCCGCTTCTCCTCCGCCTGCTGCTCGTTCACATCCTCCTGATCATTCTCGACGTCGAGCCCCTCCTCCACCTCCTGCTCCCTCTCCCTCAACTGCTCCTTCTCCGTCTCCTGCTTCTTCCCCTCCCCCTGATCCTTCTCGTCTTCCTGATCCTTCTCGTCTTCCTGATCCTTCTCGTCCTCCTGCTCCTTCTCATCCTCCTGCTCCTTCTCGTCCTCCTGCTCCTTCTCCTCCTGTTGCTCCTTCTCCCCGTCCTGCTCCTTCTCCCTCGCCTGCTCCTTCTCCCTCTCCTGCTCCTTCTCCCTCTCCTGCTCCTTCTCCTCCTGTTGCTACTTCTCCACCTCCTGCTCCTTCTCAACGTTTGGCTCCATCTCCTCCTCCACCTCATTCTTCTCTTCGTGCTCCTTCTCCTCCTCCTGCTGCTTCTTCTCGTCCTGCTCCTTCTCTGCTCAACCCCTCCTCCTGCTCCTTCTTCTCTTCCTGCTCCTTCTCCACCATCTGCTCCTTCTCCTCCTTCTGCTCCTCCTCCACCTCCTGCTCCTTCTTCTCTTCCTGCTCCTTCTCCACCTTCTGCTCCTCCTCCACCTCCTGCTCCTTCTACCCCTCCTGCTCCTTCTACCCCTCCTGCTCCTTCTCCTCCTCTTGTTCGTTCTCCTCCCCCAGCTCCTTCTCCTCCTCCCCCTCCTTCTCCCCGTCCTGCTCCTTCTTCACCTGCAGCTCCACCTCCGCCTCCTGCTCCTTCTCCACCTCCTGCTCCTTCTCCACCTCCTGCTCCTTCTCCGCCTCCTGATCCTTCTCCACCTCATGCTCCTCCACCACATCCAGCTCCACCTCCACCTCCAACTGTTTCCCCTCCACATGCTCCATCTCCTCTTTCTGCTCAACCTCCCCCTCCTGCTCCTTCTCCACTTCCTGGTCAAACACCTCCTCCTGCTCCTTCTCCCCCTCCTGCTCCTGGCTCGCCTGCTGCTCCTTCTCCCCACCTGCTCCTCCCCCCCCTCCTGCTCCTGCCCGACTCTACGTTCTGCTCCTTCTCCGTCTCCTGTTCCTTCTCCTCGTCAAGCTCAACCTCTTCCGACTGCTCCTTCTCCACATGCTGCTCCTTCTCCACCTCCTGCTCCTTCTCCACCTCCTGCTACTTCTCCACCTCCTGCTCCTTCTCCACCTCCTGCTCCTTCTCCACCTTCTCCTCCTCCTTCACCTCCTGCTCCTTCTCCACCTCCTGCTCCTTCTCTTCCTCCTGCTCCTTCTCCACCTCCTGCTCCAACTACCCGTCCTGCTCCTTCTTCACCTCCAGATCCTTCTCCAACTGAAGCTTTCTACAACTCCTGTTCATTCTCCACATCCTGCTCCTTCGCCTCCTCCTCCTCCTTCTCCTAAAACTGGTCATTCCCCACCTCCTGCTCCTTCTCCACCTCCGGCTCCTTCGCCTCCTCCTGCTTCTTCCCCTCCTCCTGCTCCTTCTCGTCCTCCTGATCATTCTCGTCCTTCTGCTCATTCGCCCCCTCTTGCTCTTGCTTTGCATCCCACTCCTTCTCCCCCTCCCGCTCCATCTCTACCTCCTGCTCCTTTTCCCCGTCCTGCTCCTTCTCCACCTCCTGCTCACTCTCCCCCTCCTGCTTACTCTCCCCCTCCTGCTCCTTCTCCTCGTCCCGCTCAACCTCCTCCTCCTGCTCCTTCTCCACCTCCTGCTCCTTCTCCACCTCCTGCTTCTTCTCCACCTCCTGCTCCTTCTCCACCTCCTGCTCCTTCTCCACCTCCTGCTCCTCCTCCTTTATCTCCTGCTCCTTCTCCACCTCCTGCTCATTTTCCATATCTAGCTCCACCTCCACATTCTGCTCCTTCTCCACCTCATGATCCTTCTCCAACTACTGCTCCTTCTCCTCCTCCTTCTTCTCCTCCAACTGTTCATTCTCCACCTCCTGCTCCTTCTCCACCTCCTCCTCCTTCTCCAACTCCTGCTCCTTCTCCACCTACTGCTCCTTCTACACCTCCTGCTCCTTCTCCTCCTCCTGCTCCTACTCCACCCCTGCTCCACCTCCTTGTGCTCCTTCTTCGCCTCCTGCTCCTTCTCCGCCTCCTGCTCCTTCTCCGCCTCCTGCTCCGCCTCCTGCTCCTTCTCCGCCTCCTGCTCCTTCTCCGCCTCCCGCTCCTTCTCCGCCTCCTTCTCCTTCTCCGCCTCCTGCTCCTTCTCCGCCTCCTGCTCATACCCCTCCTCCTGCACCTTCTCACCCTCCTGCTCCTGCTTTGCCTCCTGCTCCTTCGCCCCGTTCTGTTCCTTCGCCCCCTCCTGCTCCTTCTCCACCTATAGCTCCTTCTCCACCTTCTGCTCCTACTCTACATCCTGCTCATTCTACCCATCCTGTTCCATCTCGTCGTCCAGCTCAACTTCCACCTACTGATCCTTCTCCACTTCATGCTCCTTCTCCACCTCCTGCTCATTCTTCTCTTCCTGCTCCTTCTTCTCTTCATGCTCCTTCTCCTCCTCCTTATCCTTCTCCACCTCCTGCTCCTTCTCCACCTCCTGCTCTTTCTCCACCTCCTTGTCCTTCTCTACCTCCTGCTCCTTCTCCACCTCCTGCTCCTTCTCCACCTTCTGGTCCTTCTCCGCCTCCTGCTCCTTCTCCACCTCCTGCTCCTTCTCCACCTCCTGCTCCTTCTCCACCTCCTGCTCCTTCTCCACCTCCTATTCCTACTCCACCTCCAGCTCCTTCTCCTCCTCCTCATGCTCCATCTCCACGTCCTGCTCCTTCTCCCCCTCCAGCTCCAACTCCCCGTCCTGCTCCTTCTTCACCCGCAGCTCCTTCTCCAACTGAAGCTTTCTACAACTCCTGTTCATTCTCCACTTCCAGCTCCTTCACCTCCTCCTCCTCCTTCTCCTCCAACTGGTCATTCCCCACCTCCTGCTCCTTCTCCACCACCGGCTCCTTCTCCCTCTCCTGCTGCTTCAACGCGTCCTGCTCCTTCCATGCATCCAGCTCCTTCTCTTCATCCTGCTCGTTCACCCCCATCTGCTCCTTCTCCTCCTGCTGCTTCTTCCCCTCCTCCTGCTCCTTCTAGTCCTCCTGATCATTCACGTCCTCCTGCTCATTCGCCCCCTCTTGCTCTTGCTTTGCATCCCACTCCTTCTCCGCCTCCTGCTCCTTCTCCACGTCCAGCTCCATCTCTACCTCCTGCTCCTTTTCCCCATCCTGCTCCTTCTCCACCTCTTGCTCACTCTCCCCCTCCTGCTCACTCTCCCCCTCCAGCTCCTTCTCCACGTCACGCTCAACCTCCTCCTCCTGCTCCTTCTCCACCTCCTGCTTCTTCTCCACCTCCTGCTCTTTCTCCACCTCCTGCTCCTTCTCCACCTCCTGCTTCTTCTCCACCTCCTGCTCCTTCTCCACCTCCTGCTCCTTCTCCACCTCCTGCTCCTACTCCACCTCCTGCTCCTCCTCCTTTATCTCCTGCTCCTTCTCCACATCCTGCTCATTTTCCATATCCAGTTCCACCTCCACATCCTGCTCCTTCTCCACCTCATGATCCTTCTCCAACGACTGCTCCTTCTCCACCTCCTCCTTCTCCTCCAACTGTTCATTCTCCACCTCCTGCTCCTTCTCCACCTCCTGCTCCTTCTCCAACTCCTGCTCCTTCTCCACCTACTGCTCCATCTTCACCTCCAGCTGGACCTCCTCCTCCTGCTTCTTCTCCACTCCGCTCCATCTCCACCTCCTGCTCCTTCTCCTCCTCCAGCTCCTGCTCCTTCTCCTCCTCCTCCCCCTCCTGCTGCTTCTCCGCCTCCTGCTCCTTCTCCGCCTCCCGCTCCTTCTCCGCCTCCTTCTCCTTCTCCGCCTCCTGCTCCTCCTTCACCTCCTGCTCCTTCTCCACCTCCTGCTCCTTCTCCACCTCCTGCTCCTTCTCCACCTCCTGCTCCTTCTCCACCTCCTGCTCCAACTCCCCGTCCTGCTCCTTCTTCACCTCCAGCTCCTTCTCCAACTGAAGCTTTCTACAACTCCTGTTCATTCTCCACTTCCTGCTCCTTCGCCTCCTCCTCCTCCTTCTCCTCCAACTGGTCATTCCCCACCTCCTGCTGCTTCTCCACCTCCGGCTCCTTCGCCTCCTCCTGCTTCTTCCCCTCCTCCTGCTCCTTCTCGTCCTCCTGATCATTCTCGTCCTTCTGCTCATTCGCCCCCTCTTGCTCTTGCTTTGCATCCCACTCCTTCTCCCCCTCCCGCTCCATCTCTACCTCCTGCTCCTTTTCCCCGTCCTGCTCCTTCTCCACCTCCTGCTCAGTCTCACCCTCCTGCTCACTCTCCCCCTCCTGCTCCTTCTCCTCGTCCCGCTCAACCTCCTCCTCCTGCTCCTTCTCCACCTCCTGCTCCTTCTCCACCTCCTGCTTCTTCTCCACCTCCTGCTGCTTCTCCACCTCCTGATCCTTCTCCACCTCCTGCTCCTTCTCCACCTCCTGCTCCTTCTCCACCTCCTGCTCCTCCTCCTTTATCTCCTGCTCCTTCTCCACCTCCTGCTCATTTTCCATATCTCGCTCCACCTCCACATTCTGCTCCTTCTCCACCTCATGATCCTTCTCCAACTATTGCTCCTTCTCCTCCTCCTGCTTCTCCTCCAACTGTTCATTTTCCACCTCCTGCTCCTTCTCCACCTCCTGCTCCTTCTCCAACTCCTGCTCCTTCTCCACCTACTGCTCCTTCTCCACCTCCTGCTCCTTCTCCTCCTCCTGCTCCTACTCCACCCACTGCTCCACCTCCTTGTGCTCCTTCTCCGCCTCCTGCTCCTTCTCCGCCTCCTGCTCCTTCTCTGCCTCCTGCTCCGCCTCCTGCTCCTTCTCCGCCTCCTGCTCCTTCTCGGCCTCCCGCTACTTCTCCGCCTCCTTCTCCTTCTCCGCCTCCTGCTCCTTCTCCGCCTCCTGCTCATACCCCTCCTCCTGCACCTTCTCACCCTCCTGCTCCTGCATTGCCTCCTGCTCCTTCGCCCCGTTCTGTTCCTTCGCCCCCTCCTGCTCCTTCTCCACCTATAGCTCCTTCTCCACTTTCTGCTCCTACTCTACATCCTGCTCATTCTACCCATCCTGTTCCATCTCGTCGTCCAGCTCAACTTCCACCTTCTGCTCCTTCTCCACTTCATGCTCCTTCTCCACCTCCTGCTCATTCTTCTCTTCCTGCTCCTTCTTCTCTTCATGCTCCTTCTCCTCATCGAGTCATAGAGTCATAGAGTTATACAGCACGGATAGAGGCCCTTCGTCCCATCGTGTCCGCGCCGGCCATCAGCCCTGTCTACTCTAATCCCATATTCCTCCTCCTTATCCTTCTCCACCTCCTGCTCCTTCTCCACCTCCTGCTCTTTCTCCACCTCCTGGTCTTTCTCTACCTCCTGCTCCTTCTCCACCTCCTGCTCCTTCTCCACCTTCTGGTCCTTCTCCGCCTCCTGCTCCTTCTCCACCTCCAGCTCCTTCTCCTCCTCCACATGCTCCATCTCCACGTCCTGCTCCTTCTCCCCCTCCAGCTCCAACTCCCCGTGCTGCTCCTTCTTCACCTCCAGCTCCTTCTCCAACTGAAGCTTTCTACAACTCCTGTTCATTCTCCACTTCCTGCTCCTTCGGCTCCTCCTCCTCCTTCTCCTCCAACTGGTCATTCCCCACCTCCTGCTCCTATTCCACCTCCGGCTCCTTCTCCCTCTCCTGCTGCTTCAATGCGTCCTGCTCCTTCTCGTCCTCCTGATCATTCTCGTCCTCCTGCTCATTCGCCCCCTCTTGCTCTTGCTTTGCATCCCACTCCTTCTTCGCCTCCTGCTCCTTCTCCCCCTCCCGCTCCATCTCTACCTCCTGCTCCTTTTCCCCGTCCTGCTCCTTCTCCACCTCCTGCTCACTCTCCCCCTCCTGCTCACTCTCCCCCTCCTGCTCCTTCTCCTCGTCCCGCTCAACCTCCTCCTCCTGCTCCTTCTCCACCTCCTGCTCCTTCTCCACCTCCTGCTTCTTCTCCACCTCCTGCTCCTTCTCCAGCTCCTGCTCCTTCTCCACCTCCTGCTCCTTCTCCACCTCCTGCTCCTTCTCCACGTCCTGCTCCTCCTCCTTTATCTCCTGCTCCTTCTCCACCTCCTGCTCATTTTCCATATCCAGCTCCACCTCCACATCCTGCTCCTTCTCCACCTCATGATCCTTCTCCAACTACTGCTCCTTCTCCTCCTCCTCCTTCTCCTCCAACTGTTCATTCTCCACCTCCTGCTCCTTCTCCACCTCCTGCTCCTTCTCCAACTCCTGCTCCTTCTCCACCGACTGCTCCATCTTCACCTCCAGCTGGACCTCCTCCTCCTGCTCCTTCTCCACTCCGCTCCATCTCCACCTCCTGCTCCTTCTCCACCTCCTGCTCCTTCTCCAACTCCTCCTCCTCCTCTCCCTCCTGCTCCTTCTCCACCTCCTGCTCCTTCTCCCCTCCGGCTCCTTCTGCCCCTCCTGGTCCTTCTCCCCTTCCTGCTCAAACTCCTCCTCCTTCACCTTCTCCACCTCCTGCTCATTCTCAACCTGCTGCTCAACCTCCACCTGCTCGTTTTCCTCCTCCTCCTCCTGCTCCTTCAGCTCCTCCAGCTCTCCCTCCTCCTCTTGCTCAATCTCCTCCTCCTCCTTGTTCTCCACCCCTGCTCCTTCTCCACCTCCTCATCATTCTCCACCTCCTGCTCCTTCTCGGCTTTTGCTCAAACTCCTCCTCCTGCTCCTTCTCCACTTCATGCTCCTTCTCCCGCTCCTGCTCCTACTCCTGCTTGTGCTCCATCACCCGCTTCTGCTCCGTCTCCTCCTGCTGCTAATTCTCCTCCTGCTGCTTCTTCTGCTCCTGCTGCTACTTCTCCATCTCCTTCTCCTGCTCCTTCTCCACCTCCGGCTCCTTCTCTTCTCCTGCTCATTCACCACCTCCTGTTCCTTCTTCTCCTCCTTCTCCTCCTCCTGGTCCTTCTCCACCTCCTGCTCCTTCTCCACCTCCTGCTCCTTCTCCTCTTCCTGCTCCTTCTCCACCCCCTGCTCCACCTCCTTGTGCTCCTTCTCCGCCTCCTGCTCCTTCTCCGCCTCCTGCTCCGCCTCCTGCTCCTTCTCCACCTCCTGCTCCTTCTCCGCCTCCCGCTCCTTCTCCGCCTCCTTCTCCTTCTCCGCCTCCTGCTCCTTCTCCGCCTCCTGCTCATACCCCTCCTCCTGCACCTTCTCACCATCCTGCTCCTGCTTTGCCTCCTGCTCATTCGCCCCGTTCTGTTCCTTCGCCCCCTCCTGCTCCTTCTCCACCTATAGCTCCTTCTCCACCTTCTGCTCCGACTCTACATCCTGCTCATTCTACCCCTCCTGTTCCATCTCGTCGCCCAGCTCAACTTCCACCATCTGCTCCTTCTCCACTTCTGCTCCTTCTCCACCTCCTGCTCCTTCTTCTCTTCCTGCTCCTTCTTCTCTTCCTGCTCCTTCTTCTCTCCCTGCTCCTTCTCCTCCTCCTGCTCCTTCTCCTCCTCCTGCTCCTTCTCCTCCTCCTGCTCCTTCTCCACCTCCTGCTCCTTCTCCGCCTCCTGCTCCTTCTCCGCCTCCTGCTCCTTCTATGCCTCCCGCTCCTCCTCCGCCTACTGCTCGTTCACACCCTCCTGATCATTCTCGCCGTCGAGCTCCTCCTCCACCTCCTGCTCCCTCTCCCTCAACTGCTCCTTCTCCGTCTCCTGCTCCTTCCCCTCCTCCTGATGCTTCTCGTCTTCCTGATCCTTCTCGTCTTCCTGATCCTTCTCGTCTTCCTGATCCTTCTCGTCTTCCTGATCCTTCTCGTGCTCCTGCTCCTTCTCGTCCTCCTGCTCCTTCCGCAACTCCTGCTCAACCTCCTCCTGCTCCATCTCCTGCTCCTACTCAACCTCCACCTCCTGCTCCTTCTCCGACTCCTTCTCAACCTCCTCCTGCTCCTTCTCCTCCTCCTCATCAACTTCCTCCTGATCGTTCGCCTTCTGATACTCAACCACCTCCTCCTGCTCCGCCTCCCGCTCCTGTTCCTTCTCCACCTCCTGCATCTTCTCCCTCTCCTGCACCTTCATCCCTCCTGCACCTTCTCACCTCCTGCACCTTCTCCTCCACCTGCTCCTTCTCCTCCTCCTGCTCCGTCTCCACTTCATGCTCCTTCTCCCGCTCCTGCTCCAACTTCCGCTTCTGCTCCTTCTCCCGCTTCTGCTCCTTCTGCCGCATCTGCTCCTTCTCCTCCTGCCGCTACTTCTCCTCCTGCTGCTTCTTCTCCTCCTGCTGCAACGTCTCCACCTCCTTCTCCTACTCCTTCTCCACCTCATTCTCCTGCTCCTTCTCCACCTCCTGCTCCTTCTCCACTCCTGCTCATTCACCACCTCATGCTCCTTGTCTCCCTCCTCCTCCTTCTCCTCCTTCTGCTCCTTCTCCACGTCCTGCTCCTTCTCTCCCTCCTGCTCCTTCTCCACCTCCTGCTCCTTCTCCACCTCGTGCTCCTTCCCCACCTCCTGCTCCTTCTCCACCTCCTGCTCCGTCGCCACTTCATGCTCCTTCTCCCGCTCCTGCTCCAACTTCCGCTTTTGCTCCTTCTCCCGCTTCTGCTCCTTCTGCCGCATCTGCTCATTCTCCTCCTGCCGCTACTTCTCCTCCTCCTGCTTCTTCTCCTCCTGCTGCAACGTCTCCACCTCCTTCTCCTACTCCTTCTCCACCTTCTTCTCCTGCTCCTTCTCCACCTCCTGCTCCTTCTCCACTCCTGCTCATTCACCACCTCCTGCTCCTTGTCTCCCTCCTCCTCCTTCTCCTCCTCCTGCTCCTTCTCCACGTCCTGGTTCTTCTCTCCTCCTGCTCCTTCTCCACCTCCTGCTCCTTCTCATCCTCCTCCTCCTGCTCCTTCTCCACCTTCTGCTCAACCTCCACCAACTGCTCCTCCTCCACCTGCTCCTCCAGCTCCATCTTCTCCTCCAGCTGAACCTTCTCCTCCTGCTCCTTCTGCACTCCGCTCCTTCTCCACCTCCTGCTCCTTCTCCACTCCTGCTCATTCACCACCTCCTGCTCCTTGTCTCCCTCCTCCTCCTTCTCCTCCTCCTGCTCCTTCTCCACGTCCTGCTTCTTCTCTCCTCCTTCTCCTTCTCCACCTCCTGCTCCTTCTCCTCCTCCCCCTCCTGCTCCTTCTCCACCTCCTGCTCGTTCTCCCCTCCTGCTCCTTCTCCCCCTCCTGATCCTTCTCCCCTTCCTGCTCAAACTCCTCCTCCTGCTCCTTCTCCACCTCCTGCTGATAATCAACCTGCTGCTCAACCTCCACCTGCTCGTTTTCCTCCTCCTCCTCCTGCTCCTTCAGCTCCTCCAGCTCTCCCTCCTCCTCTTGCTCAATCTCCTCCTCCTCCTTGTTCTCCACCCCTGCTCCTTCTCCACCTCCTCATCATTCTCCACCTCCTGCTCCTTCTCGGCTTTTGCTCAAACTCCTCCTCCTGCTCCTTCTCCACTTCATGCTCCTTATCCCGCTCCTGCTCCTACTCCTGCTGGTGGTCCTTCACCCGCTTCTGCTCCGTCTCCTCCTGCTGCTACTTCTCCTCCTGCTGCTTCTTCTGCTCCTGCTGCTACTTCTCCATCTCCTTCTCCAGCTCCTTCTCCTTCTCCTGCTGCTTGTCCACCTCCTGCTCCTTGTCCACCTCAAGCGCATTTTCGCCCTCCTGCTGCATCTCGCCCACGTGCTGCTTCTCGACCTCCTGCTCCTTCTCGTCCTCCTGCTCCTTCTCCACCTCCTACTCCTACTCCACACCTGCTCATTCACCAACTCCAGCTCCTTTTTCTCCTTCTTCTCTTGCTCCTGCTCCTTCTCCACCTCCTGCTGCTTGTCTCCGTCCTCCTCCTTCTCTCCCTCCTTCTCCTTCTCCACCTCCTGCTCGTTCTCCTTCTCTTGCTCCTTCTCCACCTCCTGCTCCTTCTCCTCATCTTGCGCCTTCTTCTTCTACTTCTTCGCCTCCTTTTGCTTCTACTCCTCCTCCTGCTCCTTTTTCTTCTCCTGCTCCTCCTCCACTCCTGCTCCATCTCCACCTCCTGATCCTTCTCCTCCTCCTGATTCTTCTCCACCTCCTGCTCATTCTCCACCTCCCGCACCTTCTCCACCTCCTGCTCCTTCTTCTACTCCTGCTTCTGCTCATCCTCCTGCTTCTTCTCCAACTCCTTCTCTACTCCCCCTCCTGGTCCTTCTTCGCCTCCTGCTCCTTCTCGACCTATTGCTTCTTCTCCACATCCTGTTCCTTCTCCTCCTCCTCCTTCTCCACCTCCTTCTCCTCCTCCTGCTCCTTGTCCATCTCCTGCTCCTTCTCCACCTCCTGCTCCTTCTCCTCATCTTGCGCCTTCTCCACCTCCTGCTCCTTCTCCACCTCCTGGTCCTTCTCCTCATCTTGCGCCTTCTCCACCTTCTGCTCATTCTCCTACTCCTGCTCCTCCTCCTGCTTCTGCTCCTTCACCCGCTTCTGCTCCGTCTCCTCCTGCTGTTACTTCTCCTCCTGCTGCTTCTTCTGCTCCTGCTGCTACTTCTCCATCTCCTTCTCCTGCTCCTTCTCCACCTCATGCTCCATCTCCACTCCTGCTCATTCACAATCTCCTGTTCCTTCTTCTCCTCCTTCTCCTCCTCCTGCTCCTTCTCCACCTCCTGCTCCTTGTCTCCCTCCTGCTCCTTCTCCACCTCCTGCTCCTTCTCCACCTCCTGCTCCTTCTCCTCTTCTTGCTCCATCTCGTCCTCCTGATCATTCTCGTCCTCCTGCTCATTCGCCCCCTCTTGCTCTTGCTTTGCATCCCACTCCTTCTCCGCCTCCTGCTCCTTCTCCCCCTCCCGCTCCATCTCTACCTCCTGCTCCTTTTCCCCGTCCTGCTCCTTCTCCACCTCCTGCTCACTCTCCCCCTCCTGCTCACTCTCCCCCTCCTGCTCCTTCTCCTCGTCCCGCTCAACCTCCTCCTCCTGCTCCTTCTCCACCTCCTGCTCCTTCTCCACCTCCTGCTTCTTCTCCACCTCCTGCTCCTTCTCCAGCTCCTGCTCCTTCTCCACCTCCTGCTCCTTCTCCACCTCCTGCTCCTTCTCCACCTCCTGCTCCTCCTCCTTTATCTCCTGCTCCTTCTCCACCTCCTGCTCATTTTCCATATCCAGCTCCACCTCCACATCCTGCTCCTTCTCCACCTCATGATCCTTCTCCAACTACTGCTCCTTCTCCTCCTCCTTCTCCTCCAACTGTTCATTCTCCACCTCCTGCTCCTTCTCCACCTCCTGCTCCTTCTCCAACTCCTGCTCCTTCTCCACCGACTGCTCCATCTTCACCTCCAGCTGGACCTCCTCCTCCTGCTCCTTCTCCACTCCGCTCCATCTCCACCTCCTGCTCCTTCTCCACCTCCTGCTCCTTCTCCAACTCCTCCTCCCCCTCCTGCTCCTTCTCCACCTCCTGCTCCTTCTCCCCTCCGGCTCCTTCTGCCCCTCCTGGTCCTTCTCCCCTTCCTGCTCAAACTCCTCCTCCTTCTCCTTCTCCACCTCCTGCTCATTCTCAACCTGCTGCTCAACCTCCACCTGCTCGTTTTCCTCCTCCTCCTCCTGCTCCTTCAGCTCCTCCAGCACTCCCTCCTCCTCTTGCTCAATCTCCTCCTCCTCCTTGTTCTCCACCCCTGCTCCTTCTCCACCTCCTCATCATTCTCCACCTCCTGCTCCTTCTCGGCTTTTGCTCAAACTCCTCCTCCTGCTCCTTCTCCACTTCATGCTCCTTCTCCCGCTCCTGCTCCTACTCCTGCTTGTGCTCCATCACCCGCTTCTGCTCCGTCTCCTCCTGCTGCTAATTCTCCTCCTGCTGCTTCTCCTGCTCCTTCTCCACCTCCGGCTCCTTCTCTTCTCCTGCTCATTCACCACCTCCTGTTCCTTCTTCTCCTCCTTCTCCTCCTCCTGGTCCTTCTCCACCTCCTGCTCCTTCTCCACCTCCTGCTCCTTCTCCTCTTCCTGCTCCTTCTCCACCCCCTGCTCCACCTCCTTGTGCTCCTTCTCCGCCTCCTGCTCCTTCTCCGCCTCCTGCTCCGCCTCCTGCTCCTTCTCCGCCTCCTGCTCCTTCTCCGCCTCCCGCTCCTTCTCCGCCTCCTGCTCCTTCTCCGCCTCCTGCTCATACCCCTCCTCCTGCACCTTCTCACCATCCTGCTCCTGCTTTGCCTCCTGCTCATTCGCCCCGTTCTGTTCCTTCGCCCCCTCCTGCTCCTTCTCCACCTTCTGCTCCGACTCTACATCCTGCTCATTCTACCCCTCCTGTTCCATCTCGTCGCCCAGCTCAACTTCCACCATCTGCTCCTTCTCCACTTCTGCTCCTTCTCCACCTCCTGCTCCTTCTTCTCTTCCTGCTCCTTCTTCTCTTCCTGCTCCTTCTTCTCTCCCTGCTCCTTCTCCTCCTCCTGCTCCTTCTCCTCCTCCTGCTCCTTCTCCTCCTCCTGCTCCTTCTCCACCTCCTGCTCCTTCTCCGCCTCCTGCTCCTTCTATGCCTCCCGCTCCTCCTCCGCCTACTGCTCGTTCACACCCTCCTGATCATTCTCGCCGTCGAGCCCCTCCTCCACCTCCTGCTCCCTCTCCCTCAACTGCTCCTTCTCCGTCTCCTGCTCCTTCCCCTCCTCCTGATGCTTCTCGTCTTCCTGATCCTTCTCGTCTTCCTGATCCTTCTCGTGCTCCTGCTCCTTCTCGTCCTCCTGCTCCTTCCACAACTCCTGCTCAACCTCCTCCTGCTCCATCTCCTGCTCCTACTCAACCTCCACCTCCTGCTCCTTCTCCGACTCCTTCTCAACCTCCTCCTGCTCCTTCTCCTCCTCCTCATCAACTTCCTCCTGATCGTTCGCCTTCTGATACTCAACCTCCTCCTCCTGCTCCGCCTCCCGCTCCTGTTCCTTCTCCACCTCCTGCATCTTCTCCCTCTCCTGCACCTTCATCCCTCCTGCACCTTCTCACCTCCTGCACCTTCTCCTCCACCTGCTCCTTCTCCTCCTCCTGCTCCGTCTCCACTTCATGCTCCTTCTCCCGCTCCTGCTCCAACTTCCGCTTCTGCTCCTTCTCCCGCTTCTGCTCCTTCTGCCGCATCTGCTCCTTCTCCTCCTGCCGCTACTTCTCCTCCTGCTGCTTCTTCTCCTCCTGCTGCAACGTCTCCACCTCCTTCTCCTACTCCTTCTCCACCTCATTCTCCTGCTCCTTCTCCACCTCCTGCTCCTTCTCCACTCCTGCTCATTCACCACCTCCTGCTCCTTGTCTCCCTCCTCCTCCTTCTCCTCCTTCTGCTCCTTCTCCACGTCCTGCTCCTTCTCTCCCTCCTGCTCCTTCTCCACCTCCTGCTCCTTCTCCACCTCGTGCTCCTTCCCCACCTCCTGCTCCTTCTCCACCTCCTGCTCCGTCGCCACTTCATGCTCCTTCTCCCGCTCCTGCTCCAACTTCCGCTTTTGCTCCTTCTCCCGCTTCTGCTCCTTCTGCCGCATCTGCTCATTCTCCTCCTGCCGCTACTTCTCCTCCTCCTGCTTCTTCTCCTCCTGCTGCAACGTCTCCACCTCCTTCTCCTACTCCTTCTCCACCTCCTTCTCCTGCTCCTTCTCCACCTCCTGCTCCTTCTCCACTCCTGCTCATTCACCACCTCCTGCTCCTTGTCTCCCTCCTCCTCCTTCTCCTCCTCCTGCTCCTTCTCCACGTCCTGGTTCTTCTCTCCTCCTGCTCCTTCTCCACCTCCTGCTCCTTCTCATCCTCCTCCTCCTGCTCCTTCTCCACCTTCTGCTCAACCTCCACCAACTGCTCCTCCTCCACCTGCTCCTCCAGCTCCATCTTCTCCTCCAGCTGAACCTTCTCCTCCTGCTCCTTCTGCACTCCGCTCCTTCTCCACCTCCTGCTCCTTCTCCACTCCTGCTCATTCACCACCTCCTGCTCCTTGTCTCCCTCCTCCTCCTTCTCCTCCTCCTGCTCCTTCTCCACGTCCTGCTTCTTCTCTCCTCCTTCTCCTTCTCCACCTCCTGCTCCTTCTCCTCCTCCCCCTCCTGCTCCTTCTCCACCTCCTGCTCGTTCTCCCCTCCTGCTCCTTCTCCCCCTCCTGATCCTTCTCCCCTTCCTGCTCAAACTCCTCCTCCTGCTCCTTCTCCACCTCCTGCTGATAATCAACCTGCTGCTCAACCTCCACCTGCTCGTTTTCCTCCTCCTCCTCCTGCTCCTTCAGCTCCTCCAGCTCTCCCTCCTCCTCTTGCTCAATCTCCTCCTCCTCCTTGTTCTCCACCCCTGCTCCTTCTCCACCTCCTCATCATTCTCCACCTCCTGCTCCTTCTCGGCTTTTGCTCAAACTCCTCCTCCTGCTCCTTCTCCACTTCATGCTCCTTATCCCGCTCCTGCTCCTACTCCTGCTGGTGCTCCTTCACCCGCTTCTGCTCCGTCTCCTCCTGCTGCTACTTCTCCTCCTGCTGCTTCTTCTGCTCCTGCTGCTACTTCTCCATCTCCTTCTCCAGCTCCTTCTCCTTCTCCTGCTGCTTGTCCACCTCCTGCTCCTTGTCCACCTCAAGCGCATTTTCGCCCTCCTGCTGCATCTCGCCCACGTGCTGCTTCTCGACCTCCTGCTCCTTCTCGTCCTCCTGCTCCTTCTCCACCTCCTACTCCTACTCCACACCTGCTCATTCACCAACTCCAGCTCCTTTTTCTCCTTCTTCTCTTGCTCCTGCTCCTTCTCCACCTCCTGCTGCTTGTCTCCGTCCTCCTCCTTCTCTCCCTCCTTCTCCTTCTCCACCTCCTGCTCGTTCTCCTTCTCTTGCTCCTTCTCCACCTCCTGCTCCTTCTCCTCATCTTGCGCCTTCTTCTTCTACTTCTTCGCCTCCTTTTGCTTCTACTCCTCCTCCTGCTCCTTTTTCTTCTCCTGCTCCTCCTCCACTCCTGCTCCATCTCCACCTCCTGATCCTTCTCCTCCTCCTGATTCTTCTCCACCTCCTGCTCATTCTCCACCTCCCGCACCTTCTCCACCTCCTGCTCCTTCTTCTACTCCTGCTTCTGCTCATCCTCCTGCTTCTTCTCCAACTCCTTCTCTACTCCCCCTCCTGGTCCTTCTTCGCCTCCTGCTCCTTCTCGACCTATTGCTTCTTCTCCACATCCTGTTCCTTCTCCTCCTCCTCCTTCTCCACCTCCTTCTCCTCCTCCTGCTCCTTGTCCATCTCCTGCTCCTTCTCCACCTCCTGCTCCTTCTCCTCATCTTGCGCCTTCTCCACCTCCTGCTCCTTCTCCACCTCCTGGTCCTTCTCCTCATCTTGCACCTTCTCCACCTTCTGCTCATTCTCCTACTCCTGCTCCTCCTCCTGCTTCTGGTCCTTCACCCGCTTCTGCTCCGTCTCCTCCTGCTGTTACTTCTCCTCCTGCTGCTTCTTCTGCTCCTGCTGCTACTTCTCCATCTCCTTCTCCTGCTCCTTCTCCACCTCATGCTCCATCTCCACTCCTGCTCATTCACAATCTCCTGTTCCTTCTTCTCCTCCTTCTCCTCCTCCTGCTCCTTCTCCACCTCCTGCTCCTTGTCTCCCTCCTGCTCCTTCTCCACCTCCTTCTCCTTCTCCACCTCCTGCTCCTTCTCCTCTTCTTGCTCCATCTCGTCCTCCTGATCATTCTCGTCCTCCTGCTCATTCGCCCCCTCTTGCTCTTGCTTTGCATCCCACTCCTTCTCCGCCTCCTGCTCCTTCTCCCCCTCCCGCTCCATCTCTACCTCCTGCTCCTTTTCCCCGTCCTGCTCCTTCTCCACCTCCTGCTCACTCTCCCCCTCCTGCTCACTCTCCCCCTCCTGCTCCTTCTCCTCGTCCCGCTCAACCTCCTCCTCCTGCTCCTTCTCCACCTCCTGCTCCTTCTCCACCTCCTGCTTCTTCTCCACCTCCTGCTCCTTCTCCACCTCCTGCTCCTTCTCCACCTCCTGCTCCTTCTCCAACTCCTGCTCCTTCTCCACCTCCTGCTCCTCCTCCTTTATCTCCTGCTCCTTCTCCACCTCCTGCTCATTTTCCATATCCAGCTCCACCTCCACATCCTGCTCCTTCTCCACCTCATGATCCTTCTCCAACTACTGCTCCTTCTCCTCCTCCTCCTTCTCCTCCAACTGTTCATTCTCCACCTCCTGCTCCTTCTCCACCTCCTGCTCCTTCTCCAACTCCTGCTCCTTCTCCACCGACTGCTCCATCTTCACCTCCAGCTGGACCTCCTCCTCCTGCTCCTTCTCCACTCCGCTCCATCTCCACCTCCTGCTCCTTCTCCACCTCCTGCTCCTTCTCCAACTCCTCCTCCTCCTCCCCCTCCTGCTCCTTCTCCACCTCCTGCTCCTTCTCCCCTCCGGCTCCTTCTGCCCCTCCTGGTCCTTCTCCCCTTCCTGCTCAAACTCCTCCTCCTTCTCCTTCTCCACCTCCTGCTCATTCTCAACCTGCTGCTCAACCTCCACCTGCTCGTTTTCCTCCTCCTCCTCCTGCTCCTTCAGCTCCTCCAGCTCTCCCTCCTCCTCTTGCTCAATCTCCTCATCCTCCTTGTTCTCCACCCCTGGTCCTTCTCCACCTCCTCATCATTCTCCACCTCCTGCTCCTTCTCGGCTTTTGCTCAAACTCCTCCTCCTGCTCCTTCTCCACTTCATGCTCCTTCTCCCGCTCCTGCTCCTACTCCTGCTTGTGCTCCATCACCCGCTTCTGCTCCGTCTCCTCCTGCTGCTAATTCTCCTCCTGCTGCTTCTTCTGCTCCTGCTGCTACTTCTCCATCTCCTTCTCCTGCTCCTTCTCCTCTTCCTGCTCCTTCTCCACCCCCTGCTCCACCTCCTTGTGCTCCTTCTCCGCCTCCTGCTCCTTCTCCGCCTCCTGCTCCGCCTCCTGCTCCTTCTCCGCCTCCTGCTCCTTCTCCGCCTCCTGCTCCTTCTCCGCCTCCCGCTCCTTCTCCGCCTCCTTCTCCTTCTCCGCCTCCTGCTCCTTCTCCGCCTCCTGCTCATACCCCTCCTCCTGCACCTTCTCACCATCCTGCTCCTGCTTTGCCTCCTGCTCATTCGCCCCGTTCTGTTCCTTCGCCCCCTCCTGCTCCTTCTCCACCTATAGCTCCTTCTCCACCTTCTGCTCCGACTCGACATCCTGCTCATTCTACCCCTCCTGTTCCATCTCGTCGCCCAGCTCAACTTCCACCATCTGCTCCTTCTCCACTTCTGCTCCTTCTCCACCTCCTGCTCCTTCTTCTCTTCCTGCTCCTTCTTCTCTTCCTGCTCCTTCTTCTCTCCCTGCTCCTTCTCCTCCTCCTGCTCCTTCTCCTCCTCCTGCTCCTTCTCCTCCTCCTGCTCCTTCTCCACCTCCTGCTCCTTCTCCGCCTCCTGCTCCTTCTCCGCCTCCTGCTCCTTCTATGCCTCCCGCTCCTCCTCCGCCTACTGCTCGTTCACACCCTCCTGATCAATCTCGCCGTCGAGCCCCTCCTCCACCTCCTGCTCCCTCTCCCTCAACTGCTCCTTCTCCGTCTCCTGCTCCTTCCCCTCCTCCTGATGCTTCTCGTCTTCCTGATCCTTCTCGTCTTCCTGATCCTTCTCGTCTTCCTGATCCTTCTCGTCTTCCTGCTCCTTCTCGTGCTCCTGCTCCTTCTCGTCCTCCTGCTCCTTCCGCAACTCCTGCTCAACCTCCTCCTGCTCCATCTCCTGCTCCTACTCAACCTCCACCTCCTGCTCCTTCTCCGACTCCTGCTCAACCTCCTCCTGCTCCTTCTCCTCCTCCTCATCAACTTCCTCCTGATCGTTCGCCTTCTGATACTCAACCTCCTCCTCCTGCTCCGCCTCCCGCTCCTGTTCCTTCTCCACCTCCTGCATCTTCTCCCTCTCCTGCACCTTCATCCCTCCTGCACCTTCTCACCTCCTGCACCTTCTCCTCCACCTGCTCCTTCTCCTCCTCCTGCTCCGTCTCCACTTCATGCTCCTTCTCCCGCTCCTGCTCCAACTTCCGCTTCTGCTCCTTCTCCCGCTTCTGCTCCTTCTGCCGCATCTGCTCCTTCTCCTCCTGCCGCTACTTCTCCTCCTGCTGCTTCTTCTCCTCCTGCTGCAACGTCTCCACCTCCTTCTCCTACTCCTTCTCCACCTCATTCTCCTGCTCCTTCTCCACCTCCTGCTCCTTCTCCACTCCTGCTCATTCACCACCTCCTGCTCCTTGTCTCCCTCCTCCTCCTTCTCCTCCTTCTGCTCCTTCTCCACGTCCTGCTCCTTCTCTCCCTCCTGCTCCTTCTCCACCTCCTGCTCCTTCTCCACCTCGTGCTCCTTCCCCACCTCCTGCTCCTTCTCCACCTCCTGCTCCGTCGCCACTTCATGCTCCTTCTCCCGCTCCTGCTCCAACTTCCGCTTTTGCTCCTTCTCCCGCTTCTGCTCCTTCTGCCGCATCTGCTCATTCTCCTCCTGCCGCTACTTCTCCTCCTCCTGCTTCTTCTCCTCCTGCTGCAACGTCTCCACCTCCTTCTCCTACTCCTTCTCCACCTCCTTCTCCTGCTCCTTCTCCACCTCCTGCTCCTTCTCCACTCCTGCTCATTCACCACCTCCTGCTCCTTGTCTCCCTCCTCCTCCTTCTCCTCCTCCTGCTCCTTCTCCACGTCCTGGTTCTTCTCTCCTCCTGCTCCTTCTCCACCTCCTGCTCCTTCTCATCCTCCTCCTCCTGCTCCTTCTCCACCTTCTGCTCAACCTCCACCAACTGCTCCTCCTCCACCTGCTCCTCCAGCTCCATCTTCTCCTCCAGCTGAACCTTCTCCTCCTGCTCCTTCTGCACTCCGCTCCTTCTCCACCTCCTGCTCCTTCTCCACTCCTGCTCATTCACCACCTCCTGCTCCTTGTCTCCCTCCTCCTCCTTCTCCTCCTCCTGCTCCTTCTCCACGTCATGCTTCTTCTCTCCTCCTTCTCCTTCTCCACCTCCTGCTCCTTCTCCTCCTCCCCCTCCTGCTCCTTCTCCACCTCCTGCTCGTTCTCCCCTCCTTCTCCTTCTCCCCCTCCTGATCCTTCTCCCCTTCCTGCTCAAACTCCTCCTCCTGCTCCTTCTCCACCTCCTGCTGATAATCAACCTGCTGCTCAACCTCCACCTGCTCGTTTTCCTCCTCCTCCTCCTGCTCCTTCAGCTCCTCCAGCTCTCCCTCCTCCTCTTGCTCAATCTCCTCCTCCTCCTTGTTCTCCACCCCTGGTCCTTCTCCACCTCCTCATCATTCTCCACCTCCTGCTCCTTCTCGGCTTTTGCTCAAACTCCTCCTCCTGCTCCTTGTCCACTTCATGCTCCTTCTCCCGCTCCTGCTCCTACTCCTGCTTGTGCTCCATCACCCGCTTCTGCTCCGTCTCCTCCTGCTGCTAATTCTCCTCCTGCTGCTTCTTCTGCTCCTGCTGCTACTTCTCCATCTCCTTCTCCTGCTCCTTCTCCACCTCCGGCTCCTTCTCTTCTCCTGCTCATTCACCACCTCCTGTTCCTTCTTCTCCTCCTTCTCCTCCTCCTGGTCCTTCTCCACCTCCTGCTCCTTCTCCACCTCCTGCTCCTTCTCCTCTTCCTGCTCCTTCTCCACCCCCTGCTCCACCTCCTTGTGCTCCTTCTCCGCCTCCTGCTCCTTCTCCGCCTCCTGCTCCGCCTCCTGCTCATTCTCCGCCTCCTGCTCCTTCTCCGCCTCCCGCTCCTTCTCCGCCTCCTTCTCCTTCTCCGCCTCCTGCTCCTTCTCCGCCTCCTGCTCATACCCCTCCTCCTGCACCTTCTCACCATCCTGCTCCTGCTTTGCCTCCTGCTCATTCGCCCCGTTCTGTTCCTTCGCCCCCTCCTGCTCCTTCTCCACCTCTAGCTCCTTCTCCACCTTCTGCTCCGACTCGACATCCTGCTCATTCTACCCCTCCTGTTCCATCTCGTCGCCCAGCTCAACTTCCACCATCTGCTCCTTCTCCACTTCTGCTCCTTCTCCACCTCCTGCTCCGTCTTCTCTTCCTGCTCCTTCTTCTCTTCCTGCTCCTTCTTCTCTCCCTGCTCCTTCTCCTCCTCCTGCTCCTTCTCCTCCTCCTGCTCCTTCTCCTCCTCCTGCTCCTTCTCCACCTCCTGCTCCTTCTCCGCCTCCTGCTCCTTCTCTGCCTCCTGCTCCTTCTATGCCTCCCGCTCCTCCTCCGCCTACTGCTCGTTCACACCCTCCTGATCAATCTCGCCGTCGAGCCCCTCCTCCACCTCCTGCTCCCTCTCCCTCAACTGCTCCTTCTCCGTCTCCTGCTCCTTCCCCTCCTCCTGATGCTTCTCGTCTTCCTGATCCTTCTCGTCTTCCTGATCCTTCTCGTCTTCCTGATCCTTCTCGTCTTCCTGCTCCTTCTCGTGCTCCTGCTCCTTCTCGTCCTCCTGCTCCTTCCGCAACTCCTGCTCAACCTCCTCCTGCTCCATCTCCTGCTCCTACTCAACCTCCACCTCCTGCTCCTTCTCCGACTCCTGCTCAACCTCCTCCTGCTCCTTCTCCTCCTCCTCATCAACTTCCTCCTGATCGTTCGCCTTCTGATACTCAACCTCCTCCTCCTGCTCCGCCTCCCGCTCCTGTTCCTTCTCCACCTCCTGCATCTTCTCCCTCTCCTGCACCTTCATCCCTCCTGCACCTTCTCACCTCCTGCACCTTCTCCTCCACCTGCTCCTTCTCCTCCTCCTGCTCCGTCTCCACTTCATGCTCCTTCTCCCGCTCCTGCTCCAACTTCCGCTTCTGCTCCTTCTCCCGCTTCTACTCCTTCTGCCGCATCTGCTCCTTCTCCTCCTGCCGCTACTTCTCCTCCTGCTGCTTCTTCTCCTCCTGCTGCAACGTCTCCACCTCCTTCTCCTACTCCTTCTCCACCTCATTCTCCTGCTCCTTCTCCACCTCCTGCTCCTTCTCCACTCCTGCTCATTCACCACCTCCTGCTCCTTGTCTCCCTCCTCCTCCTTCTCCTCCTTCTGCTCCTTCTCCACGTCCTGCTCCTTCTCTCCCTCCTGCTCCTTCTCCACCTCCTGCTCCTTCTCCACCTCGTGCTCCTTCCCCACCTCCTGCTCCTTCTCCACCTCCTGCTCCGTCGCCACTTCATGCTCCTTCTCCCGCTCCTGCTCCAACTTCCGCTTTTGCTCCTTCTCCCGCTTCTGCTCCTTCTGCCGCATCTGCTCATTCTCCTCCTGCCGCTACTTCTCCTCCTCCTGCTTCTTCTCCTCCTGCTGCAACGTCTCCACCTCCTTCTCCTACTCCTTCTCCACCTCCTTCTCCTGCTCCTTCTCCACCTCCTGCTCCTTCTCCACTCCTGCTCATTCACCACCTCCTGCTCCTTGTCTCCCTCCTCCTCCTTCTCCTCCTCCTGCTCCTTCTCCACGTCCTGGTTCTTCTCTCCTCCTGCTCCTTCTCCACCTCCTGCTCCTTCTCATCCTCCTCCTCCTGCTCCTTCTCCACCTTCTGCTCAACCTCCACCAACTGCTCCTCCTCCACCTGCTCCTCCAGCTCCATCTTCTCCTCCAGCTGAACCTTCTCCTCCTGCTCCTTCTGCACTCCGCTCCTTCTCCACCTCCTGCTCCTTCTCCACTCCTGCTCATTCACCACCTCCTGCTCCTTGTCTCCCTCCTCCTCCTTCTCCTCCTCCTGCTCCTTCTCCACGTCCTGCTTCTTCTCTCCTCCTTCTCCTTCTCCACCTCCTGCTCCTTCTCCTCCTCCCCCTCCTGCTCCTTCTCCACCTCCTGCTCGTTCTCCCCTCCTGCTCCTTCTCCCCCTCCTGATCCTTCTCCCCTTCCTGCTCAAACTCCTCCTCCTGCTCCTTCTCCACCTCCTGCTGATAATCAACCTGCTGCTCAACCTCCACCTGCTCGTTTTCCTCCTCCTCCTCCTGCTCCTTCAGCTCCTCCAGCTCTCCCTCCTCCTCTTGCTCAATCTCCTCCTCCTCCTTGTTCTCCACCCCTGCTCCTTCTCCACCTCCTCATCATTCTCCACCTCCTGCTCCTTCTCGGCTTTTGCTCAAACTCCTCCTCCTGCTCCTTCTCCACTTCATGCTCCTTATCCCGCTCCTGCTCCTACTCCTGCTGGTGCTCCTTCACCCGCTTCTGCTCCGTCTCCTCCTGCTGCTACTTCTCCTCCTGCTGCTTCTTCTGCTCCTGCTGCTACTTCTCCATCTCCTTCTCCAGCTCCTTCTCCTTCTCCTGCTGCTTGTCCACCTCCTGCTCCTTGTCCACCTCAAGCGCATTTTCGCCCTCCTGCTGCATCTCGCCCACGTGCTGCTTCTCGACCTCCTGCTCCTTCTCGTCCTCCTGCTCCTTCTCCACCTCCTACTCCTACTCCACACCTGCTCATTCACCAACTCCAGCTCCTTTTTCTCCTTCTTCTCTTGCTCCTGCTCCTTCTCCACCTCCTGCTGCTTGTCTCCGTCCTCCTCCTTCTCTCCCTCCTTCTCCTTCTCCACCTCCTGCTCATTCTCCTTCTCTTGCTCCTTCACCACCTCCTGCTCCTTCTCCTCATCTTGCGCCTTCTTCTTCTACTTCTTCGCCTCCTTTTGCTTCTACTCCTCCTCCTGCTCCTTTTTCTTCTCCTGCTCCTCCTCCACTCCTGCTCCATCTCCACCTCCTGATCCTACTCCTCCTCCTGATTCTTCTCCACCTCCTGCTCATTCTCCACCTCCCGCACCTTCTCCACCTCCTGCTCCTTCTTCTACTCCTGCTTCTGCTCATCCTCCTGCTTCTTCTCCAACTCCTTCTCTACTCCCCCTCCTGGTCCTTCTTCGCCTCCTGCTCCTTCTCGACCTATTGCTTCTTCTCCACATCCTGTTCCTTCTCCTCCTCCTCCTTCTCCACCTCCTTCTCCTCCTCCTGCTCCTTGTCCATCTCCTGCTCCTTCTCCACCTCCTGCTCCTTCTCCTCATCTTGCGCCTTCTCCACCTCCTGCTCCTTCTCCACCTCCTGGTCCTTCTCCTCATCTTGCGCCTTCTCCACCTTCTGCTCATTCTCCTACTCCTGCTCCTCCTCCTGCTTCTGCTCCTTCACCCGCTTCTGCTCCGTCTCCTCCTGCTGTTACTTCTCCTCCTGCTGCTTCTTCTGCTCCTGCTGCTACTTCTCCATCTCCTTCTCCTGCTCCTTCTCCACCTCATGCTCCATCTCCACTCCTGCTCATTCACAATCTCCTGTTCCTTCTTCTCCTCCTTCTCCTCCTCCTGCTCCTTCTCCACCTTCTGCTCCTTCTCCCCTTCCTGCCCAAACTCCTCCTCCTGCTCCTTCTCCACCTCCTGCTCATTCTCAACCTGCTGCTCAACCTCCACCTGCTCGTTTTCCTCCTCCTCCTCCTGCTCCTTCAGCTTCTCCAGCTCTCCCTCCTACTCTTGCTCAATCTCCTCCTCCTCCTTGTTCTCCACCCCTGCTCCTTCTCCACCTCCTGCGCCTTCTTCACCTCTTGCTCCTTTTCCTCCTCCTGCTCCTTCTCCAGCTCCTTCTCCTCCTCCTGCTGCTTGTCCACCTCCTGCTCCTTGTCCACCTCCTGTGCATTTTCGCCCTCCTGCTGCATCTCGCCCACATGCTGCTTCTCGACCTGCTGTTGCTTTTCGCCCTCCTGCTCCTTCTCCACCTCCTGCTCCTTCTCCACACCTGCACATTCACCACCTCCTGCTCCTTCTTCTCCTCCTTCTCTTCCTCCTGCTCCTTCTCCACCTCCTGCTCCTTCTCCTTCTCTTGCTCCTTCTGCACCTCCTGCTCCTTCTCCTCATCTTGCGCCTTCTCCTTCTACTTCTTCGCCTCCTTTTGCTTCTACTCCTCCTCCTGCTCCTTTTTCTTCTCCTGCTCCTACTCCACTCCTGCTCCATCTCCACCTCCTGCTACTTCTCCTCCTCCTGCTCATTTTCCTCCTCCTGATCCTTCTCCTCCTCCTGATCCTTCTCCTCCTCCTGCTCCTTGTCCATCTCCTGCTCCTTCTCCACCTCCTGCTCCTTCTCCTCATCTTGCGCCTTCTCCACCTCCTGCTCCTTCTCCACCTCCTGGTCCTTCTCCTCATCTTGCGCCTTCTCCACCTTCTGCTCATTCTCCTACTCCTGCTCCTCCTCCTGCTTCTGCTCCTTCACCCGCTTCTGCTCCGTCTCCTCCTGCTGTTACTTCTCCTCCTGCTGCTTCTTCTGCTCCTGCTGCTACTTCTCCATCTCCTTCTCCTGCTCCTTCTCCACCTCATGCTCCATCTCCACTCCTGCTCATTCACAATCTCCTGTTCCTTCTTCTCCTCCTTCTCCTCCTCCTGCTCCTTCTCCACCTTCTGCTCCTTCTCCCCTTCCTGCCCAAACTCCTCCTCCTGCTCCTTCTCCACCTCCTGCTCATTCTCAACCTGCTGCTCAACCTCCACCTGCTCGTTTTCCTCCTCCTCCTCCTGCTCCTTCAGCTTCTCCAGCTCTCCCTCCTACTCTTGCTCAATCTCCTCCTCCTCCTTGTTCTCCACCCCTGCTCCTTCTCCACCTCCTGCGCCTTCTTCACCTCTTGCTCCTTTTCCTCCTCCTGCTCCTTCTCCAGCTCCTTCTCCTCCTCCTGCTGCTTGTCCACCTCCTGCTCCTTGTCCACCTCCTGTGCATTTTCGCCCTCCTGCTGCATCTCGCCCACATGCTGCTTCTCGACCTGCTGTTGCTTTTCGCCCTCCTGCTCCTTCTCCACCTCCTGCTCCTTCTCCACACCTGCACATTCACCACCTCCTGCTCCTTCTTCTCCTCCTTCTCTTCCTCCTGCTCCTTCTCCACCTCCTGCTCCTTCTCCTTCTCTTGCTCCTTCTGCACCTCCTGCTCCTTCTCCTCATCTTGCGCCTTCTCCTTCTACTTCTTCGCCTCCTTTTGCTTCTACTCCTCCTCCTGCTCCTTTTTCTTCTCCTGCTCCTACTCCACTCCTGCTCCATCTCCACCTCCTGCTACTTCTCCTCCTCCTGCTCATTTTCCTCCTCCTGATCCTTCTCCTCCTCCTGATCCTTCTCCTCCTCCTGCTCCTTGTCCATCTCCTGCTCCTTCTCCACCTCCTGCTCCTTCTCCTCATCTTGCGCCTTCTCCACCTCCTGCTCCTTATCCACCTCCTGCTCCTTCTCCTCATCTTGCGCCTTCTCCACCTTCTGCTCATTCTCCTACTCCTGCTCCTACTCCTGCTTCTGCTCCTTCACCCGCTTCTGCTCCGTCTCCTCCTGCTGTTACTTCTCCTCCTGCTGCTTCTTCTGCTCCTGCTGCTGCTTCTCCATCTCCTTCTCCTGCTCCTTCTCCACCTCATGCTCCTTCTCCACTCCTGCTCATTCACAATCTCCTGTTCCTTCTTCTCCTCCTTCTCCTCCTTCTGCTCGTTCTCCACCTCCTGCTCCTTTTCCACCTCCTGCTCCTTCTCCTCTTCTTGCTCCATCTCCACCTCCTGCTCCTGCTCCTCCTCCTGCTCCTTCTCCACCTTCGGCTCTTTGACGCCCTCCTGCTCCTTATCTCCCTCCTGCTCCTTCTCAACCTCAGGCTCCTTCTCCACCTCCTGCTCCATCTCCACCTCCTGCTCCTTCTCCTTCCCCTGCTCCTTCCCCACCTCCTGCTCATTCTCCACCTCCTGCTCCTTCTTCACCTCCTGCTCCTGCTCCTCCTGCTGCTTCTTCTCCAACTCCTTCTCCTATTCGCCCTCCTTGTCCTTTTCCGCCACCTGCTCGTTCTCCACCTGTTGCTTCTTCTCCTCCTTCTGTTCCTTGTCCACCTCCTGCTCCTTGTCCACCTCCTGCTCCTTGTCCACCTCCTGCTCCTTCTCCACCTCCTGGTCCTTCTCCACTCCTGCTCATTCACCACCTCCTGCTCCTTCTTTTCCTCCTTCTCCTTCACCTCCTCCTGCTCGTTCTCCACCTCCGGCTTTTTGACTCCCTCCTGCTCCTTATCTCCCTCCTGCTCCTTCTCCACCTCCTGCTCCTTCTCCACCTCCTGCTCCATCTCCACCTCCTGCTCCTTCTCCGTCCCCTGCTCCTTCCCCACCTCCTGCTCCTTCTCCACCTCGTGCTCCTTCTTCTCCTCCTTCTCCTCCTCCTGCTCCTTCTCCAACTCCTGCTCCTTGCCTCCCTCCTGCTCCTTCTCCACCTCCTGCTCCTTCTCCACCTCCTGTTCCTTCTCCACCTCTGCTCCTTCTCCTCTTCTTGCTCCTTCTCCTCCTCCTGCTCCTTCTCCTCCTCCTGCTCCTTCTCCTCCTCCTGCTCCTTCTCCTCCCCCTGCTCCATCTCCACCACCTGCTCCTTCTCCTCCTCCTGCTCCTAATCCTCCTCCTGCTCCTTCTTCTTCTCCTGCTCCATCGCCACCTTCTGCTCCTTCGCCACCTCCTGCTCAACCTCCTCCTCCTGCTGCTTGTCCACCTCCTGCTCCTTGTCCACCTCCTGCGCATTCTCGCCCTCCTGCTGCATCTCACCCACCTGCTGCTTCTCGATCTCCTGCTCCTTCTCGCCCTCCTGCTCCTTCTCTACCTCCTGCTCCTTCTGCACTCCCGCCCATTCACCACCACCTGCTCCTTCTTCTCCTCCTTCTCTTCGTCCTGCTTCTTCTCCTGGGAAATTGAGGAGCAAATATGTAAGGAGATCACAGACAGCTGAAAGACAAATAGGGTGGTAATAGTAGGGGACTTTAACTTTCCCAACATTGACTGGGACAGCCATAGCATTAGGGGCTTGGATGGAGAGAAATTTGTTGAGTGTATTCAGGAGGAATTTCTCATTCAGTATGTGGATGGCCCGACTAGAGAGGGGGCAAAACTTGACCTCCTCTTGGGAAATAAGGAAGGGCAGGTGACAGAAGTGTTAGTGAGGGATCACTTTGGGACCAGTGATCATAATTCCATTAGTTTTAAGATAGCTATGGAGAATGATAGGTCTGGCCCAAAAGTTAAAATTCTAAATTGGATCCCTTGAAGAGTATAGAGATTGCCGGAGTAGAGTTAAGAGAGAAATCAGGAGGGCAAAAAGGGGATATGAGATTGCTTTGGCAGATCAGGCAAAGGTGAATCCAAAGAGCTTCTACAAATACATAAAGGGCAAAAGGGTAACTAGGGAGAGAGTAGGGCCTCTTAAGGATCAACAAGGTCATCTATGTGCGGAACCACAAGAGATGGGTGAGATCCTGAATGAATATTTCACATCGGTATTTACGGTTGAGAAAGGCATGGATGTTAGGGAACTTGGGGAAATAAATAGTGATGTCTTGAGGAGTGTACATATTACAGAGAGGGAGGTGCTGGAAGTCTTAACGCGCATCAAGGTAGATAAATCTCCGGGACCTGATGAAATGTATCCCGGGACGTTATGGGAGGTTAGGGAGGAAATTGCGGGTCCCCTAGCAGAGATATTTGAATCATCGACAGCTACAGGTGAGGTGCCTGAAGATTGGAGGGTAGCAAATGTTGTGCCTTTGTTTAAGAAGGGCGGCAGGGAAAAGCCTGGGAACTACAGACCAGTGAGCCTGACATCTGTAGTGGGTAAGTTGTTAGAGGGTATTCTGAGGGACAGAATCTACAGGCATTTGGAGAGGCAGGGACTAATTAGGAACAGTCAGCATGGTTTTGTGAGAGGAAAATCATGTCTCACGAATTTGATTGAGTTTTTTGAAGGGGTAACCAAGAAGATAGATGAGGGCTGTGCAGTAGACGTGGTCTACATGGACTTCAGCAAAGCATTTGACAAGGTACCGCATGGTAGGTTGTTACATAAGGTTAAATCTCATGGGATCCAAGGTGAGGTAGCCAATTGGATACAAAATTGGCTTGACGACAGAAGACAGAGGGTGGTTGTCGAGGGTTGTTTTTCAAACTGGATGCCTGTGTCCAGCGGTGTGCCTCAGGGATCGGTGCTGGGTCCGCTGTTATTTGTTATTTATATTAATGATTTGGATGAGAATTTAGGAGGCATGGTTAGTAAGTTTGCAGATGACACCAAGATTGGTGGCATTGTGGACAGTGAAGAAGGTTATCTAGGATTGCAACGGGATCTTGATAAATTGGGCCAGTGGGCCGATGAATGGCAGATGGAGTTTAATTTAGATAAATGTGAGGTGATGCATTTTGGTAGATCGAATCGGGCCAGGACCTACTCCGTTAATGGTAGGGCGTTGGGGAGAGTTATAGAACAAAGAGATCTAGGAGTACAGATTCATAGCTCCTTGAAAGTGGAGTCACAGGTGGATAGGGTGGTGAAGAAGGCATTCAGCATGCTTGGTTTCATTGGTCAGAACATTGAATGCAGGAGTTGGGATGTTTTGTTGAAGTTGTACAGGGCATTGGTGAGGCCACACTTGGAGTACTGTGTACAGTTCTGGTCACCCTATTATAGAAAGGATATTATTAAACTAGAAAGAGTGCAGAAAAGATTTACTAGGATGCTACCGCGACTTGATGGTTTGACTTACAGGGAGAGGTTAGACAGACTGGGACTTTATTCCCTGGAGAGTAGGAGGTTAAGGGGTGATCTTATAGAAGTCTATAAAATAATGAGGGGCATAGATAAGGTCGATAGTCAAAATCTTTTCCCAAAGGTAGGGGAGTCTATAACGAGGGGGCACAGATTTAAGGTGAGAGGGGAGAGATACAAAAGGATCCAGAGGGGCAATTTTTTCACTCAAAGGGTGGTGAGTGTCTGGAACGAGCTGCCAGAGGCAGTAGTAGAGGCGGGTACAATTTTGTCTTTTAAAAAGCATTTGGACAGTTACATGGGGAAGATGGGTATCGAGGGATATGGGCCAAGTGCAGGCAATTGGGACTAGCTTAGTGGTATAAACTGGGCGACATGGACATGTTGGGCCGAAGGGCCTGTTTCCATGTTGTAACTTCTATGATTCTATGATTCTATGATTCTCCACTCCCTGCTGCTTGTCTCCCTCCTCCTCCTTCTCTCCCTCCTTCTCCTTCTCCACATCTTGCTCGTTCTCCTTCTCCTGCTCCTTCTCCTCATCTTGCGCCTTCTCCGTCTCCGACCTCTTCTCCTCCTCCTGCTTCTCCTCCTCCCCCTGCTCCTTTTTCATCTCCTGCTCCTCCTCCACCCCTGCTCCATCTCCACCTCCTGCTACTTCTCCTCCTCCTGCTCCGTCTCCTCCTCCTGCTCCTTCTCCTCCTCCTGATAATTCTCCTCCTCCTGCTCCTTCTTCTACTCCTGCTCCTGCTCATCCTCCTGCTTCTTCTCCAACTCCTTCTACTACTCACCCTCCTGGTCCTTCGTCGCCTCCTGCTCCTTCTTGACCTATTGCTTTCTCTCCACCTCCCGTTCCTTCTCCTCCTCCTCCTTCTCCACCTCCTTCTCCTCCTCCACATCCTTCTCCTCCTCCTGCTCCTTGTCCATCTCGTGCTCCTTCTCCACCTCCTGCTCCTTCTCCTCATCTTGCGCCTACTCCACCTCTTGCTCCTTCTCCTCCTCCTGCTCCTACTCCTCCTGCTCCTGCTTCTTCTCCTGCTCCTTCTCCACTCCTGCTCCATCTCCACCTCCTGCTCCTTCTCCTCCTCCTGCTGCTTCTTCTTCTCCTGCTCCATCTCCACTCCTGCTCCACCTCCTTCTCCTGCTCCTTCTCCACCTCCTGCTCCTTCTCCACTCCTGCTCATTCACCACCTCCTGCTCCTTGTCTCCATCCTCCTCCTTCTCCTCCTCCTGCTCCTTCTACAGCTCCTGCTCCTTCTCTCCCTCCTGCTCGTTCTCCACCTCCTGCTCCTTCTCCACCTCGTGCTCCTTCCCCACCTCCTGCTCCTTCTCCACCTCCTGCTCCTTCTCCTTCTTCTGCTTCTTCTCTCCTCCTGCTCCTTCTCCACCTCCTGCTCCTTCTCATCCTCCTCCTCCTGCTCCTTCTCCACCTTCTGCTCCTCCTCCACCTGCTCCTCCTGCTCCATCTTCTCCTCCAGCTGATCCTCCTCCTCCTGCTCCTTCTCCACTCCGCTCCTTCTCCATCTCCTGCTCCTTCTCCTCCTCCAACTCCTGCTCCTTCTCCCCCTCCTCCCCCTCCTGCTCCTTCTCCACCTCCTGCTCCTTCTCCCCTCCTGCTCTTTCTCCACCTCCTGCTCCTTCTTCCCTTCCTGCACAAACTCCTCCTCCTGCTCCTTCTCCACCTCCTGCTCATTCTCAACCTGCTGCTCAACCTCCACCTGCTCGTTTTCCACCTCCTCCTCCTGCTCCTTCAGCTCCTCCAGCTCTCCCTCCTCCTCTTGCTCAATCTCCTCCTCCTCCTTGTTCTCCACCACTGCTCCTTCTCCACCTCCTCATCATTCTCCACCTCCTGCTCCTTCTCGGCTTTTGCTCAAACTCTTCCTCCTGCTCCTTCTCCACTTCATGCTCCTTCTCCCGCTCCAGCTCCTACTCCTGCTTGTGCACCTTCACCCGCTTCTGCTCCGTCTCCTCCTACTGCTACTTCTCCTCCTGCTGCTTCTTCTACTCCTGCTGCTACTTCTCCATCTCCTTCTCCTGCTCCTTCTCCACCTCCTGCTCGTTCTCCTTCTCTTGCTCCTTCTCCACCTCCTGCTCCTTCTCCTCCTCCTGATCCTTCTCCTCCTCCTGATCTTTCTCCTCCTCATGATCCTTCTCCACCTCCTGCTCATTCTCCACCTGCCGCACCTTCTCCAACTCCTGCTGCTGCTTCTACTTCTGCTTCTGCTCATCCTCCTGCTTCTTCTCCAACTCCTTCTCTACTCCCCCTCCTGGTCCTTCTTCGCCTCCTGCTCCTTCTCGACCTATTGCTTCTTCTCCACATCCTGTTCCTTCTCTTCCTCCTCCTTCTCCACCTCCTTCTCCTCCTCCTGCTCCTTCTCCATCTCCTGCGCCTTCTCCACCTCCTGCTCCTTATCCACCTCCTGCTCCTTCTCCTCATCTTGCGCCTTCTCCAGCCCATGCTCATTCTCCTACTCCTGCTCCTACTCCTGCTTCTGCTCCTTCACCCGCTTCTGCTCCGTCTCCTCCTGCTGTTACTTCTCCTCCTGCTGCTTCTTCTGCTCCTGCTGCTGCTTCTCCATCTCCTTCTCCTGCTCCTTCTCCACCTCATGTTCCTTCTCCACTCCTGCTCATTCACAATCTCCTGTTCCTTCTTCTCCTCCTTCTCCTCCTACTGCTCCTTCTCCACCTCCTGCTCCTTGTCTCCCTCCTGCTCCTTCTCCAGCTCCTGCTCCTTCTCCACCTCCTGCTCCTTCTCCTCTTCTTGCTCCATCTCCACCTCCTGATCATTCTCCTCCCCCTGCTCCATCTCCAACACCTGCTCCTTCTCCTCCTCCTGCTCCTAATCCTCCTCCTGCTCCTTCTTCTTCTCCTGCTGCTACTCCACCTCCTGCTCCTTCTCCACCTCCTGCTCAACCTCCTCCACCTGCTTCTTCTCCAACTCCTGCTCAACCTCCTCCTCCTGCTCCTTCTCCACCCCCTGCTCCAACTCCACCTCCTGCTACGTCTCCTCCTCCTGCTCCTTCTCCTCCTCCTGATCCTTCTCCTCCTCCTGATTCTTCTCCACCTCATGCTCCTTCTCCACTCCTGCTCAGTCACAATCTCCTGTTCCTTCTTCTCCTCCTTCTCCTCCTCCTGCTCCTTCTCCACCTCCTCCTCCTTGTCTCAGTCCTGCTCCTTCTCCACCTCCTGCTCCTTCTCCACCTCCTGTTCCTTCTCCACCTCCTGCTCCTTCTCCTCTTCTTGTTCCATCTCCTCCTCCTGCTCCTTCTCCACCTTCTTCTCCTCCTCCTTCTCCACCTCCTTCTCCTCCTCCACCTCCTTCTCCTCCTCCTGCTCCTTCTCCTCATCTTGCGCCTTCTCCACCTCTTGCTCCATCTCCACCTCCTGCTCCTTCTCCTCCTCCTGCTCCTTCTTCTTCTCCTGCTCCTTCTCCACTCCTGCTCCATCTCCACCTCCTGCTCGTTCTCCTCCTCCTGCTCCTTCTCATCCTCCTGCTCCTTCTCCTCCTCCTGCTCTTTCTCCAACTCCTGCTCCTTGTCTCCCTCCTGCTCCTTCTTAACCTCCTGCTCCTTCTCCACCTCCTGCTACTTCTCCACCTCCTGCTCCTTCTCCTCATCTTGCGCCTTCTCCACCTTCTGCTCATTATCCTACTCCTGTTCCTACTCCACCTCCTGCTCCTTCTCCTCTTCTTGCTCCATCTCCACCTCCTGCTACTTCTCCTCCTCCTGCACCTTCTCCTCCTCCTGATCCTTCTCCTCCTCCTGATCCTTCTCCTCCTCCTGATCCTTCTCCACCTCCTGCTCATTCGCCACCTCCCGCACCTTCTCCACCTCCTGCTCCTTCTTCTACTCCTGCTGACGCTCATCCTCCTGCTTCTTCTCCAACTCCTTCTCTACTCCCCCTCCTGGTCCTTCTTCGCCTTCTGCTCCTTCTCGACCTATTGCTTCTTCTCCACATCCTTTTCCTTCTCTTCCTCCTCCTTCTCCACCTCCTTCTCCTCCTCCTGCTCCTTGTCCATCTCCTGCTGCTTCTCCACCTCCTGCTCCTTCTCCTCATTTTGCGCCTTCTCCAGCCCCTGCTCATTCTCCTACTCCTGCTCCTACTCCTGCTTCTGCTCCTTCTCCCGCTTCTGCTCCGTCTCCTCCTGCTGTTACTTCTCCTCCTGCTGCTTCTTCTGCTCCTGCTGCTGCTTCTCCATCTCCTTCTCCTGCTCCTTCTCCACCTCATGCTCCTTCTCCACTCCTGCTCATTCACAATCTCCTGTTCCTTCTTCTCCTCCTTCTCCTCCTCCTGCTCCTTCTCCACCTCCTGCTCCTTGTCTCCCTCCTGCTCCTTCTCCACCTCCTGCTCCTTCTCCACCTCCTGCTCCTTCTCCTCTTCTTGCTCCATCTCCACCTCCTGCTCCTTCTCCTCCTACTGCTCCTTCTCCTCCTCCTGCTCCTCCTCCTCCCCCTGCTCCATCTCCAACACCTGCTCCTTCTCCTCCTCCTGCTCCTAATCCTCCTCTTGCTCCATCTTCTTCTCCTGCTGCATCTCCACCTCCTGCTACTTCTCCACCTCCTGCTCAACCTCCTCCTCCTGCTTCTTCTCCAACTCCTGCTCAACCTCCTCATGCTCCTTCTCCACCCCCTGCTCCAACTCCACCTCCTGCTACGTCTCCTCCTCCTGCTCCTTCTCCTCCTCCTGATCCTTCTCCTCCTCCTGATTCTTCTCCACCTCATGCTCCTTCTCCACTCCTGCTCATTCACAATCTCCTGTTCCTTCTTCTCCTCCTCCTCCTCCTGCTCCTTCTCCACCTCCTCCTCCTTGTCTCAGTCCTGCTCCTTCTCCACCTCCTGCTCCTTCTCCACCTCCTGTTCCTTCTCCACCTCCTTCTCCTTCTCCTCTTCTTGCTCCATCTCCTCCTCCTGCTCCTTCTCCTCCTCCTGCTCCTTCTCCTCCTCCTGCTCCTTCTCCTCCCCCTGCTCCATCTCCACCACCTGCTCCTTCTCCTCCTCCTGCTCCTAATCCTCCTCTTGCTCCCTCTTCTTCTCCTGCTCCATCTCCACCTTCTGCTCCTTCGCCACCTCCTGCTCAACCTCCTCCTCCTGCTGCTTGTCCACCTCCTGCTCCTTGTCCACTTCCTGCGCATTCACGCCCTCCTGCTGCATGTCGCCCACCTACTGCTTCTCGATCTCCTGCTCCTTCTCGCCCTCCTGCTCCTTCTCCACCTCCTGCTTCTTCTCCTCTCATGCTCATTCACCACCTCCTGCTCCTTCTTCTCCTCCTTCTCTTCCTCCTGCTCCTTCTCCTCATCCTGCTGCTTGTCTCCCTCCTCCTCCTTCTCTCCTTTCTTCTCCTTCTCCACCTCCTGCTCGTTCTCATTCTCCTGCTCCTCCTCCTCATCTTGCGCCTTCTCCTTCTCCTACCTCTTCTCCTCCTCCTGCTTCTACTCCTCCTCCTGCTCCTTTTTCGTCTGCTCCTCCTCCAATCTTGCTCCATCTCCACCTCCTGCTACTTCTCCTCCTCCTGCTCCTTCTCCTCCTCCTGATCCGTCTCCTCCTCCTGCTCCTTCTCCTCCTCCTGATCCTTCTCCTCCTCCTGCTCCTTCTTCTACTCCTGCTCCTGCTCATCCTCCTGCTCCTCCTCATCCCCCTGCTCCATCTCCAACACATGCTCCTTCTCCTCCTCCTGCTCCTAATCCTCCTCCTGCTCCATCTTCTTCTCCTGCTGCATCTCCACCTCCTGCTACTTCTCCACCTCCTGCTCAACCTCCTCCTCCTGCTTCTTCTCCAACTCCTGCTCAACCTCCTCCTCCTGCTCCTTCTCCACCCCCTGCTCCAACTCCACCTCCTGCTACGTCTCCTCCTCCTGCTCCTTCTCCTCCTCCTGATCCTTCTCCTCCTCCTGATTCTTCTCCACCTCATGCTCCTTCTCCACTCCTGCTCATTCACAATCTCCTGTTCCTTCTTCTCCTCCTTCTCCTCCTCCTGCTCCTTCTCCACCTCCTCCTCCTTGTCTCAGTCCTGCTCCTTCTCCACCTCCTGTTCCTTCTCCACCTCCTTCTCCTTCTCCTCTTCTTGCTCCATCTCCTCCTCCTGCTCCTTCTCCTCCTCCTGCTCCTTCTCCTCCTCCTGCTCCTTCTCCTCCCCCTGCTCCATCTCCACCACCTGCTCCTTCTCCTCCTCCTGCTCCTAATCCTCCTCTTGCTCCCTCTTCTTCTCCTGCTCCATCTCCACCTTCTGCTCCTTCGCCACCTCCTGCTCAACCTCCTCCTCCTGCTGCTTGTCCACCTCCTGCTCCTTGTCCACTTCCTGCGCATTCACGCCCTCCTGCTGCATGTCGCCCACCTGCTGCTTCTCGATCACCTGCTCCTTCTCGCCCTCCTGCTCCTTCTCCACCTCCTGCTTCTTCTCCACTCCTGCTCATTCACCACCTCCTGCTCCTTCTTCTCCTCCTTCTCTTCCTCCTGCTCCTTCTCCTCATCCTGCTGCTTGTCTCCCTCCTCCTCCTTCTCTCCTTTCTTCTCCTTCTCCACCTCCTGCTCGTTCTCATTCTCCTGCTGCTCCTCCTCATCTTGCGCCTTCTCCACCTCTTGCTCCTTCTCCTCCTCCTGCTCCTACTCCGCCTCCTGCTCCTTCTTCTTCTCCTGCTCCTTCTCCACTCCAGATCCATCTCCACCTCCTGCTACTTCTCCTCCTCCTGCTCCTTCTCCTCCTCCTGATCCGTCTCCTCCTCCTGCTCCTTCTCCTCCTCCTGATCCTTCTCCTCCTCCTGCTCCTTCTTCTACTCCTGCTCCTGCTCATCCTCCTGCTTCTTCTCCAACTCGTTCTACTACTCACCCTCCTGGTCCTTCGTCGCCTCCTGCTCCTTCTCGACCGATTGCTTCTTCTCCACCTCCTTCTCCACCTCCTTCTCCTCCTGCACCTACTTCTCCTCCTCCTGCTCCTTGTCCATCTCCTGCTCCTTCTCCACCTCCTGCTCCTTCTCCTCATCTTGCGCCTTCTCCACCTCTTGCTCCTTCTCCTCCTCCTGCTCCTACTCCTCCTCCTGCTCCTTCTTCTTCTCCTGCTCCTTCTCCACTCCAGCTCCATCTCCACCTCCTGCTCCTTCTCCTCCTCCTGCTCCTTTTTCTTCTCCTGCTCCTTCTCCACTCCTGCTCCATCTCCACCTCCTGCTCCTTCTCCTCCTCCTGCTCTTTCTCCTCCTCCTGCTCTTTCTCCACCTCCTGCTCCTTGTCTCCCTCCTGCTCCTTCTTCACCTCCTGCTCCTTCTCCACCTCATGCTCCTTCTCCACCTCCTGCTCCTTCTCCACCTCCTGCTCCTTCTCCTCATCTTGCGCCTTCTCCACTTTCTGCTCATTCTCCTACTCCTGTTCCGACTCCTCCTCCCGTTCCTTCTTCTTCTCCTGCTCCTTCTCCACTCCTGCTCCATCGCCACCTCCTGATCCTTTTCCTACTCCTGCTACTTCTCCTCATCCTGTGCTCCTTCTCCTCCTCCTGCGCCATCTCCACATCCTGCTACTTCTCCTTCTCCTGCTCCTCCTCCTCCTCCTGCTCCTTCTACTCCGACTGCTCCTTCTTCTCCTCCTGCTCCTCCTCAATTCCTGCTCCGACTCAAGATCCTGCTCCTTCTCCTCCTCCTCCGCCTCCTGCTCCTTCAACTCCTCCTGCTCCTGCTCCCCATCCTGCTCTTTCTCCACCTCCTGCTCCTCCTCACCTTCTGCTCCTTCTCCCCCTCCTGCTCCGCCTCCCCTTCTGCTCCTTCCCCACCTACTGCTCAATCTCCTGCTCCATCTTGTTCTCAACCCCTGCGCCTTCTCTACCTCCTCATCATTCTCCACCTCCTGCTTCTTCTCCACTTTTGCTCAATCTCCACTTCATGCTCCTTCTCCCGCTTCAGATCCTTCTCCCGCTTCTGCTCCTTCTCCTTCTGCTGCAACTTCTCCAGCTCCTTCTCCTGCTCCTTCTCCACGTCCTGCTCCTTCTCCACTCCTGCTCCATCTCCACCTCCTGCTCCTTCTCCTCCTCCTGCTCCTGCTCCTTCTCCTCCTCCTGCTCCTTCTCCTCCCCCTGCTCCTTCTGCAGCTCCTGCCGCTTCTCATCCTCCTGCTCCTTCTCCTCCTCCTGCTCCTTCACCTGCTCCCCCTCCTTCTCCTCCTCCTGCTCCTTCTCCACGTCCTGCTCTTTCTCAACCTCCTGCTCCTTCTCCACCTGCTGCTCATCCTCCACCTTCTCCTTTTCCTCCTCCTCCTGCTGCTTCAGCTCCTCCAGCTCACCCTCCTCCTCTTGCTCACCCTCCTGCTGCTGCTCCTTCTCCACATGCTGCTCCTTCCCCACCTCTTGCTCCATCTCCTCCGCCTTCTTGTTCACCACCCCTGCTCCTTATCTACCTCCTTATCATTCTCCACCTCCTGCTCCTTCTCCTCTTCATGCTCCTTCTCCCGCTCCTGCTCCTACTACCGCTTCTGCTCCTTCTCACGCTGCTGCTACTTCTCCTGCTTCAGCTCCATCTCCCACTTCTGCTCCTTCTCCACCTCCTGCTCCTTCTTCACTCCTGCTCATTCACCACCTCCTGCTCCTCCTTCTCTTCCTTCTTCTCCTCCTGCTATTTCTCCACCACCTGCTCCTTATCTCGCTCCTGCTCCTTCTTCTTCTCCTGCTCCTTCTCCACTCCTGCTCTTTCTCCAACTCCTGCTCCTTCTCATCCCCCTCCTCCTGCTCCTTCTCCACCTCCTGCTCAACTTCCATCTCCTGCTCCTTCTCCTCCTCCTGCTCCTTCTCCTCCTCCTGCTACGTCTCCTCCTCCTGCTCCTTCTCCACCTCTTGCTCATTCTCCTCTTCTTGCTCCATCTCCACCTCCTGCTCCTTCTCCTCCTCCTGCTCCTTCTCCACCTCCTGCTCCTTTTCCACCTCCTGCTGCTTCTCATCCCCCTCCTCCTGCTCCTTGTCCACCTCCTGCTCAACCTCCACCAACTGATCCTTCTACACCTGCTCCTCCTGCTCCTTTTTCTCCTCCTACTCAACCTCCTCCTCCTGCTTCTTCTCCAACTCCTTCTCCTACTCCCCCTCCTGGTCCTTCTCCTACTCCTGCTCCTTCTCCTCCTCCTGCTCCTTCTCCACCTCCTCATCATTCTCCACTTTTGCTCTACCTCCTCCCCCTGCTCCTTCTCCATTTCATGCTCCTTCTCCCGCTCCTGCTCTTACTCCCGCTTCTGCTCCTTCTCCAACTCCTGCTCCTTCTCCACTCCTGCTCATTCACCACCTCCTGCTCCTTCTTCTCCTCCTTCTCCTCCACCTGCTCCTTCTCGCCCTCCTGCTCCATCTCGCCCTCCTGCTCCTTCTCGACCTCCTGCTCCTCGTCCTGCTCCTCCTCCTGCTCCTCCTCCTTCTCCTTCTCCCCCTCCTGCTCCTTTTCCATCTCCTGCTCCTTCTCCGCCTCCTGCTCCTCCTCCTTCTCCTCCACCTGCTCCTTCTCCACCTCCTGCTCCATGTCTCCCTCCTGCTCCTTCTCCACCTACTGCTCCTTTTCCACCTCCTGCACCTTCTCCGCCTCCTGCTCCTCCTCCTTCTCCTCCACTGCTCCTTCTCCGCCTGCTGCTCCATCTCCACCTATTGCTTCTTTTCCACCTCCTGTTCCTCCTCCACCTTCTTCTCCTCCGCCTGCTACTTCTCCTTCTCCTGCTCCTTCTCCTCCTCTTGCTCCTTCTCCTCCTCCTGCTCCTTCTTCTCCTCCTGCTTCTTCTCCACCTCCTGTTCCTTCTCCTCCTCCTGATCCTTCTCCACGTCCTTCTACTACTCCATCTCCATCTCCTCCTGCTCCTTCTCCTCCACCTGCTCCTTCTCCTCCTCCTGCTCCTTACCCTCCTCCTGCTCCCTCTCCAACTCCTGCTCCTTCTCCGCCTCCTGCTTCTTGTCCACCTCCTGCTCCTTGTCCACCTCCTACTACTTGTCCACCTCCTCCTCCTTTTCCACCTCCTGCTCCTTCTGCACCTCCTCCTCCTTCTCCACTCCGGCTCCATCTCCACCTCCTACTCCTTCGTCTCCTCCAGCTCATTCTCCTCCTCCTGCTCCTTCTCCACCTCCTCTTCATTCTCCAACTCGTGCTACTTCTCCACTTTTGCTCAACCTCCTCCTCCTGCTCCTTCTCCACTTCATGCTCCTGCTCCCGCTCCTGCTCCTACTCCCGCTTCTGCTCCTTCTCCCGCTCCTGCTCCGTCTCCTGTTGCTGCTACTTCTCCTGCTGCTTCTTCTGCTCCTGCTGCTACTTCTTCACCTCTTTCTCCTGCTCCTTCTCCACCTCCTGCTCCATGTCTCCCTCCTGCTCCTTCTCCACCTACTGCTCCTTTTCCACCTCCTGCAACTTCTCCGCCTCCTGCTCCTTCTCCACCTATTGCTTCTTTTCCACCTCCTGTTCCTTCTCTTCCTCCTGCTCCTTCTCCGCCTCCTTCTCCTCCTCCACCTCCTTCTCCTCCTCCTGCTACTTCTTCTTCTCTTGCTCCTTCTCCTCCTCCTGCTCCTTCTCCTCCTCCTGCTCCTTCTCCTCCTCCTGCTTCTTCTCCACCTCCTGTTCCTTCTCCTCCTCCTGATCCTTCTCCACGTCCTTCTCCTCCTCCATCTCCTTCTCCTCCTCCTGCTCCTTGTACACCTCCGGCTCCTTATCTACCTCCTGCTCCTTGTCCACCTCCGGCTCCATGTCCATCTACTGCTTTTTGTCCACCTCCTGCTCCGTGTCCACCTCCTGATCCTTGTCCACCTCCTGCTCATTGTACACCTCCTGCTCCTTGTCCACCTCGTGCTCCATCTCGCCCTCCTGCTCCATCACGTCCTCCAGCTCTTTCTCGCCCTCCTGGTCCATCTCGCCCTCCTGCTCCTTCTCGCCCTCCTGCTCCTTCTCCACCTCCTGCTCCTTCTCCACCTCCTGCTCCTTCTCCACCTCCTGCTCCTCCTCTTGCTTCTTCTCCAAATCCTTCTCATACTCGCCCTCCTGGTCCTTTTCCGCCACCTGCTCGTTCTCCAACTGTTGCTTCTTCTCCTCCTCCTGTTCCTTGTCCACCTCCTGCTCCTTCTCCTCCTCCTGCTCCTTCTCCTCCTCCTGCTCCTTCCCCTCCTCCTGCTCCCTCTCCAACTCCTGCTCCTTCTCCGCATCCTGCTCCTTGTCCACCTCCTGCTCCTTGTCCACCTCCTACTACTTGTCCATCTCCTGCTCCTTTTCCACCTCCTGCTCCTTCTGCACCTCCTGCTCGTTCTCCACCTCCTGCTCATTCTTCTCCTCCTGCTCCTGCTCCTCCTCCTGCTTCTTCTCCAAATCCTTCTCATACTCGCCCTCCTGTACCTTTTCCGCCACCTGCTCGTTCTCCACCTGTTGCTTCTTCTCCTCCTCCTGTTCCTTGTCCACCTCCTGCTCCTTCTCCTCCTCCTGCTCCTTCTCCTCCTCCTGCTCCTTCCCCTCCTCCTGCTGCCTCTCCAACTCCTGCTCCTTCTCCGCCTAATGCTCCTTGTCCACCTCCTGCTCCTTGTCCACCTCCTACTACTTGTCCATCTCCTGCTCCTTTTCCACCTCCTGCTCCTTCTGCACCTCCTGCTCATTCTCCACCTCCTGCTCATTCTTCTCCTCCTGCTCCTGCTCCTCCTCCTGCTTCTTCTCCAACTCCTTCTCCTACTCGCCCTCCTGGTCCTTTTCAGCCATCTGCTCGTTTTGCACCTGTTGCTTCTTCTCCTCCTCCTGTTCCTTGTCCACCTCCTGCTCCTTGTCCACCTCTTGCTCCTTCTCCACCTCCTGCTCCTTCTCCACTCCTGCTCATTCACCACCTCCTGCTCCTTCTTCTCTTCCTTCTCCTTCTCCTCCTCCTGCTCCTTCTCCACCTCCGGCTCTTTGACTCCCTCCTGCTCCTTATCTCCCTCCTGCTCCTTTTCCACCTCCTGCTCCTACTCCGACTGCTGGTCCTTCTCCGCCTCCTGCTTCTTCTCCACCTATTGCTTCTTTTCCACCTCCTGTTCCTTATCTCCATCCTACGCCTTCTCCACCTCCTCCTCCTCCTCCACCTCGTTCGCCTCCTCCTGCTACTTCTTCTCCTGCTCCATCTCCTCCTCCTGCTTCTTCTCCACCTCCTGTTCCTTCTCCTCCTCCTGATCCTTCTCCACGTCCTTCTCCTCCTCCATCTCCTTCTCCTCCTCCTGCTCCTTGTCCACCTCCGGCTCCATGTCCACCTCATGCTCATTGTCCACCTCCTGCTCCGTGCCCACCTCCATCTCCTTCTCCTCCTACTGCTCCTTGTCCACCTCCTGCTCATTGTGCACCTCCTGCTCCTTGTCCACCTTGTGCTCCTTCTCGCCCTCCTGCTCCATCTCGTCCTCCAGCTCCTTCTCGCCCTACTGCTCCTTCTCGCACTCCTGCTCCTACTCGCCCTCCTGGTCCTTCTCCGCCTCCTGCTCGTTCTCCACCTGTTGCTTCTTCTCCACCTCCTGTTCCTTCTCCTCCTCCTGCTCCTTCTCCACCTCCTTCTCCTCCTCCACCTCCTTCTCCTCCTCCTCTTCCTTGCCCACCTCCTGCTCCATGTCCACCTCCTGCTCCTTGTCCACCTCCTGCTCCTTGTCCAACTCCTGCTCCTTGTCCACCTCCTGCTCCTTCTCGACTCCTGCTCATTCACCACCTCCTGCTCCTTCTTCTCCTCCTTCACCTCCTCCTGCTCCTGCTCCACCTCCTGCTCTTTGACTCCCTCCTGCTCCTTATCTCCCTTCTGCTCCTTCTCCACCTCCTGCTCCTTCTCCACCTCCTGCTCCAGCTCCACCTCCTGCTCCTTCTCCTTCTCCTGCTCTTTCCCCACCTCCTTCTCATTGTCCACCTCCTGCTCTGTGTCCATCTCCTGATCCTTGTCCACCTCCTGCTCCTTGTGCACCTCCTGCTCCTTGTCCACCTCGTGCTCCTTCTCGCCTTCCTGCTCCTTCTCGTCCTCCAGCTCCTTCACGCCCTCCTGCTCCTTCCTGCCCTCCTGCTCCTTGTCCACCTCCTGCTCCTTCTCCATTTCTGCTCATTCACCACCTCCTGCTCCTTCTTCTCTTCCTTCTCCTCCTCCTGCTCCTTTTCCTTCTCCTACTCCTTCTCCGGCTCCTGCTCCTCCTCCTGCTCCTCCTCCTGCTGCTTGTACATCTCCTGCGCCTTGTCCACTCCTGCGCCTTCTCGCCCTTCTGCTCCATCTCGCCCTCCTGCTCCTTTTCGACCTCCTGCTCCTTTTCCACCTCCTGCTCCTTCTCCGCCTCCTACTCCTCCTCCTGCTCCTCCTCCTGCTCCTCCTCATTCTCCTTCTCCTCCTCCTGCTCCTTTTCCACCTCCTGCTCCTTCTCCGCCTCCTGCTCCTCCACCTTCTCCTCCACCTGCTCCTTCTCCACCTCCTGCTCCATGTCTCCCTCCTGCTCCTTCTCCACCTACTGCTCCTTTTCCACCTCCTGCAGCTTCTCCGCCTCCTGCTACTCCTCCTTCTCCTCCACCTGCTCCTTCTCCGCCTGCTGCTCCTTCTCCACCTATTGCTTCTTTTCCACCTCCTGTTCCTCCTCCACCTTCTTATGCTCCTCCTGCTACTTCTTCTTCTCCACCTCCTTCTCCTCCTCCACCTCCTTCTCCTCCTCCTTCTCCACTCCGGCTCCATCTCCACCTCCTGCTGCTTCTTCTCCTCCAGTTCCTTCTCCTCCTCCTGCTCCTTCTCCACCTCCTTCTCCACTCCGGCTCCATCTCCAGCTCCTGCTGCTTCTTCTCCTCCTGCTCCTTGTCCACCTCCTGCTCCTTATCTACCTACTGCTCCTTGTCCATCTCCGGCTCCATGTCCACCTCCTGCTCATTGACCACCTCCTGCTCCGTGTCCACCTCCTGATCCTTGTCCACCTCCTGCTCATTGTACACCTCCTGCTCCTTGTCCACATAGAGTTCCATCTCGCCCTCCTGCTCCACCTCGTCCTCCTGCTCCTTCTCGCCCTCCTGCTCCTTTTCCACCTCCTGCTCCTTCTGCACCTCCTGCTCATTCTCCACCTTCTGCTCCTTCTCCTTCCCCTGCTCCTTCCCCACCTCCTGCTCCTTCCCCACCTCCTGCTCCTTCTCCTCTTCTTGCGCCTTCTCCACCTCCTGCTCTTTCTTCTTCTCCTGCTCCTTCTGCACTCCTGCTCCTTTTCCTCATCCTGCTCCTTCTCCTCCTCCTGCTCCTTCTCCACCTCCTGCTCCTTCTTCTCCTCCTGCTCATGCTCCTCCTCCTGCTTCTTCTCCAACTCCTTCACCTACTCCCCCTTCTGGTCCTTCTCCGCCTCCTGCTCCTTCTCGACCTATTGCTTCTTCTCCACCTCCTGTTCCTTCTCCTCCTCCTGCTCCGTCTCCACCTCCTTCTCCTCCTCCACCTCCTTCTCCTCCTCCTGCTCCTTGTCCACCTCCTGCTCCTTCTCCACCTCCTACTCAATCTCCACCTCCTGCCCCTTCTCCTCATTTTCCGCCTTCTATATCTCCTGCTCCCTCTCCTCCTCCTGCTCATACTCCTCCTCGCGCTGCTTCTACTTCTCCTGCTCCTCCTCCACTCCTGCTCCTTTTCCACCTCCTGTTCCTCCTCCACCTTCTTCTCCTCCTCCTGCTCCTTCTCCTCCTCCTGCTCCTTCTCCTCCTCCTGCTCCTTCTCCACCTCCTGCTTCTTCTCCACCTCCTGTCCTTCTCCTCCTCCTGATCCTTCTCCACGTCCTTCTCCTCCTCTATCTCCATCTCCTCCTCCTGCTCCTTCTCCTCCTCCTGCTCCTTCTCCTCCTCCTGCTCCTTCTCCTCCTCCTGCTTCTTCTCCACCTGCTGTTTCTTCTCCACCTCCTGTTTCTTCTCCACCTCCTGTTCCTTCTCCTCCTCCTGATCTTTCTCCACCTCCTTCTCCTCCTCCACCTCCTTCTCCTCCTCCATCCCCATCTCCTCCTCCTGCTCATTCTCCACCTCCTGCTCCTTCTCCTTCCCCTGCTCCTTCCCCACCTCCTGTTCCTTCTCCTCCTCCTGATCTTTCTCCACCTCCTTCTCCTCCTCCACCTCCTTCTCCTCCTCCATCCCCATCTCCTCTTCTTGCGCCTTCTCCACCTCCTGCTCTTTCTTCTTCTCCTGCTTCTACTGCACTCCTGCTCCTTCTCCTCCTCCTGCTCCTTCTCCGCCTCCTGCTCCTTCTCGACCTATTGCTTCTTCTCCACCTCCTGTTCCTTCTCCTCCTCCTGCTCCGTCTCCACCTCCTTCTCCGCCTCCACCTCCTTCTCCTCCTCCTGCTCCTTGTCCACCTCCTACTCCTTCTCCACCTCCTACTCATTCTCCACCTCCTGCTCCTTCACGACCTATTGCTTCTTCTCCACCTCCTGTTCCTTCTCCTCCTACTACTCCTTCACCACCTCCTGCTCGTTCTCCATCTCCTGCTCCTTGTCTCCCTCCTGCTCCTTCTCCAACTCCTGCTTCTTCTCCTCTTCCTGCTTCTACTCCTCCTCCTGCTACTTTTTCTTCTCCTGCTCCTTCTCCACTCCGGCTCCACCTTCACCTCCGGCTCCTTCTTCTCCTCCTGCTCCTTCTCCTCCTCCTGCTCCTTCTCCTCCTCCTGCTCCTCCTGCACCTCATGCTCCTGCTCCTGCTCCTGCTCCTTCTCCTCCTCCTGCTCCTTCTCCACCTCCTGCTACTTGTCTCCCTCCTGCTCCTTCTCCACCTCCAGCTCCTTCTCCACCTCCTGCCCCTTCTCCACCTACAGCTCCTTCGCCACTTCCTGCTCCTTCTCCTCATCTTGCGCCTTCTCCTTTTCCTGTTCCATCACCACCTCCTGCTCCTCCTCCTCCTCTTCCTCCTGCTCCTTCTCCTCCTCCTGCTCCTTCTCCACCTCCAGCTCCTTGTCTCCCTCCTGCTCCTTCACCACCTGCTGCTCGTTCTCCACCTCCTGCTCCTTGTCTCCCTCCTGCTCCTTCTCCACCTCCTGCTTCTTCTCATCCTCCTGCTTCTACTCCTACTCCTGCTCCTCTTACTTCTCCTGCTCCTTCTCCACCTCATGCTGCTGCTCCTGCTCCTGCTCCTTCTCCTCCTCCTGCTCCTTCTCCACCTCCTGCTCCTTGTCTCCCTCCTGCTCCTTCTCCACCTCCTGCTCCTACTCCTCCTCCTGCTGTTCTTCTTCTCCTGCTCCTTCTGCACTCCTGCTCCATCTCCAACTCCTGCTCCATCTCCACCTCCTGATCCTTCTCCACATCCCTGCTCCTTCTCCTTATCCTACTCCTACTCCTTCTCCTGCTCCTTCTTCTCCCCTATCCTTCTTCTCCTCCTGCTCCTTCTCACTTCCTGCTCCATCTCCAGCTCCTGCTCCTTCTCCTCCCCCCCTGCTCCTTCTCCACCTCCTGCTCCTTCCACCACTCCTGCTCCTTCTACCCCTCCTTCTGCTGCACGGCCTTCTGCTCCTTCTCCCCCTCCTGCTCCTTCTCCCCCTCCAGCTCAAACTCCTCCTCCTGCTCGTTCTCCACCACCTGCTCCTTCTCCACCTGCAGCTCAACCTCCATCTGCTCCTTCTCCTCCTCCTCCTGCTCCTTCAGCTCCTCCAGCTCACCCTCCTCGTCTTGCTCACCCTCCTGCTGATGCTCCTTCTCCACAAAATGCTCCTTCCCCACCTCCTGCTCAATCGCTTCCTCCTTCTTGTTCTCCACCCCTGCTCCTTCTCCACCTCCTCATCATTCTCTACCGCCTGCTCCTTCTCCACTTTTGCTCAACCTCCTCCTCCTGCTCCTTCTCCTCTTCATTCTCCTTCTCCCGCTCCAGCTCCTACTCCCGCTTCTGCTCCTTCTCCCGCTACTGCTCCTCCTCCCGCTTCAGCTCCTTCTCCCGCTTCTGCTCCTTCTCCACCTGCTGCTACTTCTCCTCCTGCGGCTTCTTCTCCTCCTGCTGCTACTTCTCCACCTCCTTCTCCTGCTCTTTCTCCACCTGCTGCTCCTTTTCCACTCCTGCTCATTCACCACCTCCTGCTCCTTCTTCTATTCCTTCTGCTCCTCCTGCTCCATTTCCACCTCCTGCTCCTTCTCCACATCTTGCTCCTTCTCCACCTCCTGCTCCTTCTCCTCCTCCTGCTCCAACTCCTTCTCGTGCTCCTTCTTCTCCACCTGCTCCTTCTTCTCCTCCTTCTCCTTCTCACTTCCTGCTCCATCTCCAGCTCCTGCTCCTTCTCCTCCTCCCCCCACCCCCTGCTCCTTCTCCACCTCCTGCTCCTTCTTCTATTCCTTCTCCTCTTCCTGCTCCATCTCCACCTCCTGCTCCTTCTCCACATCTTGCTCCTTCTCCACCTCCTGCTCCTTCTCCTCCTCCTGCTACAACTCCTCCTGCTCCTTCTTCTTCTCCTGCTCCTTCTCCACTCCTGCTCCAACCCCACATCCTGCTCCTTCTCCTCCTTCTGCTCCTTCTCCTCCTGCTCCGTCTCCAATACCTGCTCCTTCTCCTCCTCCTCCTCCTCGTCCTCGTCCTCCAGCTTCTTCTCCAACTCCTTCTCCTACTCCTCCTGCTGGTCTTTCTCCGCCTCCTGCTTCTTCTCCACCTATTGCTTCTTTTCCACCTCCTGTTCCTTCTCCTCCTCCTGCTCCTTCTCCTCCTCCTGCTCCATCTCCTCCTCCTGCTTCTTCTCCACCTCCTGTTCCTTCTCCTCCTCCTGATCCCTCTCCACGTCCTTCACCTTCTCCATCTCCTTCTCCTCCTCCTGCTCCTTGTCCACCTCCTGCTCCATGTCCACCTCCTGCTCATTGTCCACCTCCTGCTTCGTGTCCACCTCCATCTCCTTCTACTCCTCCTGCTCCTTGTCCACCTCCTGCTCATTGTACACCTCCTGCTCCTTGTCCACCGAGTGCTCCTTCTCGCCCTCCTGCTCCATCTCGTCCTCCAGCTCCTTCTCGCCCTGCTGCTCCATCTCGCCCTCGTGCTCCTACTCACCCTCCTGGTCCTTCTCCGCCTCCTGCTCGTTCTCCACCTGTTGCTTCTTCTCCACGTCCTGTTCCTTCTCCTCCTCCTGCTCCTTCTCCACCTCCTTCTCCTCCTCCACCTCCTTCTCCTCCTAATGTTCCTTGTCCACCTCCTGCTCCTTGTCCACATCCTGCTCTTTGTCCACCTCCTGCTCCTTGTCCAACTCCTGCTCCTTGTCCACCTCCTGCTCCTTCTCGACTCCTGCTCATTCACCACCACCTGCTCCTTCTTCCCCTCCTTCTCCTCCTCCTGCTCCTTCTCCACCTCCTGCTCTTTGACTCCCTCCTGCTCCTTGTCTCCCTTCTGCTCCATCTCCACCTCCTGCTCCTTCTCCACCTCCTGCTCCAACTCCACCTCCTGCTCCTTCTCCTGCTCCTTCCCTACCTCCTTCTCATTGTACACCTCCTGCTCTGTGTCCATCTCCTGATCCTTGTCCACCTCATGCTCCTTGTGCACCTCCTGCTCCTTGTCCACCTCGTGCTCCTTCCTGCCCTCCTGCTCCTTGTCCACCTCCTGCTCCTTCTCCATTTCTGCTCATTCACCACCTCCTGCTCCTTCTTCTCCTCCTTCTCCTCCTCCCGCTCCTTCTCCACCTCCTGTTCCTTCTTCTTCTCCTGCTCCTTCTCCACTCCTGCTCCTTCTCCTCCTCCTTCACCTTTTCCTCCTCCTGCTCCTTCTCCGGCTGCTGCTCCACCTCCTGCTCCTCCTCCTGCTGCTTGTACATCTCCTGCGCCTTATCCACTCCTGCGCCTTCTCGCCCTCCTGCTCCATCTCGCCCTCCTGCTCCTTCTCGACCTCCTGCTCCTTTTCCACCTCCTGCTCCTTCTCCGCCTCCTGCTCCTCGTCCTTCTCCTCCACCTGCTCCTTCTCCACCTCTTGCTCCATGTCTCCCTCCTGCTCCTTCTCCACCTACTGCTCCTTTTCCACCTCCTGCACCTTCTCCGCCTCCTGCTCCTCCTCCTTCTCCTCCACCTGCTCCTTCTCCGCCTGCTGCTCCTTCTCCACCTATTGCTTCTTTTCCACCTCCTGTTCCTCCTCCACCTTCTTCTCCTCCTCCTGCTACTTCTTCTTCTCCTGCTCCTTCTCCTCCTCCTGCTCCTTCTCCTCCTCCTGCTCCTTCTCCTCCTCCTGCTTCTTCTCCACCTCCTGTTCCTTCTCCTCCTCCTGATCCTTCTCCACGTCCTTCTCCTCCTCCATCTCCATCTCCTCCTCCTGCTCCTTCTCCTCCTCCTGCTCCTTCTCCTCCTCCTGCTCCTTCTCCTCCTCCTGCTTTTTCTCCACCTCCTGTTTCTTCTCCACCTACTGTTCCTTCTCCTCCTCCTGATCTTTCTCCACCTCCTTCTCCTACTCCACCTCCTTCTCCTCCTCCTTCTCCACTCCGGCTCCATCTCCATCTCCTCCTCCTGCTCCTTCTTCTCCTCCAGCTCCTTCTCCTCCTCCTGCTCCTTCTCCACCTCCTCTTCATTCTCCAACTCGTGCTCCTTCTCCACCTTTGCTCAACCTCCTCCTCCTGCTTCTTCTCCACCTGCTGTTTCTTCTCCACCTCCTGTTTCTTCTCCACCTCCTGTTCCTTCTCCTCCTCCTGATCTTTCTCCACTTCCTTCTCCTCCTCCTTCTCCACTCCGGCTCCATCTCCACCTCCTGCTCCTTCTTCTCCTCCAGCTCATTCTCCACCTCCTGCTCCTTCTCCACCTCCTCTTCATTCTCCAACTCGTGCTCCTTCTCCACTTTTGCTCAACCTCCTCCTTCTGCTCCTTCTCCACTTCATGCTCCTTCTCCCGCTCCTGCTCCTACTCCAGCTTCTGCTCCTACTCCCGCTCCTGCTCCGTCTCCTCTTGCTGCTACTTCTCCTCCTGCTGCTTCTTCTGCTCCTGCTGCTACTTCTTCACCTCTTTCTCCTGCTCCTTCTCGACCTCCTGCTCCATGTCTCCCTCCTGCTCCTTCTCCACCTACTGCTCCTTTTCCACCTCCTGCACCTTCTCCGCCTCCTGCTCCTGCTCCACCTATTGCTTCTTTACCACCTCCTGTTCCTTCTCTTCCTCCTGCTCCTTCTCCACCTCCTTCTCCTCCTCCACCTCCTTCTCCTCCTCCTGCTACTTCTTCTTCTCCTGCTCCTTCTCCTCCTCCTGCTCCTTCTCCTCCTCCTGCTTCGTCTCCACCTCCTGTTCCTTCTCCTCCTCCTGATCCTTCTCCACGTCCTTCTCCTCCTCCATCACCGCTACAGGTGAGGTGCCTGTCGATTGGAGGGTAGCAAATGTTGTGCCTTTGTTTAAGAAGGGCGGCAGGGAAAAGCCTGGGAACTACAGACCAGTGAGCCTGACATCTTTAGTGGGTAAGGTGTTAGAGGGTATTCTGAGGGACAGGATCTACAGGCATTTGGAGAGGCAGGGACTAATTAGGAACAGTCAGCATGGTTTTGTGAGAGGAAAATCATGTCTCACGAATTTGATTGAGTTTTTTGAAGGGGTAACCAAGAAGATAGATGAGGGCTGTGCAGTAGACGTGGTCTACATGGACTTCACAAAGCATTTGACAAGGTACCGCATGGTAGGTTGTTACATAAGGTTAAATCTCATGGGATCCAAGGTGAGGTAGCCAATTGGATACAAAATTGGCTTGACGACAGAAGACAGAGGGTGGTTGTAGAGGGTTGTTTTTCAAACTGGATGCCTGTGTCCAGCGGTGTGCCTCAGGGATCGGTGCTGGGTACGCTGTTATTTGTTATTTATATTAATGATTTGGATGAGAATTTAGGAGGCATGGTTAGTAAGTTTGCAGATGACACCAAGATTGGTGGCATTGTGGACAGTGAAGAAGGTTATCTAGGATTGCAACGGGATCTTGATAAATTGGGCCAGTGGGCCTATGAATGGCAGATGGAGTTTAATTCAGATAAATGTGAGGTGATGCATTTTGGTAGATCGAATCGGGCCAGGACCTACTCCGTTAATGGTAGGGCGTTGGGGAGAGTTATAGAACAAAGAGATCTGGGAGTACAGATTCATAGCTCCTTGAAAGTGGAGTCACAGGTGGATAGGGTGGTGAAGAAGGCATTCAGCATGCTTGGTTTCATTGGTCAGAACATTGAATGCAGGAGTTGGGATGTCTTGTTGAAGTTGTACAGGGCATTGGTGAGGCCACACTTGGAGTACTGTGTACAGTTCTGGTCACCCTATTATAGAAAGGATATTATTAAACTAGAAAGAGTGCAGAAAAGATTTACTAGGATGCTCCCGGGACTTGATGGTTTGACTTACAGGGAGAGGTTAGACAGACTGGGACTTTTTTCCCTGGAGAGTAGGAGGTTAAGGGGTGATCTTATAGAAGTCTATAAAATAATGAGGTGCATAGATAAGGTCGACAGTCAAAATTTTTTCCCAAAGTTAGGGGAGTCTATAACGAGGGGGCACAGATTTAAGGTGAGAGGGGAGAGATACAAAAGGGTCCAGAGGGGCAATTTTTTCACTCAAAGTGTGGTGAGTGTCTGGAACGAGCTGCCAGAGGCAGTAGTAGAGGCGGGTACAATTTTGTCTTTAAAAAAGCATTTGGACAGTTACATGGGTAAGATGGGTATCGAGGGATATGGGCCAAGTGCAGGCAATTGGGACTAGCTTAGTGGTATAAACTGGGCGACATGGACATGTTGGGCCGAAGGGCCTGTTTCCATGTTGTAACATCTATGATTCTATGATTCTCTGATCTCCTTCTCCTCCTCCTGCTCCTTGTCCACCTCCTGCTCCTTATCTACCTCCTGCTCCTTGTTAACATCCGGCTCCATGTCCACCTCCTGCTCATTGTACACCTCCTGCTGCTTGTCCACCTCGTGCTCCATCTCGCCCTCCTGCTCCATCTCGTCCTCCAGCTCCTTCTCGCCCTCCAGCTCCTTCTCGCCCACCTGCTCCTTCTCGCCCTCCTGCTCATTTTCCACCTCCTGCTCCTTCTGCACCTCCTGCTCATTTTCCACCTCCTGCTCCTTCTTCTCCTCCTGCTCCTGCTCCTCCTCCTGCTTCTTCTCCAACTCCTTCTCCTACTCGCCCTCCTGGTCCTTTTCAGCCACCTGCTCGTTCTCCACCTGTTGCTTCTTCTCCTCCTCCTGTTCCTTGTCCACCTCCTGCTCCATGTCCACCTCCTGCTCCTTGTCCACCTCCTGCTCCTTGTCCACCTCCTGATCCTTCTCGCCCTCCTGCTGCATCCTGCCCTCCTGCTCCTTCTCCACCTCCTGATCCTTCTCCACTCCTGCTCATTCACCACCTCCTGCTCCTTCTTTTCCTCCTTCTCCTTCTCCTCCTCCTGCTCCTTCTCCACCTCCTGCTCCTTCTCCACCTCCTGCTCCATCTCCACCTCCTGCTCCTTCTCCTTCCCCTGCTCCTTCCCCACCTCATGCTCCTTCTCCACCTCCTGCTCCTTCTCCTCTTCTTGCGCCTTCTCCACCTCCTGCTCTTTCTTCTTCTCCTGCTCCTTCTGCACTCCTGCTCCTTCTCATCCTCCTGCTCCTTCTCCTCCTCCTGCTCCTTCTCCACCTCCTGCTCCTTCTCCACCTCCTCCTCCTTCTTCTCCTCCTGCTCATGCTCCTCCTCCTGCTTCTTCTCCAACTCCTACACCTACTCCCCCTTCTGGTCCTTCTCCGCCTCCTGCTCCTTCTCGACCTATTGCTTCTTCTGCACCTCCTGTTCCTTTTCCTCCTCCTGCTCCGTCTCCACCTCCTGCTCCTGCTCCACCTATTGCTCCTTTTCCACCTCCTGTTCCTTCTCTTCCTTCTGCTCCTTCTCCACCTCCTCCTCCTCCACCTCCTTCTCCTCCTCCTGTTCCTTGTCCAACTCCTGCTCCATGTCCACCTCCTGCTCCTTGTCCACCTCCTGCTCCTTGTCCAACTACTGCTCCTTGTCCACCTCCTGCTCCTTCTCGACTCCTGCTCATTCACCACCTCCTGCTCCTTCTTGTCCTCCTTCTCCTCCTCCTGCTCCTTCTCCACCTCCTGCTCTTTGACTCCCTTCTGCTCCTTCTCCACCTCCTGCTCCTTCTCCACCTCCTGCTCCAATTCCACCTCCTGCTCCTTCTCCTTCTCCTGCTCCTTCCACACCTCCTTCTCATTGTCCACCTCCTGCTCTGTGTCCATCTCCTGATCCTTGTCCACCTCCTGCTCCTTGTGCACCTCCTGCACCTTGTCCACCTAGTGCTCCTTCTCGCCTTCCTGCTCCTTCTCGTCCTCCAGCTCCTTCACGCCCTCCTGCTCCTTCCTGCCCTCCTGCTCCTTGTCCACCTCCTGCTCCTTCTTCTCCTCCTGCTCCTGCTCCTCCTCCTGCTTCTTCTCCAACTCCTTCTCCTACTCGCCCTCCTGGTCCTTTTCAGCCACCTGCTCGTTCTCCTCCTGTTGCTTCTTCTCCTCCTACTGTTCCTTGTCCACCTCCTGCTCCATGTCCACCTCCTGCTCCTTGTCCACCTCCTGCTCATTCACCACCTCCCGCTCCTTCTTTTCCTCCTTCTCCTTCTCCTCCTCCTGCTCCTTCTCCACCTCCTGCTCCTTCTCCACCTTCTGCTCCATCTCCACCTCCTGCTCCTCCTCCTGCTCCTTCTCCACCTCCTGCTCCTTCTCCACCTCCTGCTCCTTCTTCTCCTCCTGCTCATGCTCCTCCTCCTGCTTCTTCTCCAACTCCTTCACCTACTCCCCCTTCTGGTCCTTCTCCGCCTCCTGCTCCTTCTCGTCCTATTGCTTCTTCTCCACCTCCTCCTCCTCCACCTCCTTCTCCTCCTCCTGTTCCTTGTCCAACTCCTGCTCCATGTCCACCTGCTGCTCCTTGTCCACCTCCTGCTCCTTGTCCAACTACTGCTCCTTGTCCACCTCCTGCTCCTTCTTGACTCCTGCTCATTCACCACCTCCTGCTCCTTCTTCTCCTCCTTCTCCTCCTACTGCTCCTTCTCCAACTCCTGCTCTTTGACTCCTTTCTGCTCCTTCTCCACCTCCTGCTCCTTCTCCTCCTCCTGCTCCAACTCCACCTCCTGCTCCTTGTCCTTCTCCTGCTCCTTCCCCACCTCCTTCTCATTGTCCACCTCCTGCTCTGTGTCCATCTCCTGATCCTTGTCCACCTCCTGCTCCTTGTGCACCTCCTGCTCCTTGTCTACCAAGAGCTCCTTCTCGCCTTCCTGCTCCTTCTCGTCCTCCAGCTCCTTCACGCCCTCCTGCTCCTTCCTGCCCTCCTGCTCCTTGTCCACCTCCTGCTCCTTCTCCATTTCTGCTCATTCACCACCTCCTGCTCCTTCTTCTCCTCCTTCTCCTCCTCCTCCTCCTTCTCCACCTCCTGCTTCTTGTCTTCCTCCTTCTCCTTTTCTCCCTCCTGCTCGTTCTCCACCTCCTGCTCCTTCTCGACATCCTCCTCCTTCTCCTCCTCCTGCTCCTTCTCCTCCTCCTGTTCCTTCTTCTTCTCCTGCTCCTTCTCCACTCCTGCTCCTTCTCCTCCTCCTGCTCCTTTTCCACCTCCTGCTCCTTCTCCGCCTGCTGCTCCTCCTCCTTCTCCTCCACCTGCTCCTTCTCCACCTCCTGCTCCATGTCTCCCTCCTGCTCCTTCTCCTCCTCCTGCTCCTTCTCCACCTCCTGCTCCTTCTCCACCTTCTGCTCCATCTCCACCTCCTGCTCCTCCTCCTGCTCCTTCTCCACCTCCTGCTCCTTCTCCACCTCCTGCTCCTTCTTCTCCTCCTGCTCATGCTCCTCCTCCTGCTTCTTCTCCAACTCCTTCACCTACTCCCCCTTCTGGTCCTTCTCCGCCTCCTGCTCCTTCTCGTCCTATTGCTTCTTCTCCACCTCCTCCTCCTCCACCTCCTTCTCCTCCTCCTGTTCCTTGTCCAACTCCTGCTCCATGTCCACCTGCTGCTCCTTGTCCACCTCCTGCTCCTTGTCCAACTACTGCTCCTTGTCCACCTCCTGCTCCTTCTTGACTCCTGCTCATTCACCACCTCCTGCTCCTTCTTCTCCTCCTTCTCCTCCTACTGCTCCTTCTCCAACTCCTGCTCTTTGACTCCTTTCTGCTCCTTCTCCACCTCCTGCTCCTTCTCCTCCTCCTGCTCCAACTCCACCTCCTGCTCCTTGTCCTTCTCCTGCTCCTTCCCCACCTCCTTCTCATTGTCCACCTCCTGCTCTGTGTCCATCTCCTGATCCTTGTCCACCTCCTGCTCCTTGTGCACCTCCTGCTCCTTGTCTACCAAGAGCTCCTTCTCGCCTTCCTGCTCCTTCTCGTCCTCCAGCTCCTTCACGCCCTCCTGCTCCTTCCTGCCCTCCTGCTCCTTGTCCACCTCCTGCTCCTTCTCCATTTCTGCTCATTCACCACCTCCTGCTCCTTCTTCTCCTCCTTCTCCTCCTCCTCCTCCTTCTCCACCTCCTGCTTCTTGTCTTCCTCCTTCTCCTTTTCTCCCTCCTGCTCGTTCTCCACCTCCTGCTCCTTCTCGACATCCTCCTCCTTCTCCTCCTCCTGCTCCTTCTCCTCCTCCTGTTCCTTCTTCTTCTCCTGCTCCTTCTCCACTCCTGCTCCTTCTCCTCCTCCTGCTCCTTTTCCACCTCCTGCTCCTTCTCCGCCTGCTGCTCCTCCTCCTTCTCCTCCACCTGCTCCTTCTCCACCTCCTGCTCCATGTCTCCCTCCTGCTCCTTCTCCTCCTCCTGCTCCTTCTCCACCTCCTGCTCCTTCTCCACCTTCTGCTCCATCTCCACCTCCTGCTCCTCCTCCTGCTCCTTCTCCACCTCCTGCTCCTTCTCCACCTCCTGCTCCTTCTTCTCCTCCTGCTCATGCTCCTCCTCCTGCTTCTTCTCCAACTCCTTCACCTACTCCCCCTTCTGGTCCTTCTCCGCCTCCTGCTCCTTCTCGTCCTATTGCTTCTTCTCCACCTCCTCCTCCTCCACCTCCTTCTCCTCCTCCTGTTCCTTGTCCAACTCCTGCTCCATGTCCACCTGCTGCTCCTTGTCCACCTCCTGCTCCTTGTCCAACTACTGCTCCTTGTCCACCTCCTGCTCCTTCTTGACTCCTGCTCATTCACCACCTCCTGCTCCTTCTTCTCCTCCTTCTCCTCCTCCTGCTCCTTCTCCAACTCCTGCTCTTTGACTCCTTTCTGCTCCTTCTCCACCTCCTGCTCCTTCTCCACCTCCTGCTCCAACTCCACCTCCTGCTCCTTGTCCTTCTCCTGCTCCTTCCCCACCTCCTTCTCATTGTCCACCTCCTGCTCTGTGTCCATCTCCTGATCCTTGTACACCTCCTGCTCCTTGTGCACCTCCTGCTCCTTGTCTACCAAGAGCTCCTTCTCGCCTTCCTGCTCCTTCTCGTCCTCCAGCTCCTTCACGCCCTCCTGCTCCTTCCTGCCCTCCTGCTCCTTGTCCACCTCCTGCTCCTTCTCCATTTCTGCTCATTCACCACTTCCTGCTCCTTCTTCTCCTCCTTCTCCTCCTCCTGCTCCTTCTCCACCTCCTGCTTCTTGTCTTCCTCCTTCTCCTTTTCTCCCTCCTGCTCGTTCTCCACCTCCTGCTCCTTCTCGACATCCTCCTCCTTCTCCTCCTCCTGCTCCTTCTCCTCCTCCTGTTCCTTCTTCTTCTCCTGCTCCTTCTCCACTCCTGCTCCTTCTCCTCCTCCTGCTCCTTTTCCACCTCCTGCTCCTTCTCCGCCTGCTGCTCCTCCTCCTTCTCCTCCACCTGCTTCTTCTCCACCTCCTGCTCCATGTCTCCCTCCTGCTCCTTCTCCACCTACTGGTCCTTTTCCACCTCCTGCACCTTCTCCGCATCCTGCTCCTCCTCCTTCTCCTCCACCTGCTCCTTCTCCGCCTGCTGCTCCTTCTCCACCTATTGCTTCTTTTCCACCTCCTGTTCCTCCTCCACCTTCTTCTCGTCCTCCTGCTACTTCTTCTTCTCCTGCTCCTTCTCCTCCTCCTGCTCCTTCTCCTCCTCCTGCTCCTTCTCCTCCTCCTGCTTCTTCTCCACCTCCTGCTCCTTCTCCTCCTCCTGCTCCTTCTCGACCTCCTCCTCCTTCTCCTCCTCCTGCTCCTTCTCCTCCTCCTGTTCCTTCTTCTTCTCCTGCTCCTTCTCCACTCCTGCTCCTTCTCCTCCTCCTGCTCCTTTTCCACCTCCTGCTCCTTCTCCGCCTCCGGCTCCTACTCCTTCTCCTCCACCTGCTCCTTCTCCACCTCCTGCTCCATGTCTCCCTCCTGCTCCTTCTCCACCTACTGCTCCTTTTCCACCTCCTGCACCATCTCCGCCTCCTGCTCCTCCTCCTTCTCCTCCACCTGCTCCTTCTCCGCCTGCTGCTCCTTCTCCACCTATTGCTTCTTTTCCACCTCCTGTTCCTCCTCCACCTTCTTCTCCTCCTCCTGCTACTTCTTCTTCTCCTGCTCCTTCTCCTCCTCCTGCTCCTTCTCCTCCTCCTGCTCCTTCTCCTCCTCCTGCTTCTTCTACACCTCCTGTTCCTTCTCCTCCTCCTGATCCTTCTCCACGTCCTTCTCCTCCTCCATCTCCATCTCCTCCTCCTGCTCCTTCTCCTACTCCACCTCCTTCTCCTCCTCCTTCTCCACTCCGGCTCCATCTCCTCCTCCTGCTCCTTCTTCTCCTCCAGCTCCTTCTCCTCCTCCTGCTCCTTCTCCACCTCCTCTTCATTCTCCAACTCGTGCTCCTTCTCCACCTTTGCTCAACCTCCTCCTCCTGCTCCTTCTCCACTTCATGCTCCTTCTCCCGATGCTGCTCCTACTCCCGCTTCTGCTCCTTCTCCCGCTCCTGCTCCGTCTCCTCTTGCTGCTACTTCCCCTCCTGCTGCTTCTTCTGCTCCTGCTGCTACTTCTTCACCTATTTCTCCTGCTCCTTCTCCACCTCCTGCTCCATGTCTCCCTCCTGCTCCTTCTCCACCTACTGCTCCTTTTCCACCTCCTGCACCTTCTCCGCCTCCTGCTCCTGCTCGACCTATTGCTTCTTTTCCACCTCCTGTTCCTTCTCTTCCTCCTGCTCCTTCTCCACCTCCTTCTCCTCCTCCTGCTACTTCTTTTTCTCCTTCTCCTTCTCCTCCTCCTGCTCCTACTCCTCCTCCTGCTCCTTCTCCTCCTGCTGCTTCGTCTCCACCTCCTGTTCCTTCTCCTCATCCTGATCCTTCTCCACGTCCTTCTCCTCCTCCATCTCCTTCTCCTCCTCCTGCTGCTTGTCCACCTCCTGCTCCTTATCGACTTCCTGCTCCTTGTCCACCTCCCGCTCCATGTCCACCTCCTGCTCATTGTACACCTCCTGCTCCTTGTCCACCTAGTGCTCCATCTCGCCCCCCTGCTCCTTTTCCACCTCCTGCTCCTTCTGCACCTCCTGCTCAGTCTCCACCTCCTGCTCCTTCTTCTCCTCCTGCTCCTGCTCCTCCTCCTGCTTCTGCTCCAACTCCTTCTCCGACTGCCCCTCCTGGACCTTTTCAGCCACGTGCTCATTCTCCACCTGTTTCTTCTTCTCCTCCTCCTGTTCCTTGTCCACCTCCTGCTCCTTGTCCACTTCCTGCTCCTTGTCCACCTCCTGCTCATTGTCCACCTCCTGCTCCTTCTCGCCCTCCTGCTACTTCCTGCCGTCCTGCTCCTTCTTCACCACCTGCTCCTTCTCCACTCCTGCTCATTCACCACCTCCTGCTCCTTCTTCTCCTCCTTCTCCTTCTCCACCTCCGGCTCTTTGACTCCCTCCTGCTCCTTAGCTCCCTCCTGCTCCATCTCCATCTCCTGCTCCTTCTCCACCTCCTGCTCCATCTCCACCTCCTGCTCCTTTTCCTCTTCTTGCGCCTTCTCCACCTCCTGCACTTTCTTCTTCTCCTGCTCCTTCTGCACTCCTGCTCCTTCTCCTCCTCCTGCTCCTTCTCCACCTCCTGCTCCTTCTCCACCTCCTGCTCCTTCTTCTCCTCGTGCTCATGCTCCTCCTCCTGCTTCTTCTCCAACTCCTTCACCTACTCCCCCTTCTGATCCTTCTCCGCCTCCTGCTCCTTCTCGACCGATTGCTTCTTCTCCACCTCCTGTTCCTTCTCCTCCTCCTGCTCCGTCTCCACCTCCTTCTCCTCCTCCACCTCCTTCTTCTCCTCCTGCTCGTTGTCCACTTCCTGCTCCTTCTCCACCTCCTGCTCATTCTCCACCTCCTGCCCCTTCTCCTCATTTTCCGCCTTATCCATCTCGTGCTCCTTCTCCTCCTCCTGCTCATACTCCTCCTCGCGCTGCTACTACTTCTCCTGCTACTCCTCCACTCCTGCTCCTTTTCCACCTCCTGTTCATCCTCCACCTTCTTCTCCTCCTCCTGCTACTTCTTCTTCTCCTGCTCCTTCTCCTCCTCCTGCTCCTTCTCCACCTCCTGTTCCTTCTCCTCCTCCTGATCCTTCTCCACGTCCTTCTCCTCCTCCATCTCCTTCTCCTCCTCCTGATCCTTGTCCACCTCCGGCTCCATGTCCACCTTCTGCTCATTGTCCACCTCCTGCTGCGTGTCCACCTCCATCTCCTTCTCCTCCTCCTGCTCCTTGTCCACCTCCTGCTCATTGTCCACCTCCTGCTCCTTCTCCACCTCCTGCTCCTTCTCCTCATCTTGCGCCTTCTCCACCTTCTGCTCCTTCTCCTCCTTCTGCTGCGAGTCCTCCTCCTGCTCCTTCTTCTTCTCCTGCTCCTTCTCCACTCCGGCTTCATCTCCACCTTCTGCTCCTTCTCCTGCTCCATCTCCACCTCCTGCTCCTCCTCCTCCTCTTCCTCCTGCTCCTTCTCCTCCTCCTGCTCCTTCTCCACCTCCTGCTCCTTGTCTCCCTCCTGCTCCTTCACCACCTCCTGCTCGTTCTCCACCTCCTGCTCCTTGTCTCCCTCCTGCTCCTTCTCCACCTTCTGCTTCTTCTCCTCCTCCTGCTTCTACTCCTCCTCCTGCTCCTTTTTCTTCTCCTACTCCTTCTCCACTCTGGCTCCACCTTCACCTCCGGCTTCTTCTTCTCCTCCTGCTCCTTCTCCTCCTCCTGCTCCTTCTCCACCTCATACTCCTGCTCCTGCTCCTTCTCCTCCTCCTGCTACTTCTCCACCTCCTGCTCCTTGTCTCCCTCCTGCTCCTTCTCCACCTACAGCTCCTTCGCCACTTCCTGCTCCTTCTCGTCATCTTGCGCCTTCTCCTCCTCCTGCAACCTGCTCCTCCTCCTGCTGTTCTTCTTCTCCTGCTCCTTCTGCACTCCTGCTCCTTCTGCACATCCTGCTCCTTCTCCTTCTCCTACTCCTACTCCTTCTCCTGCTCCTTCTTCTCCGCCTGCTCCTTCTGCTCCTCCTGCTCCTTCTCACTTCCTGCTCCATCTACAGCTCCTTCTCCTTCTCCTCCTCCCCCTCCTGCTCCTTCTCCTCCTCCTGCTCCTTCTACCACTCCTGCTCCTTCTTTCCCTCCTGCTGCTGCACGCCCTTCTGCTCCTTCTCCCCCTTCTGCTCCTTCTCCCACTCCTGCTCAAACTCCTCCTCCTGCTCGTTCTCCACCTCCTGCTCCTTCTCCACCTGCAGCTCAACCTCCATCTGCTCCTTCTCCTCCTCCTCCTGCTCCTTCAGCTCCTCCAGCTCACCCTCCTCGTCTTGCTCACCTTCCTGCTGATGCTCCTTCTCCACATAATGCTCCATCCCCACCTCCTGCTCAATCGCCTCCTCCTTCTTGTTCTCCACCCCTGCTCCTTCTCCACCTCCTCATCATTCTCTACCTCCTGCTCCTTCTCCACTTTTGCTCAACCTCCTCCTCCTGCTCCTTCTCCTCTTCATTCTCCTTCTCCCGCTCCAGCTCCTACTCCCGCTTCTGCTCCTTCTCCCGCTTCTGCTCCTTCTCCCGCTTCAGCTCCTTCTCCCGCTTCTGCTCCTTCTCCACCTGCTGCGACTTCTCCTCCTGCGGCTTCTTCTCCTCCTGCTGCTACTTCTCCACCTCCTTCTCCTGCTCTTTCTACACCTGCTGCTCCTTTTCCACTCCTGCTCATTCACCACCTCCTGCTCCTTCTTCTATAACTTCTCCTCCTCCTGCTCAATCTCCACCTCCTGCTCCTTCTACACATCTTGCTCCTTCTCCACCTCCTGCTCCTTCTACTGCTCCAGCTCCTACTCCTCCTCCTGCTCCTTCTTCTTCTCCTGCTCCTTCTCCACTCCTGCTCCATCCCCACATCCTGCTCCTTCTCCACCTTCTGCTCCTTCTCCTCCTCCTGCTCCTTCTACAATTCCTGCTCCTTCTCATCCTCCTCCTCCTCGTCCTCGTCCTCCAGCTTCTTCTCCAACTCCTTCTCCTACTCCCCCTGCTGGTCCTTCTCCGCCTCCTGCTTCTTCTCCATCTATTGCTTCTTTTCCACCTCCTGTTCATTCTCTTCCTCCTGCTCCTTCTCCTCCTCCTGCTCCATCCCCACATCCTGCTCCTTCTCCACCTTCTGCTCCTTCTCCTCCTCCTGCTCCATCTCCTCCTCCTGCTTCTTCTCCACCTCCTGTTCCTTCTCCTCCTCCTGATCCTTCTCCACGTCCTTCTCCTCCTCCATCTCCTTCTCCTCCTCCTGCTCCTTGTCCACTTCCGGCTCCATGTGCACCTCCTGCTCATTTTCCACCTCCTGCTCCGTGTCCACCTCCATCTCCTTCTCCTCCTCCTGCTCCTTGTCCACCTCCTGCTCATTGTACACCTCCTGCTCCTTGTCCACCTCGTGCTCCTTCTCGCCCTCCTGCTCCATCTCGTCCTCCAGCTCCTTCTCGCCCTACTGCTCCTTCTCGCCCTCCTGCTCCTACTCGCCCTCCTGGTCCTTCTCCACCTCCTGTTCCTTCTCCTCCACCTGCTCCTTCTCCACCTCCTTCTCATCCTCCACCTCCTTCTCCTCCTCCTGTTCCTTGTGCACCTCCTGCTCCATGTCCACCTACTGCTCCTTGTCCACCTCCTGCTCCTTATCCAACTCCTGCTCCTTGTCCACCTCCTGCTCCTTCTCGACTCCTGCTCATTCACCACCTCGTGCTCCTTCTTCTCCTCCTTCACCTCCTCCTGCTCCTTCTCCACCTCCTGCTCTTTGACTTCCTCCTGCTCCTTGTCTCCCTTCTGCTCCTTCTCCACCTCCTGCTCCTTCCCCACCTCCTGCTCCATCTCAACCTCCCGCTCCTTCTCCTTCTCCTGCTCCTTCCCCACCTCCTTCTCATTGTCCACCTCCTGCTCTGTGTCCATTTCCTGATCCTTGTTCACCTCCTGCTCCTTGTGCACCTCCTGCTCCTTGTCCACATAGTGCTCCTTCTCGCCTTCCTGCTCCTTCTCGTCCTCCAGCTCCTTCACGCCCTCCTGCTCCTTCCTGCCCTCCTGCTCCTTGTCCACCTCCTGCTCCTTCTCCATTTCTGCTCATTCACCACCTCCTGCTCCTTCTTCTCCTCCTTCTCCTCCTCCTGCTCCTTCTCCACCTCCTGCTCCTTCTCGACCTCCTCCTCCTTCTCCACCTCCTGCTCCATCTCCACATCTTGCGCCATCTCCACCTCCTGCTCCTTCTCCTCCTCCTGCTCCTTCTCCTCCTCCTGTTCCTTCTTCTTCTCCTGCTCCTTCTCCACTCCTGCTCCTTCTCCTCCTCCTGCTCCTTTTCCTCCTCCTGCTCCTTCTCAACCTCCTGCTCCTTCTCCTCCTCCATCTCTTTCTCCTCCTCGTGCTCCTTGTCCACCTACTTCTCCTTATATACCTCCTGCTCCTTGTCCACCTAGTGCTCCATCTCGCCCTCCTGCTCCATCTCGTCCTCCAGTTCCTTCTCGCCCTCCTGCTCCTTCTCGCCCTCCTGCTCCTTCCTGCCCTCCTGCTCCTTGTCCACCTCCTGCTCCTTCTCCATTTCTGCTCATTCACCACCTCCTGCTCCTTCTTCTCCTCCTTCTCCTCCTCCTGCTCCTTCTCCACCTCCTGCTCCTTCTCGACCTCCTCCTCCTTCTCCACCTCCTGCTCCATCTCCACATCTTGCGCCATCTCCACCTCCTGCTCCTTCTCCTCCTCCTGCTCCTTCTCCTCCTCCTGTTCCTTCTTCTTCTCCTGCTCCTTCTCCACTCCTGCTCCTTCTCCTCCTCCTGCTCCTTTTCCTCCTCCTGCTCCTTCTCAACCTCCTGCTCCTTCTCCTCCTCCATCTCTTTCTCCTCCTCGTGCTCCTTGTCCACCTACTTCTCCTTATATACCTCCTGCTCCTTGTCCACCTAGTGCTCCATCTCGCCCTCCTGCTCCATCTCGTCCTCCAGTTCCTTCTCGCCCTCCTGCTCCTTCTCGCCCTCCTGCTCCTTCTCGCCCAGCTGCTCCTTCTCCACCTCCTGCTCCTTCTCCACCTCCTGCTCCTTCTCCACCTCCAGCTCCTTCTTCTCCTCCTGCTCCTGCTCCTCCTCCTGCTTCATCTCCAAATCCTTCGCATACTCGCCCTCCTGGTCCTTTTCCGCCACCTGCTCGTTCTCCACCTGTTGCTTCTTCTCCTCCTCCTGTTCCTTGTCCACCTCCTGCTCCTTGTCCACCTCCTGCTCCTTCTCGCCCTCCTGCTTCTTCCTGCCCTCCTTCTCCTTCTCCACCTCCTGCTCCTTCTCCATTCCTCCTCATTCACCAACTCCTGCTCCTTCTTCTCCTCCTTCTCCTCCTCCTGCTCCTTCTCCACCTCCTGCTCCTTGTCTTCCTCCTGCTCCTTTGTTCCCTCCTGCTCCGTCTCCTCCTCGTGCTCCTTCTCCTCCTCCTTCCCCTTCTCCTCCTCCTGCTCCTACTCCACCTCCTGCTCCTTCTCCACTCCTGCTCATTCACCACCTCCTGCTCCTTCTTCTCCTCCTTCTCCTCCTCCTGCTCCTTCTCCACCTCCTGCTCCTTGTCTTCCTCCTGCTCCTTTTGTCCCGCCTGCTACTTCTCCACCTCCTGCTCCTTCTCCGCCTCCTGCTCCATCTCCACCTCCTGCTCCTTCTCCTCTTCTTGCGCCTTCTCCACCTCCTGCTTTTTCTTCTTCTCCTGCTCCTTCTGCTCTCCTGCTCCTTCTCCCTCTCATGCTCCTTCTCCTCCTGTTGCTCCTTCTCCACCTCCTGCTCCTTCTTCTCCTCCTGCTCCTCCTCCTGCTTCTTCTCAAACTCCTTCTGCTACTCCCCCTCCTGGTCCTCCTCCGCCTCCTGGTCCTTCTCCACCTATTGCTTTTTCTCCACCTCCTGTTCCCTCTCCTCCTCCTGCTCCTTCTCCACCTCCTTCTCCTCCTCCACCTCCTTCTCCTCCTCCTTCTCCACTCCGGCTCCATCTCCACCTCCTGCTTCTTCTCCATCTTCTGTTCCTTCTCCTCCTCCTGATGTTTCTCCACCTCCTTCTCCTCCTCCACCTCCTGTTCTGTGTCCATCTCCTGATCCTTGTCCACATCCTGCTCCTTGTGCACCTCCTGCTCCATGTCCACCTAGTGCTCCTTCTCGCCTTCCTGCTCCTTCTCGTCCTCCAGTTCCTTCACGCCCTCCTGCTCCTTCCTGCCCTCCTACTCCTTCTCCACCTCCTGCTCCTTCTCCATTTCTGCTCATTCACCACCTCCTGCTCCATCTTCTCGTCCTTCTCCTCCTCCTGCTCATTCTCCACCTCCTGCTTCTTGTCTTCCGCCTGCTCCTTTTCTGCCTCCTGCTCGTTCTCCACCTGCTGCTCCTTCTCCGCCATCTGCTCGTCCTCCTGCTCCTCCACCTGCTCCGTCTTCACCTCCTGCTCCATGTCTCCCTCCTGCTCCTTCTCCACCTACTGCTCCTTTTCCACCTCCTGCACCTTCTCCGCCTCCTGCTCCTCCTCCTTCTCCTCCACCTGCTCCTACTCCGCCTCCTGCTTCTTCTCCACCTATTGCTTCTTTTCCAACTCCTGTTCCTCTCTTCCTCCTGCTCCTTCTCCACCTCCTTCTCCTCCTCCATCTCCTTCTCCTCCTCCTGCTACTTCTTCTTCTCCTGCTCCTTCTCCTCCTCCTGCTCCTTAGCCTCCTCCTGCTCCTTCTCCTCCTCCTGCTTCTTCTCCACCTCCTGTTCCTTCTCCTCCTCCTGCTCCTTGTCCACATCCTTCTCCTTATCTACCTCCTGCTCCTTGTCCACCTCCGTCTCCATGTCCACCTCCTGCTCATTATCCACCTCCTGCTCCGTATCTACCTCCTGATCCTTGTCCACCTCCTGCTCATTGTACACCTCCTGCTCCTTGTCTACCTAGTGCTCCATCTCGCTCTCCTGCTCCATCTCGTCCTCCAGCCCCTTCTCGCCCTCCTGCTCCTTCTCGCCCTCCTGCTCCTTCTCAATTCCTGCTCCATCTCCAGCTCCTGCTCCTTCTCCTCCTCCCCCTCCTGCTCCTTCTCCTCCTCCTGCTCCTTCTACCACTCCTGCTCCTTCTTCCCCTCCTGCTGCTGTACGCCCTTCTGCTCCTTCTCCCCTTCTGCTCCTTCTCCCACTCCTGCTCAAACTCCTCCTCCTGCTCGTTCTCCACCTCCTGCTCCTTCTCCACCTGCAGCTCAACCTCCATCTGCTCCTTCTCCTCCTCCTCCTGCTCCTTCAGCTCCTCCAGCTCACCCTCCTCGTCTTGCTCACCTTCCTGCGGATGCTCCTTCTCCACATAATGCTCCATCCCCACCTCCTGCTCAATCGCCTCCTCCTTCTTGTTCTCCACCCCTGCTCCTTCTCCACCTCCTCATCATTCTCTACCTCCTGCTCCTTCTCCACTTTTGCTCAACCTCCTCCTCCTGCTCCTTCAACTCTTCATTCTCCTTCTCCCGCTCCAGCTCCTACTCCCGCTTCTGCTCCTTCTCCCGCTTCTGCTCCTTCTCCCGCTTCAGCTCCTTCTCCCGCTTCTGCTCCTTCTCCACCTGCTGCGACTTCTCCTCCTGCGGCTTCTTCTCCTCCTGCTGCTACTTCTCCACCTCGTTCTCCTGCTCTTTCTACACCTGCTGCTCCTTTTCCACTCCTGCTCATTCACCACCTCCTGCTCCTTCTTCTATAACTTCTCCTCCTCCTGCTCCATCTCCACCTCCTGCTCCTTCTCCACATCTTGCTCCTTCTACTGCTCCTGCTCCTACTCCTCCTCCTGCTCCTTCTTCTTCTCCTGCTCCTTCTCGACTCCTGCTCCATCCCCTCCTCCTGCTCCTTCTCCATTTCCTGCTCCTTCTCATCCTCCTCCTCCTCATCCTCGTCCTCCAGCTTCTTCTCCAACTCCTTCTCCTACACCCCCTGCTGGTCCTTCTCCGCCTCCTGCTTCTTCTCCATCTATTGCTTCTTTTCCACCTCCTGTTCCTTCTCTTCCTCCTGCTCCTTCTCCACCTCCTCCTCCTCCTCCACCTCCTTCTCCTCCTCCTGCTACTTCTTCTTCTCCTGCTCCTTCTCCTCCTCCTGCTCCTTCTCCTCCTCCTGCTCCATCCCCACATCCTGCTCCTTCTCCACCTTCTGCTCCTTCTCCTCCTCCTGCTCCATCTCCTCCTCCTGCTTCTTCTCCACCTCCTGTTCCTTCTCCTCCTCCTGATCCTTCTCCACGTCCTTCTCCTCCTCCATCTCCTTCTCCTCCTCCTGCTCCTTGTCCACCTCCGGCTCCATGTGCACCTCCTGCTCATTGTCCACCTTCTGCTCCGTGTCCACCTCCATCTCCTTCTCCTCCTCCTGCTCCTTGTCCACCTCCTGCTCATTGTACACCTCCTGCTCCTTGTCCACCTAGTGCTCCTTCTCGCCCTGCTGCTCCATCTCGTCCTCCAGCTCCTTCTCGCCCTACTGCTCCTTCTCGCCCTCCTGCTCCCACTCGCCCTCCTGGTCCTTCTCCGCCTCCTGCTCGTTCTCCACCTGTTGCTTCTTCTCCACCTCCTGTTCCTTCTCCTCCTCCTGCTCCTTCTCCACCTCCTTTTCATCCTCCACCTCCTTCTCCTCCTCCTGTTCCTTGTGCACCTCCTACTCCATGTCCACCTCCTGCTCCTTGTCCACCTCCTGCTCCTTATCCAACTCCTGCTCCTTGACCACCTCCTGCTCCTTCTCGACTCCTGCTCATTCACCACCTCCTGCTCCTTCTTCTCCTCCTTCTCCTCCTCCTGCTCCTTCTCCACCTCCTGCTCTTTGACTTCCTCCTGCTCCTTGTCTCCCTTCTGCTCCTTCGCCACCTCCTGCTCCTTCCCCACCTCCTGCTCCATCTCAACCTCCCGCTCCTTCTCCTTCTCCTGCTCCTTCCCCACCTCCTTCTCATTGTCCACCTCCTGCTCTCTGTCCATCTCCTGATCCTTGTTCACCTCCTGCTCCTTGTGCACCTCCTGCTCCTTGTCCACATAGTGCTCCTTCTCGCCTTCCTGCTCCTTCTCGTCCTCCAGCTCCTTCACGCCCTCCTGCTCCTTCCTGCCCTCCTGCTCCTTGTCCACCTCCTGATCCTTCTCCATTTCTGCTCATTCACCACCTCCTGTTCCTTCTTCTCCTCCTTCTCCTCCTCCTGCTCCTTCTCCACCTCCTGCTCCTTCTCGACCTCCTCCTCCTTCTCCACCTTCTGCGACATCTCCTCATCTTGCGCCATCTCCACCTCCTGCTCCTTCTCCTCCTCCTGCTCCTTCTCCTCCTCCTGTTCCTTCTTCTTCTCCTGCTCCTTCTCCACTCCTGCTCCTTCTCCTCCTCCTGCTCCTTTTCCTCCTCCTGCTCCTTCTCCACCTCCTGCTCCTTCTCCACATCCTGCTCCTTCTCCTCCTCCATCTCCTTCTCCTCCTCCTGCTCCTTGTCCACCTACTTCTCCTTATCTACCTCCTGCTCCTTGTCCACCTCCGTCTCCATGTCCACCTACTGCTCCTTCTCCACCTCCTGCTCCTTCTCCTCCTCCTGTACCTTCTCCTCCTCCTGATCCTTCTCCACGTCCTTCTCCTCCTCCATCTCCTTCTCCTCCTCCTGCTCCTTGTCCACCTATTTCTCCTTATCTACCTCCTGCTCCTTGTCCACCTAGTGCTCCATCTCGCCCTCCTGCTCCATCTCGTCCTCCAGTTCCTTCTCGCCCTCCTGCTCCTTCTCGCCCTCCTGCTCCTTCTCGCCCAGCTGCTCCTTCTCCACCTCCTGCTCCTTCTCCACCTCCTGCTCCTTCTCCACCTCCAGCTCCTTCTTCTCCTCCTGCTCCTTCTCCTCCTCCTGCTTCTACTCCACCTCCTGTTCCTTCTCCTCCTCCTGCTCCTTGTCCACATCCTTCTCCTTATCTACCTTCTGTTCCTTGTCCACCTCCGTCTCCATGTCCACCTCCTGCTCATTATCCACCTCCTGCTCCGTATCCACCTCCTGATCCTTGTCCACCTCCTGCTCATTGTACACCTCCTGCTCCTTGTCCACCTCGTGCTCCATCTCGCTCTCCTGCTCCATCTCGTCCTCCAGCCCCTTCTCGCCCTCCTGCTCCTTCTCGCCCTCCTGCTCCTTCTCACTTCCTGCTCCATCTCCAGCTCCTGCTCCTTCTCCTCCTCCCCCTCCTGCTCCTTCTCCTCCTCCTGCTCCTTCTACCACTCCTGCTCCTTCTTCCCCTCCTGCTGCTGCACGCCCTTCTGCTCCTTCTCCCCCTTCTGCTCCTTCTCCCACTCCTGCTCAAACTCCTCCTCCTGCTCGTTCTCCACCTCCTGCTCCTTCTCCACCTGCAGCTCAACCTCCATCTGCTCCTTCTCCTCCTCCTCCTGCTCCTTCAGCTCCTCCAGCTCACCCTCCTCGTCTTGCTCACCTTCCTGCTGATGCTCCTTCTCCACATAATGCTCCATCCCCACCTCCTGCTCAATCGCCTCCTCCTTCTTGTTCTCCACACCTGCTCCTTCTCCACCTCCTCATCATTCTCTACCTCCTGCTCCTTCTCCACTTTTGCTCAACCTCCTCCTCCTGCTCCTTCTCCTCTTCATTCTCCTTCTCCCGCTCCAGCTCCTACTCCCGCTTCTGCTCCTTCTCCCGCTTCTGCTCCTTCTCCCGCTTCAGCTCCTTCTCCCGCTTCTGCTCCTTCTCCACCTGCTGCGACTTCTCCTCCTGCGGCTTCTTCTCCTCCTGCTGCTACTTCTCCACCTCCTTCTCCTGCTCTTTCTACACCTGCTGCTCCTTTTCCACTCCTGCTCATTCACCACCTCCTGCTCCTTCTTCTATAACTTCTCCTCCTCCTGCTCCATCTCCACCTCCTGCTCCTTCTCCACATCTTGCTCCTTCTACTGCTCCTGCTCCTACTCCTCCTCCTGCTTCTTCTTCTTCTCCTGCTCCTTCTCCACTCCTGCTCCATCCACTCCTCCTGCTCCTTCTCCAATTCCTGCTCCTTCTCATCCTCCTCCTCCTCATCCTCGTCCTCCAGCTTCTTCTCCATCTATTGCTTCTTTTCCACCTCCTGTTCCTTCTCTTCCTCCTGCTCCTTCTCCACCTCCTCCTCCTCCTCCACCTCCTTCTCCTCCTCCTGCTACTTCTTCTTCTCCTGCTCCTTCTCCTCCTCCTGCTCCTTCTCCTCCTCCTGCTCCATCCCCATATCCTGCTCCTTCTCCTTATCTACCTCCTGCTCCTTGTGCACCTAGTGCTCCATCTCGCCCTCCTGCTCCATCTCGTCCTCCAGTTCCTTCTCGCCCTCCTGCTCCTTCTCGCCCTCCTGCTCCTTCTCGCCCAGCTGCTCCTTCTCCACCTCCTGCTCCTTCTCCACCTCCTGCTCCTTCTCCACCTCCTGCTCCTTCTTCTCCTCCTGCTCCTGCTCCTCCTCCTGCTCCTTGTCCACCTCCTGCTCCTTCTCGCCCTCCTGCTTCTTCCTGCCCTCCTTCTCCTTCTCCACCTCCTGCTCCTTCTCCATTCCTCCTCATTCACCACCTCCTGCTCCTTCTTCTCCTCCTTCTCCTCCTCCTGCTCCTTCTCCACCTCCTGCTCCTTGTCTTCCTCCTGCTCCTTTGCTCCCTCCTGCTCCGTCTCCTCCTCGTGCTCCTTCTCCTCCTCCTTCACCTTCTCCTCCTCCTGCTCCTACTCCACCTCCTGCTCCTTCTCCACTCCTGCTCATTCACCACCTCCTGCTCCTTCTTCTCCTCCTTCTCCTCCTCCTGCTCCTTCTCCACCTCCTGCTCCTTGTCTTCCTCCTGCTCCTTTTGTCCCGCCTGCTACTTCTCCACCTCCTGCTCCTTCTCCACCTCCTGCTCCATCTCCACCTCCTGCTCTTTCTCCTCTTCTTGCGCCTTCTCCACCTCCTGCTTTTTCTTCTTCTCCTGCTCCTTCTGCTCTCCTGCTCCTTCTCCCTCTCCTGCTCCTTCTCCTCCTGTTGCTCCTTTTCCACCTCCTGCTCCTTCTTCTCCTCCTGCTCCTGCTCCTCCTCCTGCTTCTTCTCAAACTCCTTCTGCTACTCCCCCTCCTGGTCCTTCTCCGCCTCCTGGTCCTTCTCCAACTATTGATTTTTCTCCACCTCCTATTCCCTCTCCTCCTCCTGGCTCCTTCTCCACCTCCTTCTCCTCCTCCACCTCCTTCTCCTGCTCCTTCTCCACTCCGGCTCCATCTCCACCTCCAGCTTCTTCTCCACCTCCTGTTCCTTCTCCTCCTCCTGATCTTTCTCCACCTCCTTCTCCTCCTCCACCTCCTGTTCTGTGTCCATCTCCTGATCCTTGTCCACCTCCTGCTCCTTGTGCAGCTCCTGCTCCTTGTCCACCTAGTGCTCCTTCTCGCCTTCCTGCTCCTTCTCCACCTCCTGCTCCTTCTCCATTTCTGCTCATTCACCACCTCCTGCTCCATCTTCTCCTCCTTCTCCTCCTCCTGCTCATTCTCCACCTCCTGCTTCTTGTTTTCCGCCTGCTCCTTTTCTGCCTCCTGCTCGTTCTCCACCTCCTGCTCCTTCTCCGCCTCCTGCTCGTCCTCCTGCTCCTCCACCTGCTCCGTCTTCACCTCCAGCTCCATGTCTCCCTCCTGCTCCTTCTCCACCTACTGCTCCTTTTCCACCTCCTGCACCTTCTCCGCCTCCTGCTCCTCCTCCTTCTCCTCCACCTGCTCCTACTCCGCCTCCTGCTTCTTCTCCACCTATTGCTTCTTTTCCACCTCCTGTTCCTTCTCTTCCTCCTGCTCCTTCTCCACCTCCTTCTCCTCCTCCATCTCCTTCTCCTCCTCCTGCTACTTCTTCTTCTCCTGCTCCTTCTCCTCCTCCTGCTCCTTAGCCTCCTCCTGCTCCTTCTCCTCCTCCTGCTTCTTCTCCACCTCCTGTTCCTTCTCCTCCTCCTGATCCTTCTCCACGACCTTCTCCTCCTCCATCTCCTTCTCCTCCTCCTGCTCCTTGTCCACATCCTTCTCCTTATCTACCTCCTGCTCCTTGTCCACCTCCGTCTCCATGTCCACCTCCTGCTCATTATCCACCTCCTGCTCCGTATCCGCCTCCTGATCCTTGTCCACCTCCTGCTCATTGTACACCTCCTGCTCCTTGTCCACCTAGTGCTCCATCTCGCTCTCCTGCTCCATCTCGTCCTCCAGCCCCTTCTCGCCCTCCTGCTCCTTCTCGCCCTCCTGCTCCTTCTCGCCCTCCTGCTCCATCTCCACCTCCTGCTCCTTCTCCACCGCCTGCTCCTTCTTCTCCTCCTGCATCTTCTCCAAATCCTTCTCATACTCACCCTCCTGGTCATTTTCCGCCACCTGCTCGTTCTCCACCTGTTGCTTCTTCTCCTCCTCCTGTTCCTTGTCCACCTCCTGCTCGTTGTCCACCTCCTGCTCCTTGTCCACCTCCTGCTCCTTGTTCACCTCCTGCTCCTTCTCGCCCTCCTGCTACTTCTTGCCGTCCTGCTCCTTCTCCACCTCCTGCTCCTTCTCCATTCCTGCTCATTCACCACCTCCTGCTCCTTCTTCTCCTCCTTCTCCTCCTCCTGCTCCTTCTCCATCTCCTGCTCCTTGTCTTCCTCCTGCTCCTTTTCTCCCTCCTGCTCCTTCTCCTCCTCGTGCTCCTTCTCCTCCTCCTTCTCCTTCTCCTCCTCCTGCTCCTACTCCACCTCCTGCTCCTTCTCCACTCCTGATCATTCACCACCTCCTGCTCCTTCTTCTCCTCCTTCTCCTCCTCCTGCTCCTTCTCCACCTCCTGCTCCTTGTCTTCCTCCTGCTCCTTTTCTCCCGCCTGCTACTTCTCCACCTCCTGCTCCTTTTCCACCTCCTGCTGCATCTCCACCTCCTGCTCCTTCTCCTCTTCTTGCGACTTCTCCACCTCCTGCTGTTTCTTCTTCTCCTGCTCCTTCTGCACTCCTGCTCCTTCTCCTCCTCCTGCTCCTCCTCCTCCTCCTGCTCCTTCTCCACCTCCTGCTCCTTCTCCACCTCCTGCTCCTTCTTCTCCTCCTGCTCATGCTCCTCCTCCAGCTTCTTCTCCAACTCCTTCTCCTACTCCCCCTTCTGATCCTTCTCCGCCTCCTGCTCCTTCTCGACCGTTTGCTTCTTCTCCACCTCCTGTTCCTTCTCCTCCTCCTGCTCCCTCTCCACCTCCTTCTCCTCCTGCACCTCCTTCTCCTCCACCTGCTCCTTGTCCACCTCCTGCTCCTTCTCCACCTCCTGCTCATTCTCCACCTCCTGCCCCTTCTCCTCATTTTCCGCCATCTCCATCTCCTGCTCCTTCTCCTCCTCCTGCTCGTACACCTCCTCGCGCTGCTTCTACTTCTCCTGCTCCTCCTCCACTCGTGCTCCTTCTCCACCTCCTGCTCCTTCTCCTCATCTTGCGCCTTCTCCGCCTTCTGCTCCTTCTCCTCCTTCTGCTGCTAGTCCTCCTCCTGCTCCTTCTTCTTTTTGATTGAGTTTTTTGAAGGGGTAACCAAGAAGATAGATGAGGGCTGTGCAGTAGACGTGTTCTACATGGACTTCAGCAAAGCATTTGACAAGGTACCGCATGGTAGGTTGTTGCATAAGGTTAAATCTCATGGGATCCAAGGTGAGGTAGCAAATTGGATACAAAATTGGCTTGACGACAGAAGACAGAGGGTGGTTGTAGATGGTTGTTTTTCAAACTGGATGCCTGTGTCCAGCGGTGTGCCTCAGGGATCGGTGCTGGGTCCGCTGTTATTTGTTATTTATATTAATGATTTGGATGAGAATTTAGGAGGCATGGTTAGTAAGTTTGCAGATGACACCAAGATTGGTGGCATTGTGGACAGTGAAGAAGGTTATCTGGGATTGCAACGGGATCATGATCAATTGGGCCAGTGGGCCGATGAATGGCAGATGGAGTTTAATTTAGATAAATGTGAGGTGATGCATTTTGGTAGATCGAATCGGGCCAGGACCTACTCCGTTAATGGTAGGGCGTTGGGGAGAGTTATAGAACAAAGAGATCTGGGAGTACAGATTCATAGCTCCTTGAAAGTGGAGTCACAGGTGGATAGGGTGGTGAAGAAGGCATTCAGCATGCTTGGTTTCATTGGTCAGAACATTGAATGCAGGAGTTGGGATGTCTTGTTGAAGTTGTACAGGGCATTGGTGAGGCCACACTTGGAGTACTGTGCACAGTTCTGGTCACCCTATTTTCGAAAGGATATTATTAAACTGGAAAGAGTGCAGAAAAGATTTACGAGGATGCTACCGGGACTTGATGGTTTGACTTACAGGGAGAGGTTAGACAGACGGGGACTTTTTTCCCTGGAGAGTAGGAGGTTAAGGGGTGATCTTATAGAAGTCTACAAAATAATGAGGGGCATAGATAAGGTCGACAGTTAAAATCTTTTCCCAAAGGTAGGGGAGTCTATAACGAGGGGGCATAGATGTAAGGTGAGAGGGGAGAGATACAAAAGGGTCCAGAGGGGCAATTTTTTCACTCAAAGGGTGGTGAGTGTCTGGAACGAGCTGCCAGAGGCAGTAGTAGAGGCGGGTACAATTTTGTCTTTTAAAAAGCATTTGGACAGTCACATGGGTAAGATGGGTATGGAGGGATAGAGGCCAAGTGCAGGCAATTGGGACCAGTTCAGTTGTATAAACTGGGCGACATGGACATGTTGGGCCGAAGGGCGTGTTTCCATGTTGTAACTTCTATGATTCTATGATTCTTCTCCTGCGCCTTCTCCACTCCTGCTTCATCTCCACCTCCTGCTCCTTCTCCTCCTCCTGCTCCATCTCCACCTCCTGCTCCTCCTCCTCCTCTTCCTCATGCTCCTTCTCCTCCTCCTGCTCCTTCTCCTCCTCCTTCTCCTTCTCCTCCACCTGCTCCTTCTCCACCTCCTGCTCCTTCTCCACCTCCTGCTCATTCACCACCTCCTGCTCCTTCTTCTCCTCCTTCTCCTTCTCCACCTCCGGCTCTTTGACTCCCTCCTGCTCCTTATCTCCCTCCTGCTCCTTCTCCACCTCCTGCTCCTTCTCCACCTCCTGCTCCTTCTCCTTCCCCTGCTCCTTCCCCACCTCCTGCTCCTTCTCCACCTCCTGCTCCTTCTCCTCTTCTTGCGCCTTCTCCACCTCCTGCTCTTTCTTCTTCTCCTGCTCCTTCTGCACTCCTGCTCCTTCTCCTCCTCCTGCTCCTTCTCCTCCTCCTGCTCCTTCTCCACCTCCTGCTCCTTCTCCACCTCCTGCTCCTTCTTCTCCTCCTGCTCATGCTCCTCCTCCTGCTTCTTCTCCAACTCCTTCAACTACTCCCCCTTCAGGTCCTTCTCCGCCTCCTGCTCCTTCTCGACCTATTGCTTCTTCTCCACCTCCTGTTCCTTCTCCTCCTCCTGCTCCGTCTCCACCTCCTTCTCCTCCTCCACCTCCTTCTCCTCCTCCTGCTCATTGTCCACCTCCTGCTCCTTCTCCACCTCCTGCTCATTCTCCACCTCATGCTCCTTCTCCTCATTTTCCGCCTTCTCCATCTCCTGCTCCTTCTCCTCCTCCTGCTCATACTCCACCTCGCGCTGCTACTACTTCTCCTGCTCCTCCTCCACTCCTGCTCCTTTTCCACCTCCTGTTCCTCCTCCACCTTCTTCTCCTCCTCCTGCTACTTCTTCTTCTCACGCTCCTTCTCCTCCTCCTGCTCCTTCTCCTCCTCCTGCTCCTTCTCCTCCTCCTGCTCCTTCTCCACCTCCTGCTCCTTCTCCATCTCCTGCCCCTTCTTCTCCTCCTGCTCCTGCTCCTCCTCTGCTTCTTCTCCAACTCCTTCTCCTGCTCCTCATCCTCGTCGGTCTCCGCCTCCTGCTCCTTCTCCACCAATTGCTTCTTCTCCTTCTCCTGTTCATTCTCATCCTCCTGCTCCTTCTCCACATCCTTCTCCTCCTCCATCTCCTTCTCCTCCTCCTGCTCCTTGTCCACCTCCGGCTCCATGTCCACCTTCTGATCATTGTCCACCTCCTGCTCCGTGTCCACCTCCATCTCCTTCTCCTCCTCCTGCTCCTTGTCCACCTCCTGCTCATTGTCCACCTCCTGCTCCTTCTCCACCTCCTGCTCCTCCTTCTCCTCCTGCTCATGCTCCTCCTCCTGCTTCTTCTCCAACTCCTTCACCTACTCCCCCTTCTGGTCCTTCTCCGCCTCCTGCTCCTTCTCGACCTATTGCTTCTTCTCCACCTCCTGTTCCTTCTCCTCCTCCTGCTCCGTCTCCACCTCCTTCTCCTCCTCCACCTCCTTCTCCTCCTCCTGCTCATTGTCCACGTCCTGCTCCTTCTCCACCTCCTGCTCATTCTCCACCTCATGCTCCTTCTCCTCATTTTCCGCCTTCTCCATCTCCTGCTCCTTCTCCTCCTCCTGCTCATACTCCTCCTCGCGCTGCTACTAATTCTCCTGCTCCTCCTCCACTCCTGCTCCTTTTCCACCTCCTGTTCCTCCTCCACCTTCTTCTCCTCCTCCTGCTACTTCTTCTTCTCCTGCTCCTTCTCCACTCCGGCTTCATCTCCACCTCCAGCTCCTTCTCCTTCTCCTGCTCCATCTCCACCTCCTGCTCCTCCTCCTCCTCTTCCTCCTGCTCCTTCTCCTCCTCCTGCTCCTTCTCCACCTCCTGCTCCTTGTCTCCCTCCTGCTCCTTCACCACTTCCTGATCGTTCTCCACCTCCTGCTCCTTGTCTCCCTCCTGCTCCTTCTCCACCTCCTGCTTCTTCTCCTCCTCCTGCTTCTACTCCTCCTCCTGCTCCCTTTTCTTCTCCTGCTCCTTCTCCAATCTGGCTCCACCTTCACCTCCGGCTTCTTCTTCTCCTCCTGCTCCTTCTCCTCCTCCTGCTCCTTCTCCACCTCATGCTCCTGCTCCTGCTCCTTCTCCTCCTCCTGCTCCTTCTCCACCTCCTGCTCCTTGTCTCCTTCCTGCTCCTCCACCTACAGCTCCTTCGCCACTTCCTGCTCCTTCTCGTCATCTTGCGCCTTCTCCTCCTCCTGCAACCTACTCCTCCTCCTGCTGTTCTTCTTCTCTTTCTCCTTCTGCACTCCTGCTCCTTCTGCACATCCTGATCCTTCTCCTTCTCCTACTCCTACTCCTTCTCCTGCTCCTTCTTCTCCGCCTGCTCCTTCTTCTCCTCCTGCTCCTTCTCACTTCCTGCTCCATCTCCAGCTCCTGCTCCTTCTCCTCCTCCCCATCCTGCTCCTTCTCCACCTCCTGCTCCCTCTACCACTCCTGCTCCTTCTTCCCCTCCTGCTGCTGCACGCCCTTCTGCTCCTTCTCCCCCTTCTGCTCCTTCTCCCCCTCCTGCTCAAACTCCTCCTCCTGCTCGTTCTCCACCTCCTGCTCCTTCTCCACCTGCAGCTCAATCTCCATCTGCTCCTTCACCTCCTCCTCCTGCTCCTTCAGCTCCTCCAGCTCACCCTCCTCGTCTTGCTCACCTTCCTGCTGATGCTCCTTCTCCACATAATGCTCCATCCCCACCTCCTGCTCAATCGCCTCCTCCTTCTTGTTCTCCACCCCTGCTCCTTCTCCACCTCCTCATCATTCTCTACCTCCTGCTCCTTCTCCACTTTTGCTCAACCTCCTCCTCCTGCTCCTTCTCCTCTTCATTCTCCTTCTCCCGCTCCAGCTCCTACTCCCGCTTCTGCTCCTTCTCCCGCTTCTGCTCCTTCTCCCGCTTCAGCTCCTTCTCCCGCTTCTGCTCCTTCTCCACCTGCTGCGACTTCTCCTCCTGCGGCTTCTTCTCCTCCTGCTGCTACTTCTCCACCTCCTTCTCCTGCTCTTTCTACACCTGCTGCTCCTTTTCCACTCCTGCTCATTCACCACCTCCTGCTCCTTCTTCTATAACTTCTCCTCCTCCTGCTCCATCTCCACCTCCTGCTCCTTCTCCACATGTTACTCCTTCTCCACCTCCTGCTCCTTCTACTGCTCCTGCTCCTACTCCTCCTCCTGCTCCTTCTTCTTCTCCTGCTCCTTCTCCACTCCTGCTCCATCCCCACATCCTGCTCCTTCTCCACCTTCTGCTCCTTCTCCTCCTCCTGCTCCTTCTCCAATTCCTGCTCCTTCTCATCCTCCTCCTCCTCATCCTCGTCCTCCAGCTTCTTCTAAAACTCCTTCTCCTACTCCCCCTGCTGGTCCTTCTCCGCCTCCAGCTTCTTCTCCATCTATTGCCTCTTTTCCACCTCCTGTTCCTTCTCTTCCTCCTGCTCCTTCTCCACCTCCTCCTCCTCCTCAACCTCCTTCTCCTCCTCCTGCTACTTCTTCTTCTCCTGCTCCTTCTCGTCCTCCTGCTCCTTCTCCTCCTCCTGCTCCATCTCCTCCTCCTGCTTCTTCTCCACCTCCTGTTCCTTCTCCTCCTCCTGATCCTTCTCCACGTCCTTCTCCTCCTCCATCTCCTTCACCTCCTCCTGCTCCTTGTCCACCTCCGGCTCCATGTGCACCTCCTGCTCATTGTCCACCTCCTGCTCCGTGTCCACCTCCATCTCCTTCTCCTCCTCCTGCTCCTTGTCCACCTCCTGCTCATTGTACACCTCCTGCTCCTTGTCCACCTAGTGCTCCTTCTCGCCCTGCTGCTCCATCTCGTCCTCCAGCTCCTTCTCGCCCTACTGCTCCTTCTCGCCCTCCTGCTCCTATTCGCCCTCCTGGTCCTTCTCCGCCTCCTGCTCGTTCTCCACCTGTTGCTTCTTCTCCACCTCCTGTTCCTTCTCCTCCGCCTGCTCCTTCTCCACCTCCTTCTCATCCTGCACCTCCTTCTCCTCCTCCTGTTCCTTGTGCACCTCCTGCTCCATGTCCCCCTCCTGCTCCTTGTCCACCTCCTGCTCCTTGTCCAACTCCTGCTCCTTGTCCACCACCTGCTCCTTCTCGACTCCTGCTCATTCACCACATCCTGCTCCTTCTTCTCCTCCTTGTCCTCCTCCTGCTCCTTCTCCACCTCCTGCTCTTTGACTTCCTCCTGCTCATTGTCTCCCTTCTGCTCCTTCTCCACCTCCTGCTCATTCTACACTTCCTGCTCCATCTCAACCTCCCGCTCCTTCTCCTTCTCCTGCTCCTTCCCCACCTCCTTCTCATTGTCCACCTCCTGCTCTGTGTCCATCTTCTGATCATTGTTTACCTCCTGCTCCTTGTGCACCTCCTGCTCCTTGTCCACATAGTGCTCCTTCTCGTCCTCCAGCTCCTTCACGCCCTCCTGCTCCTTCCTGCTCTCCTGCTCCTTGTCCACCTCCTGCTCCTTCTCCATTTCTGCTCATTCACCACCTCCTGCTCCTTCTTCTCCTCCTTCTCCTCCTCGTGCTCCTTCTCCACCTCCTGCTCATTCTCGACCTCCTCCTCCTTCTCCACCTCCTGCTACATCTCCTCATCTTGCGCCATCTCCATCTCCTGCTCCTTCTCCTCCTCCTGCTCCTTCTCCTCCTCCTGTTCCTTCTTCTTCTCCTGCTCCTTCTCCACTCCTGCTCCTTCTCCTCCTTCTGCTCCGTTTCCTCCTCCTGCTCCATCTCCACCTCCTGCTCCTTACCCACATCCTGCTCCTTCTCCTCCTCCTGATCCTTCTCCTCCTCCTGATCCTTCTCCACGTCCTTCTCCTCCTCCATCTCCTTCTCCTCCGCCTGCTCCTTGTCCACCTACTTCTCCTTATCTACCTCCTGCTCCTTGTCCACCTCCGTCTCCATTTCCACCTCCTGCTCCTTCTCCACCTCCTGCTCCTTCTCCTCCTCCTGTTCCTTCTCCTCCTCCTGATCCTTCTCCACGTCCTTCTCCTCCTCCATCTCCTTCTCCTCCTCCTGCTCCTTGTCCACCTACTTCTCCTTATCTACCTCCTGCTCCTTGTCCACCTCCGTCTCCATGTCCACCTCCTGCTCATTGTACACCTCCTGCTCCTTGTCCACCTAGTGCTCCATCTCGCCCTCCTGCTCCATCTCGTCCTCCAGCTCCTTCTCGCCCTCCTGCTCCTTCTCGCCCTCCTGCTCCTTCTCGCCCACCTGCTCCTTCTCCACCTCCTGCTCCTTCTCCACCTCCTGCTCCTTCTCCACCTCCTGCTCCTTCTTCTCCTCCTGCTCCTGCTCCTCCTCCTGCTTCTTCTCCAAATCCTTCTCATACTCGCCCTCCTGGTCCTTTTCCGCCACCTGCTCGTTCTCCACCTGTTGCTTCTTCACCTCCTCCTGTTCCTTGTCCACCTCCTGCTCCATGTCCACCTCCTGCTCGTTCTCGCCCTCCTGCTACTTCCTGCCCTCCTGCTCCTTCTCCACCTCCTGCTCCTTCTCCATTCCTCCTCATTCACCACCTCCTGCTCCATCTTCTCCTCATTCTCCTCCTCCTGCTTCTTCTCCACCCCCTGCTCCTTGTCTTCCTCCTGCTCCTTTTCTCCCTCGTGCTCCTTCTCCTCCTCCTTCTCCTTCTCCTCCTCCTGCTCCTACTCCACCTCCTGCTCCTTCTCCACTCCTGCTCATTCACCACCTCCTGCTCCTTCTTCTCCTCCTTCTCCTCCTCCTGCTCCTTCTCCACCTCCTGCTCCTTGTCTTCCTCCTGCTCCTTTTCTCCCGCCTGCTACTTCTCCACCTCCTGCTAATTCTCCACCTCCTGCTCCATCTCCACCTCCTGCTCCTTCTCCTCTTCTTGCGCCTTCTCCACCTCCTGCTGTTTCGTCTTCTCCTGCTCCTTCTGCACTCCTGCTCCTTCTCCTCCTCCTGCTCCTTCTCCTCCTCCTGCTCCTTCTCCACCTCCTGCTCCTTCTCCAACTCCTGCCCCTTCTTCTCCTCCTGCTCCTTCTCCTCCTGCTTCTTCTCAAACTCCTTCTGCTACTCCCCCTTCTGGTCCTTCTCCGCCTCCTGGTCCTTCTCCACCTATTGCTTTTTCTCCACCTCCTGTTCCCTCTCCTCCTCCTGCTCCTTCTCCACCTCCTTCTCCTCCTCCACCTCCTTCACCTCCTCCTGCTCATTGTCCACCTCCTGTTCTGTGTCCATCTCCTGATCCTTGTCCACCTCCTGCTCCTTGTGCACCTCCTGCTCCTTGTCCACCTAGTGCTCCTTCTCGCCCTCCTGCTCCTTCTCGTCCTCCAGCTCCTTCACGCCCTCCTGCTCCTTCCTGCCCTCCTGCTCCTTCTCCACCTCCTGCTCCTTCTCCATTTCTGCTCATTCACCACCTCCTGCTCCATCTTCTCCTCCTTCTCCTCCTCCTGCTCATTCTCCACCTCCTGCTTCTTGTTTTCCGCCTGCTCCTTTTCTGCCTCCTGCTCGTTCTCCACCTCCTGCTACTTCTCCGCCTCCTGCTCGTCCTCCTGCTCCTCCACCTGCTCCGTCTTCACCTCCAGCTCCATGTCTCCCTCCTGCTCCTTCTCCACCTACTGCTCCTTTACCACCTCCTGCACCTTCTCCGCCTCCTGCTCCTCCTCCTTCTCCTCCACCTACTCCTACTCCGCCTCCTCCTTCTTCTCCACCTATTGCTTCTTTTCCACCTCCTGTTCCTTCTCTACCTCCTGCTCCTTCTCCACCTCCTTCTCCTCCTCCATCTCCTTCTCCTCCTCCTGCTACTTCTTCTTCTCCTGCTCCTTCTCCTCCTCTTGTTCCTTAGCCTCCTCCTGCTCCTTCTCCTCCTCCTGCTTCTTCTCCACCTCCTGTTCCTTCTCCTCCTCCTGATCCTTCTCCACGACCTTCTCCTCCATCTCCTTCTCATACTCCTGCTCCTTGTCCACCTCCTTCTCCATGTCCACCTCTTGCTCATTATCCACCTCCTGCTCCGTATCCACCTCCTGATCCTTGTCCACCTCCTGCTCATTGTACACCTCCTGCTCCTTTCCACCTCGTGCTCCATCTCGCAATCCTGCTCCATCTCGTCCTCCAGCTCCTTCTCGCCCGACTGCTCCTTCTCGCCCTCCTGCTCCTTCCCGCCAACCTGCTCCTTCTCCACCTCCTGCTCCTTCTCCACCTCCTGCTCCTTCTTCTCCTCCTGCTTCTTCTCCAAATCCTTCTCATACTCACCCTCCTGGTCCTTTTCCGCCACCTGCTCGTTCTCCACCTGTTGCTTCTTCTCCTCCTCCTGTTCCTTGTCCACCTCCTGCTCCTTGTCCACCTCCTGCTCCTTGTCCACCTCCTGCTCCTTGTTCACCTGCTGCTCCTTCTCCTCCACCTTCTCCTCCTCCTGCTCCTTCTCCACCTCCTGCTCCTTGTCTTCCTCCTGTTCCTTTTCTCCCTCCTGCTCCTTCTCTCCTCGTGCTCCTTCTCCTCCTCCTTCTCCTTCTCCTCCTCCTGCTCCTACTCCACCTCCTGCTCCTTCTCCACTCCTGCTCATTCACCAACTCATGCTCCTTCTTTTCCTCCTTCTCCACCTCCTGCTGCATCTCCAACTCCTGCTCCTTCTCCTCTTCTTGCGCCTTCTCCACCTCCTGCTGTTTCTTCTTCTCCTGCTCCTTCTGCACTCCTGCTCCTTCTCCTTCTCCTGCTCCTCCTCCTCCTCCTGCTCCTTCTCCACCTCCTGCTCCTTCTCCACCTCCTGCTCCTTCTTCTCCTCCTGCTCATGCTCCTCCTCCAGCTTCTTCTCCAACTCCTTCTCCTACTCCCCCTTCTGATCCTTCTCCGCCTCCTGCTCCTTCTCGACCGATTGCTTCTTCTCCACCTCCTGTTCCTTCTCCTCCTCCTGCTCCCTCTCCACCTCCTTCTCCTCCTCCACTTCCTTCTCCTCCACCTGCTCCTTGTCAACCTCCTGCTCCTTCTCCACCTCCTGCTCATTCTCCACCTCCTGCCCCTTCTCCTCATTTTCCGCCTTCTCCATCTCCTGATCCTTCTCCTCCTCCTGCTCGTACACCTCCTCGCGCTGCTTCTACTTCTCCTGCTCCTCCTCCACTCCTGCTCCTTCTCCACCTCCTGCTCCTTCTCCTCATCTTGCGCCTTCTCCACCTTCTGCTCCTTCTCCTCCTTCTGCTGCTAGTCCTCCTCCTGCTCCTTCTTCTTCTCCTGCTCCTTCTCCACTCCTGCTTCATCTCCACCTCCTGCTCCTTCTCCTCCTCCTGCTCCATCTCCACCTCCTGCTCCTCCTCCTCCTCTAACTCCTGCTCCTTCTCCTCCTCCTGCTCCTTCTCCACCTCCTTCTCCTTCTCCTCCTCCTGCTCCTACTCCACCTCCTGCTCCTTCTCCACTCCTGCTCATTCACCACCTCCTGCTCATTCTTCTCCTCCTTCTCCTCCTCCTGCTCCTTCTCCACCTCCTGCTCCTTGTCTTCCTCCTGCTCCTTTTCTCCCGCCTGCTACTTCTCCACCTCCTGCTCTTTCTCCACCTCCTGCTCCATCTCCACCTCCTGCTCCTTCTCCTCTTCTTGCGCCTTCTGCACCTCCTGCTGTTTCTTCTTCTCCTGCTCCTTCTGCACTCCTGCTCCTTCTCCTCCTCCTGCTCCTTCTCCTCCTCCAGCTCCTTCTTCTCCTCCTGCTCATGCTCCTCCTCCAGCTTCTTCTCCAACTCCTGCTCTTTGACTCCCTTCTGCTCCTTCTCCACCTCCTGCTCCTTCTCCACCTCCTGCTCCAACTCCACCTCCTGCTCCTTGTCCTTCTCCTGCTCCTTCCCCACCTCCTTCTCATTGTCCACCTCCTGCTCTGTGTCCATCTCCTGATCCTTGTCCACCTCCTGCTCCTTGTGCACCTCCTGCTCCTTGTCTACCAAGAGCTCCTTCTCGCCTTCCTGCTCCTTCTCGTCCTCCAGCTCCTTCACGCCCTCCTGCTCCTTCCTGCCCTCCTGCTCCTTGTCCACCTCCTGCTCCTTCTCCATTTCTGCTCATTCACCACCTCCTGCTCCTTCTTCTCCTCCTTCTCCTCCTCCTGCTCCTTCTCCACCTCCTGCTTCTTGTCTTCCTCCTTCTCCTTTTCTCCCTCCTGCTCGTTCTCCACCTCCTGCTCCTTCTCGACATCCTCCTCCTTCTCCTCCTCCTGCTCCTTCTACTCCTCCTGTTCCTTCTTCTTCTCCTGCTCCTTCTCCACTCCTGCTCCTTCTCCTCCTCCTTCTCCTTTTCCACCTCCTGCTCCTTCTCCGCCTCCTGCTCCTCCTCCTTCTCCTCCACCTGCTCCTTCTCCACCTCCTGCTCCATGTCTCCCTCCTGCTCCTTCTCCACCTACTGGTCCTTTTCCACCTCCTGCACCTTCTCCGCATCCTGCTCCTCCTCCTTCTCCTCCACCTGCTCCTTCTCCGCCTGCTGCTCCTTCTCCACCTATTGCTTCTTTTCCACCTCCTGTTCCTCCTCCACCTTCTTCTCGTCCTCCTGCTACTTCTTCTTCTCCTGCTCCTTCTCCTCCTCCTGCTCCTTCTCCTCCTCCTGCTCCTTCTCCTCCTCCTGCTTCTTCTCCACCTCCTGCTCCTTCTCCTCCTCCTGCTCCTTCTCGACCTCCTCCAGAGAGCAAGTTATTTTCTTAATGGCGAGAGACTGGAAAGTACTGCAGTACAAAGGGATCTGGGGGTCCCAGTGCAAGAAAATCAAAAAGTTGGTATGCAGGTGCAGCAGGTGATCAAGAAAGCCAACGGAATGTTGGCTTTTATTGCTAGGGGGATAGAATATAAAAACAAGGAGGTATTGCTGCAGTTATATAAGGTATTGGTGAGACCGCACCTGGAATACTGCATACAGTTTTGGTCTCCATACTTAAGAAAAGACATACTTGCTCTCGAGGCAGTACAAAGAAGGTTCACTCGGTTAATCCCGGGGATGAGGGGGCGGACATATGAGGAGAGGTCGAGTCGATTGGGACTCTACTCATTGGAGTTCAGAAGAATGAGAGGCGATCTTATTGAAACATATAAGATTGTGAAGGGTCTTGATCGGGTGGATGCGGTAAGGATGTTCCCAAAGATGGGTGAAACTAGAACGAGGGGGCATAATCTTAGAATAAGGGGCTGCTCTTTCAAAACTGAGATGAGGAGAAACTTCTTCACTCAGAGGGTGGTAGGTCTGTGGAATTTGCTGCCCCAGGAAGCTGTGGAAGCTACATCATTAGATAAATTTAAAACAGAAATAGACAGTTTCCTAGAAGTAAAGGGAATTAGGGGTTATGGGGAGCGGGCAGGAAATTGGACATGAAGCTGAGTTCGGATCGGTCAATGCCCTGTGGGTGGCGGAGAGGGCCCAGGGGCTATGTGGCCGGGTCCTGCTCCGACTTCTTGTGTTCTTTAGATTTGTGGTTGGGATCAGATCAGCCATGATCTTATTCAATGGCGGAGCAGGCTCGAGGGGCCGATTGGCCTACTCCTGCTCCAATTTCTTATCTTCTTATGTTCTTATGTTCTCCTCCTTCTCCTCCTCCTGCTCCTTCTCCTCCTCCTGTTCCTTCTTCTTCTCCTGCTCCTTCTCCACTCCTGCTCCTTCTGCTCCTCCTGCTCCTTTTCCACCTCCTGCTCCTTCTCCGCCTCCGGCTCCTCCTCCTTCTCCTCCACCTGCTCCTTCTCCACCTCCTGCTCCATGTCTCCCTCCTGCTCCTTCTCCACCTACTGCTCCATTTCCACCTCCTGCACCATCTCCGCCTCCTGCTCCTCCTCCTTCTCCTCCACCTGCTCCTTCTCCGCCTGCTGCTCCTTCTCCACCTATTGCTTCTTTTCCACCTCCTGTTCCTCCTCCACCTTCTTCTCCTCCTCCTGCTACTTCTTCTTCTCCTGCTCCTTCTCCTCCTCCTGCTCCTTCTCCTCCTCCTGCTCCTTCTCCTCCTCCTGCTTCTTCTCCACCTCCTGTTCTTTCTCCTCCTCCTGATCCTTCTCCACGTCCTTCTCCTCCTCCATCTCCATCTCCTCCTCCTGCTCCTTCTCCTCCTCCTGCTCCTTCTCCTCCTCCTGCTCCTTCTCCTCCTGCTTTTTCTCCACCTCCTGTTTCTTCTCCACCTCCTGTTCCTTCTCCTCCTCCTGATCTTTCTCCACCTCCTTCTCCTACTCCACCTCCTTCTCCTCCTCCTTCTCCACTCCGGCTCCATCTCCTCCTCCAGCTCCTTCTCCTCCTCCTGCTCCTTCTCCACCTCCTCTTCATGCTCCAACTCGTGCTCCTTCTCCACTTTTGCTCAACCTCCTCCTCCTGCTCCTTCTCCACTTCATGCTCCTTCTCCCGATGCTGCTCCTACGCCCGCTTCTGCTCCTTCTCCCGCTCCTGCTCCGTCTCCTCTTGCTGCTACTTCTCCTCCTGCTGCTTCTTCTGCTCCTGCTGCTACTTCTTCACCTATTTCTCCTGCTCCTTCTCCACCTCCTGCTCCATGTCTCCCTCATAGAATCATAGAATCATAGAATCATAGAAGTTACAACATGGAAACAGGCCCTTCGGCCCAACATGTCCATGTCGCCCAGTTTATACCACTAAGCTAGTCCCAATTGCCTGCACTTGGCCCATATCCCTCGATACCCATCTTCCCCATGTAACTGTCCAAATGCTTTTTAAAAGAGAAAATTGTACCCGCCTCTACTACTGCCTCTGGCAGCTCGTTCCAGACACTCACCACCCTTTGAGTGAAAAAATTGCCCCTCTGGATCCTTTTGTATCTCTCCCCTCTCACCTTAAATCTGTGCCCCCTCGTTATAGACTCCCCTACCTTTGGGAAAAGATTTTGACTATCGACCTTATCTATGCCCCTCATTATTTTATAGACTTCTATAAGATCACCCCTTAACCTCCTACTCTCCAGGGAATAAAGTCCCAGTCTGTCTAACCTCTCCCTGTAAGTCAAACCATCAAGTCCCGGTAGCATCCTAGTAAATCTTTTCTGCACTCTTTCTAGTTTAATAATATCCTTTCTATAATAGGGTACCAGAACTGTACACAGTACTCCAAGTGTGGCCTCACCAATGCCCTGTACAACTTCAACAAGACATCCCAACTCCTGCATTCAATGTTCTGACCAATGAAACCAAGCATGCTGAATGCCTTCTTCACCACCCTATCCACCTGTGACTCCACTTTCAAGGAGCTATGAATCTGTACTTCCAGATCTCTTTGTTCTATAACTCTCCCCAACGCCCTACCATTAACGGAGTAGGTCCTGGCCCGATTCGATCTACCAAAATGCATCACCTCACATTTATCTAAATTAAACTCCATCTGCCATTCATCGGCCCACTGGCCCAATTTATCAAGATCCCGTTGCAATCCTAGATAACCTTCTTCACTGTCCACAATGCCACCAATCTTGGTGTCATCTGCAAACTTACTAACCATGCCTCCTAAATTCTCATCCAAATCATTAATATAAATAACAAATAACAGCGGACCCAGCACCGATCCCTGAGGCACACCGCTGGACACAGGCATCCAGTCTGAAAAACAACCCTCGACAACCACCCTCTGTCTTCTGTCGTCAAGCCAATTTTGTATCCAATTGGCTACCTCACCTTGGATCCCATGAGATTTAACCTTATGTAACAAGGTTAAATCCTGCTCCTTCTCCACCTACTGCTCCTTTTCCACCTCCTGCACCTTCTCCGCCTCCTGCTCCTGCTCGACCGATTGCTTCTTTTCCACCTCCTGTTCCTTCTCTTCCTCCTGCTCCTTCTCCACCTCCTTCTCCTCCTCCACCTCCTTCTCCTCCTCCTGCTACTTCTTTTTCTCCTTCTCCTTCTCCTCCTCCTGCTCCTTCTCCTCCTCCTGCTCCTTCTCCTCCTGCTGCTTCGTCTCCACCTCCTGTTCCTTCTCCTCATCCTGATCCTTCTCCACGTCCTTCTCCTCCTCCATCTCCTTCTCCTCCTCCTGCTGCTTGTACCACCTCCTGCTCCTTATCGACTTCCTGCTCCTTGTCCACCTCCCGCTCCATGTCCACCTCCTGCTCATTGTACACCTCCTGCTCCTTGTCCACCTCCTGCTCAGTCTCCACCTCCTGCTCCTTCTTCTCCTCCTGCTCCTGCTCCTCCTCCTGCTTCTGCTCCAACTCCTTCTCCGACTGCCCCTCCTGGACCTTTTCAGCCACCTGCTCGTTCTCCACCTGTTTCTTCTTCTCCTCCTCCTGTTCCTTGTCCACCTCCTGCTCCTTGTCCACCTCCTGCTCATTGTCCACCTCCTGCTCCTTCTCGCCCTCCTGCTACTTCCTGCCCTCCTGCTCCTTCTTCACCACCTGCTCCTTCTCCACTCCTGCTCATTCACCACCTCCTGCTCCTTCTTCTCCTCCTTCTCCTTCTCCACCTCCGGCTCTTTGACTCCCTCCTGCTCCTTATCTCCCTCCTGCTCCATCTCCATCTCCTGCTCCTTCTCCACCTCCTGCTCCATCTCCACCTCCTGCTCCTTCTCCTTCCCCTGCTCCTTCCCCACCTCCTGCTCCTTCTCCACCTCCTGCTCCTTCTCCTCTTCTTGCGCCTTCTCCACCTCCTGCACTTTCTTCTTCTCCTGCTCCTTCTGCACTCCTGCTCCTTCTCCTCCTCCTGCTCCTTCTCCTCCTCCTGCTCCTTCTCCACCTCCTGCTCCTTCTCCACCTCCTGCTCCTTCTTCTCCTCCTGCTCATGCTCCTCCTCCTGCTTCTTCTCCAACTCCTTCACCTACTCCCCCTTCTGGTCCTCCTCCACCTCCTTCTCCTCCTCCTGCTCCTTGTCCACTTCCTGCTCCTTCTCCACCTCCTGCTCATTCTCCACCTCCTGCCCCTTCTCCTCATTTTCCGCCTTATCCATCTCCTGCTCCTTCTCCTCCTCCTGCTCATACTCCTCCTCGCGCTGCTACTACTTCTCCTGCTCCTCCTCCACTCCTGCTCCTTTTCCACCTCCTGTTCCTCCTCCACCTTCTTCTCCTCCTCCTGCTACTTCTTCTTCTCCTGCTCCTTCTCCTCCTCCTGCTCCTTTTCCACCTCCTGTTCCTTCTCCTCCTCCTGATCCTTCTCCACGTCCTTCTCCTCCTCCATCTCCTTCTCCTCCTCCTGCTCCTTCTCCACCTCCTGCTCCTTGTCCACCTCCTGCTCACTGTCCACCTCCTCCTCCTTCTCCACCTCCTGCTCCTTCTCCTCATCTTGCGCCTTCTCCACCTTCTGCTCCTTCTCCTCCTTCTGCTGCGAGTCCTCCTCCTGCTCCTTCTTCTTCTCCTGCTCCTTCTCCACTCCGGCTTCATCTCCACCTTCTGCTCCTTCTCCTGCTCCATCTCCACCTCCTGCTCCTCCTCCTCCTCTTCCTCCTGCTCCTTCTCCTCCTCCTGCTCCTTCTCCACCTCCTGCTCCTTGTCTCCATCATGCTCCTTCACCACCTCCTGCTCGTTCTCCACCTCCTGCTCCTTGTCTCCCTCCTGCTCATTCTCCACATTCTGCTTCTTCTCCTCCTCCTGCTTCTACTCCTCCTCCTGCTCCTTTTTCTTCTCCTACTCCTTCTCCACTCTGGCTCCACCTTCACCTCCGGCTTCTTCTTCTCCTCCTGCTCCTTCTCCTCCTCCTGCTCCTTCTCCACCTCATGCTCCTGCTCCTGCTCCTTCTCCTCCTCCTGCTACTTCTCCACCTCATGCTCCTTGTCTCCCTCCTGCTCCTTCTCCACCTACAGCTCCTTCACCACTTCCTGCTCCTTCTCGTCATCTTGCGCCTTCTCCTCCTCCTGCAACCTACTCCTCCTCCTGCTGTTCTTCTTCTCCTGCTCCTTCTGCACTCCTGCTCCTTCTGCACATCCTGCTCCTTCTCCTTCTCCTACTCCTACTCCTTCTCCTGCTCCTTCTTCTCCGCCTGCTCCTTCTTCTCCTCCTGCTCCTTCTCACTTCCTGCTCCATCTCCAGCTCCTGCTCCTTCTCCTCCTCCCCCTCCTCCTGCTCCTTCTCCACCTCCTGCTCTTTGACTTCCTCCTGCTCCTTGTCTCCCTTCTGCTCCTTCTCCACCTCCTGCTCCTTCCCCACCTCCTGCTCCATCTCAACCTCCCGCTCCTTCTCATTGTCCACCTCCTGCTCTGTGTCCATCTCCTGATCCTTGTTCACATCCTGCTCCTTGTGCACCTCCTGCTCCTTGTCCACAAACTGCTCCTTCTCGCCTTCCTGCTCCTTCTCGTCCTCCAGCTCCTTCACGCCCTCCTGCTCCTTCCTGCCCTCCTGCTCCATGTCCACCTCCTGCTCCTTCTCCATTTCTGCTCATTCACCACCTCCTGCTCCTTCTTCTCCTCCTTCTCCTCCTCCTGCTCCTTCTCCACCTCCTGCTCCTTCTCGACCTCCTCCTCCTCCTTCTCCACCTCCTGCTACATCTCCTCATCTTGCGCCATCTCCACCCCCTGCTCCTTCTCCTCCTCCTGCTCCTTCTCCTCCTCCTGTTCCTTCTTCTTCTCCTGCTCCTTCTCCACTCCTGCTCCTTCTCCTCCTCCTGCTTCTTCTCCTCCTCCTGTTCCTTCTCCTCCTCCTGATCCTTCTCCACTTCCTTCCCCTCCTCCATCTCCTTCTCCTCCTCCTGCTCCTTGTCCACCTACTTCTCCTTATCTACCTCCTGCTCCTTGTCCACCTCCGTCTCCATGTCCACCGACTGCTCCTTCTCCACCTCCTGCTCCTTCTCCTCCTCCTGTTCCTTCTCCTCCTCCTGATCCTTCTCCACGTCCTTCTCCTCCTCCATCTCATTCTCCTCCTCGTGCTCCTTGTCCACCTACTTCTCCTTATCTACCTCCTGCTCCTTGTCCACCTAGTGCTCCATCTCGCCCTCCTGCTCCATCTCGTCCTCCAGTTCCTTCTCGCCCTCCTGCTCCTTCTCGCCCTCCTGCTCCTTCTCGCCCACCTGCTCCTTCTCCACCTCCTGCTCCTTCTCCACCTCCTGCTCCTTCTCCACCTCCTGCTCCTTCTTCTCCTCCTGCTCCTGCTCCTCCTCCTGCTTCATCTCCAAATCCTTCGCATACTCGCCCTCCTGGTCCTTTTCCGCCACCTGCTCGTTCTCCACCTGTTGCTTCTTCTCCTCCTCCTGTTCCTTGTCCACCTCCTGCTCCTTGTCCACCTCCTGCTCCTTCTCGCCCTCCTGCTTCTTCCTGCCCTCCTTCTCCTTCTCCACCTCCTGCTCCTTCTCCATTCCTCCTCATTCACCACCTCCTGCTTCTTCTTCTCCTCCTTCTCCTCCTCCTGCTCCTTCTCCACCTCCTGCTCCTTGTCTTCCTCCTGCTCCTTTTCTCCCTCCTGCTCCGTCTCCTCCTCGTGCTCCTTCTCCTCCTCCTTCCCCTTCTCCTCCTCCTGCTCCTACTCCACCTCCTGCTCCTTCTCCACTCCTGCTCATTCACCACCTCCTGCTCCTTCTTCTCCTCCTTCTTCTCCTCCTGCTCCTTCTCCACCTCCTGCTCCTTGTCTTCCTCCTGCTCCTTTTGTCCCGCCTGCTACTTCTCCACCTCCTGCTCCTTCTCCACCTCCTGCTCCATCTCCACCTCCTGCTCCTTCTCCTCTTCTTGCGCCTTCTCCACCTCCTGCTTTTTCTTCTTCTCCTGCTCCTTCTGCTCTCCTGCTCCTTCTCCCTCTCATGCTCCTTCTCCTCCTGTTGCTCCTTCTCCACCTCCTGCTCCTTCTTCTCCTCCTGCTCCTTGTCTTCCTCCTGCTCCTTTTGTCCCGCCTGCTACTTCTCCACCTCCTGCTCCTTCTCCACCTCCTGCTCCATCTCCACCTCCTGCTCCTTCTCCTCTTCTTGCGCCTTCTCCACCTCCTGCTTTTTCTTCTTCTCCTGCTCCTTCTGCTCTCCTGCTCCTTCTCCCTCTCATGCTCCTTCTCCTCCTGTTGCTCCTTCTCCACCTCCTGCTCCTTCTTCTCCTCCTGCTCCTCCTCCTGCTTCTTCTCAAACTCCTTCTGCTACTCCCCCTCCTGGTCCTTCTCCGCCTCCTGGTCCTTCTCCACCTATTGCTTTTTCTCCACCTCCTGTTCCCTCTCCTCGTCCTGCTCCTTCTCCACCTCCTTCTCCTCCTCCACCTCCTTCTCCTCCTCCTTCTCCACTCCGGCTCCATCTCCACCTCCTGCTTCTTCTCCATCTTCTGTTCCTTCTCCTCCTCCTGATGTTTCTCCACCTCCTTCTCCTCCTCCACCTCCTGTTCTGTGTCCATCTCCTGATCCTTGTCCACCTCCTGCTCCTTGTGCACCTCCTGCTCCTTCACGCCCTCCTGCTCCTTCCTGCCCTCCTGCTCCTTCTCCACCTCCTGCTCCTTCTCCATTTCTGCTCATTCACCACCTCCTGCTCCATCTTCTCCTCCTTCTCCTCCTCCTGCTCATTCTCCACCTCCTGCTTCTTGTCTTCCGCCTGCTACTTTTCTGCCTCCTGCTCGTTCTCCACCTCCTGCTCCTTCTCCGCCTTCTGCTCGTCCTCCTGCTCCTCCACCTGCTCCGTCTTCACCTCCAGCTCCATGTCTCCCTCCTGCTCCTTCTCCACCTACTGCTCCTTTTCCACCTCCTGCACCTTCTCCACCTCCTGCTCCTCCTCCTTCTCCTCCACCTGCTCCTACTCCGCCTCCTGCTTCTTCTCCACCTATTGCTTCTTTTCCACCTCCTGTTCCTTCTCTTCCTCCTGCTCCTTCTCCACCTCCTTCTCCTCCTCCATCTCCTTAGCCTCCTCCTGCTCCTTCTCCTCCTCCTGCTTCTTCTCCACCTCCTGTTCCTTCTCCTCCTCCTGATCCTTCTCCACGACCTTCTCCTCCTCCATCTCCTTCTCCTCCTCCTGCTCCTTGTCCACATCCTTCTCCTTATCTACCTCCTGCTCCTTGTCCACCTCCGTCTCCATGTCCACCTCCTGCTCATTATCCACCTCCTGCTCCGTATCCACCTCCTGATCCTTGTCCACCTCCTGCTCATTGTACACCTCCTGCTCCTTGTCCACCTAGTGCTCCATCTCGCTCTCCTGCTCCATCTCGTCCTCCAGCCCCTTCTCGCCCTCCTGCTCCTTCTCGCCCTCCTGCTCCTTCTCACTTCCTGCTCCATCTCCAGCTCCTGCTCCTTCTCCTCCTCCCCCTCCTGCTCCTTCTCCTCCTCCTGCTCCTTCTACAACTCCTGCTCCTTCTTCCCCTCCTGCTGCTGCACGCCCTTCTGCTCCTTCTCCCCCTTCTGCTCCTTCTCCCACTCCTGCTCAAACTCCTCCTCCTGCTCGTTCTCCACCTCCTGCTCCTTCTCCACCTGCAGCTCAACCTCCATCTGCTCCTTCTCCTCCTCCTCCTGCTCCTTCAGCTCCTCCAGCTCACCCTCCTCGTCTTGCTCACCTTCCTGCTGATGCTCCTTCTCCACATAATGCTCCATCCCCACCTCCTGCTCAATCGCCTCCTCCTTCTTGTTCTCCACCCCTGCTCCTTCTCCACCTCCTCATCATTCTCTACCTCCTGCTCCTTCTCCACTTTTGCTCAACCTCCTCCTCCTGCTCCTTGAACTCTTCATTCTCCTTCTCCCGCTCCAGCTCCTACTCCCGCTTCTGCTCCTTCTCCCGCTTCTGCTCCTTCTCCCGCTTCAGCTCCTTCTCCCGCTTCTGCTCCTTCTCCACCTGCTGCGACTTCTCCTCCTGCGGCTTCTTCTCCTCCTGCTGCTACTTCTCCACCTCGTTCTCCTGCTCTTTCTACACCTGCTGCTCCTTTTCCACTCCTGCTCATTCACCACCTCCTGCTCCTTCTTCTATAACTTCTCCTCCTCCTGCTCCATCTCCACCTCCTGCTCCTTCTCCACATCTTGCTCCTTCTACTGCTCCTGCTCCTACTCCTCTTCCTGCTCCTTCTTCTTCTCCTGCTCCTTCTCCACTCCTGCTCCATCCCCTCCTCCTGCTCCTTCTCCAATTCCTGCTCCTTCTCATCCTCCTCCTCCTCATCCTCGTCCTCCAGCTTCTTCTCCAACTCCTTCTCCTACTCCCCCTGCTGGTCCTTCTCCGCCTCCTGCTTCTTCTCCATCTATTGCTTCTTTTCCACCTCCTGTTACTTCTCTTCCTCCTGCTCCTTCTCAACCTCCTGTTCCTTCTCCTCCTCCTGATCCTTCTCCTCCTCCTGCTCCATCCCCACATCCTGCTCCTTCTCCACCTTCTGCTCCTTCTCCTCCTCCTGCTCCATCTCCTCCTCCTGCTTCTTCTCCACCTCCTGTTCCTTCTCCTCCTCCTGATCCTTCTCCACGTCCTTCACCTCCTCCATCTCCTTCTCCTCCTCCTGCTCCTTGTCCACCTCCGGCTCCATGTCCACCGCCTGCTCATTGTCCACCTCCTGCTCCGTGTCCACCTCCATCTCCTTCTCCTCCTCCTGCTCCTTGTCCACCTCCTGCTCATTGTACACCTCCTGCTCCTTGTCCACCTAGTGCTCCTTCTCGCCCTGCTGCTCCATCTCGTCCTCCAGCTCCTTCTCGCCCTACTGCTCCTTCTCGCCCTCCTGCTCCTACTCGCCCTCCTGGACCTTCTCCGCCTCCTGCTCGTTCTCCACCTGTTGCTTCTTCTCCACCTCCTGTTCCTTCTCCTCCTCCTGCTCCTTCTCCACCTCCTTCTCATCCTCCACCTCCTTCTCCTCCTCCTGTTCCTTGTGCACCTCCTGCTCCATGTCCACCTCCTGCTCCTTGTCCACCTCCTGCTCCTTATCCAACTCCTGCTCCTTGTCCACCTCCTGCTCCTTCTCGACTCCTGCTCATTCACCACCTCCTGCTCCTTCTTCTCCTCCTTCTCCTCCTCCTGCTCCTTCTCCACCTCCTGCTCTTTGACTTCCTCCTGCTCCTTGTCTCCCTTCTGCTCCTTCTCCACCTCCTGCTCCTTCCCCACCTCCTGCTCCATCTCAACCTCCCGCTCCTTCTCCTTCTCCTGCTCCTTCCCCACCTCCTTCTCATTGTCCACCTCCTGCTCTCTGTCCATCTCCTGATCCTTGTTCACCTCCTGCTCCTTGTGCACCTCCTGCTCCTTGTCCACATAGTGCTCCTTCTCGCCTTCCTGCTCCTTCTCGTCCTCCAGCTCCTTCACGCCCTCCTGCTCCTTCCTGCCCTCCTGCTCCTTGTCCACCTCCTGCTCCTTCTCCATTTCTGCTCATTCACCACCTCCTGTTCCTTCTTCTCCTCCTTCTCCTCCTCCTGCTCCTTCTCCACCTCCTGCTCCTTCTCGACCTCCTCCTCCTTCTCCACCTCCTGCTACATCTCCTCATCTGGCGCCATCTCCACCTCCTGCTCCTTCTCCTCCTCCTGCTCCTTCTCCTCCTCCTGTTCCTTCTTCTTCTCCTGCTCCTTCTCCACTCCTGCTCCTTCTCCTCCTCCTGCTCGTTTCCCTCCTCCTGCTCCTTCTCCACCTCCTGCTCCTTCTCCACATCCTGCTCCTTCTCCTCCTCCTGTTCCTTCTCCTCCTCCTGATCCTTCTCCACGTCCTTCTCCTCCTCCATCTCCTTCTCCTCCTCCTGCTCCTTGTCCACCTACTTCTCGTTATCTACCTCCTGCTCCTTGTCCACCTCCGTCTCCATGTCCACCTACTGCTCCTTCTCCACCTCCTGCTCCTTCTCCTCCTCCTGATCCTTCTCCACGTCCTTCTCCTCCTCCATCTCCTTCTCCTCCTCCTGCTCCTTGTCTACCTACTTCTCCTTATCTACCTCCTGCTCCTTGTCCACCTAGTGCTCCAGCTCGCCCTCCTGCTCCATCTCGTCCTCCAGTTCCTTCTCGCCCTCCTGCTCCTTCTCGCACTCCTGTTCCTTCTCGCCCAGCTGCTCCTTCTCCACCTCCTGCTCCTTCTCCACCTCCTGCTCCTTCTCCACCTCCTGCTCCTTCTTCTCCTCCTGCTCCTGCTCCTCCTCCTGCTTCATCTCCAAATCCTTCTCATACTCGCCATCCTGGTCCTTTTCCGCCATCTGCTCGTTCTCCACCTGTTGCTTCTTGTCCTCCTCCTGTTCCTTGTCCACCTCCTGTTCCTTGTCCACCTCCTGCTCCTTCTCGCCCTCCTGCTTCTTCCTGCCCTCCTGCTCCTTCTCCACCTCCTGCTCCTTCTCCATTCCTCCTCATTCACCACCTCCTGCTCCTTTTTCTCCTCCTTCTCCTCCTGCTCCTTCTCCACCTCCTGCTCCTTGTCTTCCTCCTGCTCCTTTGCTCCCTCCTGCTCCGTCTCCTCCTCGTGCTCCTTCTCCTCCTCCTTCCCCTTCTCCTCCTCCTGCTCCTACTCCACCTCCTGCTCCTTCTCCACTCCTGCTCATTCACCACCTCCAGCTCCTTCTTCTCCTCCTTCTCCTCCTCCTGCTCCTTCTCCACCTCCTGCTCCTTGTCTTCCTCCTGCTCCTTTTGTCCCGCCTGCTACTTCTCCACCTCCTGCTCCTTCTCCACCTCCTGCTCCATCTCCACCTCCTGCTCCTTCTCCTCTTCTTGCGCCTTCTCCACCTCCTGCTTTTTCTTCTTCTCCTGCTCCTTCTGCTCTCCTGCTCCTTCTCCCTCTCCTGCTCCTTCTCCTCCTGTTGCTCCTTCTCCACCTCCTGCTCCTTCTTCTCCTCCTGCTCCTGCTCCTCCTCCTGCTTCTTCTCAAACTCCTTCTGCTACTCCCCCTCCTGGTCCTTCTCCGCCTCCTGTTCCTTCTCCACCTATTGCTTTTTCTCCACCTCCTGTTCCCTCTCCTCCTCCTGCTCCTTCTCCACCTCCTTCTCCTCCTCCACCTCCTTCTCCTCCTCCTTCTCCACTCCGGCTCCATCTCCACCTCCTGCTTCTTCTCCACCTCCTGTTCCTTCTCCTCCTCCTGATCTTTCTCCACCTCCTTCTCCTCCTCCACCTCCTGTTCTGTGTCCATCTCCTGATCCTTGTCCACCTCCTGCTCCTTGTGCACCTCCAGCTCCTTGTCCACCTAGTGCTCCTTCTCGCCTTCCTGCTCCTTCTCGTCCTCCAGCTCCTTCACGCCCTCCTGCTCCTTCCTGCCCTCCTGCTCCTTCTCCACCTCCTGCTCCTTCTCCATTTCTGCTCATTCAGCACCTCCTGCTCCATCTTCTCCTCCTTCTCCTCCTCCTGCTCATTCTCCACCTCCTGCTTCTTGTCTTCCGCCTGCTCCTTTTCTGCCTCCTGCTCGTTCTCGACCTCCTGCTCCTTCTCCGCCTCCTGCTCGTCCTCCTGCTCCTCCACCTGCTCCGTCTTCACCTCCAGCTCCATGTCTCCCTCCTGCTCCTTCTCCACCTACTGCTCCTTTTCCACCTCCTGCACCTTATCCGCCTCCTGCTCCTCCTCCTTCTCCTCCACCTGCTCCTACTCCGCCTCCTGCTTCTTCTCCACCTATTGCTTCTTTTCCACCTCCTGTTCCTTCTCTTCCTCCTGCTCCTTCTCCACCTCCTTCTCCTCCTCCATCTCCTTCTCCTCCTCCTGCTACTTCTTCTTCTCCTGCTCCTTCTCCTCCTCCTGCTCCTTAGCCTCCTCCTGCTCCTTCTCCTCCTCCTGCTTCTTCTCCACCTCCTGTTCCTTCTCCTCCTCCGGATCCTTCTACACGACCTTCTCCTCCTCCATCTCCTTCTCCTCCTCCTGCTCCTTGTCCACATCCTTCTCCTTATCTACCTCCTGCTCCTTGTCCACCTCCGTCTCCATGTCCACCTCCTGCTCATTATCCACCTCCTGCTCCGTATCCACCTCCTGATCCTTGTCCACCTCCTGCTCATTGTACACCTCCTGCTCCTTGTCCACCTAGTGCTCCATCTCGCTCTCCTGCTCCATCTCGTCCTCCAGCCCCTTCTCGCCCTCCTGCTCCTTCTCGCCCTCCTGCTCCTTCTCACTTCCAGCTCCATCTCCAGCTCCTGCTCCTTCTCCTCCTCCCACTCCTGCTCCTTCTCCCCCTCCTCCTCCTTCTACTACTCCTGCTCCTTCTTCCCCTCCTGCTGCTGCACGCCCTTCTGCTCCTTCTCCCCCTTCTGCTCCTTCTCCCACTCCTGCTCAAACTCCTCCTCCTGCTCCTTCTCCACCTCCTGCTCCTTCTCCACCTGCAACTCAACCTCCATCTGCTAATTCTCCTCCTCCTCCTGCTCCTTCAGCTCCTCCAGCTCACCGTCCTCGTCTTGCTCACCTTCCTGCTGATGCTCCTTCTCCACATAATGCTCCATCCCCACCTCCTGCTCAATCGCCTCCTCCTTCTTGTTCTCCACCCCTGCTCCTTCTCCACCTCCTCATCATTCTCTACCTCCTGCTCCTTCTCCACTTTTGCTCAACCTCCTCCTCCTGCTCCTTCTCCTCTTCATTCTCCTTCTCCCGCTCCAGCTCCTACTCCCGCTTCTGCTCCTTCTCCCGCTTCTGCTCCTTCTCCCGCTTCAGCTCCTTCTCCCGCTTCTGCTCCTTCTCCACCTGCTGCGACTTCTCCTCCTGCGGCTTCTTCTCCTCCTGCTGCTACTTCTCCACCTCCTTCTCCTGCTCTTTCTACACCTGCTGCTCCTTTTCCACTCCTGCTCATTCACCACCTCCTGCTCCTTCTTCTATAACTTCTCCTCCTCCTGCTCCATCTCCACCTCCTGCTCCTTCTCCACATCTTGCTCCTTCTCCACCTCCTGCTCCTTCTACTGCTCCTGCTCCTACTCCTCCTCCTGCTCCTTCTTCTTCTCCTGCTCCTTCTCCACTCCTGCTTCATCTCCACCTCCTGCTCCTTCTCCTCCTCCTGCTCCATCTCCACCTCCTGCTCCTCCTCCTCCTCTTCCTCCTGCTCCTTCTCCTCCTCCTGCTCCTTCTCCTCCTCCTTCTCCTTCTCCTCCTCCTGCTCCTTCTCCACCTCCTGCTCCTTCACAAGAGATGGGTGAGATCCTGAATGAATATTTCACATCGGTATTTACGGTTGAGAAAGGCATGGATTTTGGGGAACTTGGGGAAATAAATAGTGATGTCTTGAGGAGTGTACATATTACAGAGAGGGAGGTGCTGGAAGTCTTAACGCGCATCAAGGTAGATAAATCTCCGGGACCTGATGAAATGTATCCCAGGACGTTATGGGAGGTTAGGGAGGAAATTGCGGGTCCCCTAGCAGAGATATTTGAATCATCCACCGCTACAGGTGAGGTGCCTGAAGATTGGAGGGCAGCAAATGTTGTGCCTTTGTTTAAGAAGGGCGGCAGGGAAAAGCCTGGGAACTACAGACCAGTGAGCCTGACATCTGTAGTGGGTAAGTTGTTAGAGGGTATTCTGAGGGACAGGATCTGCAGGCATTTGGAGAGGCAGGGACTAATTAGGAACAGTCAGCATGGTTTTGTGAGAGGAAAATCATGTCTCACGAATTTGATTGAGTTTTTTGAAGGGGTAACCAAGAAGATAGATGAGGGCTGTGCAGTAGACGTGGTCTGCATGGACTTCAGCAAAGCATTTGACAAGGTACCGCATGGTAGGTTGTTACATAAGGTTAAATCTCATGGGATCCAAGGTGAGGTAGCCAATTGGATACAAAATTGGCTTGACGACAGAAGACAGAGGGTGGTTGTAGAGGGTTGTTTTTCAAACTGGATGCCTGTGTCCAGCGGTGTGCCTCAGGGATCGGTGCTGGGTCCGCTGTTATTTGTTATTTATATTAATGATTTGGATGAGAATTTAGGAGGCATGGTTAGTAAGTTTGCAGATGACACCAAGATTGGTGGCATTGTGGACAGTGAAGAAGGTTATCTAGGATTGCAACGGGATCTTGATAAATTGGGCCAGTGGGCCGATGAATGGCAGATGGAGTTTAATTTAGATAAATGTGAGGTGATGCATTTTGGTAGATCGAATCGGGCCAGGACCTACTCCGTTAATGGTAGGGCGTTGGGGAGAGTTATAGAACAAAGAGATCTGGGAGTACAGATTCATAGCTCCGTGAAAGTGGAGTCACAGGTGGATAGGGTAGTGAAGAAGGCATTCAGCATGCTTGGTTTCATTGGTCAGAACATTGAATGCAGGAGTTGGGATGTCTTGTTGAAGTTGTACAGGGCATTGGTGAGGCCACACTTGGAGTACTGTGTACAGTTCTGGTCACCCTATTATAGAAAGGATATTATTAAACTAGAAAGAGTGCAGAAAAGATTTACTAGGATGCTACCGGGACTTGATGGTTTGACTTACAGGGAGAGGTTAGACAGACTGGGACTTTTTTCCCTGGAGAGCAGGAGGTTAAGGGGTGATCTTATCGAAGTCTATAAAATAATGAGGGGCATAGATAAGGTCGATCGTCAAAATCTTTTCCCAAAGGTAGGGGAGTCTATAACGAGGGGGCATAGATTTAAGGTGAGAGGGGAGAGATACAAAAGGGTCCAGAGGGCCAATTTTTTCACTCAAAGGGTGGTGAGTGTCTGGAACGAGCTGCCAGAGGCAGTCGTAGAGGCGGGTACAATTTTGTCTTTTAAAAAGCATTTGGACAGTTACATGGGTAAGATGGGTAGAGAGGGATATGGGCCAAGTGCAGGCAATTGGGGCTGGCTTAGTGGTATAAACTGGGCGACATGGACATGTTGGGCCGAAGGGCCTGTTTCCATGTTGTAACTTCTATGATTCTATGATTCTATGATTCTCAACTCCTGCTCATTCACCACCTCCTGCTCCTTCTTCTCCTCCTTCTACTCCTGCTGCTCCTTCTCCACCTCCTGCTCCTTGTCTTCCTCCTGCTGATTTCCTCCCTCCTGCTCCTTATCCACCTCCTGCTCCATCTCCACCTTCTGCTCCTTCTCCTCTTCTTGCGCCTTCTCCACCTCCTGCTGTTTCTTCTTCTCCTGCTCCTTCTGCACTCCTGCTCCTTCTCCTCCTCCTTCTCCTTCTCCTCCTACTGCTCCTTCTCCACCTCCTGCTCCTTCTCCACCTCCTGCTCCTTCTTCTCCTCCTGCTCATGCTCCTCCTCCAGCTTCTTCTCCAACTCCTTCTCCTACTCCCCCTTCTGGTCCTTCTCCGCCTCCTGCTCCTTCTCGACCGATTGCTTCTTCTCCACCTCCTGTGCCTTCTCCTCCTCCTGCTCCGTCTCCACCTCCTTCTCCTCCTCCACCTCCTTCTCCTCCACCTGCTCCTTGTCCAACTCCTGCTCCTTCTCCTGCTCCTCTTCCTACTTCTTCTCCAACTCCTTCTCCTACTCCACCTCCTGGTCCTTCTGCGCATCCTGCTCCTTCTCCACCTATTGCTTCTTCTCCACCTCCTGTTCGTTCTCCACCTCCTGCTCATTTTCCAACTCCTGCTCCTTGTCCACCTCCTGCTCCAGCTCCTCCTCCTGCTTCTTCTCCAACTCCTTCTCCAGCTCCTCCTCCTGGTCCTTCTCCACCTCCTGCTCCTTTTCCACCTATTGTTTCTTCTCCTTCGCCTGTTCCTTCTCCTCCTCCTGCTCCTTCTCCACCTCCTTCTCCTCCTCCACCTCCTTCTCCTCCACCTGTTCCTTGTCCACCTCATGCTTCTTCTCCACCTCCTGCTCCTTGTCCACCTCCTGCTCCTTCTAAACCTCCTGCTCATTCTCCACCTGCTGGCCCTTCTTCCCTTATTGCACCTGCTCCTCCTCCTGCATCTTCTCCAACTCCTTCTCCTGCTCCTCCTCCTGGACCTTCTCCGCCTCCTGCTCCTTCTCCACCTATTGCTTCTTCTCCTTCTCCTGTTCATTCTCCTCCTCCTGCTCCTTCTCCACCTCCTTCTCTTCCTCCACCTCCTTCTCCACCTCCTGCTCCTTGTCCACCTCCTGCTCCTTGCCCACCTCCTGCTCCTTGTCCTCCTCCTCCTCCGTGTCCACGTCCTGATTCTTGTCCACTTCCTGCTCATTGTCCACCTCCTGCTCCTTATGGCCCTCCTGATCCTTCTCGTCTTCCTGCTCCTTCTCCACCTCCTGGTCCTTCTCCTTCTCCTGCTGCTACTCCACCTCCTGCTCCTTCTCCTCCTCCTGCTCCTTCTCCACCTCCTGCTCCTTCTCCTTCTCCTGCTGCTACTCCACCTCCTGCTCCTTCTCCACCTCCTGCTCCTTCTCCTCATCTTGCGCCTTCTCCACCTCCTGCTACTTCTCCTCCTCCTGCTCCGTCTCCACCTCCTGCTCCTTTTCCACCTCCTGCTCCTTCTTCTCCTCCTGCTCCTCCTACTGCTTGATCTCCAACTCCTCCTCGTCCTCCACCTCCTTCTCCTCCTACTGCTCCTTGTCCACCTCCTGCTCCTTCTCCACCTCCTGCTCCTTCTCCTCATCTTGCGCCTTCTCCACCCACTGCAGCTTCTCCTCCACCTGCTCCTTCTCCTCCTGCTGCTCCTTCTTCTTCTCCTTCTCCTCCTCCTGATCCTCATCCACCTCATGCTCCTTGTCTCCCTCCTGCTCCTTCTCCACCTCCTGCTCCTTCTCCACCTCTTGCTCCTACTCCACCTCTTGCTCGTTCTCCACATTATGCTCCTTCTCCAACTCCTGCTCCTTCTCCTCATCTTGCGCCTTCTCCTCCTCCTGCCCCTTCTCCTCCTCCGGCTCCTACTCCTCCTGCTGCTCCTTCTTCTTCTCCTGCTCCTTCTCCACTCCTTCACCTTCTCCTCCTCTTGCTCCATCTCGCCCTCCTGCTCCTTCTCGTCATCCTGCTCCTTCCCGCCCACCTGCTTCTGCTCGCACTCCTGCTGCTTCTCGCCCTCCTGCTCCTTCTCCACCTCCTGCTCCTTCTCCACCTGCTGCTCCTTCTCCACTCCTGCTCATTCACCACCTCCTGCTCCATCTTCTTCTCCTGCTCCATCTTGTCCTCCTCCTCCTTCTCAATTCCTACTCCATCTCCAGCTCCTGCTCCTTCTCCTCCTCGTCCTCCTCCACCCCCTCGTGCTCCTTGTCCACCGCCTGCTCCTTGTCCCCCTCCTGCTCATTCTCCCCCTCCAGCTCTTTCTCACCCTCCTGCTCCTTCTCCTGCACCTGCTCCATCTCCACCTCCTGCTCCATCTCCACCTCCTGCTCCTTCTCCACCTCCAGCTCCTTCTCCTCATCCTGCGCCTTCTCCACCTCCTGCTCCTTCTCCTCCTCCTGCTCCTCCTCCTGCTCCTTCTTCTTCTCTTTCTGGTTCTCCACTCCTGCTCCTTCTCCTCCTCCTGCTCCTTCTCCTCCTCCTGCTCCTTCTCCTCCTCCTGCTCCTTCTCCTCGTCCTGCTCCTTCTCCACCTCCTGCTCCTTCTCCTCCTCCTGCTCCTTCTCCTCCTCCTGCTCCTTCTCCTCCACCTGCTCCTTCTCCTCCTCCTGCTCCTTCTCCTCCTCCTGCTCCTTCTCCTCATCCTGCTCCTTCTCCACCTCCTGCTCCTTCTCCACCTCCTGCTCCTTCTCCTCTTCCTGCTCCTTCTCCTCCTCCTGCTCCTTCTCCTCCTCCTGCTCCTTCTCCTCGTCCTGCTCCTTCTCCACCTCCTGCTCCTTCTCCTCCTCCTGCTCCTTCTCCTCCTCCTGCTCCTTCTCCTCCTCCTGCTCCTTCTCCTCCTCCTGCTCCTTCTCCTCCTCCTGATCCTTCTCCTCCTCCTGATCCTTCTTCTCCACCGTCTCCTCCTCCTCCACCTACTTCTCCTCCTCCTGCTCCCTGTCCACCTGCCGCTCCTTGTCCACCTCCTGCTCCTTGTCCACCTCCTGCTCCTTGTACACCTCCTGCCCCTTGTCCACCTCGTGCTCCTTGTCCACCTCGTGCTCCGTGTCCACCTCCTGCTCCTTGTCCAACTCCTGCTCCAACTAGCCCTCCTGCTCTTTCTCGCCCTCGTGCTCCTTCTCGTTCTCCTTCTCCTTCTCTCCCTCCTTCTCGCCCTCCTGCTCCTTCTCGCCCACCTGCTCCTTCTCGCCCTCCTGCTCCTTCTGCACCTGCTGCTCCTTCTCCAACTGCTGCTCCTTCTCCACCTCCTGCTCCTTCTTCTCCTCCTGCTCCTGCCCCTCCTCCTGCTTCTTCTCCAACTCATTCTCCCACTCCCCCTCCTGGTCCTTCTCCGTCTCCTGCTCCTTCTCCACATTCTTCTCCTCCTCCACCTCCTTCTCCTCCTCCTGCTCCTTGTCCACCTCCTGCACCTTGTCCACCTCCTGCTCCCCGTCCACCTCCTGCTCCTTGTCCAACTCCTGCCCCTTCTTCTCCTCCTTCTCCTCCTCATGGTCCTTTTCCACCTCCTGCTCCTTGTCTTCCACCTGCTGCTTCTCGCCCTCCTACTCCTTCTCCACCTCCTGCTCCTTCTCCACCTGCTGCTCCTTCTCCACTCCTGCTCATTCACCACCTCCTGCTCCTTCTTCTCCTCCTTCTCCTCCTGCTCCTCCTCCACCTTCCGCTCCATCTTTCCCTTCTGATCCTTCTCCACCTCCTGCTCCTTCTCCTTCTCCTGCTGCTTCTCCTTCTTCTGTTCCTACTCCCCCTCCTGCTCATTCTCCACCTCCTGCTCCTTGTCCCCCTCCTGCTCTTTCACCCCCTCCTTCTCCTCATCCACCTCCTTTTCCTCCTCCTGCTCCTTCTCGACCTCCTGGTCCTTCTTGCCCTCCTGCTTTTTCTCGCCCTGCTGCTCTTTCTCCACCTCATGCTCCTTCTACACCTGCTGCTCCTTCTCCACTCCTGCTCATTCACCACCTCCTGCTCCATCTTCTTCACCTGCTCCTTCTTGTCCTCCTCCTCCTTTTCAATTCCTGCTCCATCTCCAGCTCCTGCTCCTTCTCCTCCTCGTCCTCCTCCACCCCCTCCTGCTCCTTGTCCACCGCCTGCTCCTTCTCCCCCTCAGCTCATTCTCCCCATCCAGCTCTTTCTCCCCCTCCTGCTCCTTCACCTGCTCCTGCTCCATCTCCACCTCCTGCTCCTTCTCCTCCTCCTGCTCCTACTCCTCCTCCTTCTCCTTCTTCTTCTCTTGCTGGTTCTCCACTCCTGCTCCTTCTCCTCCTCCTGCTCCTTCTCCTCCTCCTGCTCCTTCTCCACCTCCTGCTCCTTATCCTCCTCCTGCTCCTTCTCCACCTCCTGCTCCTTCTCCACCTCCTGCTCCTTCTCCACCTCCTGCTCCTTCTTCTCCTGCTGCTCCTGCTCCTCCTCCTGCATCTTCTCCAACTCCTTCTCCTACTCCTCCTCCTGGTCCTTCTACACGTCGTGCTCCATCTCCAACTAATGCTTCTTCTCCACCTCCGGTACCTTCTCCTCCCCCTGCTCCATCTCCACCGTCTCCTCCTCCTCCACCTACTTCTCCACCTCCTGCTCCCTGTCCACCTGCCGCTTCTCGACCACCTCCTGCTCCTTGTACACCTCCTGCTCCTTGTCCACCTCGTGCTCCGTGTCCACCTCCTGCTCCGTGTCCACCTCCTGCTCCGTGTCCACCTCCTGCTCCGTTTCCACCTCCTGCTCCTTGTCCACCTCCTGCTCCTTGTCCACCTCCTGCTCATTGTCCACCTCCTGCTCCATCGAGCCCTCCTGCTCCTTCTCGCCCACCTGCTTCTTCTCGCACTCCTGCTCCTTCTCGCCCTCTTGCTCCTTCTCCACCTGCTGCTCCTTCTCCACTCCTGCTCATTCACCACCTCCTGCTGCTTCTTCTCCTTCTTCTCCTCCTCCTGCTCCTCCTCCACCCCCCGGCCTTGTCTCCCTCCTGATCCTTCTCCACCTCCTGCTCCTTCTCCTTCTTCTCCTTCTCCTTCTCCTGCTCCTTCTTCTCCGCCTGCTCCATCTTCTCCTCCTGCTCCTTCTCAATTCCTGGGCCATCTCCGGCTCCTGCTAATTGTCCACCTCCTGCTCCTTGTCAACCTCCTGCCCCTTGTCCACCTCCTGCTCCTTCTCGCCCTCCTGCTCCTTCCTGCCCTCCTGCTCCTTCTCCACCTCCTGCTCCTTCTCCACCTCCTGCTCCTTCTCCAATCCTGCTCATTCACCACCTCCTGCTCCTTCTTCTCCTCCTTCTAGTCCTCCTGCTCCTTCTGCACCTCCTGCACCTTGTCTTACTCCTGCTTCTTTTCTGCCTCCTGCTGCATCTCCGCCTCCTTGTCCTCCTCCACCTCATTCTCCTCCTTTTGCTCCTTGCCCACCTCCTGCTCCTTGTCCACCTCCTGCTCCTTGTCCACTTCATGCTTCTTGTCCACCTCCTGCTTTTTCTCGCCCTCCTGCTCCTTCTCGCCCTCCTGCTCCTTCTCGCCCTCCTGCTCCTTCTCGGCCTCCTGCTCCTACTCGCCCACCTGCTCCTTCTCGCCCTCCTGCTCCTTCTCCAACTGCTGCTCCTTCTCCAACTGCTGCTCCTTCTCCACTCCTGCTTCGTCTCCTTCTCCTGCTCCTTCTCCACCTCCTGCTCCTTCTTCTCCTCCTGCTCCTGCCCCTCCTCCTGCTTCTTCTCCAACTCATTCTCCCACTCCCCCTCCTGGTCCTTCTCCGTCTCCTGCTCCTTCTCCACATCCTTCTCCTCATCCACCTCCTTCTCCTCCTCCTGCTCCTTGTCCACCTCCTGCTCCCTGTCCACCTCCTGCTCCATGTCCACCTCCTGCTCCTTGTCCAACTCCTGCCCCTTCTTCACCTCCTTCTCCTCCTCATGATCCTTTTCCACCTACTGCTCCTTGTCTTCCTCCTGCTCCTTGTCTCCCTCCTGCTCCTTCTCCACCTCCTGCTCCTTCTCCAACTCCTGCTACTTCCTGCCCTCCTGCTCACTCTCCACCTCCTGCTCCTTCTCCTTCTCCTGCTCCTTCTCCACCTCCTGCTCCTTCTCCACCTCCTGCTGCGACTCATCTTGCGCCTGATCCACCTCCTGCTCCTTCTCTTCCACCGCTCCATCTCCACCGTCTCCTCCTCCTCCACCTACTTCTCCTCCTCCTGCTCCCTGTCCACCTGCCGCTCCTTGTCCACCTGCCGCTCCGTGTCCACCTCGTGCTCCGTGTCCACCTCGTGCTCCGTGTCCACCTCGTGCTCCGTGTCCACCTCGTGCTCCGTGTCCACCTCGTGCTCCGTGTCCACCTCATGCTCATTGTCCACCTCCTGCTCATTGTCCACCTCCTGCTCATTGTCCACCTCCTGCTCATTGTCCACCTCCTGCTCCATCTCGCCCACCTGCTTCTTCTGGCACTCCTTCTCCTTCTCGCCCTCTTGCTCCTTCTCCACCTAATGTTCCTTCTCCACCTGCTGCTCCTTCTCCACTCCTGCTCATTCACCACCTGCTGCTGCTTCTTCTCCTCCTTCTCCTCCTCCTGCTCCTCCTCCACCTCCTGCTCCTTGTCTCCCTCCTGATCCTTCTCCACCTCCTGCTCCTTCTCCTTCTCCTTCTCCTTCTCCTGCTCCTTCTTCTCCCCCTGCTCCAACTTCTCCTCCTGCTCCTTCTCAATTCCTGGGCAATCTCCAGCTCCTGAGAGTTGTCCACCTCCTGCTCCTTGTCAACCTCCTGCTCCTTGTCCACCTCCTGCTCCTTGTCCACCTCCTGCAACTTGTCCACCTCCTGCTCCTTCTCGCCCTCCGGCTCCTTCCTGCCCTCCTGCTCCTTCTCCACCTCCTGCTCCTTCTCCACTCCTGCTCATTCACCACCTCCTGCTCCTTCTTCTCCTTCTTCTCGTCCTCCTGCTCCTTCTGCACCTCCTGCACCTTGTCTTCCTCCTGCTCCTTTTCTGCCTCCTGCTCCTTCTCCACCTCCTTGTCCTCGTCCACTTCCTTCTCCTCCTCCTGCTCCTTGTCCACCTCCTGCTCCTTGTCCACCTCCTGCTCCCTATTCACCTCCTGCACCTTGTCCAACTCCTGCCCCTTCTTCTCCTTCTTCTCCTCCTCATGGTCCTTTTCCACCTCCTGCTCCTTGTCTTCCTCCTGCTCCTTGTCTCCCTCCTGCTCCTTCTCCACCTCCTGCTCCTTCTCCAACTCCGGCTACTTCCTGCCCTCCTGCTCCTTCTCCACCTCCTGCTCCTTCTCCACTCCTGCTCATTCACCACCTCCTGCTCCTTCTTCTCCTCCTCCTCCTCCTCCTGCTACTTTTCCACCTCCTGCTCCTTGTCTTCCTTCTGCTCCTTGTCTCCCTCCTGCTCCTTGTCCACCAAGTGCTCCTTCTCGCCCTCCTGCTCCTTCTCGCCCTCCTGCTCCTTCTCGCCCTCCTGCCCCTTCTCCACCTGCTGCTCCTTCTCCACCTGCTGCTCCTTCTCCACTCCTGCTTCGTCTCCTTCTCCTGCTCCATCTCCACCTCCTGATCCTTCTTCTCCTCCTGCTCCTGCCCCTCCTCCTGCTTCTTCTCCAACTCACTCTCCTACTCCCCCTCCTGGACCTTCTCCGTCTCCTGCTCCTTCTCCACGTATTGCTTCTTCTCCACCTCCTGTTCGTTCTCCTCATTCTGCTCCTTCTCCACCTCCTTCTCCTCCTCCACCTCCTTGTCCACCTCCTGCTCCTTGTCCACCTCCTGCTCCTTGTGCACCTCCTGCTCCTTGTCCACCTCCTGCTCCTTGTCCAACTCCTGCCCCTTCTTCTCCTCCTTCTCCTCCTCATGGTCCTTTTCCACCTCCTGCTCCTTGTCTTCCTCCTGCTCCTTGTCTCCCTCCTGCTCCTTCTCCACCTCCTGCTCCTTCTCCAACTCCTGCTACTTCCTGCCCTCCTGCTCCTTCTCCACCTCCTGCTCCTTCTCCACTCCTGCTCATTCACCGCCTCCTGCTCCTTCTTCTCCTCCTTCTCCTCCTCCTGCTCCTTTTCCACCTCCTGCTCCTTGACTTCCTCCTGCTCCTTGTTGCCCTCCTGCTCCTTCTCCTCCTCCTGCTCAGTCTCCACCTCCTGCTCGTTCTCAACCTCCTGCTCCTTCTCCTTCTCCTGATCCTTCTCCAACTCCTGCTCCTTCTCCACCTCCTGCTGCTTCTCATAGAATCATAGAATCACAGAAGTTACAACATGGAAACAGGCCCTTCGGCCTAACATGTCCATGTTGCCAGTTTATACCACTAAGCCAGTCCAAAATTCCTGCACTTGGCCCATATCCCTCTATCCCCATCTTACCCATGTAACTGTCCAAATGCTTTTTAAAAGACAAAATTGTACCCGCCTCTACTACTGCCTCTGGCAGCTCGTTCCAGACACTCACCACCCTTTGAGTGAAAAATTGCCCCTCTGGACCCTTTTGTATCTCTCCCCTCTCAACTTAAATCTATGCCCCCTCGTTATGGACTCCCCTACCTTTGGGAAAAGATTTTGACTATCGACCTTATCTATGCCCCTCATTATTTTGTAGACTTCTATAAGATCACCCCTTAACCTCCTACTCTCCAGGGAAAAAAGTCCCACTCTGTCTAATATCTCCCTATAAGTCAAATCATCAAGTCCCGGTAGCATGCAAGTAAATCTTTTTTGCACTCTTTCTAGTTAAATAATATCCTTTCCATAATAGGGTGACACAAACTGTGCACAGTACTCCAAGTGTGGCCTCACCAATGCCCTGTCCAACTTCAACAAGACATCCCAAGTCCTGCATTCAATGTTCTGACCAATGAAACTAAGCTTGCCGAATGCCTTCTTCACCACCCTATCCACCTGTGACTCCACTTTCATTTTGCGCCTTCTCCACCACCTGCTCCTTCTCCTCCTCCTGCTTCTACTCCTCCTCCTTCTTCTTCTTCTTCTCCTGTTCCTTGTCCACCTCCTGCTCCTTGTCCACCTCCTGCTCCTTGTCCACCTCCTGCTCATTGTCCACCTCCTGCTCCTTGTCCACCTCCTGCTCCTTGTCCACCTCCTGCTCCTTGTCCACCTCCTGCTCCTTGTCCACCTCCTGCTCCTTCTCCAACTCCTGCTCCTTCTTCTCCTCCTGCTGCTGCTGCTCCACCTGCTTCTTCTCCAACTCCTTCTCCTACTCCCCGTCCTGGTCCTTCTGCGCATCCTGCTCCGTCTCCACCGAGTGCTTCTACTCCACCTCCTGTTCGTTCTCCTCCACCTGCTCCTTCTCCACCTCTTTCTCCTCCTCCACCAACTTCTCCTCCTCCAACTCCTACTCCTCCTCCTGCTCCGTGTCCACCTCCTGCTCCTTCTCCACCTCCTGCTCCTTCTCCACCTCCTGCTCCATGTCCACCACCTGCTCCTTCTCCACCTCCTGCTCCTTCTCCACCTCCTGCCCCTTCTTCTCCTCTTGCACCTGCTCCTCCTCCTGCTTCTTCTCCAACTCCTTCTACTGCTCCTCATCCTGGTCATTCTCTGCCTCCTGCTCCTTCTCCACCTATTGCTTCTTTTCCTTCTCCTGTTCCTTCTCCTCCTCCTGCTCCTTCTCCACCTCCTTCTCCTCCTCCACCTCCTTCTCCTCCTCCACCTCCTTCTCCTCCTCCACCTCCTTGTCCACCTCCTGCTCGTTGTCCACCTCCTGCTCCTTGTCCACCTCCTCCTCCGTGTCCACCTCCTCATTCTTGTCCACTTCCAGATTCTTGTCCACCTCCTGCTCCTTGTCCAACTCCTGCTCCTTGTCCAACTCCTGCTCCTTGTCCATCTCCTGCTCCTTATCGCCCTCCTGCTCCTTCTCGTCCTCCTGCTCCTTCTCGCTCCCCTGCTCCTTCTCGCTTCCCTGCTCCTTCTCCACCTCCTGCTCCTTCACCTTCTCCTGCTCCTACTCCACCTCCTGCTCCTTCTCCACCTCCTGCTCCTTCTCCTTATCTTGCGCCTTCTCCACCTCCAGCTCCTTCTCCTCCTCCTGCTCCTACTCCTCCTCCTGCTACTTCTTCTTCTCCTGCTCCTTCTCCACTGCTGCTCCTTCTCCTCCTCCTGCTCCTTCTCCTCTTCCTGCACCTTCTCCTCCTCCTGCTCCGTCACAACCTCCTGCTCTTTCTTCTCCTCCTGCTCCTGTTCTTCCTGCTGCTTCATCTCCAAATCCATCTCCTGCTCCCCCTCCTGGTCCTCCTCCGCCTTCTGCTCCTTCTCCACCTGTTGTTTCTTCTCCACCTCCTGTTCCTTCACGTCCTCCTGATCCTTCTCCACCTCCACTCCTCCTCCACCTCCTTCTCCTCCTCCTGCTCCTTGTCCACCTCCTGCTCCTTGTCCACCTCCTCCTCCTTATCCACCTCCTGCTCCTTGTCTCCCTCCTGCTCCTTCTCCACCTCCTGCTCCTTCTCCACCTCTTGCTCCTTCTCCACCTCCTGCTCCTTCTCCACCTCCTGCTCCTTCACCACCTCCTGCTCCTTCTCCATCTCTTGCCCCTTCTTCTCCTCCTGCTCCTGCTCCTCCTCTGCTTCTTCTCCAACTCCTTCTCCTGCTCCTCATCCTCGTCGGTCTCCGCCTCCTGCTCCTTCTCCACCTATTGCTTCTTCTCCTTCTCCTGTTCATTCTCCTCCTTCTGCTCCTTCTCCACATCCTTCTCCTCCTCCACTTCCTTCTCCACCTCCTGCTCCTGGTCAACCTCCTGCTCCTTGTCCACCTCCTCCTCCTTATCCACCTCCCGCTCCTTGTCTCCCTCCTGCTCCTTCTCCACCTCCTGCTCCTTCTCCACCTCCTGCTCCTTCTCCACCTCCTGCTCCTTCTCCACCTCCTGCTCCTTCTCCACCTCGTGCCCCTTCTTCTCCTCCTGCTCCTGCTCCTCCTGTGCTTCTTCTCCAAATCCTTCTCCTGCTCCTCATCCTCGTCGGTCTCCGCCTCCTGCTCCTTCTCCACCTATTGCTTCTTCTCCTTCTCCTGTTCATTCTCCTCCTCCTGCTCCTTCTCCACATCCTTCTCCTCCTCCACTTCCTTCTCCACCTCCTGCTCCTTGTCCACCTCCTGCTCCTTGTCCACCTCCTGCTCCTTGTCCACCTCCTCCTCCGTGTCCACCTCCTGCTCCTTGTCCATCTCCTGCTCCTTGTCCATCTCGTGCCCCTTGTCCACCTCCTGCTCCTGCTCCTCCTCTGCTTCTTCTCAAACTCCTCCTCCTGCTCCTAATCCTCCTCCTGCTCCATTTTCTTCTCCTGCTCCTTCTCCATCTCCTGCCCCTTCTTCTCCTCCTGCTCCTCCTCTGCTTCTTCTCCAACTCCTTCTCCTGCTCCTCATCCTCGTCGGTCTCCGCCTCCAGCTCCTTCTCCACCTATTGCTTCTTCTCCTTCTCCTGTTCATTCTCCTCCTCCTGCTCCTTCTCCACATCCTTCTCCTCATCCACTTCCTTCTCCACCTCCTGCTCCTTGTCAACCTCCTGCTCCTTGTCAACCTCCTGCTCCTTGTCCACCTCCTGCTCCTTGTCCACCACCTCCTCCGTGTCCACCTCCTGATTCTTGTCCACCTCCTGCTCCTTGTCCATCTCGTGCCCCTTGTCCACCTCCTGCTCATCCGCGCCCACCTGCTCCTTATCGCCCTCCTGCTCCTCCTCGTCCTCATGCTCCTTCTCGCACTCCTGCTCCATCTCGCTCCCCTGCTCCTTCTCCACCTCCTGCTCAATCTCCTTCTCCTGCTCCTTCTTCTTCTCCTGCACCTTTTCCACTGCTGCTCTTTCACCTCCTCCTGCTCCTTCTCCTCCTCCTGCACCTTCTCTTCCTCCTGCTCCGTCTCCACCTCCTGCTCCTTCTCCACCTCCTGATCCTTCTCCACCTCCTGATCCTTCTCCACCTACTGCTCCTTCTCCACCTCCTGCTCCTTCTCCTCATCTTGCGCCTTCTACACCTCCTGCTCGTTCTCCACCTCCTGCTCCTACTCCTCCTGCTGCTCGTTCACCTCCTCCTGCCCCTTCTCCTCCTCCTGTTCCTCCTCCACCTCCAGCTCCTTATCCTTCTCCTGCTCCTTCTCCTTCTCCTGCTCCTTCTTCTCCGCCTGCTCCTTCTTCCCCTCCTGCTCCTTCTCAATTTCTGCTCAATCTCCAGCTCCTGCTCGTTCTCTTCCTCGTCCTCCTCCTTCCCCTCCTGCTCCTTGTACACCTCCTGCTCCTTCACCCCCTCCTCCTCCTTCTCCCCCTTCTGCTCCTTCTCCCCTTCCTGCTCCTTCTCCCCGTCCTTTTCAACCTCCTGCTCCTTGTCCACCTCCTGCTCCTTGTCCACCTCCTGCTCCTTGTCCATCTCCTGCCCCTTGTCCACCTCCTGCTCCTCCGCGCCCTCCTGCTCCTTATCGCCCTCCTGCTCCTTATCGCCCTCCTGCTCCTTCTCCTCCTCCTGCTCCTTCTCCACCTCTTGCTCCTTCTCCACCTCCTGCTCCTTCTCCACCTCCTGCTCCTTCTCCACCTCCTGCTCCTTCTCCTCCTCCTGCTCCTGCTCCTCCTCCTGCTCCTTCTTCTTCTCCTGCACCTTTTCCACTGCTGCTCCTTCTCCTCCTCCTTCTCCTCCTCCACCTCCTACTCCTCCTCCTGCTCCGTGTCCACCACCTGCTCCTTCTCCACCTCCTGCTCCTTGTCCACCTCCTGCCCCTTCTTCTCCTCTTGCACCTGCTCCTCCTCCTGCTTCATCTCCAACTCCTTCTCCTGCTCCTCATCCTGGTCCTTCTCCGCCTCCTGCTCCTTCTCCACCTATTGCTTCTTCTCCTTCTCCTGTTCCTTCTCCTCCTCCTGCTCCTTCTCCACCTCCTTCTCCTCCTCCACCTCCTTCTCCACCTCCTGCTCCTTGTCCACCTCCTGCTCCTTGTCCACCTCCTGCTCCTTGTCCACCTCCTCCTCCGTGTCCACCTCCCGATTCTTGTCCACCTCCTGCTCCTTGTCCAACTCCTGCTCCTTGTACAACTCCTGCTCCTTGTCCAACTCCTGCTCCTTGTCCATCTCCTGCTCCTTGTCCACCTCCTGCTCCTCCGCGCCCTCGTGCTCCTTATCGCCCTCCTGCTCCTTCTCGCTCCCCTGCTCCTTCTCCACCTCCTGCTCCTTCTCCACCTCCTGCTCCTACTCCACCTCCTGCTCCTTCTCCACCTCCTGCTCCTTCTCCTTATCTTGCGCCTTCTCCACCTCCAGCTCCTACTCCTCCTCCTGCTCCTACTCCTCCTCCTGCTACTTCTTCTTCTCCAGCTCCTTCTCCACTGCTGCTCCTTCTCCTCCTCCTGCTCCTTCTCCTCTTCCTGCACCTTCTCCTCCTCCTGCTCCTTCTTCACCTCCTGCTCCTTCTTCACCTCCTGCTCCTTCTTCTCCTCCTGCTCCTGTTCTTCCTGCTGCTTCATCTCCAAATCCTTCTCCTGCTCCCCCTCCTGGTCCTCCTCCGCCTCCTGCTCCTTCTCCACCTATTGCTTCTTCTCCTTCTCCTGTTCATTCTCCTCCTCCTGCTCCTTCGCCACATCCTTCTCCTCCTCCACTTCCTTCTCCACCTCCTGCTCCTTGTCAACCTCCTGCTCCTTGTCCACCTCCTGCTCCTTGTCCACCTCCTCCGTGTCCACCTCCTGATTCTTGTCCACCTCCTGCTCCTTCTCCTCCTCCACTTCCTACTCCACCTCCTGTTCCTTCTCGACCTCCTGCTCCTTCTCCTCATCTTGCGCCTTTTCCACCTCTTGCTCCTTCTCCTCCTCCTGCTCCTACTCCTCATGCTGCTCCTTCTTCTTCTCCTGCACCTTTACCACTGATGCTCCTTCTCATCCTCCTGCTCCTTCTCCTCCTCCTGCACCTTCTCCTCCTCCTGCTCCGTCTCCACCTCCTGCTCCTTCTCCACCTACTGCTCCTTCTCAACCTCCTGCTCCTTCTCCTCATCTTGCGCCTTCTCCACCTCCTGCTCGTTCTCCTCCTCCTGCTCCTACTCCTCCTGCTGCTCGTTCACCTCCTCCTGCCCCTTCTCCTCCTCCTGTTCCTCCTCCACCTCCAGCTCCTTATCCTTCTCCTGCTCCTTCTCCTTCTCATAGAATCATAGAATCATAGAAGTTACAACATGGAAACAGGCCCTTCGGCCCAACATGTCCATGTCGCCCAGTTTATACCACTAAGCTAGTCCCAATTGCCTGCACTTGGCCCATATCCCTCGATACCCATCTTCCCCATGTAACTGTCCAAATGCTTTTTAAAAGACAAAATTGTACCCGCCTCTACTACTGCCTCTGGCAGCTCGTTCCAGACACTCACCACCCTTTGAGTGAAAAAATTGCCCCTCTGGATCCTTTTGTATCTCTCCCCTCTCACCTTAAATCTGTGCCCCCTCGTTATAGACTCCCCTTCCTTTGGGAAAAGATTTTGACTATCGACCTTATCGATGCCCCTCATTATTTTATGGACTTCTATAAGATCACCCCTTAACCTCCTACTCTCCAGGGAATAAAGTCCCAGTCTGTCTAACCTCTCCCTGTAAGTCAAACCATCAAGTCCCGGTAGCATCCTAGTAAATCTTTTCTGCACTCTTTCTAGTTTAATAATATCCTTTCTATAATAGGGTGACCAGAACTGTACACAGGACTCCAAGTGTGGCCTCACCAATGCCCTGTACAACTTCAACAAGACATCCCAACTCCTGCATTCAATGTTCTGACCAATGACACCAAGCATGCTGAATGCCTTCTTCACCACCCTATCCACCTGTGACTCCACTTTCAAGGAGCTATGAATCTGTACTCCTAGATCTCTTTGTTCTATAACTCTCCCCAACGCCCTACCATTAACGGAGTAGGTCCTGGCCCGATTCGATCTACCAAAATGCATCACCTCACATTTATCTAAATTAAACTCCATCTGCCATTCATCGGCCCACTGGCCCAATTTATCAAGATCCCGTTGCAATCCTAGATAACCTTCTTCACTGTCCACAATGCCACCAATCTTGGTGTCATCTGCAAACTTACTAACCATGCCTCCTAAATTCTCATCCAAATCATTAATATAAATAACAAATAACAGCGGACCCAGCACCGATCCCTGAGGCACACCGCTGGACACAGGCATCCAGTTTGAAAAACAACCCTCGACAACCACCCTCTGTCTTCTGTCGTCAAGCCAATTTTGTATCCAATTGGCTACCTCACCTTGGATCCCATGAGATTTAACCTTATGTAACAACCTACCATGCGGTACCTTGTCAAATGCTTTGCTGAAGTCCATGTAGACCACGTCTACTGCACAGCCCTCATCTATCTTCTTGGTTACCCCTTCAAAAAACTCAATCAAATTCGTGAGACATGATTTTCCTCTCACAAAACCATGCTGACTGTTCCTAATTAGTCCCTGCCTCTCCAAATGCCTGTAGATTCTGTCCCTCAGAATACCCTCTAACAACTTACCCACTACAGATGTCAGGCTCACTGGTCTGTAGTTCCCAGGCTTTTCCCTGCCGCCCTTCTTAAACAAAGGCACAACATTTGCTACCCTCCAATCTTCAGGCACCTCACCTGTAGCGGTGGATGATTCAAATATCTCTGCTAGGGGACCCGCAATTTCCTCCCTAACCTCCCATAACGTCCTGGGATACATTTCATCAGGTCCCGGAGATTTATCTACCTTGATGCGCGTTAAGACTTCCAGCACCTCCCTCTCTGTAATATGTACACTCCTCAAGACATCACTATTTATTTCCCCAAGTTCCCTAACATCCATGCCTTTCTCAACCGTAAATACCGATGTGAAATATTCATTCAGGATCTCACCCATCTCTTGTGGTTCCGCACATAGATGACCTTGTTGATCCTTAAGAGGCCCTACTCTCTCCCTAGTTACCCTTTTGCCCTTTATGTATTTGTGGAAGCTCTTTGGATTCACCTTTGCCTGATCTGCCAAAGCAATCTCATATCCCCTTTTTGCCCTCCTGATTTCTCTCTTAACTCTACTCCGGCAATCTCTATACTCTTCAAGGGATCCACTTGATCCCAGCTGCCTATGCATGTCATATGCCTCCTTCTTATTTTTGACTAGTGCCTCAATCTACCGAGTCATCCAAGGTTCCCTACTTCTACCAGCCTTGCCCTTCACTTTATAAGGAATGTGCTTACACTGAACCCTGGTTAACACACTTTTGAAAGCCTCCCACTTACCAGACGTCTCTTTGCCTGCCAACAGACTCTCCCAATCAACTTCTGAAAGTTCCTGTCTAATACCATCAAAATTGGCCTTTCCCCAATTTAGAATTTTAACTTTTGGGCCAGACTTATCCTTCTCCATAGCTATCTTAAAACTAATGGAATTATGATCACTGGTCCCAAAGTGATCCCTCACTAACACTTCTGTCACCTGCCCTTCCTTATTTCCCAAGAGGAGGTCAAGTTTTGCCCCCTCTCTAGTCGGGCCATCCACATACTGAATGAGAAATTCCTCCTGAATACACTCAACAAATTTCTCTCCATCCAAGCCCCTAATGCTATGGCTGTCCCAGTCAATGTTGGGAAAGTTAAAGTCCCCTACTATTACCACCCTATTTTTCTAGCAGCTGTCTGTAATCTCCTTACATATTTGCTCCTCAATTTCCCGTTGACTATTTGGGGGTCTGTAGTACAATCCTATCAAAGTGATCTCTCCCTTCTTATTTTTCAGTTCTACCCATATGGACTCAGTGGGCGAACCCTCGGATATATCCCCTCTCACTACTGCCGTGATGCTCTCCCTAATCAAGAACGCAACTCCCCCTCCTCTCTTACCTCCTGCTCTATCTTTCCGATAGCATCTGTACCCTGGAACATTGAGCTGCCAGTCCTGCCCCTCCCTTAGCCATGTTTCAGTAATAGCTATAACATCCCAGTCCCATGTACCCATCCATGCCCTGAGTTCTCCTGCTCATTCTTCTCCGCCTGCTCCTTCTTCCCCTCCTGCTCCTTCTCAATTTCTGCTCAATCTCCAGCTCCTGCTCGTTCTCTTCCTCGTCCTCCTCCTTCCCCTCCTGCTACTTGTACACCTCCTGCTCCTTCACCCCCTCCTCCTCCTTCTCCCCCTCCTGCTCCTTCTCCCCTTCCTGCTCCTTCTCCCCGTCCTTTTCAACCTCCTGCTCCTTGTCCACCTCCTGCTCCTTGTCCATCTCCTGCCCCTTGTCCACCTCCTGCTCCTCCGCGCCCTCCTGCACCTTATCCCCCTCCTGCTCCATCTCCTCCTCCTGCTCCTTCTCCTCCTCCTGCACCTTCTCCACCTCCTGATCCTTCTCCACCTCCTGCTCCTTCTCCACCTCCTGCTCCTTCTCATCATCTAGCTCCTTCTCCTCCTCCTGCTCCTACTCCTCCTCCTGCTCCTTCTTCTTCTCCTGCAACTTTCCCACTGCTGCTCCTTCTCCTCCTCCTGTTCCTTCTCCTCCTCCTGCACCTTCTCCTCCTCCTGCTCCGTCTCCACCTCCTCCTCCTTCTCCCCCTCCTGCTCCTTCTCCCCTTCCTGCTCCTTCTCCCCGTCCTTGTCCACCTCCTGCTCCTTGTCCACCTCCTGCTCCTTGTCCACCTCCTGCTCCTTGTCCATCTCCTGCTCCTTGTCCACCTCCTGCTCCTTCTCGCCATCCTGCTACTTCCTGCCCTCCTGCACCTTCTCCACCTCCTGCTCCTTTTCCACTCCTGCTCCTTCTCCACCTCCTGCTCCTTCTCCACCTGCTGCTCCTTCTCCACTCCTGCTCATTCACCACCTCCTTCACCTTCATCTCCTCCTTCTCCTCCTCCTGCTCCTTTTTCACCTCACGCTCCTTGTCTCCCCCCTGCTCCTTGTCCACCTCCTGCTCCTTATCCACCTCCTGCTCCTTCTCCTCATCTTTCGCCTTCTCCTCCTCCTGCTCCTTCTCCTCCTCCTCCCCCTCCTGCTCCTTCTCCACCTCCTGCTCCTTCTTCCCTCCTGCTCCTTCTCCCCCTCCTGCTCCTTCTCCCCTTCCTGCTCAAACTCCTCCTCCTGCTCCTTCTCCACCTCCTGCTCATTCTCAACCTGCTGCTCAACCTCCACCTGCTCGTTTTCCTCCTCCTCCTCCTCCTGCTCCTTCAGCTCCTCCAGCTCTCCCTCCTCCTCTTGCTCAATCTCCTCCTCCTCCTTGTTCTCCACCTCTGCTCCTTCTCCACCTCCTCATAATTCTCCACCTCCTGCTCCTTCTCGGCTTTTGCTCAAACTCCTCCTCCTGCTCCTTCTCCACTTCATGCTCCTTCTCCCGCTCCTGCGCCAACTCCTGCTTGTGCTCCTTCACCCGCTTCTGCTCCGTCTCCTCCTGCTGTTACTTCTCCTCCTGCTGCTTCTTCTGCTCCTGCTGCTACTTCTCCATCTCCATCTCCTGCTCCTTCTACACCTCCTGCTCCTTCTCCTCTCCTGCTCATTCACTACCTCCTGTTCCTTCTTCTCCTCCTTCTCCTCCTCCTGCTCCTTCTCCACCTCCTGCTCCTTGTCTCCCTCCTGCTCCTTCTCCACCTCCTGCTCCTTCTCCACCTCCTGCTCCTTCTCCACCTCCTGCTCCTTCTCCACTTCCTGCTCCTTCTCCACTTCCTGCTCCCTCTCCTCTTCTTGCTCCATCTCCACCTCCTGCTCCTTCTCCTCCTCCTGCTCCTTCTCCTCCCCCTGCTCCATCTCCACCACCTACCCCTTCTCCTCCTCCTGCTCCTAATCCTCCTCCTGCTCCTTCTTCTTCTCCTGCTCCTTCTCCATCTCCTGCCCCTTCTTCTCCTCCTACTCCTGCTCCTCCTCTGCTTCTTCTCCAACTCCTTCTCCTGCACCTCATCCTCGTCGGTCTCCGCCTCCTGCTCCTTCTCCACCTATTGCTTCTTCTCCGTCTCCTGTTCATTCTCCTCCTCCTGCTCCTTCTCCACATCCTTCTCCTCCTCCACTTCCTACTCCACCTCCTGTTCCTTCTCTACCTCCTGCTCCTTCTCCTCATCTTGCGCCTTCTCCACCTCTTGCTCCTTCTCCTCCTCCTGCTACTACTCCTCCTCCTGCTCCTTCTTCTTCTCCTGCACCTTCTCCTCCTCCTGCTCCTTCGCCTCCTCCTGCTCCTTCTCCTCCTCCTGCACCTTCTCCTCCTCCTGCTCCGTCTCCACCTCCTGCTCCTTCTCCACCTCTTGCTCCTTCTCCACCTCCTGATCCTTCTCCACCTACTGCTCCTTCTCCACCTCCTGCTCCTTCTCCTCATCTTGCGCCTTCTACACCTCCTGCTCGTTCTCCTTCTCCTGCTCCTACTCCTCCTGCTGCTCGTTCACCTCCTCCTGCCCCTTCTCCTCCTCCTGTTCCTCCTCCACCTCCAGCTCCTTATCCTTCTCCTGCTCCTTCTCCTTCTCCTGCTCCTTCTTCTCCGCCTGCTCCTTCTTCCCCTCCTGCTCCTTCTCAATTTCTGCTCAATCTCCAGCTCCTGCTCGTTCTCTTCCTCGTCCTCCTCCTTCCCCTCCTGCTACTTGTACACCTCCTGCTCCTTCACCATCTCCTCCTCCTTCTCCCCCTCCTGCTCCTTCTCCCCTTCCTGCTCCTTCTCCCCGTCCTTTTCAACCTCCTGCTCCTTATCCACCTCCTGCTCCTTGTCCACCTCCTGCTCCTTGTCCACCTCCTGGTCCTTGTCCATCTCCTGCCCCTTGTCCACCTCCTGCTCCTCCGCGCCCTCCTGCTCCTTATCCCCCTCCTGCTCCATCTCCTCCTCCTGCTCCTTCTCCTCCTCCTGCACCTTCTCCTCCTCCTGCTCCGTCTCCACCTCCTGCTCCTTCTCCACCTCCTGATCCTTCTCCACCTCCTGATCCTTCTCCACCTCCTGCTCCTTCTCCACCTCCTGATCCATCTCCTCCTCCTGCACCTTCTTCATCTCCTGAACCTTTTCCACTGCTGCTCCTTCTCCTCCTCCTGTTCCTTCTCCTCCTCCTGCACCTTCTCCTCCTCCTGCTCCGTCTCCACCTCCTCCTCCTTCTCCCCCTCCTGCTCCTTCTCCCCTTCCTGCTCCTTCTCCTCGTCCTTTTCAACCTCCTGCTCCTTGTCCAACTCCTGCTCCTTGTCCACCTCCTGCTCCTTTTCCACCTCCTGCTCCTTGTCCACCTCCTGCTCCTTGTCCACCTCCTGCTCCTTGTCCATCTCCTGCTCCTTGTCCATCTCCTGCTCCTTGTCCACCTCCTGCTCCTTCTCCACCTCCTGCTCCTTCTCCTCTCCTGCTCATTCACTACCTCCTGTTCCTTCTTCTCCTCCTTCTCCTCCTCCTGCTCCTTCTCCACCTCCTGCTCCTTGTCTCCCTCCTGCTCCTTCTCCACCTCCTGCTCCTTCTCCACCTCCTGCTCCTTCTCCACCTCCTGCTCCTTCTCCACTTCCTGCTCCTTCTCCACTTCCTGCTCCCTCTCCTCTTCTTGCTCCATCTCCACCTCCTGCTCCTTCTCCTCCTCCTGCTCCTTCTCCTCCCCCTGCTCCATCTCCACCACCTACCCCTTCTCCTCCTCCTGCTCCTAATCCTCCTCCTGCTCCTTCTTCTTCTCCTGCTCCTTCTCCATCTCCTGCCCCTTCTTATCCTCCTACTCCTGCTCCTCCTCTGCTTCTTCTCCAACTCCTTCTCCTGCACCTCATCCTCGTCGGTCTCCGCCTCCTGCTCCTTCTCCACCTATTGCTTCTTCTCCTTCTCCTGTTCATTCTCCTCCTCCTGCTCCTTCTCCACATCCTTCTCCTCCTCCACTTCCTACTCCACCTCCTGTTCCTTCTCTACCTCCTGCTCCTTCTCCTCATCTTGCGCCTTCTCCACCTCTTGCTCCTTCTCCTCCTCCTGCTCCTACTCCTCCTCCTGCTCCTTCTTCTTCTCCTGCACCTTCTCCTCCTCCTGCTCCTTCTCCTCCTCCTGCTCCTTCTCCTCCTCCTGCACCTTCTCCTCCTCCTGCTCCGCCTCCACCTCCTGCTCCTTCTCCATCTCTTGCTCCTTCTCCACCTCCTGATCCTTCTCCACCTACTGCTCCTTCTCCTCCTCCTGCACCTTCTCCTCCTCCTGCTCCGTCTCCACCTCCTGCTCCTTCTCCATCTCCTGCCCCTTGTCCACCTCCTGCTCCTCCGCGCCCTCCTGCTCCTTATCCCCCTACTGCTCCATCTCCTCCTCCTGCTCCTTCTCCTCCTCCTGCACCTTCTCCTCCTCCTGCTCCGTCTCCACCTACTGCTCCTTCTCCACCTCCTGATCCTTCTCCACCTCCTGATCCTTCTCCACCTCCTGCTCCTTCTCCACCTCCTGATCCTTCTCCTCCTCCTGCACCTTCTTCATCTCCTGCACCTTTTCCACTGCTGCTCCTTCTCCTCCTCCTGTTCCTTCTCCTCCTCCTGCACCTTCTCCTCCTCCTGCTCCGTCTCCACCTCCTCCTCCTTCTCCCCCTCCTGCTCCTTCTCCCCTTCCTGCTCCTTCTCCCCGTCCTTTTCAACCTCCTGCTCCTTGTCCACCTCCTGATCCTTGTCCACCTCCTGCTCCTTGTCCACATCCTGCTCCTTGTCCACCTCCTGCTCCTTGTCCACCTCCTGCTCCTTGTCCATCTCCTGCTCCTTGTCCATCTCCTGCTCCTTGTCCACCTCCTGCTCCTTCTCGCCATCCTGCTACTTCCTGCCCTCCTGCACCTTCTCCACCTCCTGCTCCTTTTCCACTCCTGCTCCTTTTCCACTCCTGCTCCTTCTCCACCTCCTGCTCCTTCTCCACCTGCTGCTCCTTCTCCACTCCTGCTCATTCACCACCTCCTCCACCTTCTTCTCATCCTTCTCCTCCTCCTGCTCCTTTTTCACCTCACGCTCCTTGTCTCCCTCCTGCTCCTTGTCCACCTCCTGCTCCTTCTCCACCTCCTGCTCCTTCTCCACCTCCTCATCATTCTCCACCTCCTGCTCCTTCTGGGCTTTTGCTCAAACTCCTCCTCCTGCTCCTTCTCCACTTCATGCTCCTTCTCCCGCTCCTGCTCCTACTCCTGCTTGTGCTCCTTCACCCGCTTCTGCTCCGTCTCCTCCTGCTGTTACTTCTCCTCCTGCTGCTTCTTCTGCTCCTGCTGTTACTTCTCCATCTCCATCTCCTGCTCCTTCTCCACCTCCTGCTCCTTCTCCTCCTCCTGCTCCTTCTCCACCTCCTGCTCCTTGTCTCCCTCCTGCTCCTTCTCCACCTCCTGCTCCTTCTCCACCTCCTGCTCCTTCTCCACCTCCTGCTCCCTCTCCTCTTCTTGCTCCATCTCCACCTCCTGCTCCTTCTCCTCTTCCTGCTCCTTCTCCTCCCCCTGCTCCATCTCCACCACCTACTCCTTCTCCTCCTCCTGCTCCTAATCCTCCTCCTGCTCCTGCTCCTCCTCTGCTTCTTCTCCAACTCCTTCTCCTGCTCCTCATCCTCGTCGGTCTCCGCTTCCTGCTGCTTCTCCACCTATTGCTTCTTCTCCTTCTCCTGTTCATTCTCATCCTCCTGCGCCTTCTCCACGTCCTTCTCCTCATCCACTTCCTTCTCCACCTCCTGCTCCTTGTCCATCTCGTGCCCCTTGTCCACCTCCTGCTCCTCGGCGCCCACCTGCTGCTTGTCGCCCTCCTGCTCCTTATCGCCCTCCTGCTCCTTCTCGTCCTCATGCTCCTTCTCGCAATCCTGCTCCATCTCGCTCCCCTGCTCCTTCTCCACCTCCTGCTCCTTCTCCTTCTCCTGCTCCTACTCCACCTCCTGTTCCTTCTCCACCTCCTGCTCCTTCTCCTCATCTTGCGCCTTCTCCACCTCCTGCTCGTTCTCCTCCTCCTGCTCGTTCTCCTCCTCCTGCTCCTACTCCTCCTGCTGCTCGTTCACCTCCTCCTGCCCCTTCTCCTCCTCCTGCTCCGTCTCCACTTCCTGCTCCTTCTCCACCTCTTGCTCCTTCTCCACCTCCTGCTCCATCTCCTTCTCCTGCTCCTTCTTCTCCACCTGCTCCTTCTTCCCCTCCTGCTCCTTCTCAATTTCTGCTCAATCTCCAGCTCCTGCTCGTTCTCTTCCTCGTCCTCCTCTTCCCCTCCTGCTCCTTGTACAACTCCTGCTCCTTCACCCCCTCCTCCTCCCTCTCCCCCTCCTGCTCCTTCTCCCCTTCCTGCTCCTTCTCCCCGTCCTTTTCAACCTCCTGCTCCTTATCCACCTCCTGCTCCTTGTCCACCTCCTGCTCCTTGTCCATCTCCTGCCCCTTGTCCTCCTCCTGCTCCTTCTCCTCCTCCTGCACCTTCTCCTCCTCCTGCTCCTTCTCCACCTCCTGCTCCTTCTCCACCTCTTGCTCCTTCTCCACCTCCTGATTCTTCTCCACCTCCTGCTCCTTCTCCACCTCTTGCTCCTTCTCCTCATCTTGCTGCTTCTCCTCCTCCTGCTCCTACTCCTCCTCCTGCTCCTTCTTCTTCTCCTGCACCTTTTCCACTGCTGCTCCTTCTCCTCCTCCTGCTCCTTCTCCTCCTCCTGCACCTTCTCCTCCTCGTGCTCCGTCTCCAGCTCCTCCTCCTTCTCCCCCTCCTGCTCCTTCTCCCCTTCCTGCTCCTTCTCCCCGTCCTTTTCAACCTCCTGCTCCTTATCCACCTCCTGCTACTTGTCCACCTCCTGCTCCTTGTCCATCTCCTGCTCCTTGTCCACGTCCTGCTCCTTCTCGCCATCCTGCTACTTCCTGCCCTCCTGCACCTTTTCCACTCCTGCTCCTTTTCCACTCCTGCTCCTTCTCCACCTCCTGCTCCTTCTCCACCTGCTGCTCCTTCTCCACTCCTGCTCATTCACCACCTCCTCCAACTTCTTCTCCTCCTTCTCCTCCTCCTGCTCCTTTTTCACCTCACACTCCTTGTCTCCCTCCTGCTCCTTGACCACCTACTGCTCCTTCTCCACCTCCTGCTCCTTCTCCTCATCTTTCGCCTTCTCCTCCTCCTGCTCCTTCTCCTCCTCCTCCCCCTCCTGCTCCTTCTCCACCTCCTGCTCCTTCTCCCCTCCTGCTCCTTCTTCCCCTCCTGCTCCTTCTCCCCTTCCTGCTCAAACTCCTCCTCCTGCTCCTTCTCCACCTCCTGCTCATTCTCAACCTGCTGCTCAACCTCCACCTGCTCGTTTTCCTCCTCCTCCTCCTGCTCCTTCAGCTCCTCCAGCTCTCCCTCCTCCTCTTGCTCAATCTCCTCCTCCTCCTTGTTCTCCACCTCTGCTCCTTCTCCACCTCCTCATAATTCTCCACCTCCTGCTCCTTCTCGGCTTTTGCTCAAACTCCTCCTCCTGCTCCTTCTCCACTTCATGCTCCTTCTCCCGCTCCTGCTCCTACTCCTGCTTGTGCTCCTTCACCCGCTTCTGCTCCGTCTCCTCCTGCTGTTACTTCTCCTCCTGCTGCTTCTTCAGCTCCTGCTGCTACTTCTCCATCTCCTTCTCCTGCTCCTTCTCCACCTCCTGCTCCTTCTCCTCTCCTGCTCATTCACCACCTCCTGTTCCTTCTTCTCCTCCTTCTCCTCCTCCTGCTCCTTCTCCACCTCCTGCTCCTTGTCTCCCTGATGCTCCTTCTCCACCTCCTGCTCCTTCTCCACCTCCTGCTCCTTCTCCACCTCCTGCTCCCTCTCCTCTTCTTGCTCCATCTCCACCTCCTGCTCCTTCTCCTCCTCCTGCTTCTTCTCCAACTCCTTATCCTACTCCCCCTTCTGGTCCTTCTCCGCCTCTTGCTCCTTCTAACTCTATTGCTTATTCTCCACCTCCAGTTCCTTCTCCTCCTCCTGCTCCTTCTCCAGCTCCTTCTCCTCCTCCTGCTGCTTGTCCACCTCCTGCTCCTTGTCCACCTCCTGCGCATTTTCGCCCTCCTGCTGCCTCTCGCCCACCTGCTGCTTCTCGACCTCCTGCTCCTTCTTGCCATCCTGCTCCTTCTCCACCTCCTGCTCCTTCTCCACACCTGCTCATTCACCACCTCCTGCTTCTTCTTCACCTCCTTCTCTTCCTCCTGCTCATTCTCCACCTCCTGCTGCTTGTCTCCCTCCTCCTCCTTCTCTCCCTCCTTCTCCTTCTCCCCCTCCTTCTCCTTCTCCACCTCCTGCTCGTTCTCCTTCTCTTGCTCCTTATCCACCTCCTGCTCCTTCTCCTCATTTTGCGCCTTCTCCTTCTACTTCTTCGCCTCCTTTTGCTTCTACTCCTCCTCCTGATCGTTTTTCTTCTCCTGCTCCTCCTCCACTCCTGCTCCTTCTCCTCCTCCTGATCCTTCTCCTCCTCCTGATCCTTCTCCACCTCCTGCTCATTCTCCACCTCCCGCTCCTTCTGCACCTCCTGCTCCTTCTTCTACTCCTGCTTCTGCTCATCCTCCTGCTTCTTCTCCAACTCCTTCTCTACTCCCCCTCCTGGTCATTCTTCGCCACCTGCTCCTTCTCGACCTATTGCTTCTTCTCCACATCCTGTTCCTTCTCCTCCTCCTCCTGCTCCTTGTCCATCTCCTGCTCCTTCTCCACCTCCTGCTCCTTCTCCTCATCTTGCGCCTTCTCCACCTTCTGCTCCTTCTCCACCTCCTGCTCCTTCTCCTCATCTTGCGCCTTCTCCACCTTCTGCTCATTCTCCGACTCATGCTCCTACTCCTGCTTCTGCTCCTTCACCCGCTTCTGCTCCGTCTCCTCCTGCTGTTATTTCTCCTGCTGCTGCATCTTCTGCTCCTGCTGCTACTTCTCCATCTCCTTCTCCTGCTCCTTCTCCGCCTCATGCTCCTTCTCCACTCCTGCTCATTCACAATCTCCTGTTCCTTCTTCTCCTCCTTCTCCTCCTCCTGCTCCTTCTCCTCCTCCTGCTCCGTCTCCACCTCCTGCTCCTTGTCTCCCTCCTGCTCCTTGTCTCCCTCCTGCTCCTTCTCCCCTTCCTGCTCCTTCTCCCCTTCCTGCCCAGACTCCTCCTACTGCTCCTTCTCCACCTCCTGCTCATTCTCAACCTGCTGCTCAACCTCCACCTGCTCGTTTTCCTCCTCCTCCTCCTGCTCCTTCAGCTCCTCCAGCTCTCCCTCCTCCTCTTGCTCAATCTCCTCCTCCTCCTTGTTCTCCACCCCTGCTCCTTCTCCACGTCCTGCTCCTTCTTCACCTCTTGCTCCTTCTCCTCCTCCAGCTCCTTCTCCAACTCCTTCTCCTCCTCCTGCTGCTTGTCCACCTCCTGCTCCTTGTCCACCTCCTGCGCATTTTCGCCCTCCTGCTGCATCTCGCCCACCTGCTGCTGCTCGACCTCCTGCTACTTTTCGCACTCCTGCTCCTTCTCCACCTCCTGCTCCTTCTCCACACCTGCTCATTCACCACCCCCTGCTCCTTCTTCTCCTCCTTCTCTTCCTCCTGCTCCTTCTCCACCTCCTGCTGCTTGTCTCCCTCCTCCTCCTTCTCCTTCACCACCTCCTGCTCCTTCTCCTTCTCTTGCTCCTTCTCCACCTCCTGCTCCTTCTCCTCATCTTGCGCCTTCTCCTTCTACTTCTTCGCCTCCTTTTGCTTCTCCTCCTCCTCCTGCTCCTTTTTCTTCTCCTGCTCCTCCTCCACTCCTGCTCCATCTCCACTTCCTGCTACTTCTCCTCCTCCTGCTCCTTTTCCTCCTCCTGCTCCTTCTCCTCCTCCTGATCCTTCTCCTCCTCCTGATCCTTCTCCACCTCCTGCTCTTTCTCTACCTCCCGCACCTTCTCCACCTCCTGCTCCTTCTTCTACTCCTGCTTCTGCTCATCCTCCTGCTTCTTCTCCAACTCCTTCTCCACTCCCCCTCCTGGTCCTTCTTCGCCTCCTGTTCCTTCTCGACCTATTGCTTCTTCTCCACATCCTGTTCCTTCTCCTCCTCCTCCTTCTCCACCTCCTTCTCCTCCTCCTGCTCCTTGTCCATCTCCTGCTCCTTCACTACCTCCTGCTCCTTCTCCTCATCTTGCGCCTTCTCCACCCTCTGCTCATTCTCCTACTCCTGCTCCTACTCCTGCTTCTGCTCCTTCACCCGCTTCTGCTCCGTCTCCTCCTGCTGTTACTTCTCCTCCTGCTGCTTCTTCTGCTCCTGCTGCTGCTTCTCCATCTCCTTCTCCTGCTCCTTCTCCACCTCATGCTCCTTCTCCACTCCTGCTCATTCACAATCTCCTGTTCCTTCTTCTCCTCCTTCTCCTCCTCCTGCTCCTTCTCCACCTCCTGCTCCTTGTCTCCCTCCTGCTCCTTCTCCACCTCCTGCTCTTTCTCCACCTCCTGCTCCTTCTCCTCGTCTTGCTCCATCTCCACCTCCTGCTGCTTCTCCTCCTCCTGCTCCTTCTCCACCTCCGGCTCTTTGACTCCCTCCTGCTCCTTATCTCCCTCCTGCTCCTTATCTCCCTCCTGCTCCTTCTCCATCTCCTGCTCCATCTCCACCTCCTGCTCCTTCTCCTTCCCCTGCTCCTTCCCCACCTCCTGCTCATTCTCCACATCCTGCTACTTCTTCTCCTTCTGCTCCTGCTCCTCCTGCTCCTTGTCCACCTCCTGCTCGTTGTCCACCTCCTGCTCCTTGTCCACCTCCTGCTCCTTCTCCACCTCCTGCTCCTTCTCGACCTCCTGCTCCTTCTCCACTCTTGCTCATTCACCACCTCCTGCTTCTTCTTCTCCTCCTTCTCCTTCTCCTCCTCCTGCTCCTTCTCCACCTCCGGCTCTTTGACTCCCTCCTGCTCCTTATCTCCCTCCTGCTCCTTATCTCCCTCCTGCTCCTTATCTCCCTCCTGCTCCTTCACCACCTCCTGCTCCTTCTCCACCTCCTGCTCCTTCTCCACCTCCTGCTCCATCTCCACCTCCTGCTCCATCTCCGTACCCTGCTCCTTCTCCGTCCCCTGCTCCTTCCCCACCTCCTGCTCCTTCTCCACCTCCTGCTCCTTCTTCTCCTCCTTCTCCTCCTCCTGCTCCTTCTCCAACTCCTGCTCCATGCCTCCCTCCTGCTCCTTCTCCACCTCCTGCTCCTTATCCACCTCCTGTTCCTTCTCCACCTCCTGCTCCTTCTCCTCTTCTTGCTCCTTCTCCTCCTCCTGCTCCTTCTCCACCTCCTGCTCCTTCTCCTCCTCCTGCTCCTTCTTCTTCTCCTGCTCCTTCTTCTTCGCCTGCTCCATCTCCACCTTTTGCTCCTTCGCCACCTCCTGCTCAACCTCCTCCTCCTGCTGCTTTTCCACCTCCTGCTCCTTGTCAACCTCCTGCGCCTTCTCGCCCTCCTGCTGCATCTCACCCACCTGCTGCTTCTCGATCTCCTGTTCCTTCTCGCCCTCCTGCTCCTTCTCCACCTCCTGCTCCTTCTGCACTCCTGCTCATTCACCACCTCCTGCTCCTTCTTCTCCTCCATCTCTTCCTCCTGCTCCTTCTCCACCTCCTGCTCCTTCTCCACCTCCTGCTCCTTCTCCACCTCCTGCTCCTTCTCCACCTCCTGCTCCTTCTCCACCTCCTGCTACTTCTCCACCTCCTGCTCCTTCTCCACCTCCTGCTCCTTCTGCACCTCCTGCTCCTTCTCCCCCTGCTGCTCATTCTCCACCTTCTGCTCCTTCTCCACCTCCAGCTGCTCCTCCTTCATCTCCTTTCCTTCTCCACCTCCTGCTCTTTTTCCATATCCAGCTCCACCTCCACATCCTGTTCCTTCTCCACCTCATGCTCCTTCTCCAACCACTGCTCCTTCTCCTCCTCCTCCTTCTCCTCCAACTGTTCATTCTCCGCCTCCTGCTCCTTCTCCGCCTCCTGCTCCTTCTCCGCCTCCTGCTGCTTCTATGCCTCCCGCTCCATCTCTACCTCCGCCTCCTGCTCCTTCTCCCCCTCCCGCTCCATCTCTACCTCCTGCTCCTTTTCCCCGTCCTGATCCTTCTCCACCTCCTCCTCACTCTCCTCTGCTGCTCACTCACCCCCTCCTGCTCCTTCTCCTCTTCCCGCTCAACCTCCTCCTCCTGCTCCTTCTCCGCCTCGTGCTCCTTCTCCGCCTCGTGCTCCTTCTCCGCCTCCTGCTCCTTCTCCTCCTCCTGCTCCTTCTCCGCCTCCTGCTCCTTCTCCACCTCCTGCTCCTTCTCCACCTCCTGCTGCTCCTCCTTCATCTCCTTTCCTTCTCCACCTCCTGCTCTTTTTCCATTTCCAGCTCCACCTCCACATCCTGCTCCTTCTCCACCTCATGCTCCTTCTCCAACCACTGCTCCTTCTCCTCCTCCTCCTTCTCCTCCAACTGTTCATTCTCCACCTCCTGCTCCTTCTCCACCTCCTGCTCCTTCTCCACCTCCTGCTCCTTCTCCACCTCCTGCTCCTTCTCCACCTAATTCTCCTTCTCCACCTAATCCTCCTTCTCCACCTCCTGCTCCTTCTTCACCTCCTGCTCCTTCTCCATCTCCTGCTCCTTCTCCACCTCCTGCTCCTTCTCCACCTCCTGCTCCTTCTCCTCCTCCAGCTCCAACTCCCCGTCCTGCTCCTTATTCACCTCCAGCTCCTTCTCCAACTGAAGCTTTCTTTAACTCCTGTTCATTCTCCACTTCCTGCTCGTTCGCCTCCTCCTCCTCCTCCTCCTCCAACTGGTCGTTCCCCACCTCCTGCTCCTTCTCCACCTCCGGCTCCTTCTCCCTCTCCTGCTGCTTCAACGCCTCCTGCTCCTTCGATGCATCCAGCTGCTTCTCTGCATCCTGCTCGTTCAACCCCACCTGCTCCGTCTCCTCCTCTTGCTTCTTCCCCTCCTCCTGCTCCTTCTCGTCCTCCTGATCATTCTCGTCCTCCTGCTCAGTCGACCCCTCTTGCTCTTGCTTTGCATCCCACTCTTTCTCCGCCTCCTGCTCCTTTTCCCCGTCCTGCTCCATCTCTACCTCCTGCTCCTTTTCCCCGTCCTGCTCCTTCTCCACCTCCTGCTCACTCTCCCCCTCCTGCTCACTCTCCCCCTCCTGCTCCTTCTCCTCGTCCCGCTCAAACTCCTCCTCCTGCTCCTTCTCAACCTCCGGCTCCTTCTCCACCTCCTGCTCCTTCTCCACCTTCAGCTCCTTCTCCGCCACCTGCTCCTTCTCCGCCTCCTGCTCCTTCTCTGCCTCCTGCTCCTTCTCCGCCTCCTGCTGCTTCTATGCCTCCCGCTCCATCTCTACCTCCGCCTCCTGTTCCTTCTCCCCGTCCTGATGCTTCTCCACCTCCTGCTCACTCTCCCTCTGCTGCTCACTCACCCCCTCCTGCTCCTTCTCCTCGTCCCGCTCAACCTCCTCCTCCTGCTCCTTCTCCTCCTCCTGCTCCTTCTCCACCTCCTGCTCCTTCTCCACCTCCTGCTCCTTCTCCACCTCCTGCTCCTTCTCCACCTCCTGCTCCTGCTCCACCTCCTGCTCCTTCTCCACCTCCTGCTCCTCCTCCTTCATCTCCTGCTCCTTCTCCACCACCAGCTCCTTTTCCATATCCAGCTCCACCTCCACCTCCTGCTCCTTCTCCGCCTCCTGCTCCTTCTCCGCCTCCTGCTCCTTCTCCGCCTCCTGCTCCTTCTCCGCCTCCTGCTCCTTCTATGCCTCCCGCTCCTCTTCCGCCTATTGCTCGTTCACACCCTCCTGATCTTTCTCGCCGTCGAGCCCCTCCTCCACCTCCTGCTCCCTCTCCCTCAACTGCTCCTTCTACGTCTCCTGCTTCTTCCCCTCCTCTGATCCTTCTTGTCTTCCTGATCCTTCTTGTCTTCCTGATCCTTCTCGTCTTCCTGATTCTTCTCGTCCTCCTGCTCCTTCTCGTCCTCCTGCTCCTTCTCGTCCTCCTGCTCCTTCTCCTCCTGTTGCTCATTCTCCCCCTCCTGCTCCTTCTCCTTCTCCTGCTCCTTCTCCCTCTCCTGCTCCTTCTCCCTCTCCTGCTCCTTCTCCCTCCCCTGCTCCTTCTCCCTCTCCTGCTCCTTCTCCTCCTCTTGTTCGTTCTCCTCCTCCAGCTCCTTCTCCTCCTCCAGCTCCTTCTCCCCGTCCTGCTCCTTCTTCACCTGCAGCTCCACCTCCGCCTCCTGCTCCTTCTCCACCTCCTGCTCCTTCTCCACCTCCTGCTCCTTCTCCGCCTCCTGTTCCTTCTCCACCTCACGCTCCTCCACCACATCCAGCTCCACCTCCACCTCCTGCTGTTTCCCCTCCACCTGCTCCATCTCCTCTTTCTGCTCAACCTCCCCCTCCTGCTCCTTCTCCACTTCCTGGTCAAACTCCTCCTCCTGCTCCTTCTCCCCACCTGCTCCTTCACCCCCTCCTGCTCCTGACCCTACTCTACCTCCTGCCTCTTCTCCGTCTCCTGTACCTTCTCCTCGTCAAGCTCAAACTCTTCCTACTGCTCCATCTCCACCTCCTGCTCCTTCTCCACCTCCTGCTCCTTCTCCACCTCCTGCTCCTTCTCCACCTCCTGCTCCTTCTCCACCTCCTGCTCCTTCTCCACCTCCTGCTCCTTCTCCACCTCCTGCTCCTTCTGCACCTCCTGCTCCTTCTGCACCTCCTGCTCCTTCTCCACCTCCTGCTCCTTCTCCACCTCCTGCTCCTTCTCCACCTCCTGCTCCTTCTCCACCTCCTGCTCCTTCTCCACCTCCTGCTCCTCCTCCTTTATCTCCTGCTCCTTCTCCAACTCCTGCTCATTTTCCATATCCAGCTCCACCTCCACATCCTGCTCCTTCTCCTCCTCCTCCTTCTCCTCCAGCTGTTCATTCTCCACCTACTGCTCCTTCTCCACCCCCTGCTCCACCTCCTTGTGCTCCTTCTCCGCCTCCTGCTCCTTCTCCGCCTCCTGCTCCTTCTCCTCCTCCTGCTCCGCCTCCTGCTCCTTCTCCGCCTCCTGCTCCTTCTCCGCCTCCCGCTCCTTCTCCGCCTCGTTCTCCTTCTCCGCCTCCTGCTCCTTCTCCGCCTCCTGCTCATACCCCTCCTCCTGCACCTTCTCACCCTCCTGCTCCTGCTTTGCCTCCTGCTCCTTCGCCCCGTTCTGTTCCTTCGCCCCCTCCTGCTCCTTCTCCACCTATAGCTCCTTCCCCACCTTCTGCACCTACTCTACATCCTGCTCATTCTACCCCTCCTGTTCCATCTCATCGTCCAGCTCAACTTCCACCTTCTGCTACTTCTCCACTTCATGCTCGTTCTCCACCTCCTGCTCCTTCTTCTCTTCCTGCTCCTTCTTCTCTTCATGCTCCTTCTCCTCCTCCTTATCCTTCTCCACCTCCTGCTCTTTCTCCACCTCCTGCTCCTTCTCTACCTCCTGCTCCTTCTCCTGCGCCTGCTCCTTCTCCTCCTTCTGCTCCTTCTATTCCTCCTGCTCCTTCTCATCCTCCTGCTCATTCTCAACCTCCTGCTCCTTCTCCACCTCCTGCTCCTTCTCCACCTTCAGCTCCTTCTCCGCCTCCTGCTCCTTCTCCGCCTTCTGCTCCTTCTATGCCTCCCGCTCCTCCTCCGCCTACTGCTCGTTCACACCCTCCTGATCATTCTCGCCCTCGAGCCCCTCCTCCACCTCCTGCTCCCCTCCCTCAACTGCTCCTTCTCCGTCTCCTGCTTCTTCCCCTCCTCCTGTTCCTTCTCTTCTTCCTGATCCTTCTCGTCCTCCTGCTCCTTCTCGTCCTCCTGCTCCTTCTCGTCCTCCTGCTCCTTCTCGTCCTCCTGCTCCTCGTCCTCCTGCTCATTCTCCTCCTGTTGCTCCTTCTCCCCCTCCTGCTCCTTCTACCCCTCCTGCTCCTTCTCCCCCTCCTGCTCCTTCTCCCTCTCCTGCTCCTTCTCCCTCTCCTGCTCCTTCTCCTCCTGTTGCTCCTTCTCCACCTCCTGCTCCTTCTCAACGTCTGCCTCCATCTCCTCCTCCTGCTCATTCTTCGCTTCGTGCTCCTTCTCCTTCTCCTGCTCCTTCTCCTCGTCCTGCTCCTTCTGTCCTCCTCCTGCTCCTTCTCCGCCTCCTGCTCCTTCTCTGCCTCCTGCTCCTTCTCCGCCTCCTGCTGCTTCTATGCCTCCCGCTCCATCTCTACCTCCGCCTCCTGCTCCTTCTCCCCCTCCCGCTCCATCTCTACCTCCTGCTCCTTTTCCCCGTCCTGATGCTTCTCCACCTCCTGCTCACTCTCCCTCTGCTGCTCACTCACCCGCTCCTGCTCCTTCTCCTCGTCCCGCTCAACGTCCTCCTCCTGCTCCTTCTCCTCCTCCTGCTCCTTCTCCACCTCCTGCTCCTGCTCCACCTCCTGCTCCTGCTCCACCTCCTGCTCCTCCTCCTTCATCTCCTGCTCCTTCTCCACCACCTGCTCCTTTTCCAGATCCAGCTCCACCTCCACCTCCTGCTCCTTCTCCGCCTCCTGCTCCTTCTCCGCCTCCTGCTCCTTCTCCGCCTCCTGCTCCTTCTATGCCTCCCGCTCCTCCTCCGCCTACTGCTCGTTCACACCCTCCTGATCATTCTCGCCGTCGAGCCCCTCCTCCACCTCCTGCTCCCTCTCCCTCAACTGCTCCTTCTCCGTCTCCTGCTTCTTCCCCTCCTCATGATCCTTCTCGTCTTCCTGATCCGTCTCGTCTTCCTGATCCTTCTCGTCTTCCTGATCCTTCTCGTCTTCCTGATCCTTCTCGTCTTCCTGCTCCTTCTCGTCCTCCTGCTCCTTCTCGTCCTCCTGCTCCTTCTCGTCATCCTGCTCCTTCTCCTCCTGTTGCTCCTTCTCCTCCTGTTGCTCCTTCTCCTCCTGTTGCTCCTTCTCCCCCTCCTGCTCCTTCTCCTTCTCCTGCTCCTTCTCCCTCTCCTGCTCCTTCACTCTCTCCTGCTCCTTCTCCTCCTGTTGCTCCTTCTCCACCTCCTGCTCCTTCTCAACGTCTGGCTCCATCTCCTCCTCCTCATCATTCTTCTCTTCGTGCTCCTTCTCCTCCTCCTGCTGCTTCTCCTCGTCCTGCTCCTTGTCTGCTCAACCCCTCCTCCTGCTCCTTCTTCTCTTCCTGCTCCTTCTACCCCTCCTGCTCCTTCTCCTCCTCTTGTTCGTTCTCCTCCTCCAGCTCCTTCTCCTCCTCCAGCTCCTTCTCCCCGTCCTGCTCCTTCTTCACCTGCAGCTCCACCTCCGCCTCCTGCTCCTTCTCCACCTCCTGCTCCTTCTCCACCTCCTGCTCCTTCTCCACCTCCTGCTCCTTCTCCGCCTCCTGTTCCTTCTCCACCTCATGCTCCTCCACCACATCCAGCTCCACCTCCACCTCCTGCTGTTTCCTCTCCACCTGCTCCATCTCCTCTTTCTGCTCAACCTCCCCCTCCTGCTCCTTCTCCACTTCCTGGTCAAACTCCTCCTCCTGCTCCTTCTCCCCACCTGCTCCGTCACCCCCTCATGCTCCTGCTCCTACTCTACCTCCTGCTCCTTCTCCATCTCCTGTACATTCTCCTCGTCAAGCTCAACCTCTTCCTACTGCTCCTTCTCCACCTCCTGCTCCTTCTCCACCTCCTGCTCCTTCTCCACCTCCTGCTCCTTCTCCACCTCCTGCTCCTTCTGCACCTCCTGCTCCTTCTCCACCTCCTGCTCCTTCTCCACCTCCTGCTCCTTCTCCACCTCCTGCTTCTTCTCCACCTCCTGCTCCTTCTCCACCTCCTGCTCCTTCTCCACCTCCTGCTCCTTCTCCACCTCCTGCTCCTTCTCCACCTCCTGCTCCTCCTCCTTTATCTCCTGCTCCTTCTCCACCTCCTGCTCATTTTCCATATCCAGCTCCACCTCCACATTCTGCTCCTTCTCCACCTCATGATCCTTCTCCAACTACTGCTCCTTCTCCTCCTCCTCCTTCTCCTCCAACTGTTCATTCTCCACCTCCTGCTCCTTCTCCACCTCCTGCTCCTTCTCCAACTCCTGCTCCTTCTCCACCAACTGCTCCTTCTCCACCCCCTGCTCCACCTCCTTGTGCTCCTTCTCCGCCTCCTGCTCCTTCTCCGCCTCCTGCTCCTTCTCCGCCTCCTGCTCCGCCTCCTGCTCCTTCTCCGCCTCCTGCTCCTTCTCCGCCTCCCGTTCCTTCTCCGCCTCGTTCTCCTTCTCCGCCTCCTGCTCCTTCTCCGCCTCCTGCTCATACCCCTCCTCCTGCACCTTCTCACCCTCCTGCTCCTGCTTTGCCTCCTGCTCCTTCGCCCCGTTCTGTTCCTTCGCCCCCTCCTGCTCCTTCTCCACCTATAGCTCCTTCTCCACCTTCTGCTCCTACTCTACATCCTGCTCATTCTACCCCTCCTGTTCCATGTCGTCGTCCAGCTCAACTTCCACCTTCTGCTCCTTCTCCACTTCATGCTCCTTCTCCACCTCCTGCTCCTTCTTCTCTTCCTGATCCTTCTTCTCTTCATGCTCCTTCTCCTCCTCCTTATCCTTCTCCACCTCCTGCTCTTTCTCCACCTCCTGCTCCTTCTCCTCCACCTGCTCCTTCTCCTCCTCCTGCTCCTTCTCCTCCTCCTGCTCCTTCTCCTCCTCCTGCTCCTTCTCATCCTCCTGCTCCTTCTCAACCTCCTGCTCCTTCTCCACCTGCTGCTCCTTCTCCACCTTCAGCTCCTTCTCCGCCTCCTGCTCCAACTCCGCCTTCTGCTCCTTCTATGCCTCCTGCTCCTCCTCCGACTACTGCTCGTTCACACCCTCCTGATCATTCTCGCCCTCGAGCCCCTCCTCCACCTCCTGCTCCCCTCCCTCAACTGCTCCTTCCCCGTCTCCTGCTTCTTCCCCTCCTCCTGTTCCTTCTCGTCTTCCTGATCCTTCTCGTCTTCCTCATCCTTCTCGTCTTCCTGATCCTTCTCGTCCTCCTGCTCCTTCTCGTCCTCCTGCTCCTTCTAGTCGTCCTGCTCATTCTCGTCCTCCTGCTCCTTCTCGTCCTCCTGCTCCTTCTCGTCCTCCTGCTCCTTCTCCTCCTGTTGCTCCTTCTCCCCCTCCTGCTCCTTCTCCCTCTCCTGCTCCTTCTCCCTCTCCTGCTCCTTCTCCCTCTCCTGCTCCTTCTCCCTCTCCTGCTCCATCTCCTCCTGTTGCTCCTTCTCCACCTCCTGCTCCTTCTCAACGTCTGGCTCCATCTCCTCCTCCTGCTCATTCTTCTCTTCGTGCTCCTTCTCCTTCTCCTGCTCCTTCTCCTCGTCCTGCTCCTTCTCTCCTCCTCCTGCTCCTTCTCTTCCTCTGCTCAACCTACTCCTCCTGCTCCTTCTTCTCTTCCTGCTCCTTCTCCGCCTACTTCTACTTCTCCACCTCATGCTCCTCCACCACATCCAGCTCCACCTCCACCTTCTGCTGCTTCCCCTCCAACTGCTCCATCTCCAATTTGTGCTCAACCTCCCCATCCTGCTCCTTCTCCCCCTTCTGCTCCTGCCTTGCCTGCTGCTCCTTCTCCCGTCCTGTTCCTTGACCCCCTCCTGCTCCTGCTCCTACTCTACCTCCTGCTCCTTCTCCTTCTCCTGCTCCTTCTCCTCGTCAAGCTCAACCTCTTCCGACTGCTCCTTCTCCACCTCCTGCTCCTTCTCCACCTCCTGCTCCTTCTCCACCTCCTGCTCCTTCTCCACCTCCTGCTCCTTCTCTACCTCCTGCTCCTTCTCCACCTCCTGCTCCATCTCCACCTCCTGCTCCTTCTCCACCTCCTCCTACTTCTCCGCCTCCTGCTCCTTCTCCACCTCCTGCCCCTTCTCCACCTCCTGCTCCTTCTCCACCTCCTGCTCCTTCTCCACCTCCTGCTCCTTCTCCACCTCCTGCTCCTTCTCCACCTCCTACTCCTTCTCCACCTCCTGCTGCATCTCCACCTCCTGCTCCTTCTCCACCTCCTGCTGCATCTCCACCTCCTCCTGCTTCTTCTCCAACTCCTGATCAACCTCCTCCTCCTCCCCCTGCTCCAACTCCACCTCCTGCTACGTCTCCTCCTCCTGCTCCTTCTCCTCCTCCTGATCCTTCTGCTCCTCCTGATTCTTCTCCACCTAATGCTCCTTCTCCACTCCTGCTCATTCACAATCTCCTCTTCCTTCGTCGCCTCCTTCTCCTCCTCCTGCTCCTTCTCCACCTCCTCCTCCTTGTCTCAGTCCTGCTCCTTCTCCACCTCCTGCTCATTCTCCACCTGCTGTTCCTTCTCCACCTCCTGCTCCTTCTCTCTTCTTGCTCCATCTCCTCCTCCTGCTCCTTCTCCTCCCCCTGCTCCATCTCCACCACCTGCTCCTTCTCCTCCTCCTGCTCCGATTCCTCCTCCTGCTTCTTCTTCTCCTGCTCCATCTCCACCTTCTGCTCCTTCGCCACCTCCTGCTCAACCTCCTCCTCCTGCTGCTTGTCCACCTCCTGCTCCTTGTCCACCTCCTGCGCATTCTCGCCCTCCTGCTGCATGTCGCCCACCTGCTGCTTCTCGATCTCCTGCTTCTTCTCGCCCTCCTGCTCCTTCTCGCCCTCCTGCTCCTTCTCCACCTCCTGCTCCTTCTCCACCTCCTGCTCCTTCTCCACCTCCTGCTCCTTCTCTACCTCCTGCTCCTTCTCCACCTCCTGCTCCATCTCCACCTCCTGCTCCTTCTCCACTCCTGCTCATTCACCACCTCCTGCTCCTTCTTCTCCTCCTTCTCTTCCTCCTGCTCCTTCTCCACATCCTGCTGCTTGTCTCCCTCCTCCTCCTTCTCTCCTTCCTTCTCCTTCTCCACCTCCTGCTCGTTCTCATTCTCCTGCTCCTCCTCCTCATCTTGCGCCTTCTCCTTCTCCTACCTCTTCTCCTCCTCCTGCTTCTACTCCTCCTCCTGCTCCTTTATTCTTCTGCTGCTCTTCCTCCAATCCTGCTCCATCTCCACCTCCTGCTACTTCTCCTCCTCCTGATCCGTCTCCTCCTCCTGCTCCTTCTCCTCCTCCTGATCCTTCTCCTCCTCCTGCTCCTTCTTCTACTCCTGCTCCTGCTCATCCTCCTGCTTCTTCTCCAACTTATTCTACTACTCACCCTTCTGGTCCTTCGTTGCCTCCTGCTCCTTCTCAACCGATTGCTTCTTCTCCACCTCCTGTTCCTTCTCCTCCTCCTCCTTCTCCACCTCCTGCTCCTTCTCCTCATCTTGCGCCTTCTCCACCTCTTGCTCCTTCTCCTCCTCCTGCTCCTACTCAACCTCCTGCTCCTTCTTCTTCTCCTGCTCCTTCTCCACTCCAGCTCCATCTCCACCTCCTGCTCCTTCTCCTCCTCCTGCTCCTTCTTCTTCTCTTGCTCCTTCTCCACCTCCTGCTCCTTCTCCACCTCCTCCTACTTCTCCGCCTCCTGCTCCTTCTCCACCTCCTGCCCCTTCTCCACCTCCTGCTTCTTCTCCACCTCCTGCTCCTTCTCCACCTCCTGCTCCTTCTCCACCTCCTGCTGCATCTCCACCTCCTGCTCCTTCTCCACCTCCTGCTGCATCTCCACCTCCTCCTGCTTCTTCTCCAACTCCTGATCAACCTCCTCCTCCTCCCCCTGCTCCAACTCCACCTCCTGCTACGTCTGCTCCTCCTGCTCCTTCTCCTCCTCCTGATCCTTCTGCTCCTCCTGATTCTTCTCCACCTAATGCTCCTTCTCCACTCCTGCTCATTCACAATCTCCTCTTCCTTCTTCGCCTCCTTCTCCTCCTCCTGCTCCTTCTCCACCTCCTCCTCCTTGTCTCAGTCCTGCTCCTTCTCCACCTCCTGCTCATTCTCCACCTGCTGTTCCTTCTCCACCTCCTGCTCCTTCTCCTCTTCTTGCTCCATCTCCTCCTCCTGCTCCTTCTCCTCCCCCTGCTCCATCTCCACCACCTGCTCCTTCTCCTCCTCCTGCTCCGATTCCTCCTCCTGCTTCTTCTTCTCCTGCTCCATCTCCACCTTCTGCTCCTTGGCCACCTCCTGCTCAACCTCCTCCTCCTGCTGCTTGTCCACCTCCTGCTCCTTGTCCACCTCCTGCGCATTCTCGCCCTCCTGCTGCATGTCGCCCACCTGCTGCTTCTCGATCTCCTGCTTCTTCTCGCCCTCCTGCTCCTTCTCGCCCTCCTGCTCCTTCTCCACCTCCTGCTCCTTCTCCACCTCCTGCTCCTTCTCTACCTCCTGCTCCTTCTCCACCTCCTGCTCCATCTCCACCTTCTGCTCCTTCTCCACTCCTGCTCATTCACCACCTCCTGCTCCTTCTTCTCCTCCTTCTCTTCCTCCTGCTCCTTCTCCACATCCTGCTGCTTGTCTCCCTCCTCCTCCTTCTCTCCTTCCTTCTCCTTCTCCACCTCCTGCTCGTTCTCATTCTCCTGCTCCTCCTCCTCATCTTGCGCCTTCTCCTTCTCCTACCTCTTCTCCTCCTCCTGCTTCTACTCCTCCTCCTGCTCCTTTATTCTTCTGCTGCTCTTCCTCCAATCCTGCTCCATCTCCACCTCCTGCTACTTCTCCTCCTCCTGATCCGTCTCCTCCTCCTGCTCCTTCTCCTCCTCCTGATCCTTCTCCTCCTCCTGCTCCTTCTTCTACTCCTGCTCCTGCTCATCCTCCTGCTTCTTCTCCAACTTATTCTACTACTCACCCTTCTGGTCCTTCGTTGCCTCCTGCTCCTTCTCAACCGATTGCTTCTTCTCCACCTCCTGTTCCTTCTCCTCCTCCTCCTTCTCCACCTCCTTCTCCTCCTCCACCTTCTTCTCCTCCTCCTGCTCCTTGTCCATCTCCTGCTCCTTCTCCACCTCCTGCTCCTTCTCCTCATCTTGCGCCTTCTCCACCTCTTGCTCCTTCTCCTCCTCCTGCTCCTACTCAACCTCCTGCTCCTTCTTCTTCTCCTGCTCCTTCTCCACTCCAGCTCCATCTCCACCTCCTGCTCCTTCTCCTCCTCCTGCTCCTTCTTCTTCTCTTGCTCCTTCTCCACTCCTGCTCCATCTCCACCTCCTGCTCCATCTCCTCCTCCTGCTCCTTCTCCTCCTCCTGCTCCTTCTCCTCCTCCTGCTCTTTCTCCACCTCCTGCTCCTTGTCTCCCTCCTGCTCCTTCTTCACCTCCTGCTCCTTCTTCACCTCCTGCTCCTTCTCCACCTCATGCTCCTTCTCCACCTCATGCTCCTTCTCCACCTCATGCTCCTTCTCCACCTCCTGCTCCTTCTCCACCTTCTGCTCATTCTCCTACTCCTGTTCCGACTCCTCCTCCCGTTCCTTCTTCTTCTCCTGCTCCTTCTCCACTCCTGCTGCATCGCCACCTCCTGATCCTTCTCCTCCTCCTGCTACTTCTCCTCCTCCTGCTCCTTCTCCTCCTCCTGCGCCATCTCCACATCCTGCTCGTTCACCTTCTCCTGCACCTCCTCCTCCTCCTGCTCCTTCTACTCCGCCTGCTCCTTCTTCTCCTCCTGCTCCTCCTCAATTCCTGCTCCATCTCCAGATCCTGCTCCTTCTCCTCCTCCTCCGCCTCCTGCTCCATCAACTCCTCCTGCTCCCCATCCTGCTCTTTCTCCACCTCCTGCTCCTCCTCCCCTTCTGCTCCTTCTCCCCCTCCTGCTCCTCCTCCCATTCTGCTCCTTCCCCACCTCCTGCTCAATCTCCTGCTCCATCTTGTTCTCAACCCCTGCGCCTTCTGTACCTCCTCATCATTCTCCACCTCCTGCTTCTTCTCCACTTTTGCTCAATCTCCACTTCATGCTCCTTCTCCCGCTTCAGATCCTTCTCCCGCTTCTGCTCCTTCTCCTTCTGCTGCTACTTCTCCAGCTCCTTCTCCTGCTCCTTCTCCACGTCGTGCTCCTTCTCCACCTCCTGCTCCTTCTCCTCATCTTGCGCCTTCTTCACCTCCTGCTCCTTCTCCTCCTCCTGCTCCTTCTCCTACTCCTGCTCCTTCTCCTCCCCCTGCTCCTTCTGCAGCTCCTGCCGCTTCTCATCCTCCTGCTCCTTCTCCTCCTCCTGCTCCGTCACCTTCTCCCCCTCCTTCTCCTCCCCCTGCTCCTTCTCCACGTCCTGTTCCTTCTCCACCTCCTGCTCCTTCTCCACCTGCTGCTCATCCTCCACCTTCTCCTTTTCCTCCTCCTCCTGCTCCTTCAGCTCCTCCAGCTCACCCTCCTCCTCTTGCTCACCCTCCTGCTGCTGCTCCTTCTCCACATACTGCTCCTTCCCCACCTCTTGCTCCATCTCCTCCTCCTTCTTGTTCACCACCCCTGCTCCTTCTCTACCTACTTATCATTCTCCACCTCCTGCTCCTTCTCCTCTTCATGCTCCTTCTCCCGCTCCTGCTCCTACTCCCGCTTCTGCTCCTTCTCACGCTGCTGCTCCTTCTCCCGCTTCAGCTCCTTCTCCCGCTTCTGCTCCTTCTCCACCTCCTGCTCCTTCTTCACTCCTGCTCATTCACCACCTCCTGCTCCTCCTTCTCTTCCTTCTTCTCCTCCTGCTCTTTCTCCACCACCTGCTCCTTATCTCGCTCCTGCTCCTTCTTCTTCTCCTGCTCCTTCTTCTTCTCCTGCTCCTTCTCCACTCCTGCCCCATCTCCACCTCCTGCTCCTTCTCCTCCTCCTGCTCCTTCTCCTCCTCCTGCTCCTTCTCCTCCTCCTGCTCCTTCTCCTTCCCGTGCTCCATCTCATCCTCCTGCTCCTTCTCATCCCCCTCCTCCTGCTCCTTCTCCACCTCCTGCTCAACCTCCATCTCCTGCTCCATCTCCTCCTCCTTCTCCTTCTCTCCTTCCTTCTCCTTCTCCACCTCCTGCTCGTTCTCATTCTCCTGCTCCTCCTCCTCATCTTGCGCCTTCTCCTTCTCCTACCTCTTCTCCTCCTCCTGCTTCTACTCCTCCTCCTGCTCCTTTATTCTTCTGCTGCTCTTCCTCCAATCCTGCTCCATCTCCACCTCCTGCTACTTCTCCTCCTCCTGATCCGTCTCCTCCTCCTGCTCCTTCTCCTCCTCCTGATCCTTCTCCTCCTCCTGCTCCTTCTTCTACTCCTGCTCCTGCTCATCCTCCTGCTTCTTCTCCAACTTATTCTACTACTCACCCTTCTGGTCCTTCGTTGCCTCCTGCTCCTTCTCAACCGATTGCTTCTTCTCCACCTCCTGTTCCTTCTCCTCCTCCTCCTTCTCCACCTCCTTCTCCTCCTCCACCTTCTTCTCCTCCTCCTGCTCCTTGTCCATCTCCTGCTCCTTCTCCACCTCCTGCTCCTTCTCCTCATCTTGCGCCTTCTCCACCTCTTGCTCCTTCTCCTCCTCCTGCTCCTACTCAACCTCCTGCTCCTTCTTCTTCTCCTGCTCCTTCTCCACTCCAGCTCCATCTCCACCTCCTGCTCCTTCTCCTCCTCCTGCTCCTTCTTCTTCTCTTGCTCCTTCTCCACTCCTGCTCCATCTCCACCTCCTGCTCCATCTCCTCCTCCTGCTCCTTCTCCTCCTCCTGCTCCTTCTCCTCCTCCTGCTCTTTCTCCACCTCCTGCTCCTTGTCTCCCTCCTGCTCCTTCTTCACCTCCTGCTCCTTCTTCACCTCCTGCTCCTTCTCCACCTCATGCTCCTTCTCCACCTCATGCTCCTTCTCCACCTCATGCTCCTTCTCCACCTCCTGCTCCTTCTCCACCTTCTGCTCATTCTCCTACTCCTGTTCCGACTCCTCCTCCCGTTCCTTCTTCTTCTCCTGCTCCTTCTCCACTCCTGCTGCATCGCCACCTCCTGATCCTTCTCCTCCTCCTGCTACTTCTCCTCCTCCTGCTCCTTCTCCTCCTCCTGCGCCATCTCCACATCCTGCTCGTTCTCCTTCTCCTGCACCTCCTCCTCCTCCTGCTCCTTCTACTCCGCCTGCTCCTTCTTCTCCTCCTGCTCCTCCTCAATTCCTGCTCCATCTCCAGATCCTGCTCCTTCTCCTCCTCCTCCGCCTCCTGCTCCATCAACTCCTCCTGCTCCCCATCCTGCTCTTTCTCCACCTCCTGCTCCTCCTCCCCTTCTGCTCCTTCTCCCCCTCCTGCTCCTCCTCCCATTCTGCTCCTTCCCCACCTCCTGCTCAATCTCCTGCTCCATCTTGTTCTCAACCCCTGCGCCTTCTGTACCTCCTCATCATTCTCCACCTCCTGCTTCTTCTCCACTTTTGCTCAATCTCCACTTCATGCTCCTTCTCCCGCTTCAGATCCTTCTCCCGCTTCTGCTCCTTCTCCTTCTGCTGCTACTTCTCCAGCTCCTTCTCCTGCTCCTTCTCCACGTCGTGCTCCTTCTCCACCTCCTGCTCCTTCTCCTCATCTTGCGCCTTCTTCACCTCCTGCTCCTTCTCCTCCTCCTGCTCCTTCTCCTACTCCTGCTCCTTCTCCTCCCCCTGCTCCTTCTGCAGCTCCTGCCGCTTCTCATCCTCCTGCTCCTTCTCCTCCTCCTGCTCCGTCACCTTCTCCCCCTCCTTCTCCTCCCCCTGCTCCTTCTCCACGTCCTGTTCCTTCTCCACCTCCTGCTCCTTCTCCACCTGCTGCTCATCCTCCACCTTCTCCTTTTCCTCCTCCTCCTGCTCCTTCAGCTCCTCCAGCTCACCCTCCTCCTCTTGCTCACCCTCCTGCTGCTGCTCCTTCTCCACATACTGCTCCTTCCCCACCTCTTGCTCCATCTCCTCCTCCTTCTTGTTCACCACCCCTGCTCCTTCTCTACCTACTTATCATTCTCCACCTCCTGCTCCTTCTCCTCTTCATGCTCCTTCTCCCGCTCCTGCTCCTACTCCCGCTTCTGCTCCTTCTCACGCTGCTGCTCCTTCTCCCGCTTCAGCTCCTTCTCCCGCTTCTGCTCCTTCTCCACCTCCTGCTCCTTCTTCACTCCTGCTCATTCACCACCTCCTGCTCCTCCTTCTCTTCCTTCTTCTCCTCCTGCTCTTTCTCCACCACCTGCTCCTTATCTCGCTCCTGCTCCTTCTTCTTCTCCTGCTCCTTCTTCTTCTCCTGCTCCTTCTCCACTCCTGCCCCATCTCCACCTCCTGCTCCTTCTCCTCCTCCTGCTCCTGCTCCTCCTCCTGCTCCTTCTCCTCCTCCTGCTCCTTCTCCTTCCCGTGCTCCATCTCATCCTCCTGCTCCTTCTCATCCCCCTCCTCCTGCTCCTTCTCCACCTCCTGCTCAACCTCCATCTCCTGCTCCATCTCCTCCTCCTTCTCCTTCTACTCCTCCTGCTCCTTCTCCTCCTCCTGCTGCTTCTCCACCTACTGCTCCTTCTCCACCTCCTCCTCCTACTCCACTTCCTGCTCCTTCTCAGCCACCTCCTCCTGCTCATTCTCTACCTCCTGCTCAACCTCCACCAACTGCTCCTTCTACAGCTGCTCCTCCTGCTCCTTCTTCTCCTCCTGCTCAACCTCCTCCTCTTGCTTCTTCTCCAATTCCTTCCACTACTCCCCCCCTGGTCCTTCTCTGCCTCCTGCTCCGTCTCACCCTCCTGCTCCTTCTCATCCCCCTCCTCCTGCTCCTGCTCCTTCTCCACCTGCTGCTCAACTTCCATCTCCTGCTCCTTCTCCTCCTCCTGCTCCTTCTCCTCCTCCTGCTCCGTCTCCTCCTCCTGCTCCTTCTCCACCTCTTGCTCATTCTCCTCTTCTTGCTCCATCTCCACCTCCTGCTCCTTGTCCACCTCCTGCTCCTTCTCCACCTACTGCTCCTTGTCCACCTCCTACTCAACCTCCACCAACTGATCCTTCTACACCTGCACCTCCTGCTCCTTTTTCTCCTCCTACTCAACCTCCTCCTCCTGCTTCTTCTCCAACTCCTTCTCCTACTCCCCCTCCTGGTCCTTCTCCTACTCCTGCTCCTTCTCCTCCTCCTGCTCCTTCTCCACCTCCTCATCATTCTCCACTTTTGCTCAACCTCCTCCTCCTGCTCCTTCTCCATTTCATGCTCCTGCTCCCGCTCCTGCTCCTACTCCCGCTTCTGCTCCTTCTCCTGCTCTTGCTCCGTCTCCTCTTTGCTGCGACTTCTCCTCCTGCTGCTTCTTCTGCTCCTGCTGCTACTTCTTCACCTCTTCCTCCTGCTCCTTCTCCACCTCCTGCTCCTTCTCCACTCCTGCTCATTCACCACCTCCTGCTCCTTCTTCACCTCCTTCTCCTCCACCTGCTCCTTCTCGCCCTCCTGCTCCATTTCGCCCTCCTGCTCCTTCTCGACCTCCTGCTCCTTTTACACCTCCTGCTCCTGCTCCTCGTCCTGCTCCTCGTCCTGCTCCTCGTCCTGCTCCTCCTCCTGCTCCTCCTCCATCTCCTTCTCCTCCTCCTGCTCCTTTTCCACCTCCTGCACCTTCTCCGCCTCCTGCTCCTCCTCCTTCTCCTCCACCTGCTCCTTCTCCGCCTGCTGCTCGTTCTCCACCTATTGCTTCTTTTCCACCTCCTGTTCCTCCTCCACCTGCTTCTCCTCCTCCTGCTACTTCTTCTTCTCCTGCTCATTTCTCCACCTCCTGTTCCTTCTCCTCCTCCTGATCCTTCTCCACGTCCTTCTCCTCCTCCATCTCCATCTCCTCCTCCTGCTCCTTCTCCTCCACCTGCTCCTTCTCCTCCTCCTGCTCCTTCTCCTCCTCCTGTTTGTTCTCCACCTCCTTCTCCTCCTCCACCTCCTTCTCCTCCTCCTTCTCCGCTCCGGCTCCATCTCCACCTCCTGCTCCTTCTTCTCCTCCAGCTCCTTCTCCTCCTCCTGCTCCTTCTCCACCTCCTCTTCATTCTCCAACTCGTGCTCCTTCTCCACTTTTGCTCAACCTCCTCCTCCTGCTCCTTCTCCACTTCATGCTCCTTCTCCCGCTCCTGCTCCTACTCCCGCTTCTGCTCCTTCTCCCGCTCCTGCTCCGTCTCCTCTTGCTGCTACTTCTCCTCCTGCTGCTTCTTCTGCTCCTGCTGTTACTTCTTCACGTCTTTCTCCTGCTCCTTCTCCACCTCCTGCTCCATGTCTCCCTCCTGCTCCTTGTCCAGCTACTGCCTCTTTTCCACCTCCTGCACCTTCTCCGCCTCCTGCTCCTTCTCCACATATTGCTTCTTTTCCACCTCCTGTTCCTTCTCTTCCTCCTGCTCCTTCTCCACCTCCTACTCCTCTTCCACCTCCTTCTCCTCCTCCTGCTACTTCTTCTTCTCCTACTCCTTCTCCTCCTCCTGCTCTTTCTCCTCCTCCTGCTCCTTCTCCTCCTCCTGCTTCTTCTCCACCTCCTGTTCCTTCTCCTCCTCCTGAAGCTTCTCCACGACCTTCTCCTCCTCCATCTACTTCTCCTCCTCCTGCTCCTTGTCCACCTCCTGCTCCTTATCTACCTCCTGCTCCTTGTCCACCTCCGACTCATTGTCCACCTCCTGCTCCGTGTCCACCTCCTGATCCTTGTCCACCTCCTGCTCATTGTACACCTCCTGCTCCTTGTCCACCTAGTGCTCCATCTCGCCCTCCTGCTCCATCTCGTCCTCCAGCTCCTTCTCGCCCTCCTGCTCCTTCTCGCCCTCCTGCTCCTTCTCGCCCTCCTGCTCCTTCTCCACCTCCTGCTCCTTCTCCACCTCCTGCTCCCTCTTCTCCTCCTGCTCCTGCTCCTCTTCCTGCTTCTTCTGCAAATCCTTCTCATACTCGCCCTCCTGGTCCTTTTCCGCCTCCTGCTCCTTCTCCGCCTCCTGCTCCTTGTCCACCTCCTGCTCCTTGTCCACCTCCTGCTCCTTGTCCATCTCCTGCTCCTTTTCCACCTCCTGCTCCTTCTCCTCCTCCTGCTCATTCTCCACCTCCTGCTCCTTCTCAACGTCTGGCTCCATCTCCTCCTCCTGCTCATTCTTCTCTTCGTGCTCCTTCTCCTTCTCCTGCTCCTTCTCCTCGTCCTGCTCCTTCTCTCCTCCTCCTGCGCCTTCTCTTCCTCTGCTCAACCTACTCCTCCTGCTCCTTCTTCTCTTCCTGCTCCTTCTCCTCCTCCTGCTGCTTCTCCACCTACTGCTCCTTCTCCACCTCCTCCTCTTACTCCACTTCCTGCTCCTTCTCAGCCACCTCCTCCTGCTCATTCTCTACCTCCTGCTCAACCTCCACCAACTGCTCCTTCTACAGCTGCTCCTCCTGCTCCTTCTTCACCTCCTTCTCCTCCACCTGCTCCTTCTCGCCCTCCTGCTCCATTTCGCCCTCCTGCTCCTTCTCGACCTCCTGCTCCTTTTACACCTCCTGCTCCTGCTCCTCGTCCTGCTCCTCGTCCTGCTCCTCGTCCTGCTCCTCCTCCTGCTCCTCCTCCTTCTCCTTCTCCTCCTCCTGCTCCTTTTCCACCTCCTGCACCTTCTCCGCCTCCTGCTCCTCCTCCTTCTCCTCCACCTGCTCCTTCTCCGCCTGCTGCTCGTTCTCCACCTATTGCTTCTTTTCCACCTCCTGTTCCTCCTCCACCTTCTTCTCCTCCTCCTGCTACTTCTTCTTCTCCTGCTCATTTCTCCACCTCCTGTTCCTTCTCCTCCTCCTGATCCTTCTCCACGTCCTTCTCCTCCTCCATCTCCATCTCCTCCTCCTGCTCCTTCTCCTCCACCTGCTCCTTCTCCTCCTCCTGCTCCTTCTCCTCCTCCTGTTTGTTCTCCACCTCCTTCTCCTCCTCCACCTCCTTCTCCTCCTCCTTCTCCGCTCCGGCTCCATCTCCACCTCCTGCTCCTTCTTCTCCTCCAGCTCCTTCTCCTCCTCCTGCTCCTTCTCCACCTCCTCTTCATTCTCCAACTCGTGCTCCTTCTCCACTTTTGCTCAACCTCCTCCTCCTGCTCCTTCTCCACTTCATGCTCCTTCTCCCGCTCCTGCTCCTACTCCCGCTTCTGCTCCTTCTCCCGCTCCTGCTCCGTCTCCTCTTGCTGCTACTTCTCCTCCTGCTGCTTCTTCTGCTCCTGCTGTTACTTCTTCACGTCTTTCTCCTGCTCCTTCTCCACCTCCTGCTCCATGTCTCCCTCCTGCTCCTTGTCCAGCTACTGCTCCTTTTCCACCTCCTGCACCTTCTCCGCCTCCTGCTCCTTCTCCACATATTGCTTCTTTTCCACCTCCTGTTCCTTCTCTTCCTCCTGCTCCTTCTCCACCTCCTACTCCTCTTCCACCTCCTTCTCCTCCTCCTGCTACTTCTTCTTCTCCTACTCCTTCTCCTCCTCCTGCTCTTTCTCCTCCTCCTGCTCCTTCTCCTCCTCCTGCTTCTTCTCCACCTCCTGTTCCTTCTCCTCCTCCTGATCCTTCTCCACGACCTTCTCCTCCTCCATCTACTTCTCCTCCTCCTGCTCCTTGTCCACTTCCTGCTCCTTATCTACCTCCTGCTCCTTGTCCACCTCCGACTCATTGTCCACCTCCTGCTCCGTGTCCACCTCCTGATCCTTGTCCACCTCCTGCTCATTGTACACCTCCTGCTCCTTGTCCACCTAGTGCTCCATCTCGCCCTCCTGCTCCATCTCGTCCTCCAGCTCCTTCTCGCCCTCCTGCTCCTTCTCGCCCTCCTGCTCCTTCTCGCCCTCCTGCTCCTTCTCCACCTCCTGCTCCTTCTCCACCTCCTGCTCCCTCTTCTCCTCCTGCTCCTGCTCCTCTTCCTGCTTCTTCTGCAAATCCTTCTCATACTCGCCCTCCTGGTCCTTTTCCGCCACCTGCTCGTTCTCCACCTGTTGCTTCTTCTCCTCCTCCTGTTCCTTCTCCACCTCCTGCTCCTTCTCCTCCTCCTGCTCCTTCTCCTCCTCCTCCTCCTTCTCCTCCTCCTGCTCCCTCTCCAACTCCTGCTCCTTCTCCGCCTCCTGCTCCTTCTCCGCCTCCTGCTCCTTGTCCACCTCCTGCTCCTTGTCCACCTCCTGCTCCTTGTCCATCTCCTGCTCCTTTTCCACCTCCTGCTCCTTCTCCTCCTCCTGCTCATTCTCCACCTCCTGCTCCTTCTCAACGTCTGGCTCCATCTCCTCCTCCTGCTCATTCTTCTCTTCGTGCTCCTTCTCCTTCTCCTGCTCCTTCTCCTCGTCCTGCTCCTTCTCTCCTCCTCCTGCGCCTTCTCTTCCTCTGCTCAACCTACTCCTCCTGCTCCTTCTTCTCTTCCTGCTCCTTCTCCTCCTCCTGCTGCTTCTCCACCTACTGCTCCTTCTCCACCTCCTCCTCTTACTCCACTTCCTGCTCCTTCTCAGCCACCTCCTCCTGCTCATTCTCTACCTCCTGCTCAACGTCCACCAACTGCTCCTTCTACAGCTGCTCCTCCTGCTCCTTCTTCTCCTCCTGCTCAACCTCCTCCTCTTGCTTCTTCTCCAATTCCTTCCACTACTCCCCCCCCTGGTCCTTCTCTGCCTCCTGCTCCGTCTCACCCTCCTGCTCCTTCTCATCCCCCTCCTCCTGCTCCTGCTCCTTCTCCACCTGCTGCTCAACTTCCATCTCCTGCTCCTTCTCCTCCTCCTGCTCCTTCTCCTCCTCCTGCTCCGTCTCCTCCTCCTGCTCCTTCTCCACCTCTTGCTCATTCTCCTCTTCTTGCTCCATCTCCACCTCCTGCTCCTTGTCCACCTCCTGCTCCTTCTCCACCTCCTGCTCCTTGTCCACCTCCTGCTCAACCTCCACCAACTGATCCTTCTACACCTGCACCTCCTGCTCCTTTTTCTCCTCCTACTCAACCTCCTCCTCCTGCTTCTTCTCCAACTCCTTCTCCTACTCCCCCTCCTGGTCCTTCTCCTACTCCTGCTCCTTCTCCTCCTCCTGCTCCTTCTCCACCTCCTCATCATTCTCCACTTTTGCTCAACCTCCTCCTCCTGCTCCTTCTCCATATCATGCTCCTGCTCCCGCTCCTGCTCCTACTCCCGCTTCTGCTCCTTCTCCTGCTCCTGCTCCGTCTCCTCTTTGCTGCGACTTCTCCTCCTGCTGCTTCTTCTGCTCCTGCTGCTACTTCTTCACCTCTTCCTCCTGCTCCTTCTCCACCTCCTGCTCCTTCTCCTACTCCTGCTCCTTCTCCTCCCCCTGCTCCTTCTGCAGCTCCTGCCGCTTCTCATCCTCCTGCTCCTTCTCCTCCTCCTGCTCCGTCACCTTCTCCCCCTCCTTCTCCTCCCCCTGCTCCTTCTCCACGTCCTGTTCCTTCTCCACCTCCTGCTCCTTCTCCACCTGCTGCTCATCCTCCACCTTCTCCTTTTCCTCCTCCTCCTGCTCCTTCAGCTCCTCCAGCTCACCCTCCTCCTCTTGCTCACCCTCCTGCTGCTGCTCCTTCTCCACATACTGCTCCTTCCCCACCTCTTGCTCCATCTCCTCCTCCTTCTTGTTCACCACCCCTGCTCCTTCTCTACCTACTTATCATTCTCCACCTCCTGCTCCTTCTCCTCTTCATGCTCCTTCTCCCGCTCCTGCTCCTACTCCCGCTTCTGCTCCTTCTCACGCTGCTGCTCCTTCTCCCGCTTCAGCTCCTTCTCCCGCTTCTGCTCCTTCTCCACCTCCAGCTCCTTCTTCACTCCTGCTCATTCACCACCTCCTGCTCCTCCTTCTCTTCCTTCTTCTCCTCCTGCTCTTTCTCCACCACCTGCTCCTTATCTCGCTCCTGCTCCTTCTTCTTCTCCTGCTCCTTCTTCTTCTCCTGCTCCTTCTCCACTCCTGCCCCATCTCCACCTCCTGCTCCTTCTCCTCCTCCTGCTCCTTCTCCTCCTCCTGCTCCTTCTCCTCCTCCTGCTCCTTCTCCTTCCCGTGCTCCATCTCATCCTCCTGCTCCTTCTCATCCCCCTCCTCCTGCTCCTTCTCCACCTCCTGCTCAACCTCCATCTCCTGCTCCATCTCCTCCTCCTTCTCCTTCTACTCCTCCTGCTCCTTCTCCTCCTCCTGCTGCTTCTCCACCTACTGCTCCTTCTCCACCTCCTCCTCCTACTCCACTTCCTGCTCCTTCTCAGCCACCTCCTCCTGCTCATTCTCTACCTCCTGCTCAACCTCCACCAACTGCTCCTTCTACAGCTGCTCCTCCTGCTCCTTCTTCTCCTCCTGCTCAACCTCCTCCTCTTGCTTCTTCTCCAATTCCTTCCACTACTCCCCCCCTGGTCCTTCTCTGCCTCCTGCTCCGTCTCACCCTCCTGCTCCTTCTCATCCCCCTCCTCCTGCTCCTGCTCCTTCTCCACCTGCTGCTCAACTTCCATCTCCTGCTCCTTCTCCTCCTCCTGCTCCTTCTCCTCCTCCTGCTCCGTCTCCTCCTCCTGCTCCTTCTCCACCTCTTGCTCATTCTCCTCTTCTTGCTCCATCTCCACCTCCTGCTCCTTGTCCACCTCCTGCTCCTTCTCCACCTCCTGCTCCTTGTCCACCTCCTGCTCAACCTCCACCAACTGATCCTTCTACACCTGCACCTCCTGCTCCTTTTTCTCCTCCTACTCAACCTCCTCCTCCTGCTTCTTCTCCAACTCCTTCTCCTACTCCCCCTCCTGGTCCTTCTCCTACTCCTGCTCCTTCTCCTCCTCCTGCTCCTTCTCCACCTCCTCATCATTCTCCACTTTTGCTCAACCTCCTCCTCCTGCTCCTTCTCCATTTCATGCTCCTGCTCCCGCTCCTGCTCCTACTCCCGCTTCTGCTCCTTCTCCTGCTCCTGCTCCGTCTCCTCTTTGCTGCGACTTCTCCTCCTGCTGCTTCTTCTGCTCCTGCTGCTACTTCTTCACCTCTTCCTCCTGCTCCTTCTCCACCTCCTGCTCCTTCTCCACTCCTGCTCATTCACCACCTCCTGCTCCTTCTTCACCTCCTTCTCCTCCACCTGCTCCTTCTCGCCCTCCTGCTCCATTTCGCCCTCCTGCTCCTTCTCGACCTCCTGCTCCTGCTCCTCGTCCTGCTCCTCGTCCTGCTCCTCGTCCTGCTCCTCCTCCTGCTCCTCCTCCTTCTCCTTCTCCTCCTCCTGCTCCTTTTCCACCTCCTGCACCTTCTCCGCCTCCTGCTCCTCCTCCTTCTCCTCCACCTGCTCCTTCTCCGCCTGCTGCTCGTTCTCCACCTATTGCTTCTTTTCCACTTCCTGTTCCTCCTCCACCTTCTTCTCCTCCTCCTGCTACTTCTTCTTCTCCTGCTCATTTCTCCACCTCCTGTTCCTTCTCCTCCTCCTGATCCTTCTCCACGTCCTTCTCCTCCTCCATCTCCATCTCCTCCTCCTGCTCCTTCTCCTCCACCTGCTCCTTCTCCTCCTCCTGCTCCTTCTCCTCCTCCTGTTTGTTCTCCACCTCCTTCTCCTCCTCCACCTCCTTCTCCTCCTCCTTCTCCGCTCCGGCTCCATCTCCACCTCCTGCTCCTTCTTCTCCTCCAGCTCCTTCTCCTCCTCCTGCTCCTTCTCCACCTCCTCTTCATTCTCCAACTCGTGCTCCTTCTCCACTTTTGCTCAACCTCCTCCTCCTGCTCCTTCTCCACTTCATGCTCCTTCTCCCGCTCCTGCTCCTACTCCCGCTTCTGCTCCTTCTCCCGCTCCTGCTCCGTCTCCTCTTGCTGCTACTTCTCCTCCTGCTGCTTCTTCTGCTCCTGCTGTTACTTCTTCACGTCTTTCTCCTGCTCCTTCTCCACCTCCTGCTCCATGTCTCCCTCCTGCTCCTTGTCCAGCTACTGCTCCTTTTCCACCTCCTGCACCTTCTCCGCCTCCTGCTCCTTCTCCACATATTGCTTCTTTTCCACCTCCTGTTCCTTCTCTTCCTCCTGCTCCTTCTCCACCTCCTTCTCCTCTTCCACCTCCTTCTCCTCCTCCTGCTACTTCTTCTTCTCCTACTCCTTCTCCTCCTCCTGCTCTTTCTCCTCCTCCTGCTCCTTCTCCTCCTCCTGCTTCTTCTCCACCTCCTGTTCCTTCTCCTCCTCCTGATCCTTCTCCACGACCTTCTCCTCCTCCATCTACTTCTCCTCCTCCTGCTCCTTGTCCACCTCCTGCTCCTTATCTACCTCCTGCTCCTTGTCCACCTCCGACTCATTGTCCACCTCCTGCTCCGTGTCCACCTCCTGATCCTTGTCCACCTCCTGCTCATTGTACACCTCCTGCTCCTTGTCCACCTAGTGCTCCATCTCGCCCTCCTGCTCCATCTCGTCCTCCAGCTCCTTCTCGCCCTCCTGCTCCTTCTCGCCCTCCTGCTCCTTCTCGCCCTCCTGCTCCTTCTCCACCTCCTGCTCCTTCTCCACCTCCTGCTCCCTCTTCTCCTCCTGCTCCTGCTCCTCCTCCTGCTTCTTCTGCAAATCCTTCTCATACTCGCCCTCCTGGTCCTTTTCCGCCACCTGCTCGTTCTCCACCTGTTGCTTCTTCTCCTCCTCCTGTTCCTTCTCCACCTCCTGCTCCTTCTCCTCCTCCTGCTCCTTCTCCTCCTCCTCCTCCTTCTCCTCCTCCTGCTCCCTCTCCAACTCCTGCTCCTTCTCCGCCTCCTGCTCCTTCTCCGCCTCCTGCTCCTTGTCCACCTCCTGCTCCTTGTCCACCTCCTGCTCCTTGTCCATCTCCTGCTCCTTTTCCACCTCCTGCTCCTTCTCCTCCTCCTGCTCATTCTCCACCTCCTGCTCCTTCTCAACGTCTGGCTCCATCTCCTCCTCCTGCTCATTCTTCTCTTCGTGCTCCTTCTCCTTCTCCTGCTCCTTCTCCTCGTCCTGCTCCTTCTCTCCTCCTCCTGCGCCTTCTCTTCCTCTGCTCAACCTACTCCTCCTGCTCCTTCTTCTCTTCCTGCTCCTTCTCCGCCTCCTGCTACTTCTCCACCTCATGCTCCTCCACCACATTCAGCTTCACCTCCACCTTCTGCTGCTTCCCCTCCACCTGCTCCATCTCCAATTTGTGCTCAACCTCCCCATCCTGCTCCTTCTCCCCGTCCTGCTCCTGCCTTGCCTGCTGCTCCTTCTCCCGTCTTGCTCCTTGACCCCCTCCTGCTCCTGCTCCTACTCTACCTCCTGCTCCTTCTCCGTCTCCTGCTCCTTCTCCTCGTCAAGCTCAACCTCTTCCAACTGCTCCTTCTCCACCTCATGCTCCTTCTCCACTCCTGCTAATTCACAATCTCCTCTTCCTTCTTCTCCTCCTTCTCCTCCTCCTGCTCCTTCTCCACCTCCTCCTCCTTGTCTCAGTCCTGCTCCTTCTCCACCTCCTGCTCATTCTCCACCTGCTGTTCCTTCTCCACCTTCTGCTCCTTCTCCTCCTCCTGCTCCGATTCCTCCTCCTGCTTCTTCTTCTCCTGCTCCATCTCCACCTTCTGCTCCTTCGCCACCTCCTGCTCAACCTCCTCCTCCTGCTGCTTGTCCACCTCCTGCTCCTTGTCCACCTCCTGCGCATTCTCGCCCTCCTGCTGCTTGTCGCCCACCTGCTGCTTCTCGATCTCCTGCTACTTCTCGCCCTCCTGCTCCTTCTCGCCCTCCTGCTCCTTCTCCACCTCCTGCTCCTTCTCCACCTCCTGCTCCTTCTCCACCTCCTGCTCCTTCTCTACCTCCTGCTCCTTCTCCACCTCCTGCTCCATCTCCACCTCCTGCTCCTTCTCCACCTCCTCCTACTTCTCCGCCTCCTGCTCCTTCTCCACCTCCTGCCCCTTCTCCACCTCCTGCTCCTTCTCCACCTCCTGCTCCTTCTCCACCTCCTGCTCCTTCTCCACTTCCTGCTCCTTCTCCACCTCCTGCTCCTTCTCCACCTCCTACTCCTTCTCCACCTCCTGCTGCATCTCCACCTCCTGCTCCTTCTCCACCTCCTGCTGCATCTCCACCTCCTCCTGCTTCTTCTCCAACTCCTGATCAACCTCCTCCTCCTGCTCCTTCTCCTCCCCCTGCTCCAACTCCACCTCCTGCTACGTCTCCTCCTCCTGCTCCTTCTCCTCCTCCTGATCCTTCTCGCCCTCCTGCTCCTTCTCCACCTCCTGCTCCTTCTCCACTCCTGCTCATTCACCACCTCCTGCTCCTTCTTCTCCTCCTTCTCTTCCTCCTGCTCCTTCTCCACATCCTGCTGCTTGTCTCCCTCCTCCTCCTTCTCTCCTTCCTTCTCCTTCTCCACCTCCTGCTCGTTCTCATTCTCCTGCTCCTCCTCCTCATCTTGCGCTTCTCCTACTCCTACCTCTTCTCCTCCTCCTGCTTCTACTCCTCCTCCTGCTCCTTTATTCTTCTGCTGCTCCTCCTCCAATCCTGCTCCATCTCCACCTCCTGCTACTTCTCCTCCTCCTGCTCCTTCTCCTCCTCCTGATCAGTCTCCTCCTCCTGCTCCTTCTCCTCCTCCTGATCCTTCTCCTCCTCCTGCTCCTTCTTCTACTCCTGCTCCTGCTCATCCTCCTGCTTCTTCTCCAACTTATTCTACTACTCACCCTCCTGGTCCTTCGTTGCGTCCTGCTCCTTCTCAACCGATTGCTTCTTCTCCACCTCCTGTTCCTTCTCCTCCTCCTCCTTCTCCACCTCCTTCTCCTCCTCCACCTCCTTCTCCTCCTCCTGCTCCTTGTCCATCTCCTGCTCCTTCTCCAACTCCTGCTCCTTCTCCTCATCTTGCGCCTTCTCCACCTCTTGCTCCTTCTCCTCCTCCTGCTCCTACTCCTCCTCCTGCTCCTTCTTCTTCTCCTGCTCCTTCTCCACTCCAGCTCGATCTCCACCTCCTGCTCCTTCTCCTCCTCCTGCTCCTTCTTCTTCTCCTGCTCCTTCTCCACTCCTGCTCCATCTCCACCTCCTGCTCCTTCTCCTCCTCCTGCTCCTTCTCCTCCTCCTGCTCTTTCTCCACCTCCTGCTCCTTGTCTCCCTCCTGCTCCTTCTTCACCTCCTGCTCCTTCTTCACCTCCTGCTCCTTCTCCACCTCATGCTCCTTCTCCACCTCATGCTCCTTCTCCACCTCCTGCTCCTTCTCCACCTTCTGCTCATTCTCCTACTCCTGTTCCGACTCCTCCTCCCGTTCCTTCTTCTTCTCCTGCTCCTTCTCCACTCCTGCTCCATCGCCACCTCCTGATCCTTCTCCTCCTCCTGCTCCTTCTCCTCCTCCTGCTCCTTCTTCTCTTCCTTCTTCTCCTGCTCTTTCTCCACCACCTGCTCCTTATCTCGCTCCTGCTCCTTCTTCTTCTCCTGCTCCTTCTTCTTCTCCTGCTCCTTCTCCACTCCTGCCCCATCTCCACCTCCTGCTCCTTCTCCTCCTCCTGCTCCTTCTCCTCCTCCTGCTCCTTCTCCTCCTCCTGCTCCTTCTCCTTCCCGTGCTCCATCTCATCCTCCTGCTCCTTCTCATCCCCCTCCTCCTGCTCCTACTCCACCTCCTGCTCAACCTCCATCTCCTGCTCCATCTCCTCCTCCTTCTCCTTCTACTCCTCCTGCTCCTTCTCCTCCTCCTGCTGCTTCTCCACCTACTGCTCCTTCTCCACCTCCTCCTCCTACTCCACTTCCTGCTCCTTCTCAGCCACCTCCTCCTGCTCATTCTCTACCTCCTGCTCAACCTCCACCAACTGCTCCTTCTACAGCTGCTCCTCCTGCTCCTTCTTCTCCTCCTGCTCAACCTCCTCCTCTTGCTTCTTCTCCAATTCCTTCCACTACTCCCCCCCTGGTCCTTCTCTGCCTCCTGCTCCGTCTCACCCTCCTGCTCCTTCTCATCCCCCTCCTCCTGCTCCTGCTCCTTCTCCACCTGCTGCTCAACTTCCATCTCCTGCTCCTTCTCCTCCTCCTGCTCCTTCTCCTCCTCCTGCTCCGTCTCCTCCTCCTGCTCCTTCTCCACCTCTTGCTCATTCTCCTCTTCTTGCTCCATCTCCACCTCCTGCTCCTTCTCCTCCTCCTGCTCCTTCTCCACCTCCTGCTCCTTGTCCACCTCCTGCTCAACCTCCACCAACTGATCCTTCTACACCTGCACCTCCTGCTCCTTTTTCTCCTCCTACTCAACCTCCTCCTCCTGCTTCTTCTCCAACTCCTTCTCCTACTCCCCCTCCTGGTCCTTCTCCTACTCCTGCTCCTTCTCCTCCTCCTGCTCCTTCTCCACCTCCTCATCATTCTCCACTTTTGCTCAACCTCCTCCTCCTGCTCCTTCTCCATTTCATGCTCCTGCTCCCGCTCCTGCTCCTACTCCCGCTTCTGCTCCTTCTCCTTCTCCTGCTCCGTCTCCTCTTTGCTGCGACTTCTCCTCCTGCTGCTTCTTCTGCTCCTGCTGCTACGTCTTCACCTCTTCCTCCTTCTCCACCTCCTGCTCCTTCTCCACTCCTGCTCATTCACCACCTCCTGCTCCTTCTTCACCTCCTTCTCCTCCACCTGCTCCTTCTCGCCCTCCTGCTCCATTTCGCCCTCCTGCTCCTTCTCGACCTCCTGCTCCTTTTACACCACCTGCTCCTGCTCCTCGTCCTGCTCCTCGTCCTGCTCCTCGTCCTGCTCCTCCTCCTGCTCCTCCTCCTTCTCCTTCTCCTCCTCCTGCTCCTTTTCCACCTCCTGCACCTTCTCCGCCTCCTGCTCCTCCTCCTTCTCCTCCACCTGCTCCTTCTCCGCCTGCTGCTCGTTCTCCAACTATTGCTTCTTTTCCACCTCCTGTTCCTCCTCCACCTTCTTCTCCTCCTCCTGCTACTTCTTCTTCTCCTGCTCATTTCTCCACCTCCTGTTCCTTCTCCTCCTCCTGATCCTTCTCCACGTCCTTCTCCTCCTCCATCTCCATCTCCTCCTCCTGCTCCTTCTCCTCCACCTGCTCCTTCTCCTCCTCCTGCTCCTTCTCCTCCTCCTGTTTGTTCTCCACCTCCTTCTCCTCCTCCACCTCCTTCTCCTCCTCCTTCTCCGCTCCGGCTCCATCTCCACCTCCTGCTCCTTCTTCTCCTCCAGCTCCTTCTCCTCCTCCTGCTCCTTCTCCACCTCCTCTTCATTCTCCAACTCGTGCTCCTTCTCCACTTTTGCTCAACCTCCTCCTCCTGCTCCTTCTCCACTTCATGCTCCTTCTCCCGCTCCTGCTCCTACTCCCGCTTCTGCTCCTTCTCCCGCTCCTGCTCCGTCTCCTCTTGCTGCTACTTCTCCTCCTGCTGCTTCTTCTGCTCCTGCTGTTACTTCTTCACGTCTTTCTCCTGCTCCTTCTCCACCTCCTGCTCCATGTCTCCCTCCTGCTCCTTGTCCAGCTACTGCTCCTTTTCCACCTCCTGCACCTTCTCCGCCTCCTGCTCCTTCTCCACATATTGCTTCTTTTCCACCTCCTGTTCCTTCTCTTCCTCCTGCTCCTTCTCCACCTCCTACTCCTCTTCCACCTCCTTCTCCTCCTCCTGCTACTTCTTCTTCTCCTACTCCTTCTCCTCCTCCTGCTCTTTCTCCTCCTCCTGCTCCTTTTCCACCTCCTGCACCTTCTCCGCCTCCTGCTCCTCCTCCTTCTCCTCCACCTGCTCCTTCTCCGCCTGCTGCTCGTTCTCCAACTATTGCTTCTTTTCCACCTCCTGTTCCTCCTCCACCTTCTTCTCCTCCTCCTGCTACTTCTTCTTCTCCTGCTCATTTCTCCACCTCCTGTTCCTTCTCCTCCTCCTGATCCTTCTCCACGTCCTTCTCCTCCTCCATCTCCATCTCCTCCTCCTGCTCCTTCTCCTCCACCTGCTCCTTCTCCTCCTCCTGCTCCTTCTCCTCCTCCTGTTTGTTCTCCACCTCCTTCTCCTCCTCCACCTCCTTCTCCTCCTCCTTCTCCGCTCCGGCTCCATCTCCACCTCCTGCTCCTTCTTCTCCTCCAGCTCCTTCTCCTCCTCCTGCTCCTTCTCCACCTCCTCTTCATTCTCCAACTCGTGCTCCTTCTCCACTTTTGCTCAACCTCCTCCTCCTGCTCCTTCTCCACTTCATGCTCCTTCTCCCGCTCCTGCTCCTACTCCCGCTTCTGCTCCTTCTCCCGCTCCTGCTCCGTCTCCTCTTGCTGCTACTTCTCCTCCTGCTGCTTCTTCTGCTCCTGCTGTTACTTCTTCACGTCTTTCTCCTGCTCCTTCTCCACCTCCTGCTCCATGTCTCCCTCCTGCTCCTTGTCCAGCTACTGCTCCTTTTCCACCTCCTGCACCTTCTCCGCCTCCTGCTCCTTCTCCACATATTGCTTCTTTTCCACCTCCTGTTCCTTCTCTTCCTCCTGCTCCTTCTCGACCTCCTTCTCCTCTTCCACCTCCTTCTCCTCCTCCTGCTACTTCTTCTTCTCCTACTCCTTCTCCTCCTCCTGCTCTTTCTCCTCCTCCTGCTCCTTCTCCTCCTCCTGCTTCTTCTCCACCTCCTGTTCCTTCTCCTCCTCCTGATCCTTCTCCACGTCCTTCTCCTCCTCCATCTACTTCTCCTCCTCCTGCTCCTTGTCCACCTCCTGCTCCTTATCTACCTCCTGCTCCTTGTCCACCTCCGGCTCATTGTCCACCTCCTGCTCCGTGTCCACCTCCTGATCCTTGTCCACCTCCTGCTCATTGTACACCTCCTGCTCCTTGTCCACCTAGTGCTCCATCTCGCCCTCCTGCTCCATCTCGCCCTCCTGCTCCTTCTCGCCCTCCTGCTCCTTCTCCACCTCCTGCTCCTTCTCCACCTCCTGCTCCCTCTTCTCCTCCTGCTCCTGCTCCTCCTCCTGCTTCTTCTGCAAATCCTTCTCATACTCGCCCTCCTGGTCCTTTTCCGCCACCTGCTCGTTCTCCACCTGTTGCTTCTTCTCCTCCTCCTGTTCCTTCTCCACGTCCTGCTCCTTCTCCTCCTCCTGCTCCTTCTCCTCCTCCTACTCCTTCTCCTCCTCCTGCTCCCTCTCCAACTCCTGCTACTTCTCCGCCTCCTGCTCCTTCTCCGCCTCCTGCTCCTTGTCCACCTCCTGCTCCTTGTCCACCTCCTGCTCCTTGTCCATCTCCTGCTCCTTTTCCACATCCTGCTCCTTCTCCTCCTCCTACTCATTCTCCACCTCCTGCTCCTTCTCAACGTCTGGCTCCATCTCCTCCTCCTGCTCATTCTTCTCTTCGTGCTCCTTCTCCTTCTCCTGCTCCTTCTCCTCGTCCTGCTCCTTCTCTCCTCCTCCTGCGCCTTCTCTTCCTCTGCTCAACCAACTCCTCCTGCTCCTTCTTCTCTTCCTGCTCCTTCTCCGCCTCCTGCTACTTCTCCACCTCATGCTCCTCCACCACATTCAGCTCCACCTCCACCTTCTGCTGCTTCCCCTCCACCTGCTCCATCTCCAATTTGTGCTCAACCTCCCCATCCTGCTCCTTCTCCCCCTCCTGCTCCTGCGTTGCCTGCTGCTCCTTCTCCCGTCTTGCTCCTTGACCCCCTCCTGCTCCTGCTCCTACTCTACCTCCTGCTCCTTCTCCGTCTCCTGCTCCTTCTCCTCGTCAAGCTCAACCTCTTCCAACTGCTCCTTTGCACCTCATGCTCCTTCTCCACTCCTGCTCATTCACAATCTCCTCTTCCTTCTTCTCCTCCTTCTCCTCCTCCTGCTCCTTCTCCACCTCCTCCTCGTTGTCTCAGTCCTGCTCCTTCTCCACCTCCTGCTCATTCTCCACCTGCTGTTCCTTCTCCACCTTCTGCTCCTTCTCCTCTTCTTGCTCCATCTCCTCCTCCTGCTCCTTCTCCTCCCCCTGCTCCATCTCCACCACCTGCTCCTTCTCCTCCTCCTGCTCCGATTCCTCCTCCTGCTTCTTCTTCTCCTGCTCCATCTCCACCTTCTGCTCCTTCGCCACCTCCTGCTCAACCTCCTCCTCCTGCTGCTTGTCCACCTCCTGCTCCTTGTCCACCTCCTGCGCATTCTCGCCCTCCTGCTGCTTGTCGCCCACCTGCTGCTTCTCGATCTCCTGCTCCTTCTCGCCCTCCTGCTCCTTCTCCACCTCCTGCACCTTCTCCACCTCCTGCTCCTTCTCCACCTCCTGCTCCTTCTCTACCTCCTGCTCCTTCTCCACCTCCTGCTCCATCTCCACCTCCTGCTCCTTCTCCACCTCCTCCTACTTCTCCGCCTCCTGCTCCTTCTCCACCTCCTGCCCCTTCTCCACCTCCTGCTCCTTCTCCACCTCCTGCTCCTTCTCCACCTCCTGCTCCTTCTCCACCTCCTGCTCCTTCTCCACCTCCTGCTCCTTCTCCACCTCCTACTCCTTCTCCACCTCCTGCTGCATCTCCACCTCCTGCTCCTTCTCCACCTCCTGCTGCATCTCCACCTCCTCCTGCTTCTTCTCCAACACCTGATCAACCTCCTCCTCCTGCTCCTTCTCCTCCCCCTGCTCCAACTCCACCTCCTGCTACGTCTCCTCCTCCTGCTCCTTCTCCTCCTCCTGATCCTTCTCGCCCTCCTGCTCCTTCTCCACCTCCTGCTCCTTCTCCACTCCTGCTCATTCACCACCTCCTGCTCCTTCTTCTCCTCCTTCTCTTCCTCCTGCTCCTTCTCCACATCCTGCTGCTTGTCTCCCTCCTCCTCCTTCTCTCCTTCCTTCTCCTTCTCCACCTCCTGCTCGTTCTCATTCTCCTGCTCCTCCTCCTCATCTTGCGCTTCTCCTTCTCCTACCTCTTCTCCTCCTCCTGCTTCTACTCCTCCTCCTGCTCCTTTATTCTTCTGCTGCTCCTCCTCCAATCCTGCTCCATCTCCACCTCCTGCTACTTCTCCTCCTCCTGCTCCTTCTCCTCCTCCTGATCCGTCTCCTCCTCCTGCTCCTTCTCCTCCTCCCGATCCTTCTCCTCCTCCTGCTCCTTCTTCTACTCCTGCTGCTGCTCATCCTCCTGCTTCTTCTCCAACTTATTCTACTACTCACCCTCCTGGTCCTTCGTTGCCTCCTGCTCCTTCTCAACCGATTGCTTCTTCTCCACCTCCTGTTCCTTCTCCTCCTCCTCCTTCTCCACCTCCTTCTCCTCCTCCACCTCCCTCTCCTCCTCCTGCTCCTTCTCCACCTCATGCTCCTTCTCCACCTCATGCTCCTTCTCCACCTCCTGCTCCTTCTCCACCTTCTGCTCCTTCTCCTCCTCCTGTTCCGACTCCTCCTCCCGTTCCTTCTTCTTCTCCTGCTCCTTCTCCACTCCTGCTCCATCGCCACCTCCTGATCCTTCTCCTCCTCCTGCTCCTTCTCCGCCTCCTGCTCCTTCTTCTCTTCCTTCTTCTCCTGCTCTTTCTCCACCACCTGCTCCTTATCTCGCTCCTGCTCCTTCTTCTTCTCCTGCTCCTTCTTCTTCTCCTGCTCCTTCTCCACTCCTGCCCCATCTCCACCTCCTGGTCCTTCTCCTACTCCTGCTCCTTCTCCTCCTCCTGCTCCTTCTCCACCTCCTCATCATTCTCCACTTTTGCTCAACCTCCTCCTCCTGCTCCTTCTCCATTTCATGCTCCTGCTCCCGCTCCTGCTCCTACTCCCGCTTCTGCTCCTTCTCCTTCTCCTGCTCCGTCTCCTCTTTGCTGCGACTTCTCCTCCTGCTGCTTCTTCTGCTCCTGCTGCTACTTCTTCACCTCTTCCTCCTGCTCCTTCTCCACCTCCTGCTCCTTCTCCACTCCTGCTCATTCACCACCTCCTGCTCCTTCTTCACCTCCTTCTCCTCCACCTGCTCCTTCTCGCCCTCCTGCTCCATTTCGCCCTCCTGCTCCTTCTCGACCTCCTGCTCCTTTTACACCACCTGCTCCTGCTCCTCGTCCTGCTCCTCGTCCTGCTCCTCGTCCTGCTCCTCCTCCTGCTCCTCCTCCTTCTCCTTCTCCTCCTCCTGCTCCTTTTCCACCTCCTGCACCTTCTCCGCCTCCTGCTCCTCCTCCTTCTCCTCCACCTGCTCCTTCTCCGCCTGCTGCTCGTTCTCCAACTATTGCTTCTTTTCCACCTCCTGTTCCTCCTCCACCTTCTTCTCCTCCTCCTGCTACTTCTTCTTCTCCTGCTCATTTCTCCACCTCCTGTTCCTTCTCCTCCTCCTGATCCTTCTCCACGTCCTTCTCCTCCTCCATCTCCATCTCCTCCTCCTGCTCCTTCTCCTCCACCTGCTCCTTCTCCTCCTCCTGCTCCTTCTCCTCATCCTGTTTGTTCTCCACCTCCTTCTCCTCCTCCACCTCCTTCTCCTCCTCCTTCTCCGCTCCGGCTCCATCTCCACCTCCTGCTCCTTCTTCTCCTCCAGCTCCTTCTCCTCCTCCTGCTCCTTCTCCACCTCCTCTTCATTCTCCAACTCGTGCTCCTTCTCCACTTTTGCTCAACCTCCTCCTCCTGCTCCTTCTCCACTTCATGCTCCTTCTCCCGCTCCTGCTCCTACTCCCGCTTCTGCTCCTTCTCCCGCTCCTGCTCCGTCTCCTCTTGCTGCTACTTCTCCTCCTGCTGCTTCTTCTGCTCCTGCTGTTACTTCTTCACGTCTTTCTCCTGCTCCTTCTCCACCTCCTGCTCCATGTCTCCCTCCTGCTCCTTGTCCAGCTACTGCTCCTTTTCCACCTCCTGCACCTTCTCCGCCTCCTGCTCCTTCTCCACATATTGCTTCTTTTCCACCTCCTGTTCCTTCTCTTCCTCCTGCTCCTTCTCGACCTCCTTCTCCTCTTCCACCTCCTTCTCCTCCTCCTGCTACTTCTTCTTCTCCTACTCCTTCTCCTCCTCCTGCTCTTTCTCCTCCTCCTGCTCCTTCTCCTCCTCCTGCTTCTTCTCCACCTCCTGTTCCTTCTCCTCCTCCTGATCCTTCTCCACGTCCTTCTCCTCCTCCATCTACTTCTCCTCCTCCTGCTCCTTGTCCACCTCCTGCTCCTTATCTACCTCCTGCTCCTTGTCCACCTCCGGCTCATTGTCCACCTCCTGCTCCGTGTCCACCTCCTGATCCTTGTCCACCTCCTGCTCATTGTACACCTCCTGCTCCTTGTCCACCTAGTGCTCCATCTCGCCCTCCTGCTCCATCTCGCCCTCCTGCTCCTTCTCGCCCTCCTGCTCCTTCTCCACCTCCTGCTCCTTCTCCACCTCCTGCTCCCTCTTCTCCTCCTGCTCCTGCTCCTCCTCCTGCTTCTTCTGCAAATCCTTCTCATACTCGCCCTCCTGGTCCTTTTCCGCCACCTGCTCGTTCTCCACCTGTTGCTTCTTCTCCTCCTCCTGTTCCTTCTCCACCTCCTGCTCCTTCTCCTCCTCCTGCTCCTTCTCCTCCTCCTACTCCTTCTCCTCCTCCTGCTCCCTCTCCAACTCCTGCTACTTCTCCGCCTCCTGCTCCTTCTCCGCCTCCTGCTCCTTGTCCACCTCCTGCTCCTTGTCCACCTCCTGCTCCTTGTCCATCTCCTGCTCCTTTTCCACCTCCTGCTCCTTCTCCTCCTCCTGCTCATTCTCCACCTCCTGCTCCTTCTCAACGTCTGGCTCCATCTCCTCCTCCTGCTCATTCTTCTCTTCGTGCTCCTTCTCCTTCTCCTGCTCCTTCTCCTCGTCCTGCTCCTTCTCTCCTCCTCCTGCGCCTTCTCTTCCTCTGCTCAACCAACTCCTCCTGCTCCTTCTTCTCTTCCTGCTCCTTCTCCGCCTCCTGCTACTTCTCCACCTCATGCTCCTCCACCACATTCAGCTCCACCTCCACCTTCTGCTGCTTCCCCTCCACCTGCTCCATCTCCAATTTGTGCTCAACCTCCCCATCCTGCTCCTTCTCCCCCTCCTGCTCCTGCGTTGCCTGCTGCTCCTTCTCCCGTCTTGCTCCTTGACCCCCTCCTGCTCCTGCTCCTACTCTACCTCCTGCTCCTTCTCCGTCTCCTGCTCCTTCTCCTCGTCAAGCTCAACCTCTTCCAACTGCTCCTTCTCCACCTCATGCTCCTTCTCCACTCCTGCTCATTCACAATCTCCTCTTCCTTCTTCTCCTCCTTCTCCTCCTCCTGCTCCTTCTCCACCTCCTCCTCGTTGTCTCAGTCCTGCTCCTTCTCCACCTCCTGCTCATTCTCCACCTGCTGTTCCTTCTCCACCTTCTGCTCCTTCTCCTCTTCTTGCTCCATCTCCTCCTCCTGCTCCTTCTCCTCCCCCTGCTCCATCTCCACCACCTGCTCCTTCTCCTCCTCCTGCTCCGATTCCTCCTCCTGCTTCTTCTTCTCCTGCTCCATCTCCACCTTCTGCTCCTTCGCCACCTCCTGCTCAACCTCCTCCTCCTGCTGCTTGTCCACCTCCTGCTCCTTGTCCACCTCCTGCGCATTCTCGCCCTCCTGCTGCTTGTCGCCCACCTGCTGCTTCTCGATCTCCTGCTCCTTCTCGCCCTCCTGCTCCTTCTCCACCTCCTGCACCTTCTCCACCTCCTGCTCCTTCTCCACCTCCTGCTCCTTCTCTACCTCCTGCTCCTTCTCCACCTCCTGCTCCATCTCCACCTCCTGCTCCTTCTCCACCTCCTCCTACTTCTCCGCCTCCTGCTCCTTCTCCACCTCCTGCCCCTTCTCCACCTCCTGCTCCTTCTCCACCTCCTGCTCCTTCTCCACCTCCTGCTCCTTCTCCACCTCCTGCTCCTTCTCCACCTCCTGCTCCTTCTCCACCTCCTACTCCTTCTCCACCTCCTGCTGCATCTCCACCTCCTGCTCCTTCTCCACCTCCTGCTGCATCTCCACCTCCTCCTGCTTCTTCTCCAACTCCTGATCAACCTCCTCCTCCTGCTCCTTCTCCTCCCCCTGCTCCAACTCCACCTCCTGCTACGTCTCCTCCTCCTGCTCCTTCTCCTCCTCCTGATCCTTCTCGCCCTCCTGCTCCTTCTCCACCTCCTGCTCCTTCTCCACTCCTGCTCATTCACCACCTCCTGCTCCTTCTTCTCCTCCTTCTCTTCCTCCTGCTCCTTCTCCACATCCTGCTGCTTGTCTCCCTCCTCCTCCTTCTCTCCTTCCTTCTCCTTCTCCACCTCCTGCTCGTTCTCATTCTCCTGCTCCTCCTCCTCATCTTGCGCTTCTCCTTCTCCTACCTCTTCTCCTCCTCCTGCTTCTACTCCTCCTCCTGCTCCTTTATTCTTCTGCTGCTCCTCCTCCAATCCTGCTCCATCTCCACCTCCTGCTACTTCTCCTCCTCCTGCTCCTTCTCCTCCTCCTGATCCGTCTCCTCCTCCTGCTCCTTCTCCTCCTCCCGATCCTTCTCCTCCTCCTGCTCCTTCTTCTACTCCTGCTCCTGCTCATCCTCCTGCTTCTTCTCCAACTTATTCTACTACTCACCCTCCTGGTCCTTCGTTGCCTCCTGCTCCTTCTCAACCGATTGCTTCTTCTCCACCTCCTGTTCCTTCTCCTCCTCCTCCTTCTCCACCTCCTTCTCCTCCTCCACCTCCCTCTCCTCCTCCTGCTCCTTGTCCATCTCCTGCTCCTTCTCCACCTCCTGCTCCTTCTCCTCATCTTGCGCCTTCTCCACCTCTTGCTCCTTCTCCTCCTCCTGCTCCTACTCCTCCTCCTGCTCCTTCTTCTTCTCCTGCTCCTTCTCCACTCCAGCTCGATCTCCACCTCCTGCTCCTTCTCCTCCTCCTGCTCCTTCTTCTTCTCCTGCTCCTTCTCCACTCCTGCTCCATCTCCACCTCCTGCTCCTTCTCCTCCTCCTGCTCCTTCTCCTCCTCCTGCTCTTTCTCCACCTCCTGCTCCTTGTCTCCCTCCTGCTCCTTCTTCACCTCCTGCTCCTTCTTCACCTCGTGCTCCTTCTCCACCTCATGCTCCTTCTCCACCTCATGCTCCTTCTCCACCTCCTGCTCCTTCTCCACCTTCTGCTCATTCTCCTACTCCTGTTCCGACTCCTCCTCCCGTTCCTTCTTCTTCTCCTGCTCCTACTCCACTCCTGCTCCATCGCCACCTCGTGATCCTTCTCCTCCTCCTGCTACTTCTCCTCCTCCTGCTCCTTCTCCTCCTCCTGCGCCATCTCCACATCCTGCTCGTTCTCCTTCTCCTGCACCTCCTCCTCCTCCTGCTCCTTCTACTCCGCCTGCTCCTTCTTCTCCTCCTGCTCCTCCTCAATTCCTGCTCCATCTACAGATCCTGCTCCTTCTCCTCCTCCTCCGCCTCCTGCTCCATCAACTCCTCCTGCTCCCCATCCTGCTCTTTCTCCACCTCCTGCTCCTCCTCCCCTTCTGCTCCTTCTCCCCCTACTGCTCCTCCTCCCATTCTGTTCCTTCCCCACCTCCTGCTCAATCTCCTGCTCCATCTTGTTCTCAACCTCTGCGCCTTCTGTACCTCCTCATCATTCTCCACCTCCTGCTTCTTCTCCACTTTTGCTCAATCTCCACTTCATGCTCCTTCTCCCGCTTCAGATCCTTCTCCCGCTTCTGCTCCTTCTCCTTCTGCTGCAACTTCTCCAGCTCCTTCTCCTGCTCCTTCTCCACGTCCTGCTCCTTCTCCACCTCCTGCTCCTTCTCCTCATCTTGCGCCTTCTTCACCTCCTGCTCCTTCTCCTCCTCCTGCTCCTTCTCCTCCTCCTGCTCCTTCTCCTCCTCCTGCTCCTTCTGCAGCTCCTGCCGCTTCTCATCCTCCTGCTCCTCCTCCTCATCTTGCGGCTTCTCCTTCTCCCCCTCCTTCTCCTCCCCCTGCTCCTTCTCCACGTCCTGCTCCTTCTCCACCTCCTGCTCCTTCTCCACCTGCTGCTCATCCTCCACCTTCTCCTTTTCCTCCTCCTCCTGCTCCTTCAGCTCCTCCAGCTCACCCTCCTCCTCTTGCTCACACTCCTGCTGCTGCTCCTTCTCCACACACTGCTCCTTCCCCACCTCTTGCTCCATCTCCTCCTCCTTCTTGTTCACCACCCCTGCTCCTTCTCTACCTACTTATCATTCTCCACCTCCTGCTCCTTCTCCTCTTCATGCTCCTTCTCCCGCTCCTGCTCCTACTCCCGCTTCTGCTCCTTCTCACGCTGCTGCTCCTTCTCCCGCTTCTGCTCCTTCTCCACCTCCTGCTCCTTCTCCTCATCTTGCGCCTTCTCCACCTCTTGCTCCTTCTCCTCCTCCTGCTCCTACTCCTCCTCCTGCTCCTTCTTCTTCTCCTGCTCCTTCTCCACTCCAGCTCCATCTCCACCTCCTGCTCCTTCTCCTCCTCCTGCTCCTTCTTCTTCTCCTGCTCCTTCTCCTCCTCCTGCTCTTTCTCCACCTCCTGCTCCTTGTCTCCCTCCTGCTCCTTCTTCACCTCCTGCACCTTCTTCACCTCCTGCTCCTTCTCCACCTCATGCTCCTTCTCCACCTCATGCTCCTTCTCCACCTCATGCTCCTTCTCCACCTCCTGCTCCTTCTCCACCTTCTGCTCATTCTCCTACTCCTGTTCCGACTCCTCCTCCCGTTCCTTCTTCTTCTCCTGCTCCTTCTCCACTCCTGCTCCATCGCCACCTCCTGATCCTTCTCCTCCTCCTGCTACTTCTCCTCCTCCTGCTCCTTCTCCTCCTCCTGCGCCATCTCCACATCCTGCTCGTTCTCCTTCTCCTGCACCTCCTCCTCCTCCTGCTCCTTCTACTCCGCCTGCTCCTTCTTCTCCTCCTGCTCCTCCTCAATTCCTGCTCCATCTACAGATCCTGCTCCTTCTCCTCCTCCTCCGCCTCCTGCTCCATCAACTCCTCCTGCTCCCCATCCTGCTCTTTCTCCACCTCCTGCTCCTCCTCCCCTTCTGCTCCTTCTCCCCCTCCTGCTCCTCCTCCCATTCTGCTCCTTCCCCACCTCCTGCTCAATCTCCTGCTCCATCTTGTTCTCAACCCCTGCGCCTTCTGTACCTCCTCATCATTCTCCACCTCCTGCTTCTTCTCCACTTTTGCTCAATCTCCACTTCATGCTCCTTCTCCCGCTTCAGATCCTTCTCCCGCTTCTGCTCCTTCTCCTTCTGCTGCAACTTCTCCAGCTCCTTCTCCTGCTCATTCTCCACGTCCTGCTCCTGCTCCACCTCCTGCTCCTTCTCCTCATCTTGCGCCTTCTTCACCTCCTGCTCCTTCTCCTCCTCCTGCTCCTTCTCCTCCTCCTGCTCCTTCTCCTCCTCCTGCTCCTTCTGCAGCTCCTGCCACTTCTCATCCTCCTGCTCCTTCTCCTCCTCCTGCTCCGTCACCTTCTCCCCCTCCTTCTCCTCCCCCTGCTCCTTCTCCACGTCCTGCTCCTTCTCCACCTCCTGGTCCTTCTCCACCTGCTGCTCATCCTCCACCTTCTCCTTTTCCTCCTCCTCCTGCTCCTTCAGCTCCTCCAGCTCACCCTCCTCCTCTTGCTCACCCTCCTGCTGCTGCTCCTTCTCCACATACTGCTCCTTCCCCAACTCTTGCTCCATCTCCTCCTCCTTCTTGTTCACCACCCCTGCTCCTTCTCTACCTACTTATCATTCTCCACCTCCTGCTCCTTCTCCTCTTCATGCTACTTCTCCCGCTCCTGCTCCTACTCCCGCTTCTGCTCCTTCTCACGCTGCTGCTCCTTCTCCCGCTTCAGCTCCTTCTCCTGCTTCTGCTCCTTCTCCACCTCCTGCTCCTTCTTCTCTTCCTTCTTCTCCTCCTGCTCTTTCTCCACCACCTGCTCCTTATCTTGCTCCTGCTCCTTCTTCTTCTCCTGCTCCTTCTTCTTCTCCTGCTCCTTCTCCACTCCTGCCCCATCTCCACCTCCTGCTCCTTCTCCTCCTCCTGCTCCTTCTCCTCCTCCTGCTCCTTCTCCTCCTCCTGCTCCTTCTCCTTCCCGTGCTCCATCTCATCCTCCTGCTCCTTCTCATCCCCCTCCTCCTGCTCCTTCTCCACCTCCTGCTCAACCTCCATCTCCTGCTCCATCTCCTCCTCCTTCTCCTTCTACTCCTCCTGCTCCTTCTCCTCCTCCTGCTGCTTCTCCACCTACTGCTCCTTCTCCACCTCCTCCTCCTACTCCACTTCCTGCTCCTTCTCAGCCACCTCCTCCTGCTCATTCTCTACCTCCTGCTCAACCTCCACCAACTGCTCCTTCTACAGCTGCTCCTCCTGCTCCTTCTTCTCCTCCTGCTCAACCTCCTCCTCTTGCTTCTTCTCCAATTCCTTCCACTACTCCCCCCCTGGTCCTTCTCTGCCTCCTGCTCCGTCTCACCCTCCTGCTCCTTCTCATCCCCCTCCTCCTGCTCCTGCTCCTTCTCCACCTCCTGCTCAACTTCCATCTCCTGCTCCTTCTCCTCCTCCTGCTCCTTCTCCTCCTCCTGCTCCGTCTCCTCCTTCTTCTCCTTCTCCACCTCTTGCTCATTCTCCTCTTCTTGCTCCATCTCCACCTCCTGCTCCTTCTCCTACTCCAGCTCCTTCTCCACCTCCTGCTCCTTGTCCACCTCCTGCTCAACCTCCACCAACTGATCCTTCTACACCTGCACCTCCTGCTCCTTTTTCTCCTCCTACTCAACCTCCTCCTCCTGCTTCTTCTCCAACTCCTTCTCCTACTCCCCCTCCTGGTCCTTCTCCTACTCCTGCTCCTTCTCCTCCTCCTGCTCCTTCTCCACCTCCTCATCATTCTCCACTTTTGCTCAACCTCCTCCTCCTGCTCCTTCTCCATTTCATGCTCCTGCTCCCGCTCCTGCTCCTACTCCCGCTTCTGCTCCTTCTCCTGCTCCTGCTTCGTCTCCTCTTTGCTGCGATTTCTCCTCCTGCTGCTTCTTCTGCTCCTGCTGCTACTTCTTCACCTCTTCCTCCTGCTCCTTCTCCACCTCCTGCTCCTTCTCCACTCCTGCTCATTCACCACCTCCTGCTCCTTCTTCACCTCCTTCTCCTCCACCTGCTCCTTCTCACCCTCCTGCTCCATTTCGCCCTCCTGTTCCTTCTCGACCTCCTGCTCCTTTTACACCTCCTGCTCCTGCTCCTCGTCCTGCTCCTCGTCCTGCTCCTCGTCCTGCTCCTCCTCCTGCTCCTCCTCCTTCTCCTTCTCCTCCTCCTGCTCCTTTTCCACCTCCTGCACCTTCTCCGCCTCCTGCTCCTCCTCCTTCTCCTCCACCTGCTCCTTCTCCGCCTGCTGCTCCTTCTCCACCTATTGCTTCTTTTCCACCTCCTGTTCCTCCTCCACCTTCTTCTCCTCCTCCTGCTACTTCTTCTTCTCCTGCTCCTTTCTCCACCTCCTGTTCCTTCTCCTCCTCCTGATCCTTCTCCACGTCCTTCTCCTCCTCCATCTCCATCTCCTCCTCCTGCTCCTTCTCCTCCACCTGCTCCTTCTCCTCCTCCTGCTCCTTCTCCTCCTCCTGTTTGTTCTCCTCCTCCACCTCCTTCTCCTCCTTCTTCTTCGCTCCGGCTCCATCTCCACATCCTGCTCCTTCTTCTCCTCCAGCTCCTTCTCCTCCTCCTGCTCCTTCTCCACCTCCTCTTCATTCTCCACCTCGTGCTCCTTCTCCACTTTTGCTCAACCTCCTCCTCCTGCTCCTTCTCCATTTCATGCTCCTGCTCCCGCTCCTGCTCCTACTCCCGCTTCTGCTCCTTCTCCTGCTCCTGCTCCGTCTCCTCTTTGCTGCGACTTCTCCTCCTGCTGCTTCTTCTGCTCCTGCTGCTACTTCTTCACCTCTTCCTCCTGCTCCTTCTCCACCTCCTGCTCCTTCTCCACTCCTGCTCATTCACCACCTCCTGCTCCTTCTTCACCTCCTTCTCCTCCACCTGCTCCTTCTCGCCCTCCTGCTCCATTTCGCCCTCCTGCTCCTTCTCGACCTCCTGCACCTTTTACACCTCCTGCTCCTGCTCCTCGTCCTGCTCCTCGTCCTGCTCCTCGTCCTGCTCCTCCTCCTGCTCCTCCTCCTTCTCCTTCTCCTCCTCCTGCTCCTTTTTCCACCTCCTGCACCTTCTCCGCCTCCTGCTCCTCCTCCTTCTCCTCCACCTGCTCCTTCTCCACCTGCTGCTCCTTCTCCACCTATTGCTTCTTTTCCACCTCCTGTTCCTCCTCCACCTTCTTCTCATCCTCCTGCTACTTCTTCTTCTCCTGCTCCTTTCTCCACCTCCTGTTCCTTCTCCTCCTCCTGATCCTTCTCCACGTCCTTCTACTCCTCCATCTCCATCTCCTCCTCCTGCTCCTTCTCCTCCACCTGCTCCTTCTCCTCCTCCGGCTCCTTCTCCTCCTCCTGTTTGTTCTCCACCTCCTTCTCCTCCTCCACCTCCTTCTCCTCCTCCTTCTCCGCTCCGGCTCCATCTCCACCTCCTGCTCCTTCTTGTCCTCCAGCTCCTTCTCCTCCTCCTGCTCCTTCTCCACCTCCTCTTCATTCTCCAACTCGTGCTCCTTCTCCACTTTTGCTCAACCTCCTCCTCCTGCTCCTTCTCCACTTCATGCTCCTTCTCCCGCTCCTGCTCCTACTCCCGCTTCTGCTCCTTCTCCCGCTCCTGCTCCGTCTCCTCTTGCTGCTGCTTCTCCTCCTGCTGCTTCTTCTGCTCCTGCTGTTACTTCTTCACGTCTTTCTCCTGCTCCTTCTCCACCTCCTGCTCCATGTCTCCTTCCTGCTCCTTGTCCAGCTACTGCTCCTTTTCCACCTCCTGCACCTTCTCCGCCTCCTGCTCCTTCTCCACATATTGCTTCTTTTCCACCTCCTGTTCCTTCTCTTCCTCCTGCTCCTTCTCCACCTCCTTCTCCTCCTCCACCTCCTTCTCCTCCTCCTGCTACTTCTTCTTCTCCTACTCCTTCTCCTCCTCCTGCTCTTTCTCCTCCTCCTGCTCCTTCTCCTCCTCCTGCTTCTTCTCCACCTCCTGTTCCTTCTCCTACTCCTGATCCTTCCCCACGTCCTTCTCCTCCTCCATCTACTTCTCCTCCTCCTGCTCCTTGTCCACCTCCTGCTCCTTGTCCACCTCGTGCTCCTTGTCCACCTCCGGCTCAATGTCCACCTCCTGCTCATTGTCCACCTCCTGCTCCGTGTCCACCTCCTGATCCTTGTCCACCTCCTGCTCATTGTACACCTCCTGCTCCTTGTCCACCTAGTGCTCCATCTCGCCCTCCTGCTCCATCTCGTCCTCCAGCTCCTTCTCGCCCTCCTGCTTCTTCTCCAACTCCTTCTCCTACTCGCCCTCCTGGTCCTTTTCAGCCACCTGCTCGTTCTCAACCTGTTGCTTCTTCTGCTCCTCCTGCTCCTTGTCCACCTCCTGCTCCTTGTCCACCTCCTGCTCCTTCTCCACCTACAGCTCCTTCTCCACTCCTGCTCATTCACCACCTCCTGCTCCTTCTTCTCCTCCTTCTCCTTCTCCTCCTCCTGCTCCTTCTCTACCTCCATCTCTTTGACTCCCTCCTGCTCCTTATCTCCCTCCTGCTCCTTTTCCACCTCCTGCTGCTACGCCCCCTGCTGGTCCTTCTCCGCCTCCTGCTTCTTCTCCACCTATTGCTTCTTTTCCACCTCCTGTTCCTTCTCTTCCTCCTGCTCCTTCTCCACCTCCTCCTCCTCCTCCACCTCCTTCTCCTCCTCCTGCTCCTTCTTCTTCTCCTGCTCCTTCTCCTCCTCCTGCTCCTTCTCCACCTCCTGCTCCTTGTCCACCTCCTGCTCCTTGTCCAACTCCTGCTCTTTGACCACCTCCTGCTCCTTCTTCTCCTCCTTCTCCTCCTCCTGCTCCTGCTCCACCTCCTGCTCTTTGATTCCCTCCTGATCCTTGTCTCCATTCTGCTCCTTCTCCACCTCCTGCTCCTTCTCCACCTCCTGCTCCATCTCCAACTCGTGCTCCTTCTCTTTCTCCTGATCCTTCCCCACCTCCTTCTCATTGTCCACCTCCTGCTCTGTGTCCATCTCCTGATCCTTGTCCACCTCCTGCACCTTGTGCACCTCCTGCTCCTTGTCCACCTCGTGCTCCTTCTCGCCATCCTGCTCCTTCTCGTCCTCCAGCTCCTTCACGCCCTCCTGCTCCTTCCTGCCCTCCTGCTCATTGTCCACCTCCTGCTCCTTCTCCATTTCTGCTCATTCACGACCTCCTGCTCCATCTTCTCCTCCTTCTCCTCCTCCTGCTCCTTCTCCACCTCCTCCTCCTTCTCCACCTCCTGCTCTTTTCTCCCTCCTGCTCCTTCTCCACCTCCTGCTCCTTCTTGACCTCCTCCTCCTTCTCCACCTCCTGCTCCTTCTCGACCTCATAGAATCATAGAATCATAGAAGTTACAACATGGAAACAGGCCCTTCGGCCCAACATGTCCATGTCGCCCAGTTTATACCAATAAGCTAGTCCCAATTGCCTGCACTTGGCCCATATCCCTCGATACCCATCTTCCCCATGTAACTGTCCAAATGCTTTTCAAAAGAGAAAATTGTACCCGCCTCTACTACTGCCTCTGGCAGCTCGTTCCAGACACTCACCACCCTTTGAGTGAAAAAATTGCCCCTCTGGATCCTTTTGTATCTCTCCCCTCTCACCTTAAATCTGTGCCCCCTCGTTATAGACTCCCCTACCTTTAGGAAAAGATTTTGACTATCGACCTTATCTATGCCCCTCATTATTTTATAGACTTCTATAAGATCACCCCTTAACCTCCTACTCTCCAGGGAATAAAGTCCCAGTCTGTCTAACCTCTCCCTGTAAGTCAAACCATCAAGTCCCGGTAGCATCCTAGTAAATCTTTTCTGCACTCTTTCTAGTTTAATAATATCCTTTCTATAATAGGGTGACCAGAACTGTACACAGTACTCCAAGTGTGGCCTCACCAATGCCCTGTACAACTTCAACAAGACATCCCAACTCCTGCATTCAATGTTCTGACCTCCTCCTCCTTCTCCTTCTCCTGTTCCTTCTTCTTCTCCTGCTCCTTCTCCACTCCTGCTCCTTCTCCTCCTCCTGCTCCTTTTCATTCTCCTGCTCCTTCTCCGGCTCCTGCTCCTCCTCCTGCTCCTCCTCCAGCTGCTTGTACATCTCCTGCGCCTTGTCCACTCCTGCGCCTTCTCGCCTTCCTGCTCCATCTCGCCCTCCTGCTCCTTCTCGACCTCCTGCTCCTTCTCGACCTCCTGCTCCTTTTCCTCCTCCTGCTCCTTTTCCTCCTCCTGCTCCTTCTCCTTCTCCTCCTCCTTCTCCTTCTCCTCCTCCTGCTCCTTTTCCACCTCCTGCTCCTTCTCCGCCTCCTGCTCCTCCTCCTCCTGCTCCTTCTCTACCTCCTGCTCCATGTCTCCCTCCTGCTCCTTCTCTACCGACTGCTCCTTTTCCACCTCCTGCACCTTCTCCGCCTCCTGCTCCTCCTCCTTCTCCTCCACCTGCTCCTTCTCCGCCTGCTGCTCCTTCTCCACCTATTGCTTCTTTTCCAACTCCTGTTCCTCCTCCACCTTCTTCTCCTCCTCCTGCTACTTCTTCTTAAGCTGCTCCTTCTCCTCCACCTGCTCCTTCTCCGCCTGCTGCTCCTTCTCCACCTATTGCTTCTTCTCCACCTCCTGCTCCTTCTCCTCCTCCTGCTCCTTCTCCTCCTTCTGTTCCTTCTTCTTCTCCTGCTCCTTCTCCACTCCTGCTCCTTCTCCTCCTCCTGCTCCTTTTCCTTCTCCTGCTCCTTCTCCGGCTCCTGCTCCTCCTCCTGCTCCTCCTCCTGCTGCTTGTACATCTCCTGCGCCTTGTCAACTCCTGCGCATTCTCGCCCTCCTGCTCCATCTGCCCTCCTGCTCCTTCTCGACCTCCTGCTCCTTTTCCACCTCCTGCTCCTTCTCCGCCTCCTGCTCCTCCTCCTGCTCCTCGTCCTGCCCCTCCTCCTTCTCCTTCTCCTCCTCCTGCTCCTTTTCCACCTCCTGTTCCTTCTCCGCCTCCTGCTCCTCCTCCTTCTCCTCCACCTGCTCCTTCTCCACCTCCTGCTCCATGTGTCCCTCCTGCTCCTCCTCCACCTACTGCTCCTTTTCCACCTCCTGCACCTTCTCCGCCTGCTGCTCCTCCTCCTTCTCCTCCACCTGCTCCTTCTCCGCCTGCTGCTCCTTCTCCACCTATTGTTTCTTTTCCACCTCCTGTTCCTCCTCCACCACCTTCTCCTCCTCCTGCTACTTCTTCTTAAGCTGCTCCTTCTCCTCCACCTGCTCCTTCTCCGCCTGCTGCTCCTTCTCCACCTATTTCTTCTTCTCCACCTCCTGTTCCTTCTCCTCCTCCTGATCCTTCTCCACGTCCTTCTCCTCCTCCATCTCCATCTCCTCCTCCTGCTCCTCCTCCTCCTCCTGCTCCTTCTCCTCCTCCTGCTCCTTCTCCTCCTCCTGCTTCTTCTCCACCTCCTGTTTCTTCTCCACCTCCTGTTCCTTCTCCTCCTCCTGATCCTTCTCCACGTCCTTCTCCTCCTCCATCTCCATCTCCTCCTCCTGCTCCTTCTCCTCCTCCTGCTCCTTCTCCTCCTCCTGCTCCTTCTCCTCCTCCACCTCCTTCTCCTCCTCCTTCTCCACTCCGGCTCCATCTCCACCTCCTGCTCCTTCTTCTCCTCCAGCTCCTTCTCCTCCTCCTGCTCCTTCTCCACCTCCTCTTCATTCTCCAACTCGTGCTCCTTCTCCACTTTTGCTCAACCTCCTCCTCCTGCTCCTTCTCCACTTCATGCTCCTTCTCCCGCTCCTGCTCCTACTCCCGCTTCTGCTCCTTCTCCCGCTCCTGCTCCGTCTCCTCTTGCTGCTACTTCTCCTCCTGCTGCTTCATCTGCTCCTGCTGCTACTTCTTCACCTCTTTCTCCTGCTCCTTCTCCACCTCCTGCTCCATGTTTCCCTCCTGCTCCTTCTCCACCGACTGCTTCTTTTCCACCTCCTGTTCCTTCTCTTCCTCCTGCTCCTTCTCCACGTCCTTCTCCTCCTCCACCTCCTTCTCCTCCTCCTGCTACTTCTTCTTCTCCTGCTCATTCTCCTCCTCCTGCTCCTTCTCCTCCTCCTGCTCCTTCTCCTCCTCCTGCTTCTTCTCCACCTACTGTTCATTCTCCTCCTCCTGATCCTTCTCCACGTCCTTCTCCTCCTCCACCTCCTTCTCCTCCTCCTGCTCCTTCTTCTTCTCCTGCTCCTTCTCCTCCTCCTGCTCCTTCTCCACCTCCTGCTCCTTGTCCACCTCCTGCTCCTTGTCCAACTCCTGCTCCTTGACCACCTCCTGCTCCTTCTTCTCCTCCTTCTCCTCCTCATGCTCCTGCTCCACCTCCTGCTCTTTGATTCCCTCCTGATCCTTGTCTCCATTCTGCTCCTTCTCCACCTCCTGCTCCTTCTCCACCTCCTGCTCCATCTCCAACTCCTGCTCCTTCTCCTCTTCCTCCTTCTTCTCCACCTCCTGTTCATTCTCCTCCTCCTGATCCTTCTCCACGTCCTTCTCCTCCTCCATCTCCTTCTCCTCCTCCTGCTCCTTGTCCACCTCCTGCTCCTTATCTACCTCCTGCTCCTTGTCCACCTCCGGCTCCATGTCCACCTCCTCCTCATTGTACACCTCCTGCTCCTTGTCCACCTATTGCTCCATCTCGCCCTCCGCTCCATCTCGTCCTCCAGCTCCTTCTCGCCCTCCTGCTCCTTCTCGCCCTCCTGCTCCTTTTCCACCTCCTGCTCCTTCTGCACCACCTGCTCGTTCTCCACCTATGGCTTCTTCTCCTCCTCCTGTTCCTTGTCCACCTCCTGCTCCTTCTCCACCTCCTGCTCCTTCTCCACCTCCTGCTCCTTGTCCACCTCCTGATCCTTCTCACCCTCCTGCTACTTCCTGCCCTCCTGCTCCTTCTCCACCTCCTGCTCCTTCTCGACTCCTGCTCATTCACCACCTCCTGCTCCTTCTTCTCCTCCTTCTCCTCTTCCTGCTCCTTCTCCACCTCCTGCTCTTTGACTCCCTCCTGCTCCTTTTCTCCCTTCTGCTCCTTTTCTCCCTTCTGCTCCTTCTCCACGTCCTGCTCCTTCTCCACCTCCTGCTCCATCTCCACCTCCTGCCCCTTCTCCTTCTCCTGCTCCTTCCCCACCTCCTTCTCATTGTCCACCTCCTGCTCTGTGTCCATCTCCTGATACTTGTCCACCTCCTGCTCCTTGTGCACCTCCTGCTCCTTGTCCACCCAGTGCTCCTTCTCGCCTTCCTGCTCCTTCTCGTCCTCCAGCTCCTTCACGCCCCCCTGCTCCTTCCTGACCTCCTGCTCCTTGTCCACCTCCTGCTCCTTCTCCATTTCTGCTCATTCACCACCTCCTGCTCCTTCTTCTCCTCCTTCTGCTCCTTCTCCACCTCCAGCTTCTTGTCTTCCTCCTGCTCCTTTTCTCCCTCCTGTTCCTTCTCCACCTCCTGCTCCTTCTCGACCTCCTACTCCTTCTCCACCTCCTGCTCCATCTCCTCATCTTGCGCCATCTCCACCTCCTGCTCCTTCTCCTCCTTCTGCTCCTTCTCCTCCTCCTACTCCTTCTCCAATTCCTGCTCCTTCTGCTCCTCCTCCTCCTCATCCTTGTCCTCCAGCTTCTTCTCCAACTCCTTCTCCTACTCCCCCTGCTGGTTCTTCTCCGCCTCGTGCTTCTTCTCCACCTATTGCTTCTTTTCCACCTCCTGTTCCTTCTCTTCCTCCTGCTCCTTCTTCACTTCCTCCTCCTCCTCCACCTCCTTCTCCACCTCCTGCTACTTCTTCTTCTCCTGCTCCTTCTCCTCCAACTGCTCCATCTCCTCCTCCTGCTTCTTCTCCACCTCCTGTTCCTTCTCCTCCTCCTGATCCTACTCCACGTCCTTCTCCTCCTCCATCTCCTTCTCCTCCTCCTGCTCCTTGTCCACCTCCGGCTCCATGTCGACCTCCTGCTCATTGTCCACCTCCTGCTCCGTGTCCACCTCCATCTCCTTCGACACCTCCTGCTCCTTGTCCACCTCCTGCTCATTGTACACCTCATGCTCCTTGTCCACCTAGTGCTCCTTCTCGCCCTCCTGCTCCTTCTCGCCCTCCTGCTCCTTCTCGCCCTCCTGCTCCTTCTTGCCCTCCTGCTCCTACTCACCCTGCTGGTCCTTTTCCGCCTCCTGCTCGTTCTCCACCTGTTGCTTCTTCTCCACCTCCTCTTCCTTCTCCTCCTCCACCTCCTTCTCCTCCTCCTGTTCCTTGTCCACCTCCTGCTCCTTGTCCACCTGCTGCTCCTTGTCCAACTCCTGCTCCTTGTCCACCTCCTGCTCCTTCTCGACTCCTGCTCATTCACCACCTCCTTCTCCTTCTTCTCCTACTTCTCCTCCTCCTGCTCCTTCTCCACCTCCTCTTCATTCTCCTACTCGTGCTCCTTCTCCACTTTGGCTCAACCTCCTCCTCCTGCTCCTTCTCCACTACATGCTCCTTCTCCCGCTCCTGCTCCTACTCCCGCTTCTGCTCCTTCTCCCGCTCCTGCTCCGTCTCCTCTTGCTGCTACTTCTCCTCCTGCTGCTTCTTCTGCTCCTGCTGTTACTTCTTCACGTCTTTCTCCTGCTCCTTCTCCACCTCCTGCTCCATGTCTCCTTCCTGCTCCTTGTCCAGCTACTGCTCCTTTTCCACCTCCTGCACCTTCTCCGCCTCCTGCTCCTTCTCCACATATTGCTTCTTTTCCACCTCCTGTTCCTTCTCTTCCTCCTGCTCCTTCTCCACCTCCTTCTCCTCCTCCACCTCCTTCTCCTCCTCCTGCTACTTCTTCTTCTCCTACTCCTTCTCCTCCTCCTGCTCCTTCTCCTCCTCCTGCTCCTTCTCCTCCTCCTGCTTCTTCTCCACCTCCTGTTCCTTCTCATCCTCCTGATCCTTCTCCACGTCCTTCTCCTCCTCCATCTCCTTCTCCTCCTCCTGCTCCTAGTCCACCTCCTGCTCCATATCTACCTCCTGCTCCTTGTCCACCTCAGGCTCCATGTCCACCTCCTGCTCATTGTCCACCTCCTGCTCAGTGTCCACCTCCTGATCCTTGTCCACCTCCTGCTCATTGTACACCTCCTGCTCCTTGTCCGCCCAGTGCTCCATCTCGCCCTCCTGCTCCATCTCGTCCTCCAGCTCCTTCTCGTCCTCCTGCTCCTTCTCGCCCTCCTGCTCCTTCTCGCCCTCCTGCTCCTTATCGCCCTCCTGCTCCTTATCGCCCTCCTGCTCCTTCTCGCCCTCCTGCTCCTTCTCGCCCTCCTGCTCCTTCTCCACCTCCTGCTCCTTCTCCACCTCCTGCTCCTTCTCCACCTCCTGCTCCTTCTTCTCCTTCTGCTCCTGCTCCTCCTCCTGCATCTTCTCTAAATCCTTCTCATACTCGCCCTCCTGGTCTTTTCCGCCACCTGCTCGTTCTCCACCTGTTACTTCTTCTCCTCCTCCTGTTCCTTGTCCACCTCCTGCTCCTTGTGCTCCTCCTGCTCCTTCTCCACCTCCTGGTCCTTCTCCTCCTCCTGATCTTTCTCCACCTCCTTCTCCTCCTCCACCTCCTTCTCCTCCTCCTTCTCCACTCCGGCTCCATCTCCACCTCCTGCTCCTTCTTCTCCTCCAGCTCCTTCTCCTCCTCCTGCTCCTTCTCCACCTCCTCTACATTCTCCAACTCGTGCTCCTTCTCCACTTTTGCTCAACCTCCTCCTCCTGCTCCTTCTCCACTTCATGCTCCTTCTCCCGCTCCTGCTCCTACTCCCGCTTCTGCTCCTTCTCCCGCTCCTGCTCCGTCTCCTCTTGCTGCTACTTCTCCTCCTGCTGCTTCTTCTGCTCCTGCTGCTACTTCTTCACCTCTTTCTCCTGCTCCTTCTCCACCTCCTGCTCCATGTCTCCCTCCTGCTCCTTCTCCACCGACTGCTTCTTTTCCATCTCCTGTTCCTTCTCTTCCTCCTGCTCCTTCTCCACCTCCTTCTCCTCCTCCACCTCCTTCTCCTCCTCCTGCTACTTCTCCTCCTCCTGCTCCTTCTCCTCCTCCTGCTTCTTCTCCTCCTCCTGCTTCTTCTCCACCTCCTGTTCCTTCTCCTCCTCCTGATCCTTCTCCACGTCCTTCTCCTCCTCCATCTCCTTCTCCTCCTCCTGCTCCTTGTCCACCTCCTGCTCCTTATCTACCTCCTGCTCCTTTTCCACCTCCGGCTCCATGTCCACCTCCTGCTCATTGTACACCTCCTGCTCCTTCTCCACCTAGTGCTCCATCTCGCCGTCCTGCACCATCTCGTCCTCCAGCTCCTTCCCGCCCTCCTGCTCCTTCTCGCCCTCCTGCTCCTTCTCGCCCTCCTGCTCCTTTTACACCTCCTGCTCCTTCTGCACCTCCTGCTCATTCTCCACCTCCTGCTCCTTCTTCACCTCCTGCTTCTGCTCCTCCTCCTCCTTCTTCTCCAACTCCTTCTCCTACTCGCCGTCCTGGTCCTTTTCAGCCACCTGCTCGTTCTCCACCTGTTGCTTCTTTTCCTCCTGTTCCTTGTCCATCTCCTGCTCCTTGTCCACTTCCTGCTCCTTGTCCACCTCCTGCTCCTTGTCCACCTCCTGCGCCTTGTCCGCCTCCTGCTCCTTGTCCACCTCATGATCCTTGTCCACCTCCTGATCCTTCTCGCCCTCCTGCTACTTCCTGCCCTCCTGCTCCTTCTCCATCTCCTGCTCCTTCACCACCTCCTGCTGCTTCTTCTCCTCCTTCTCCTCTTCCTGCTCCTTCTCCACCTCCTGCTCTTTGACTCCATCCTGCTCCTTTTCTCCCTTCTGCTCCTTCTCCACCTCCTGCTCCTTCTCCACCTCCTGCTCCATCTCCACCTCCTGCCCCTTCTCCTTCTCCTGCTCCTTCCCCACCTCCTTCTCATTGTCCACCTCCTGCTCTGTGTCCATCTCCTGATCCTTGTCCACCTCCTGCTCCTTGTGCACCTCCTGCTCCTTGTCCACCTAGTGCTCCTTCTCGCCTTCCTGCTCCTTCTCGTCCTCCAGCTCCTTCACGCCCCCCTGCTCCTTCCTGACCTCCTGCTCCTTCTCCGCCTCCTGCTCCTCCTCCTTCTCCTCCTCCTGCTCCTTCTCTACCTCCTGCTCCATGTCTCCCTCCTGCTCCTTCTCTACCGACTGCTCCTTTTCCACCTCATGCTCCTTCTCCACCTCCTGCTCCTTCTCCACCTTCTGCTCATTCTCCTACTCATGTTCCGACTCCTCCTCCCGTTCCTTCTTCTTCTCCTGCTCCTTCTCCACTCCTGCTGCATCGCCACCTCCTGATCCTTCTCCTCCTCCTGCTACTTCTCCTCCTCCTGCTCCTTCTCCTCCTCCTGCGCCATCTCCACATCCTGCTCGTTCTCCTTCTCCTGCACCTCCTCCTCCTCCTGCTCCTTCTACTCCGCCTGCTCCTTCTTCTCCTCCTGCTCCTCCTCAATTCCTGCTCCATCTCCAGATCCTGCTCCTTCTCCTCCTCCTCCGCCTCCTGCTCCATCAACTCCTCCTGCTCCCCATCCTGCTCTTTCTCCACCTCCTGCTCCTCCTCCCCTTCTGCTCCTTCTCCCCCTCCTGCTCCTCCTCCCATTCTGCTCCTTCCCCACCTCCTGCTCAATCTCCTGCTCCATCTTGTTCTCAACCCCTGCGCCTTCTGTACCTCCTCATCATTCTCCACCTCCTGCTTCTTCTCCACTTTTGCTCAATCTCCACTTCATGCTCCTTCTCCCGCTTCAGATCCTTCTCCCGCTTCTGCTCCTTCCCCTTCTGCTGCTACTTCTCCAGCTCCTTCTCCTGCTCCTTCTCCACGTCCTGCTCCTTCTCCTCATCTTGCGCCTTCTTCACCTCCTGCTCCTTCTCCTCCTCCTGCTCCTTCTCCTCCTCCTGCTCCTTCTCCTCCCCCTGCTCCTTCTGCAGCTCCTGCCGCTTCTCATCCTCCTGCTCCTTCTCCTCCTCCTGCTCCGTCACCTTCTCCCCCTCCTTCTCCTCCCCCTGCTCCTTCTCCACGTCCTGTTCCTTCTCCACCTCCTGCTCCTTCTCCACCTGCTGCTCATCCTCCACCTTCTCCTTTTCCTCCTCCTCCTGCTCCTTCAGCTCCTCCAGCTCACCCTCCTCCTCTTGCTCACCCTCCTGCTGCTGCTCCTTCTCCACATACTGCTCCTTCCCCACCTCTTGCTCCATCTCCTCCTCCTTCTTGTTCACCACCCCTGCTCCTTCTCTACCTACTTATCATTCTCCACCTCCTGCTCCTTCTCCTCTTCATGCTCCTTCTCCCGCTCCTGCTCCTACTCCCGCTTCTGCTCCTTCTCACGCTGCTGCTCCTTCTCCCGCTTCAGCTCCTTCTCCCGCTTCTGCTCCTTCTCCACCTCCTGCTCCTTCTTCACTCCTGCTCATTCACCACCTCCTGCTCCTCCTTCTCTTCCTTCTTCTCCTCCTGCTCTTTCTCCACCACCTGCTCCTTATCTCGCTCCTGCTCCTTCTTCTTCTCCTGCTCCTTCTTCTTCTCCTGCTCCTTCTCCACTCCTGCCCCATCTCCACCTCCTGCTCCTTCTCCTCCTCCTGCTCCTTCTCCTCCTCCTGCTCCTTCACCTACTCCTGCTCCTTCTCCTTCCCGTGCTCCATCTCATCCTCCTGCTCCTTCTCATCCCCCTCCTCCTGCTCCTACTCCACCTCCTGCTCAACCTCCATCTCCTGCTCCATCTCCTCCTCCTTCTCCTTCTACTCCTCCTGCTCCTTCTCCTCCTCCTGCTGCTTCTCCACCAACTGCTCCTTCTCCACCTCCTCCTCCTACTCCACTTCCTGCTCCTTCTCAGCCACCTCCTCCTGCTCATTCTCTACCTCCTGCTCAACCTCCACCAACTGCTCCTTCTACAGCTGCTCCTCCTGCTCCTTCTTCTCCTCCTGCTCAACCTCCTTCTCTTGCTTCTTCTCCAATTCCTTCCACTACTCCCCCCCTGGTCCTTCTCTGCCTCCTGCTCCGTCTCACCCTCCTGCTCCTTCTCATCCCCCTCCTCCTGCTCCTGCTCCTTCTCCACCTGCTGCTCAACTTCCATCTCCTGCTCCTTCTCCTCCTCCTGCTCCTTCTCCTCCTCCTGCTCCGTCTCCTCCTCCTGCTCCTTCTCCACCTCTTGCTCATTCTCCTCTTCTTGCTCCATCTCCACCTCCTGCTCCTTCTCCTCCTCCTGCTCCTTCTCCACCTCCTGCTCCTTGTCCACCTCCTGCTCAACCTCCACCAACTGATCCTTCTACACCTGCACCTCCTGCTCCTTTTTCTCCTCCTACTCAACCTCCTCCTCCTGCTTCTTCTCCAACTCCTTCTCCTACTCCCCCTCCTGGTCCTTCTCCTACTCCTGCTCCTTCTCCTCCTCCTGCTCCTTCTCCATTTCATGCTCCTGCTCCCGCTCCTGCTCCTACTCCCGCTTCTGCTCCTTCTCCTGCTCCTGCTCCGTCTCCTCTTTGCTGCGACTTCTCCTCCTGGTGCTTCTTCTGCTCCTGCTGCTACGTCTTCACCTCTTCCTCCTTCTCCACCTCCTGCTCCTTCTCCACTCCTGCTCATTCACCACCTCCTGCTCCTTCTTCACCTCCTTCTCCTCCACCTGCTCCTTCTCGCCCTCCTGCTCCATTTCGCCCTCCTGCTCCTTCTCGACCTCCTGCTCCTTTTACACCTCCTGCTCCTGCTCCTCGTCCTGCTCCTCGTCCTGCTCCTCCTCCTGCTCCTCCTCCTCCTGCTCCTTTTCCACCTCCTGCACCTTCTCCGCCTCCTGCTCCTCCTCCTTCTCCTCCACCTGCTCCTTCTTCGCCTGCTGCTCCTTCTCCACCTATTGCTTCTTTTCCACCTCCTGTTCCTCCTCCACCTTCTTCTCCTCCTCCTGCTACTTCTTCTTCTCCTGCTCCTTTCTCCACCTCCTGTTCCTTCTCCTCCTCCTGATCCATCTCCACGTCCTTCTCCTCCTCCATCTCCATCTCCTCCTCCTGCTCCTTCTCCTCCACCTGCTCCTTCTCCTCCTCCTGCTCCTTCTCCTCCTCCTGTTTGTTCTCCACCTCCTTCTCCTCCTCCACCTCCTTCTCCTCCTCCTTCTCTGCTCCGGCTCCATCTCCACCTCCTGCTCCTTCTTCTCCTCCAGCTCCTTCTCCTCCTGCTGCTCCTTCTCCACCTCCTCTTCATTCTCCAACTCGTGCTCCTTCTCCACTTTTGCTCAACCTCCTCCTCCTGCTCCTTCTCCACTTCACGCTCCTTCTCCCGCTCCTGCTCCTACTCCCGCTTCTGCTCCTTCTCCCGCTCCTGCTCCGTCTCCTCTTGCTGCTACTTCTCCTCCTGCTGCTTCTTCTGCTCCTGCTGTTACTTCTTCACGTCTTTCTCCTGCTCCTTCTCCACCTCCTGCTCCATGTCTCCCTCCTGCTCCTTGTCCAGCTACTGCTCCTTTTCCACCTCCTGCACCTTCTCCGCCTCCTGCTCCTTCTCCACATATTGCTTCTTTTCCACCTCCTGTTCCTTCTCTTCCTCCTGCTCCTTCTCCACCTCCTGCTCCTTCTTCTCCTCCAGCTCCTTCTCCTCCTCCTGCTCCTTCTCCACCTCCTCTTCATTCTCCAACTCGTGCTCCTTCTCCACTTTTGCTCAACCTCCTCCTCCTGCTCCTTCTCCACTTCATGCTCCTTCTCCCGCTCCTGCTCCTACTCCCGCTTCTGCTCCTTCTCCTGCTCCTGCTCCGTCTCCTCTTGCTGCTACTTCTCCTCCTGCTGCTTCTTCTGCTCCTGCTGTTACTTCTTCACGTCTTTCTCCTGCTCCTTCTCCACCTCCTGCTCCATGTCTCCCTCCTGCTCCTTGTCCAGCTACTGCTCCTTTTCCACCTCCTGCACCTTCTCCGCCTCCTGCTCCTTCTCCACATATTGCTTCTTTTCCACCTCCTGTTCCTTCTCTTCCTCCTGCTCCTTCTCCACCTCCTTCTCCTCTTCCACCTCCTTCTCCTCCTCCTGCTACTTCTTCTTCTCCTACTCCTTCTCCTCCTCCTGCTCTTTCTCCTCCTCCTGCTCCTTCTCCTCCTCCTGCTTCTTCTCCACCTCCTGTTCCTTCTCCTCCTCCTGATCCTTCTCCACGTCCTTCTCCTCCTCCATCTACTTCTCCTCCTCCTGCTCCTTGTCCACCTCCTGCTCCTTATCTACCTCCTGCTCCTTGTCCACCTCCGGCTCATTGTCCACCTCCTGCTCCGTGTCCACCTCCTGATCCTTGTCCACCTCCTGCACATTGTACACCTCCTGCTCCTTGTCCACCTAGTGCTCCATCTCGCCCTCCTGCTCCATCTCGTCCTCCAGCTCCTTCTCGCCCTCCTGCTCATTCTCGCCCTCCTGCTCCTTCTCGCCCTCCTGCTCCTTCTCGCCCTCCTGCTCCTTCTCCACCTCCTGCTCCTTCTCCACCTCCTGCTCCCTCTTCTCCTCCTGCTCCTGCTCCTCCTCCTGCTTCTTCTGCAAATCCTTCTCATACTCGCCCTCCTGGTCCTTTTCCGCCACCTGCTCGTTCTCCACCTGTTGCTTCTTCTCCTCCTCCTGTTCCTTGTCCACCTCCTGCTCCTTCTCCTCCTCCTGCTCCTTCTCCTCCTCCTACTGCTTCTCCTCCTCCTGCTCCCTCTCCACCTCCTGCTCCTTGTCCATCTCCTGCTCCTTTTCCACATCCTGCTCCTTCTCCTCCTCCTGCTCATTCTCCACCTCCTGCTCCTTCTCAACGTCTGGCTCCATCTCCTCCTCCTGCTCATTCTTCTCTTCGTGCTCCTTCTCCTTCTCCTGCTCCTTCTCCTCGTCCTGCTCCTTCTCTCCTCCTCCTGCGCCTTCTCTTCCTCTGCTCAACCTACTCCTCCTGCTCCTTCTTCTCTTCCTGCTCCTTCTCCGCCTCCTGCTACTCCTCCACCTCATGCTCCTCCACCACATTCAGCTCCACCTCCACCTTCTGCTGCTTCCCATCCACCTGCTCCAACTCAAATTTGTGCTCAACCTCCCCATCCTGCTCCTTCTCCCCCTCCTGCTCCTGCCTTGCCTGCTGCTCCTTCTCCCGTCTTGCTCCTTGACCCCCTCCTGCTCCTGCTCCTACTCTACCTCCTGCTCCTTCTCCGTCTCCTGCTCCTTCTCCTCGTCAAGCTCAACCTCTTCCGACTGCTCCTTCTCCACCTCCTGCTCCTTCTCCACCTCCTGCTCCTTCTCCACCTCCTGCTCCTTCTCTACCTCCTGCTCCTTCTCCACCTCCTGCTCCATCTCCACCTCCTGCTCCTTCTCCACCTCCTCCTACTTCTCCGCCTCCTGCTCCTTCTCCACCTCCTGCCCCTTCTCCACCTCCTGCCCCTTCTCCACCTCCTGCTCCTTCTCCACCTCCTGCTCCTTCTCCACCTCCTGCTCCTTCTCCACCTCCTGCTCCTTCTCCACCTCCTGCTCCTTCTCCACCTCCTACTCCTTCTCCACCTCCTGCTGCATCTCCACCTCCTGCTCCTTCTCCACCTCCTGCTGCATCTCCACCTCCTCCTGCTTCTTCTCCAACTCCTGATCAACCTCCTCCTCCTGCTCCTTCTCCTCCCCCTGCTCCAACTCCACCTCCTGCTACGTCTCCTCCTCCTGCTCCTTCTCCTCCTCCTGATCCTTCTGCTCCTCCTGATTCTTCTCCACCTCATGCTCCTTCTCCACTCCTGCTCATTCACAATCTCCTCTTCCTTCTTCTCCTCCTTCTCCTCCTCCTGCTCCTTCTCCACCTCCTCCTCCTTGTCTCAGTCCTGCTCCTTCTCCACCTCCTGCTCATTCTCCACCTGCTGTTCCTTCTCCACCTCCTGCTCCTTCTCCTCTTCTTGCTCCATCTCCTCCTCCTGCTCCTTCTCCTCTTCTTGCTCCATCTCCTCCTCCTGCTCCTTCTCCTACTCCTGCTCCTTCTCCTCCCCCTGCTCCTTCTGCAGCTCCTGCCGCTTCTCATCCTCCTGCTCCTTCTCCTCCTCCTGCTCCGTCACCTTCTCCCCCTCCTTCTCCTCCCCCTGCTCCTTCTCCACGTCCTGTTCCTTCTCCACCTCCTGCTCCTTCTCCACCTGCTGCTCATCCTCCACCTTCTCCTTTTCCTCCTCCTCCTGCTCCTTCAGCTCCTCCAGCTCACCCTCCTCCTCTTGCTCACCCTCCTGCTGCTGCTCCTTCTCCACATACTGCTCCTTCCCCACCTCTTGCTCCATCTCCTCCTCCTTCTTGTTCACCACCCCTGCTCCTTCTCTACCTACTTATCATTCTCCACCTCCTGCTCCTTCTCCTCTTCATGCTCCTTCTCCCGCTCCTGCTCCTACTCCCGCTTCAGCTCCTTCTCACGCTGCTGCTCCTTCTCCCGCTTCAGCTCCTTCTCCCGCTTCTGCTCCTTCTCCACCTCCTGCTCCTTCTTCACTCCTGCTCATTCACCACCTCCTGCTCCTCCTTCTCTTCCTTCTTCTCCTCCTGCTCTTTCTCCACCACCTGCTCCTTATCTCGCTCCTGCTCCTTCTTCTTCTCCTGCTCCTTCTTCTTCTCCTGCTCCTTCTCCACTCCTGCCCCATCTCCACCTCCTGCTCCTTCTCCTCCTCCTGCTCCTTCTCCTCCTCCTGCTCCTTCTCCTTCCCGTGCTCCATCTCATCCTCCTGCTCCTTCTCATCCCCCTCCTCCTGCTCCTTCTCCACCTCCTGCTCAACCTCCATCTCCTGCTCCATCTCCTCCTCCTTCTCCTTCTACTCCTCCTGCTCCTTCTCCTCCTCCTGCTGCTTCTCCACCTACTGCTCCTTCTCCACCTCCTCCTCCTACTCCACTTCCTGCTCCTTCTCAGCCACCTCCTCCTGCTCATTCTCTACCTCCTGCTCAACCTCCACCAACTGCTCCTTCTACAGCTGCTGCTCCTGCTCCTTCTTCTCCTCCTGCTCAACCTCCTCCTCTTGCTTCTTCTCCAATTCCTTCCAGTACTCCCCCCCTGGTCCTTCTCTGCCTCCTGCTCCGTCTCACCCTCCTGCTCCTTCTCATCCCCCTCCTCCTGCTCCTGCTCCTTCTCCACCTGCTGCTCAACTTCCATCTCCTGCTCCTTCTCCTCCTCCTGCTCCTTCTCCTCCTCCTGCTCCGTCTCCTCCTTCTGCTCCTTCTCCACCTCTTGCTCATTCTCCTCTTCTTGCTCCATCTCCACCTCCTGCTCCTTCTCCTCCTCCAGCTCCTTCTCCACCTCCTGCTCCTTGTCCACCTCCTGCTCAACCTCCACCAACTGATCCTTCTACACCAGCACCTCCTGCTCCTTTTTCTCCTCCAACTCAACCTCCTCCTCCTGCTTCTTCTCCAACTCCTTCTCCTACTCCCCCTCCTGGTCCTTCTCCTACTCCTGCTCCTTCTGCTCCTCCTGCTCCTTCTCCACCTCCTCATCATTCTCCACTTTTGCTCAACCTCCTCCTCCTGCTCCTTCTCCATTTCATGCTCCTGCTCCCGCTCCAGCTCCTACTCCCGCTTCTGCTCCTTCTCCTGCTCCTTCTTCGTCTCCTCTTTGCTGCGATTTCTCCTCCTGCTGCTTCTACTGCTCCTGCTGCTACTTCTTCACCTCTTCCTCCTGCTCCTTCTCCACCTCCTGCTCCTTCTCCACTCCTGCTCATTCACCACCTCCTGCTCCTTCTTCACCTCCTTCTCCTCCACCTGCTCCTTCTCGCCCTCCTGCTCCATTTCGCCCTCCTGCTCCTTCTCGACCTCCTGCTCCTTTTACACCTCCTGCTCCTGCTCCTCGTCCTGCTCCTCGTCCTGCTCCTCGTCCTGCTCCTCCTCCTGCTCCTCCTCCTTCTCCTTCTCCTCCTCCTGCTCCTTTTCCACCTCCTGCTCCTCCTCCTTCTCCTCCACCTGCTCCTTCTCCGCCTGCTGCTCCTTCTCCACCTATTGCTTCTTTTCCACCTCCTGTTCCTCCTCCACCTTCTTCTCCTCCTCCTGCTACTTCTTCTTCTCCTGCTCCTTTCTCCACCTCCTGTTCCTTCTCCTCCTCCTGATCCTTCTCCACGTCCTTCTCCTCCTCCATCTCCATCTCCTCCTCCTGCTCCTTCTCCTCCACCTGCTCCTTCTCCTCCTCCTGCTCCTTCTCCTCCTCCTGTTTGTTCTCCACCTCCTTCTCCTCCTCCACCTCCTTCTCCTCCTCCTTCTTCGCTCCGGCTCCATCTCCACCTCCTGCTCCTTCTTCTCCTCCAGCTCCTTCTCCTCCTCCTGCTCCTTCTCCACCACCTCTACATTCTCCAACTCGTGCTCCTTCTCCACTTTTGCTCAACCTCCTCCTCCTGCTCCTTCTCCATTTCATGCTCCTGCTCCCGCTCTTGCTTCTACTCCCGCTTCTGCTCCTTCTCCTGCTCCTGCTCCGTCTCCTCTTTGCTGCGACTTCTCCTCCTGCTGCTTCTTCTGCTCCTGCTGCTACTTCTTCACCTCTTCCTCCTGCTCCTTCTCCACCTCCTGCTCCTTCTCCACTCCTGCTCATTCACCACCTCCTGCTCCTTCTTCACCTCCTTCTCCTCCACCTGCTCCTTCTCGCCCTCCTGCTCCATTTCGCCCTCCTGCTCCTTCTCGACCTCCTGCTCCTTTTACACCTCCTGCTCCTGCTCCTCGTCCTGCTCCTCGTCCTGCTCCTCGTCCTGCTCCTCGTCCTGCTCCTCCTCCTTCTCCTTCTCCTCCTCCTGCTCCTTTTCCACCTCCTGCACCTTCTCCGCCTCCTGCTCCTCCTCCTTCTCCTCCACCTGCTCCTTCTCCACCTGCTGCTCCTTCTCCACCTATTGCTTCTTTTCCACCTCCTGTTCCTCCTCCACCTTCTTCTCCTCCTCCTGCTACTTCTTCTTCTCCTGCTCCTTTCTCCACCTGCTGTTCCTTCTCCTCCTCCTGATCCTTCTCCACGTCCTTCTGCTCCTCCATCTCCATCTCCTCCTCCTGCTCCTTCTCCTCCACCTGCTCCTTCTCCTCCTCCTGCTCCTTCTCCTCCTCCTGTTTGTTCTCCACCTCCTTCTCCTCCTCCACCTCCTTCTCCTCCTCCTTCTCCGCTCCGGCTCCATCTCCACCTCCTGCTCCTTCTTCTCCTCCATCTCCTTCTCCTCCACCTGCTCCTTCTCCACCTCCTCTTCATTCTCCAACTCGTGCTCCTTCTCCACTTTTGCTCAACCTCCTCCTCCTGCTCCTTCTCCACTTGATGCTCCTTCTCCCGCTCCTGCTCCTACTCCCGCTTCTGCTCCTTCTCCCGCTCCTGCTCCGTCTCCTCTTGCTGCTACTTCTCCTCCTGCTGCTTCTTCTGCTCCTGCTGTTACTTCTTCACGTCTTTCTCCTGCTCCTTCTCCACCTCCTGCTCCATGTCTCCCTCCTGCTCCTTGTCCAGCTACTGCTCCTTTTCCACCTCCTGCACCTTCTCCGCCTCCTGCTCCTTCTCCACATATTGCTTCTTTTCCACCTCCTGTTCCTTCTCTTCCTCCTGCTCCTTCTCCACCTCCTTCTCCTCCTCCACCTCCTTCTCCTCCTCCTGCTACTTCTTCTTCTCCTACTCCTTCTCCTCCTCCTGCTCTTTCTCCTCCTCCTGCTCCTTCTCCTCCTCCTGCTTCTTCTCCACCTCCTGTTCCTTCTCCTACTCCTGATCCTTCCCCACGTCCTTCTCCTCCTCCATCTACTTCTCCTCCTCCTGCTCCTTGTCCACCTCCTGCTCCTTGTCCACCTCCTGCTCCTTGTCCACCTCCGGCTCAATGTCCACCTCCTGCTCATTGTCCACCTCCTCCTCCGTGTCCACCTCCTGATCCTTGTCCACCTCCTGCTCATTGTAAACCTCCTGCTCCTTGTCCACCTAGTGCTCCATCTCGCCCTCCTGCTCCATCTCGTCCTCCAGCTCCTTCTCGCCCTCCTGCTCCTTCTCGCCCTCCTGCTCCTTCTCGCCCTCCTGCTCCTTCTCGCCCTCCTGATCCTTCTCGCCCTCCTGCTCCTTCTCCACCTCCTGCTCCTTCTCCACCTCCTGCTCCTTCTCCACCTCCTGCTCCCTCTTCTCCTCCTGCTCCTGCTCCTCCTCCTGCTTCTTCTGCAAATCCTTCTCATACTCGCCCTCCTGATCCTTTTCCGCCACCTGCTCGTTCTCCACCTGTTGCTTCTTCTCCTCCTCCTGTTCCTTATCCACCTCCTGCACCTTCTCCTCCTCCTGCTCCTTCTCCTCCTCCTACTCCTTCTCCTCCTCCTGCTCCCTCTCCAACTCCTGCTCCTTCTCCGCCTCCTGCTCCTTCTCCGCCTCCTGCTCCTTGTCCACCTCCTGCTCCTTGTCCACCTCCTGCTCCTTGTCCATCTCCTGCTCCTTTTCCACCTCCTGCTCCTTCTCCTCCTCCTGCTCATTCTCCACCTCCTGCTCCTTATTCTCCTCCTGCTCCTGCTCCTCCTCCTGCTTCTTCTCCAACTCCTTCTCCTACTCGCCCTCCTGGTCCTTTTCAGCCACCTGCTCGTTCTCCACCTGTTGCTTCTTCTGCTCCTCCTGCTCCTTGTCCACCTCCTGCTCCTTGTCCACCTCCTGCTCCTTCTCCACCTACAGCTCCTTCTCCACTCCTGCTCATTCACCACCTCCTGCTCCTTCTTCTCCTCCTTCTCCTTCTCCTCCTCCTGCTCCTTCTCTACCTCCATCTCTTTGACTCCCTCCTGCTCCTTATCTCCCTCCTGCTCCTTTTCCACCTCCTGCTGCTACGCCCCCTGCTGGTCCTTCTCCGCCTCCTGCTTCTTCTCCACCTATTGCTTCTTTTCCACCTCCTGTTCCTTCTCTTCCTCCTGCTCCTTCTCCACCTCCTCCTCCTCCTCCACCTCCTTCTCCTCCTCCTGCTCCTTCTTCTTCTCCTGCTCCTTCTCCTCCTCCTGCTCCTTCTCCACCTCCTGCTCCTTGTCCACCTCCTGCTCCTTGTCCAACTCCTGCTCTTTGACCACCTCCTGCTCCTTCTTCTCCTCCTTCTCCTCCTCCTGCTCCTGCTCCACCTCCTGCACTTTGATTCCCTCCTGATCCTTGTCTCCATTCTGCTCCTTCTCCACCTCCTGCTCCTTCTCCACCTCCTGCTCCATCTCCAACTCCTGCTCCTTCTCTTTCTCCTGATCCTTCCCCACCTCCTTCTCATTGTCCACCTCCTGCTCTGTGTCCATCTCCTGCTCCTTGTCCACCTCGTGCTCCTTCTCGCCATCCTGCTCCTTCTCGTCCTCCAGCTCCTTCACGCCCTCCTGCTCCTTCCTGCCCTCCTGCTCATTGTCCACCTCCTGCTCCTTCTCCATTTCTGCTCATTCACGACCTCCTGCTCCATCTTCTCCTCCTTCTCCTCCTCCTGCTCCTTCTCCACCTCCTCCTCCTTCTCCACCTCCTGCTCTTTTCTCCCTCCTGCTCCTTCTCCACCTCCTGCTCCTTCTTGACCTACTCCTCCTTCTCCACCTCCTGCTCCTTCTCGACCTCCTCCTCCTTCTCTTTCTCCTGTTCCTTCTTCTTCTCCTGCTCCTTCTCCACTCCTGCTCCTTCTCCTCCTCCTGCTCCTTTTCATTCTCCTGCTCCTTCTCCGGCTCCTGCTCCTCCTCCTGCTGCTTGTACATCTCCTGCGCCTTGTCCACTCATGCGCCTTCTCGCCTTCCTGCTCCATCTCGCCCTCCTGCTCCTTCTCGACCTCCTGCTCCTTCTCGACCTCCTGCTCCTTTTCCTCCTCCTGCTCCTTTTCCTCCTCCTGCTCCTTCTCCTTCTCCTCCTCCTTCTCCTTCTCCTCCTCCTGCTCCTTTTCCACCTCCTGCTCCTTCTCCGCCTCCTGCTCCTCCTCCTTCTCCTCCTCCTGCTCCTTCTCTACATCCTGCTCCATGTCTCCCTCCTGCTCCTTCTCTACCGACTGCTCCTTTTCCACCTCCTGCACCTTCTCCGCCTCCTGCTCCTCCTCCTTCTCCTCCACCTGCTCCTTCTCCGCCTGCTGCTCCTTCTCCACCTATTGCTTCTTTTCCAACTCCTGTTCCTCCTCCACCTTCTTCTCCTCTTCCTGCTACTTCTTCTTAAGCTGCTCCTTCTCCTCCACCTGCTCCTTCTCCGCCTGCTGCTCCTTCTCCACCTATTGCTTCTTCTCCACCTCCTGCTCCTTCTCCTCCTCCTGCTCCTTCTCCTCCTTCTGTTCCTTCTTCTTCTCCTGCTCCTTCTCCACTCCTGCTCCTTCTCCTCCTCCTGCTCCTTTTCCTTCTCCTGCTCCTTCTCCGGCTCCTGCTCCTCCTCCTGCTCCTCCTCCTGCTGCTTGTACATCTCCTGCGCCTTGTCCACTCCTGCGCATTCTCGCCCTCCTGCTCGATCTGCCCTCCTGCTCCTTCTCGACCTCCTGCTCCTTTTCCACCTCCTGCTCCTTCTCCGCCTCCTGCTCCTCCTCCTGCTCCTCCTACTGCCCCTCCTCCTTCTCCTTCTCCTCCTCCTGCTCCTTTTCCACCTCCTGTTCCTTCTCCGCCTCCTGCTCCTCCTCCTTCTCCTCCACCTGCTCCTTCTCCACCTCCTGCTCCATGTCTCCCTCCTGCTCCTTCTCCACCTACTGCTCCTTTTCCACCTCCTGCACCTTCTCCGCCTCCTGCTCCTCCTCCTTCTCCTCCACCTGCTCCTTCTCCGCCTGCTGCTCCTTCTCCACCTATTGCTTCTTTTCCACCTCCTGTTCCTCCTCCACCACCTTCTCCTCCTCCTGCTACTTCTTCTTAAGCTGCTCCTTCTCCTCCACCTGCTCCTTCTCCGCCTGCTGCTCCTTCTCCACCTATTGCTTCTTCTCCACCTCCGGTTCTTTCTCCTCCTCCTGATCCTTCTCCACGTCCTTCTCCTCCTCCATCTCCTCCTCCTGCTCCTTCTCCTCCTCCTGCTCCTTTTCCTCCTCCTGCTCCTTCTCCTCCTCCTGCTTCTTCTCCACCTCCTGTTTCTTCTCCACCTCCTGTTCCTTCTCCTCCTCCTGATCTTTCTCCACCTCCTTCTCCTCCTCCACCTCCTTCTCCTCCTCCTTCTCCACTCCGGCTCCATCTCCACCTCCTGCTCCTTCTTCTCCTCCAGTTCCTTCTCCTCCTCCTGCTCCTTCTCCACCTCCTCTTCATTCTCCAACTCGTGCTCCTTCTCCACTTTTGCTCAACCTCCTCCTCCTGCTCCTTCTCCACTTCATGCTCCTTCTCGACCTCCTGCTCCTTCTCGACCTCCTGCTCCTTTTCCTCCTCCTGCTCCTTTTCCTCCTCCTGCTCCTTCTCCTTCTCCTCCTCCTTCTCCTTCTCCTCCTCCTGCTCCTTTTCCACCTCCTGCTCCTTCTTCGCCTCCTGCTCCTCCTCCTTCTCCTCCTCCTGCTCCTTCTCTACCTCCTGCTCCATGTCTCCCTCCTGCTCCTTCTCTACCGACTGCTCCTTTTCCACCTCCTGCACCTTCTCCGCCTCCTGCTCCTCCTCCTTCTCCTCCACCTGCTCCTTCTCCGCCGGCTGCTCCTTCTCCACCTATTGCTTCTTTTCCACCTCCTGTTCCTCCTCCACCTTCTTCTCCTCCTCCTGCTACTTCTTCTTAAGCTGCTCCTTCTCCTCCACGTGCTCCTTCTCCGCCTGCTGCTCCTTCTCCACCTATTGCTTCTTCTCCACCTCCTGCTCCTTCTCCTCCTTCTGCTCCTTCTCCTCCTTCTGTTCCTTCTTCTTCTCCTGCTCCTTCTCCACTCCTGCTCCTTCTCCTCCTCCTGCTCCTTTTCCTTCTCCTGCTCCTTCTCCGGCTCCTGCTCCTCCTCCTGCTCCTCCTCCTGCTGCTTGTACATCTCCTGCGCCTTGTCCACTCCTGCGCATTCTCGCCCTCCTGCTCCATCTGCCCTCCTGCTCCTTCTCGACCTCCTGCTCCTTTTCCACCTCCTGCTCCTTCTCCGCCTCCTGCTCCTCCTCCTGCTCCTCCTCCTGCCCCTCCTCCTTCTCCTTCTCCTCCTCCTGCTCCTTTTCCACCTCCTGTTCCTTCTCCGCCTCCTGCTCCTCCTCCTTCTCCTCCACCTGCTCCTTCTCCACCTCCTGCTCCATGTCTCCCTCCTGCTCCTCCTCCACCTACTGCTCCTTTTCCACCTCCTGCACCTTCTCCGCCACCTGCTCCTCCTCCTTCTCCTCCACCTGCTCCTTCTCCGCCTGCTGATCCTTCTCCACCTATTGCTTCTTTTCCACCTCCTGTTCCTCCTCCACCACCTTCTCCTCCTCCTGCTACTTCTTCTTAAGCTGCTCCTTCTCCTCCACCTGCTCCTTCTCCGCCTGCTGCTCCTTCTCCACCTATTGCTTCTTCTCCACCTCCTGTTCCTTCTCCTCCTCCTGATCCTTCTCCACGTCCTTCTCCTCCTCCATCTCCATCTCCTCCTCCTGCTCCTTCTCCTCCTCCTGCTCCTTCTCCTCCTCCTGCTCCTTCTCCTCCTCCTGCTTCTTCTCCACCTCCTGTTTCTTCTCCACCTCCTGTTCCTTCTCCTCCTCCTGATCTTTCTCCACCTCCTTCTCCTCCTCCACCTCCTTCTCCTCCTCCTTTTCCACTCCGGCTCCATCTCCACCTCCTGCTCCTTCTTCTCCTCCAGCTCCTTCTCCTCCTCCTGCTCCTTCTCCACCTCCTCTTCATTCTCCAACTCGTGCTCCTTCTCCACTTTTGCTCAACCTCCTCCTCCTGCTCCTTCTCCACTACATGCTCCTTCTCCCGCTCCTGCTCCTACTCCCGCTTCTGCTCCTTCTCCCGCTCCTGCTCCGTCTCCTCTTGCTGCTACTTCTCCTCCTGCTGCTTCATCAGCTCCTGCTGCTACTTCTTCACCTCTTTCTCCTGCTCCTTCTCCACCTCCTGCTCCATGTCTCCCTCCTGCTCCTTCTCCACCGACTGCTTCTTTTCCACCTCCTGTTCCTTCTCTTCCTCCTGCTCCTTCTCCACGTCCTTCTCCTCCTCCACCTCCTTCTCCTCCTCCTGCTACTTCTTCTTCTCCTGCTCCTTCTCCTCCTCCTGCTCCTTCTCCTCCTCCTGCTCCTTCTCCTCCTCCTGCTTCTTCTCCACCTCCTGTTCATTCTCCTCCTCCTGATCCTTCTCCACGTCCTTCTCCTCCTCCACCTCCTTCTCCTCCTCCTGCTCCTTCTTCTTCTCCTGCTCCTTCTCCTCCTCCTGCTCCTTCTCCACCTCCTGCTCCTTGTCCACCTCCTGCTCCTTGTCCAACTCCTGCTCCTTGACCACCTCCTGCTCCTTCTTCTCCTCCTTCTCCTCCTCATGCTCCTGCTCCACCTCCTGCTCTTTGATTCCCTCCTGATCCTTGTCTCCATTCTGCTCCTTCTCCACCTCCTGCTCCTTCTCCACCTCCTGCTCCATCTCCAACTCCTGCTCCTTCTCCTCTTCCTCCTTCTTCTCCACCTCCTGTTCATTCTCCTCCTCCTGATCCTTCTCCACGTCCTTCTCCTCCTCCATCTCCTTCTCCCCCTCCTGCTCCTTGTCCACCTCCTGCTCCTTATCTACCTCCTGCTCCTTGTCCACCTCCGGCTCCATGTCCACCTCCTCCTCATTGTACACCTCCTGCTCCTTGTCCACCTAGTGCTCCATCTCGCCCTCCGGCTCCATCTCGTCCTCCAGCTCCTTCTCGCCCTCCTGCTCCTTCTCGCCCTCCTGCTCCTTCTCGCCCTCCTGCTCCTTTTCCACCTCCTGCTCCTTCTGCACCACCTGCTCGTTCTCCACCTATGGCTTCTTCTCCTCCTCCTGTTCCTTGTCCACCTCCTGCTCCTTCTCCACCTCCTGCTCCTTCTCCACCTCCTGCTCCTTGTCCACCTCCTGATTCTTCTCGCCCTCCTGCTACTTCCTGCCCTCCTGCTCCTTCTCCACCTCCTGCTCCTTCTCGACTCCTGCTCATTCACCACCTCCTGCTCCTTCTTCTCCTCCTTCTCCTCTTCCTGCTCCTTCTCCACCTCCTGCTCTTTGACTCCCTCCTGCTCCTTTTCTCCCTTCTGCTCCTTTTCTCCCTTCTGCTCCTTCTCCACCTCCTGCTCCTTCTCCACCTCCTGCTCCATCTCCACCTCCTGCCCCTTCTCCTTCTCCTGTTCCTTCCCCACCTCCACCTCATTGTCCACCTCCTGCTCTGTGTCCATCTCATGATCCTTGCCCACCTCCTGCTCCTTGTGCACCTCCTGCTCCTTGTCCACCCAGTGCTCCTTCTCGCCTTCCTGCTCCTTCTCGTCCTCCAGCTCCTTCACGCCCCCCTGCTCCTTCCTGACCTCCTGCTCCTTGTCCACCTCCTGCTCCTTCTCCATTTCTGCTCATTCACCACCTCCTGCTCCTTCTTCTTCTCCTTCTGCTCCTTCTCCACCTCCAGCTTCTTGTCTTCCTCCTGCTCCTTTTCTCCCTCCTGTTCCTTCTCCACCTCCTGCTCCTTCTCGACCTCCTACTCCTTCTCCACCTCCTGCTCCATCTCCTCATCTTGCGCCATCTCCACCTCCTGCTCCTTCTCCTCCTTCTGCTCCTTCTCCTCCTCCTACTCCTTCTCCAATTCCTGCTCCTTCTGCTCCTCCTCCTCCTCATCCTTGTCCTCCAGCTTCTTCTCCAACTCCTTCTCCTACTCCCCCTGCTGGTTCTTCTCCGCCTCGTGCTTCTTCTCCACCTATTGCTTCTTTTCCACCTCCTGTTCCTTCTCTTCCTCCTGCTCCTTCTCCACCTCCTTCTCCTCCTCCACCTCCTTCTCCTCCTCCTGTTCCTTGTCCACCTCCTGCTCCTTGTCCACCTGCTGCTCCTTGTCCAACTCCTGCTCCTTGTCCACCTCCTGCTCCTTCTCGACTCCTGCTCATTCACCACCTCCTTCTCCTTCTTCTCCTACTTCTCCTCCTCCTGCTCCTTCTCCACCTCCTCTTCATTCTCCAACTCGTGCTCCTTCTCCACTTTTGCTCAACCTCCTCCTCCTGCTCCTTCTCCACTACATGCTCCTTCTCCCGCTCCTGCTCCTACTCCCGCTTCTGCTCCTTCTCCCGCTCCTGCTCCGTCTCCTCTTGCTGCTACTTCTCCTCCTGCTGCTTCTTCTGCTCCTGCTGTTACTTCTTCACCTCTTTCTCCTGCTCCTTCTCCGCCTCCTGCTCCATGTCTCCCTCCTGCTCCTTGTCCAGCTACTGCTCCTTTTCCACCTCCTGCACCTTCTCCGCCTCCTGCTCCTTCTCCACATATTGCTTCTTTTCCACCTCCTGTTCCTTCTCTTCCTCCTGCTCCTTCTCCACCTCCTTCTCCTCCTCCACCTCCTTCTCCTCCTCCTGCTACTTCTTCTTCTCCTACTCCTTCTCCTCCTCCTGCTCCTTCTCCTCCTCCTGCTCCTTCTCCTCCTCCTGCTTCTTCTCCACCTCCTGTTCCTTCTCCTCCTCCTGATCCTTCTCCACGTCCTTCTCCTCCTCCATCTCCTTCTCCTCCTCCTGCTCCTAGTCCACCTCCTGCTCCATATCTACCTCCTGCTCCTTGTCCACCTCAGGCTCCATGTCCACCTCCTGCTCATTGTCCAACTCCTGCTCCGTGTCCACCTCCTGATCCTTGTCCACCTCCTGCTCATTGTACACCTCCTGCTCCTTGTCCACCCAGTGCTCCATCTCGCCCTCCTGCTCCTTCTCGTCCTCCTGCTCCTTCTCGCCCTCCTGCTCCTTCTCGCCCTCCTGCTCCTTCTCGCCCTCCTGCTCCTTCTCGCCCTCCTGCTCCTTCTCGCCCTCCTGCTCCTTCTCGCCCTCCTGCTCCTTCTCCACCTCCTGCTCCTTCTCCACCTCCTGCTCCTTCTCCACCTCCTGCTCCTTCTTCTCCTCCTGCTCCTGCTCCTCCTCCTGCATCTTCTCTAAATCCTTCTCATACTCGCCCTCCTGGTCCTTTTCCGCCACTGCTCGTTCTCCACCTGTTACTTCTTCTCCTCCTCCTGTTCCTTGTCCACCTCCTGCTCCTTCTCCTCCTCCTGCTCCTTCTCCACCTCCTGTTCCTTCTCCTCCTCCTGATCTTTCTCCACCTCCTTCTCCTCCTCCACCTCCTTCTCCTCCTCCTTCTCCACTCCGGCTCCATCTCCACCTCCTGCTCCTTCTTCTCCTCCAGCTCCTTCTCCTCCTCCTGCTCCTTCTCCACCTCCTCTTCATTCTCCAACTCGTGCTCCTTCTCCACTTTTGCTCAACCTCCTCCTCCTGCTCCTTCTCCACTTCATGCTCCTTCTCCCGCTCCTGCTCCTACTCCCGCTTCTGCTCCTTCTCCCGCTCCTGCTCCGTCTCCTCTTGCTGCTACTTCTCCTCCTGCTGCTTCTTCTGCTCCTGCTGCTACTTCTTCACCTCTTTCTCCTGCTCCTTCTCCACCTCCTGCTCCATGTCTCCCTCCTGCTCCTTCTCCACCGACTGCTTCTTTTCCATCTCCTGTTCCTTCTCTTCCTCCTGCTCCTTCTCCACCTCCTTCTCCTCCTCCACCTCCTTCTCCTCCTCCTGCTACTTCTCCTCCTCCTGCTCCTTCTCCTCCTCCTGCTTCTTCTCCTCCTCCTGCTTCTTCTCCACCTCCTGTTCCTTCTCCTCCTCCTGATCCTTCTCCACGTCCTTCTCCTCCTCCATCTCCTTCTCCTCCTCCTGCTCCTTGTCCACCTCCTGCTCCTTATCTACCTCCTGCTCCTTGTCCACCTCCGGCTCCATGTCCACCTCCTGCTCATTGTACACCTCCTGCTCCTTCTCCACCTAGTGCTCCATCTCGCCCTCCTGCTCCATCTCGTCCTCCAGCTCCTTCTCGCCCTCCTGCTCCTTCTCGCCCTCCTGCTCCTTCTCGCCCTCCTGCTCCTTCTCGCCCTCCTGCTCCTTTTACACCTGCTGCTCCTTCTGCACCTCCTGCTCATTCTCCACCTCCTGCTCCTTCTTCACCTCCTGCTTCTGCTCCTCCTCCTGCTTCTTCTCCAACTCCTTCTCCTACTCGCCGTCCTGGTCCTTTTCAGCCACCTGCTCGTTCTCCATCTGTTGCTTCTTTTCCTCCTGTTCCTTGTCCACCTCCTGCTCATTGTCCACCTCCTGCTCCTTGTCCACCTCCTGCTCCTTGTCCACCTCCTGCGCCTTGTCCGCCTCCTGCTCCTTGTCCACCTCATGATCCTTGTCCACCTCCTGATCCTTCTCGCTCTCCTGCTACTTCCTGCCCTCCTGCTCCTTCTCCACCTCCTGCTCCTTCACCACCTCCTGCTCCTTCTTCTCCTCCTTCTCCTCTTCCTGCTCCTTCTCCACCTCCTGCTCTTTGACTCCATCCTGCTCCTTTTCTCCCTTCTGCTCCTTCTCCACCTCCTGCTCCTTCTCCACCTCCTGCTCCATCTCCACCTCCTGCCCCTTCTCCTTCTCCTGCTCCTTCCCCACCTCCTTCTCATTGTCCACCTCCTGCTCTGTGTCCATCTCCTGATCCTTGTCCACCTCCTGCTCCTTGTGCACCTCCTGCTCCTTGTCCACCTAGTGCTCCTTCTCGCCTTCCTGCTCCTTCTCGTCCTCCAGCTCCTTCACGCCCCCCTGCTCCTTCCTGACCTCCTGCTCCTTGTCCACCTCCTGCTCCTTCTCCATTTCTGCTCATTCACCACCTCCTGCTCCTTCTTCTCCTCCTTCTCCTCCTCCTGCTCCTTCTCCACCTCCAGCTTCTTGTCTTCCTCCTGCTCCTTTTCTCCCTCCTGCTCCTTCTCCACCTCCTGCTCCTTCTCGACCTCCTACTCCTTCTCCACCTCCTGCTCCATCTCCTCATCTTGCGCCATCTCCACCTCCTGCTCCTTCTCCTCCTTCTGCTCCTTCTCCTCCTCCTACTCCTTCTCCAATTCCTGCTCCTTCTGCTCCTCCTCCTCCTCATCCTTGTCCTCCAGCTTCTTCTCCAACTCCTTCTCCTACTCCCCCTGCTGGTTCTTCTCCGCCTCGTGCTTCTTCTCCACCTATTGCTTCTTTTCCACCTCCTGTTCCTTCTCTTCCTCCTGCTCCTTCTCCACTTCCTCCTCCTCCTCCACCTCCTTCTCCACCTCCTGCTACTTCTTCTTCTCCTGCTCCTTCTCCTCCACCTGCTCCATCTCCTCCTCCTGCTTCTTCTCCACCTCCTGTTCCTTCTCCTCCTCCTGATCCTTCTCCACGTCCTTCTCCTCCTCCATCTCCTTCTCCTCCTCCTGCTCCTTGTCCACCTCCGGCTCCATGTCGACCTCCTGATCATTGTCCACCTCCTGCTCCGTGTCCACCTCCATCTCCTTCTCCACCTCCTGCTCCTTGTCCACCTCCTGCTCATTGTACACCTCCTGCTCCTTGTCCACCTAGTGCTCCTTCTCGCCCTCCTGCTCCATCTCGTCCTCCAGCTCCTTCTCGCCCTCCTGCTCCTTCTTGCCCTCCTGCGCCTACTCACCCTCCTGGTCCTTTTCCGCCTCCTGCTCGTTCTCCACCTGTTGCTTCTTCTCCACCTCCTGTTCCTTCTCCTCCTCCTGCTCCTTCTCCACCTCCTTCTCCTCCTCCACCTCCTTCTCCTCCTCCTGTTCCTTGTCGACCTCCTGCTCCATGTCCACCTCCTGCTCCTTGTCCAACTCCTGCTCCTTGACCAACTCCTGCTCCTTGTCCACCTCCTGCTCCTTCTCGACTCCTGCTCATTCACCACCTCCTGCTCCTTCTTCTCCTCCTTCTCCTCCTCCTGCTCCTTGTCCACCTCCTGCTCTTTGACTGCCTCCTGCTCCTTGTCTCCCTTCTGCTCCTTCTCGCCCTCCTGCTCCTTCTCGGCCTCCTGCTCATTCTCCACCTCCTGCTTCTTCTCCAACTCCTTCTCCTACTCGTGCTCCTGGTCCTTTTCAGCCACCTGCTCGTTCTCCACCTGTTGCTTCTTCTCCTCCTCCTGTTCCTTGTCCCCCTCCTGCTCCTTGTCCACCTCCTGCTCCTTGTCCACCTCCTGCTCCTTGTCCACCTCCTGCTCCTTCTCGCCCTCCTGCTACTTCCTGCCCTCCTGCTCCATCTTCACATCCTGCTCCTTCTCCACTCCTGCTCGTTCACCACCTCCTGCTCCTTCTTCTCCTCCTTCTCCTTCTCCTCCACCTGCTCCTGCTCCACCTCCGGCTCTTTGACTCCCTCCTGCTCCTTTTCTCCCTACTGCTCCTTCTCCACCTCCTGCTCCTGCTCCACCTCCTGCTATATCTCCACCTCCTGCTCCTTCTCCTTCCCCTGCTCCTTCCCCACCTCCTGCTCCTTCCCCACCTCCTTCTCCTTCTCCTCTTCTTGCGCCTTCTCCACCTCCTGTTCTTTCTTCATCTCCTGCTCCTTCTGCACTCCTGCTCCTTCTCCTCCTCCTGCTCCTTCTCCTCCTCCTGCTCCTTCTTCACCTCCTTCTCCTTCTCCACCTCATGCTCCTTCTTCTCCTCCTGCTCATGCTCCTCCTCCTGCTTCTTCTCCAACTCCTTCACCTGCTCCTCCTCCTGCTCCTTCCCCACCTCCTTCTCCTTCTCCTCTTCTTGCGCCTTCCCCACCTCCTGCTCCTTCTCCACCTCCTGCTCCTTCTCCACCTCCTTCTCCTTCTCCACCTCCTGTTCCTTCTCCTCCTCCTGCTCCGTCTCCACCTCCTTCTCCTCCTCCACCTCCTTCTCCTCCTCCTGCTCCTTGTCCACCTCCTGCTCCTTCTCCACCTCCTGCTCATTCTCCACCTCCTGCCCCTTCTCCTCATTTTCCGCCTTCTCCATCTCCTGCTCCTTCTCCTCCTCCTGCTCATACTCCTCCTCGCGCTGCTTCTACTTCTCCTGCTCCTCCTCCTCTTCTGCTCCTTCTCCACCTCCTGCTCCTTCTCCTCATCTTGCGCCTTCTCCACCTTCTGCTCCTTCTCCTCCTTCTGCTGGGAGTCCTCCTCTTGCTCCTTCTTCTTCTCCTGCTCCTTCTCCACTCCGGCTTCATCTCCACCTCCTGCTCCTTCTCCTTCTCCTGCTCCATCTCCACCTCCTGCTCCTCCTCCTCCTCTTCCTCCTGCTCCTTCTCCACCTCCTGCTCATTCTCCACCTCCTGCTCCTTGTCTCCCTCCTGCTCCTTCTCCACCTCCTGCTTCTTCTCCTCCTCCTGCTTCTACTACTCCTCCTGCTCCTTTTTCTTCTCCTGCTCCTTCTCCAAACCGGCTCCACCTTCACCTCCGGCTTCTTCTTCTCCTCCTGCTCCTTCTCCACCTCCTTCTCCTTCTCCTCTTCTTGCGCCTTCTCCACCTCCTGCTCCTTCTCCATTTCTGCTCATTCACCACTCCTGCTCCTTCTTCTCCTCCTTCTCCTCCTCCTGCTCCTTCTCCACCTCCTGCTTCTTGTCTTCCTCCTGCTCCTTTTCTCCCTCCTGCTCCTTCTCCACCTCCTGCTCCTTCTCCACCTCCTCCTCCTTCTCCACCTCCTGCTCCATCTCCTCATCTTGCGCCATCTCCACCTCCTGCTCCTTCTCCTCCTCCTGCTCCTTCTCCTCCTCCTGTTCCTTCTTCTTCTCCTGCTCCTTCTCCACTCCTGCTCATTCTCCTCCTCCTGCTCCTTTTCCTTCTCCTGCTCCTTCTCCGTCTCCTGCTCCTCCTCCTGCTCCTCCTCCTGCTGCTTGTACATCTCCTGTGCCTTGTCCACTCCTGCGCATTCTCGCCCTCCTGCTCCATCTGCCCTCCTGCTCCTTCTCGACCTCCTGCTCCTTTTCCACCTCCTGCTCCTTCTCCGCCTCCTGCTCCTCATCCTGCTCTTCCTCCTGCCCCTCCTCCTTCTCCTTCTCCTCCTCCTGCTCCTTTTCCACCTCCTGTTCATTCTCCGCCTCCTGCTCCTCCTCCTTCTCCTCCACCTGCTCCTTCTCCACCTCCTGCTCGATGTCTCCCTCCTGCTCCATGTCTCCCTCCTGCTCCTTCTCCACCTACTGCTCCTTTTCCACCTCCTGCACCTTCTCCGCCTCCTGCTCCTCCTCCTTCTCCTCCACCTGCTCCTTCTCCGCCTGCTGCTCCTTCTCCACCTATTGCTTCTTTTCCACCTCCTGTTCCTCCTCCACCTTCTTCTCCTCCTCCTGCTACTTCTTCTTATGCTGCTCCTTCTCCTCCTCCTGCTCCTTCTCCTCCTCCTGCTTCTTCTCCACCTCCTGTTCCTTCTCCTCCTCCTGATCCTTCTCCACGTCCTTCTCCTCCTCCATCTCCATCTCCTCCTCCTGCTCCTTCTCCTCCTCCTGCTCCTTCTCCTCCTCCTGCTCCTTCTCCTCCTCCTGCTTCTTCTCCACCTCCTGTTTCTTCTCCACCTCCTGTTCCTTCTCCTCCTCCTGATCTTTCTACACCTCCTTCTCCTCCTCCACCTCCTTCTCCTCCTCCTTCTCCACTCCGGCTCCATCTCCACCTCCTGCTCCTTCTTCTCCTCCAGCTCCTTCTCCTCCTCCTGCTCCTTCTCCACCTCCTCTTCATTCTCCAACTCGTGCTCCTTCTCCACTTTTGCTCAACCTCCTCCTCCTGCTCCTTCTCCACTACATGCTCCTTCTCCCGCTCCTGCTCCTACTCCCGCTTCTGCTCCTTCTCCCGCTCCTGCTCCGTCTCCTCTTGCTGCTACTTCTCCTCCTGCTGCTTCATCTGCTCCTGCTGTTACTTCTTCACGTCTTTCTCCTGCTCCTTCTCCACCTCCTGCTCCATGTCTCCCTCCTGCTCCTTCTCCACCGACTGCTTCTTTTCCATCTCCTGTTCCTTCTCTTCCTCCTGCTCCTTCTCCACCTCCTTCTCCTCCTCCACCTCCTTCTCCACCTCCTGCTACTTCTTCTTCTCCTGATCCTTCTCCTCCTCCTGCTCCTTCTCCTCCTCCTGCTCCTTCTCGTCCTCCTGCTTCTTCTCCACCTCCTGTTCCTTCTCCTCCTCCTGATCCTTCTCCACGTCCTTCTCCTCCTCCATCTCCTTCTCCTCCTCCTGCTCCTTGTCCACATCCTGCTCCTTGTCCACCTCCTGCTCCTTGTCCACCTCCTGCTCCTTGTCCACCTCCGTTTCCATGTCCACCTCCTGCTCATTGTACACCTCCTGCTTCTTGTCCACCTAGTGCTCCATCTCGCCCTCCTGCTCCTTCTCGCCCTACTGCTCCTTTTCCACCTCCTGCTCCTTTTCCACCTCCTGCTCCTTCTGCACCTCCTGCTCATTCTCCACCTCCTGCTCCTTCTTCACCTCCTGCTTCTGCTCCTCCTCCTGCTTCTTCTCCAACTCCTTCTCCTACTCGCCATCCTGGTCCTTTTCAGCCACCTGCTCGTTCTCCACCTGTTGCTTCTTCTCCTCCTCCTGTTCCTTGTCCACCTCCTGCTCCTTGTCCACCTCCTGCTCCTTGTCCACCTCCTGCTCCTTGTCCACCTCCTGATCCTTCTCGCCCTCCTGCTACTTCCTGCCCTCCTTCTCCTTCTCCACCTCCTGCTCCTCCTCGACTCCTGCTCATTCACCACCTCCTGCTCCTTCTTCTACTCCTTCTCCTCTTCCTGCTCCTTCTCCACCTCCTGCTCTTTGACTCCCTCCTGCTCCTTTTCTCCCTTCTGCTCCTTCTCCACCTCCTGCTCCTTCTCCACCTCCTGCTCCATCTCCACCTCCTGCCCCTTCTCCTTCTCCTGCTCCTACCCCACCTCCTTCTCATTGTCCACCTCCTGCTCTGTGTCCATCTCCTGATCCTTGTCCACCTCCTGATCCTTGTCCACCTCCTGCTCCTTGTGCACCTCCTGCTCCTTGTCCACCTAGTGCTCCTTCTAGCCTTCCTGCTCCTTCTCGTCCTCCAGCTCCTTCACGCCCCCCTGCTCCTTCCTGACCTCCTGCTCCTTGTCCACCTCCTGCTCCTTCTCCATTTCTGCTCATTCACCACCTCCTGCTCCTTCTTCTCCTCCTTCTCCTCCTCCTGCTCCTTCTCCACCTCCAGCTTCTTGTCTTCCTCCTGCTCCTTTTCTCCCTCCTGCTCCTTCTCCACCTCCTGCTCCTTCTCGACCTCCTACTCCTTCTCCACCTCCTGCTCCATCTCCTCATCTTGCGCCATCTCCACCTCCTGCTCCTTCTCCTCCTTCTGCTCCTTCTCCTCCTCCTACTCCTTCTCCAATTCCTGCTCCTTCTGCTCCTCCTCCTCCTCATCCTCGTCCTCCAGCTTCTTCTCCAACTCCTTCTCCTACTCCCCCTGCTGGTTCTTCTCCGCCTCGTGCTTCTTCACCACCGATTGCTTCTTTTCCACCTCCTGTTCCTTCTCTTCCTCCTGCTCCTTCTCCACCTCCTCCTCCACCTCCTACTCCACCTCCTGCTACTTCTTCTTCTCCTGCTCATTCTCCTCCACCTGCTCCATCTCCTCCTCCTGCTTATTCTCCACCTCCTGTTCCTTCTCCTCCTCCTGATCCTTCTCCACGTCCTTCTCCTCCTCCATCTCCTTCTCCTCCTCCTGCTCCTTGTCCACCTCCGGCTCAATGTCGACCTCCTGCACATTGTCCACCTCCTGCTCCGTGTCCACCTCCATCTCCTTCTCCACCTCCTGCTCCTTGTCCACCTCCTGCTCATTGTACACCTCCTGCTCCTTGTCCACCTAGTGCTCCTTCTCGCCCTCCTGCTCCATCTCGTCCTCCTGCTCCGTCTTGCCCTCCTGCTCCTACTCACCCTCCTGGTCCTTTTCCGCCTCCTGCTCGTTCTCCACCTGTTGCTTCTTCTCCACCTCCTGTTCCTTCTCCTCCTCCTGCTCCTTCTCCATCTCCTTCTCCTCCTCCACCTCCTTCTCCTCCTCCTGTTCCTTGTCGACCTCATGCTCCATGTCCACCTCCTGCTCCTTGTCCACCTCCTGCTCCTTGACCAACTCCTGCTCCTTGTCCACCTCCTGCTCCTTCTCGACTCCTGCTCATTCACAAACTCCTGCTCCTTCTTCTCCTCCTTCTCCTCCTCCTGCTCTTTCTCCACCTCCTGCTCTTTGACTCCTTCCTGCTCCTTGTCTCCCTTCTGCTCCTTCGCCACCTCCTGCTCCTTCTCGCCCTCCTGCTCCTTCTCGACCTCCTGCTCCTTCTCGCCCTCCTGCTCCTTCTCGCCCTCCTGCTCCTTTTCCACCTCCTGCTCCTTCTGCACCTCCTGCTCATTCTCCACCTCCTGCTCCTTCTTCTCCTCCTGCTTCTGCTCCTCCTCCTGCTTCTTCTCCAACTCCTTCTCCTACTCGCCCTCCTGGTCCTTTTCAGCCACCTGCTCGTTCTCCACCTGTTGCTTCTTCTCCTCCTCGTGTTCCTTGTCCACCTCCTGCTCCTTGTCCACCTCCTGCTCCTTGTCCACCTCCTGCTCCTTGTCCACCTCCTGCTCCTTGTCCACCTCCTGCTCCTTCTCGCCCTCCTGCTACTTCCTGCCCTCCTGCTCCTTCTCCACCTCCTGCTCCTTCTGGACTCCTGCTCATTCACCACCTCCTGCTCCTTCTTCTCCTCCTTCTCCTCTTCCTGCTCCTTCTCCACCTCCTGCTCTTTGACTCCCTCCTGCTACTTTTCTCCCTTCTGCTCCTTCTCCACCTCCTGTTCCTTCTCCACCTCCTGCTCCATCTCCACCTCCTGCCCCTTCTCCTTCTCCTGCTCCTTCCCCACCTCCTTCTCATTGTCCACCTCCTGCTCTGTGTCCATCTCCTGATCCTTGTCCACCTCCTGCTCCTTGTGCACCTCCTGCTCCTTGTCCACCTAGTGCTCCTTCTCGCCTTCCTGCTCCTTCTCGTCCTCCAGCTCCTACACGCCCCCCTGCTCCTTCCTGACCCCCTGCTCCTTGTCCACCTCCTGCTCCTTCTCCATTTCTGCTCATTCACCACCTCCTGCTCCTTCTTCTCCTCCTTCTCCTCCTCCTGCTCCTTCTCCACCTCCAGCTTCTTGTCTTCCTCCTGCTCCTTTTCTCCCTCCTGCTCCTTCTCCACCTCCTGCTCCTTCTCGACCTCCTACTCCTTCTCCACCTCCTGCTCCATCTCCTCATCTTGTGCCATCTCCACCTCCTGCTCCTTCTCCTCCTTCTGCTCCTTCTCCTCCTCCTACTCCTTCTCCAATTCCTGCTCCTTCTGCTCCTCCTCCTCCTCATCCTCGTCCTCCAGCTTCTTCTCCAACTCCTTCTCCTACTCCCCCTGCTGGTTCTTCTCCGCCTCGTGCTTCTTCTCCACCTATTGCTTCTTTTCCACCTCCTGTTCCTTCTCTTCCTCCTGCTCCTTCTCCACCTCCTCCTCCTCCTCCACCTCCTTATCCACCTCCTGCTACTTCTTCTTCTCCTGCTCATTCTCCTCCACCTGCTCCATCTCCTCCTCCTGCTTATTCTCCACCTCCTGTTCCTTCTCCTCCTCCTGATCCTTCTCCACGTCCTTCTCCTCCTCCATCTCCTTCTCCTCCCCCTGCTCCTTGTCCACCTCCTGCTCCTTCTCCATTTCTGCTCATTCACCACCTCCTGCTCCTTCTTCTCCTCCTTCTCCTCCTCCTGCTCCTTCTCCACCTCCTGCTCCTTCTCGCCCTCCTGCTCCTTCTCGCCCTCCTGCTACTTTTCCACTTCCTGCTCCTTCTTCTCCTCCTGCTCCTGCTCCTCCTCCTGCTTCTTCTCCAACTCCTTCTCCTACTCGTCCTCCTGGTCCTTTTCAGCCACCTGCTCGTTCTCCACCTGTTGCTTCTTCTCCTCCTCCTGTTCCTTGTCCACCTCCTGCTCATTGTCCACCTCCTGCTCCTTCTCGCCCTCCTGCTCCTTCTTCACATCCTGCTCCTTCTCCACTCCTGCTCGTTCACCACCTCCTGCTCCTTCTTCTCCTCCTTCTCCTTCTCCTCCACCTGCTCCTTCTCCACCTCCGGCTCTTTGACTCCCTCCTGCTCCTTTTCTCCCTACTGCTCCTTCTCCACCTCCTGCTCCTTCTACACCTCCTGCTATATCTCCACCTCCTGCTCCTTCTCCTTCCCCTGCTCCTTCCCCACCTCCTGCTCCTTCCCCACCTCCTTCTCCTTCTCCTCTTCTTGCGCCTTCTCCACCTCCTGCTCTTTCTTCATCTCCTGCTCCTTCTGCACTCCTGCTCCTTCTCCTCCTCCTGCTCCTTCTCCTCCTCCTGCTCCTTCTCCACCTCCTGCTCCTTCTCCACCTCCTGCTCCTTCTTCTCCTCCTGCTCATGCTCCTCCTCCTGCTTCTTCTCCAACGCCTTCACCTACTCCCCCTTCTGGTCCTTCTCCTCCACCTGCTCCTTCTCCTCCTCCTGCTCCTTCTCCACCTCCTTCTCCTTCTCCACCTCCTGCTCCTTCTTCTCCTCCTGCTCATGCTCCTCCTCCTGCTTCTTCTCCAACTCCTTCACATGCTCCTCCTCCTGCTTCTTCTCCAACTCCTTCACCTACTCCCCCTTCTGGTCCTTCTCCACCTCCTGCTCCTTCTCCACCTACTGCTCCTTCTCCACCTCCTGCTACATTCCCACCTCCTGCTCCTTCTCCACCTCCTGCTCCTTCTCCACCTCCTTCTCCTTCTCCACCTCCTGTTCCTTCTCCTCCTCCTGCTCCGTCTCCACCTCCTTCTCCTCCTCCACCTCCTTCTCCTCGTCCTGCTCATTCTCCACCTCCTGCCCCTTCTCCTCATTTTCCGCCTTCTCCATCTCCTGCTCCTTCTCCTCCTCCTGCTCATACTCCTCCTCGCGCTGCTTCTACTTCTCCGGCTCCTCCTCCTCTTCTGCTCCTTCTCCACCTCCTGCTCCTTCTCCTCATCTGGCGCCTTCTCCACCTTCTGCTCCTTCTCCTCGTTCTGCTGGGAGTCCTCCTCCTGCTCGGTCTTCTTCTCCTGCTCCTTCTCCACTCTGGCTTCATCTCCACCTCCTGCTCCTTCTCCTTCTCCTGCTCCATCTCCACCTCCTGCTCCTCCTCCTCCTCTTCCTCCTGCACCTTCTCCTCCTCCTGCTCCTTCTCCACCTCCTGCTCCTTGTCTCCCTCCTGCTCCTTCTCCACCTCCTGCTTCTTCTCCTCCTCCTGCTTCTACTCCTCCTCCTGCTCCTTTTTCTTCTCCTGCTCCTTCTCCACTCCGGCTCCACCTTCACCTCCGGCTTCTTCTTCTCCTCCTGCTCCTTCTCCACATCCTTCTCCTTCTCTTCTTCTTGCGCCTTCTCCACCTACTGCTCTTTCTTCTTCTCCTGCTCCTTCTGCACTCCTGCTCCTTCTCCTCCTCCTGCTCAATCTCCGCCTCCTGCTCCTTCTCCTTCTCCTGCTCCTTCTCCACCTCCTGCTCATTCTCCACCTCCTGCACCTTCTTCACCTCCTGCTCATGCTCCACCTCCTGCTCGTTGTCCAACTCCTGCTCCTTGTCCACCTCCTGCTCCTTCTCGACTCCTGCTCATTCACCACCTCCTGCTCCTTCTCCTCCTCCTGCTCCTTCTCCTCCTCCTGCTCCTTCTCCTCCTCCGGATCCTTCTGCACATCCTGCTCCTTCTCCTTTTCCTACTCCTACTCCTTCTCCTGCTCCTTCTTCTCCGCCTGCTCCTTCTTCTCCTCCTGCTCCTTCTCACTTCCTGCTCCATCTCCACCTCCTGCTCCTTCTCCACCTCCTGCTACTTCCCCACCTCCTGCTCCTTCTCCACCTCCTGCTCCTTCTCCACCTCCTGCTCCTTCTCCACCTCCTGTTCCTTCTCCTCCTCCTGCTCCGGCTCCACCTCCTGCCCCTTCTCCTCATTTTCCGCCTTCTCCATCTCCTGCTCCTTCTCCTCCTCCTGCTCATACGCCTCCTCGCGCTGCTTCTGCTTTTCCTGCTCCTCCTCCACTCCTGCTCCTTCTCCACCTCCTGCTCCTTCTCCTCATCTTGCGCCTTCTCCACCTTCTGCTCCTTCTCCTCCTTCTGCTGCGAGTCCTCCTCCTGCTCCTTCTTCTTCTCCTGCTCCTTCTCCACTCCGGCTTGATCTCCACCTCCTGCTCCTTCTCCTTCTCCTGCTCCATCTCCACCTCCTACTCATCCTCCTCCTATTCCTCCTGCTCCTTCTCCTCCTCCTGCTCCTTCTCCACCTCCTGCTCCTTGTCTCCCTCCTGCTCCTTCTCCACCTCCTGCTTCTTCTCCTCCTCCTGCTTCTACTCCTCCTCCTGCTCCTTTTTCTTCTCCTGCTCCTTCTCCACTCCGGCTCCACCTTCACCTCCGGCTTCTTCTCCTCCTCCTGCTCCTTCTCCACCTCATGCTCCTGCTCCTGCTCCTGCTCCTTCTCCTCCTCCTGCTCCTTCTCCACCTCCTGCTCCTTGTCTCCCTCCTGCTCCTTCTCCACCTACAGCTCCTTCGCCACTTCCTGCTCCTTCTCCTCATCTTGCGCCTTCTCCTCCTGCAACCTACTCCTCCTCCTGCTGTTCTTCTTCTCCTGCTCCTTCTGCACTCCTGCTCCATCTCCACCTCCTGCTCCTTCTCCTCCTCCTGCTCCTTCTCCTCCTCCTGATCCTTCTGCACATCCTGCTCCTTCTCCTTTTCCTACTCCTACTCCTTCTCCTGCTCCTTCTCCTCCGCCTGCTCCTTCTTCTCCTCCTGCTCCTCCTCCCCCTCCTGCTCCTTCTCCACCTCCTGCTCCTTCTACCACTCCTGCTGCTGCACGCCCTTCTGCTTCTTCTCCCCCTTCTGCTCCTTCTCCCCGTCCTGCTCAAACTCCTCCTCCTGCTCGTTCTCCACCTCCTGCTCCTTCTCCACCTGCAGCTCAACCTCCATCTGCTCCTTCTCCTCCTCCTGCTCCTTCAGCTCCTCCAGCTCACCCTCCTCGTCTTGCTCACCCTCCTGCTGAAGCTCCTTCTCCACATAATGCTCCATCCCCACCTCCTGCTCAATCGCCTCCTCCTTCTTGTTCTCCACCCCTGCTCCTTCTCCACCTCCTCATCATTCTCTACCTCCTGCTCCTTCTCCACTTTTGCTCAACCTCCTCCTCCTGCTCCTTTTCCTCTTCATTCTCCTTCTCCCGCTCCAGCTCCTACTCCCGCTTCTGCTCCTTCTCCCGCTTCTGCTCCTTCTCCCGCTTCAGCTCCTTCTCCCGCTTCTGCTCCTTCTCCACATGCTACTACTTCTCCTCCTGCGGCTTCTTCTTTTCCTGCTGCTACTTCTCCACCTCCTTCTCCTGCTCTTTCTCCACCTGCTGCTCCTTTTCCACTCCTGCTCATTCACCACCTCCTGCTCCTTGTTCTGTAACTTCTCCTCCTCCTGCTCCATCTCGACCTCCTGCTCCTTCTCCACATCTTGCTCTTTCTCCACCTCCTGCTCCTTCTACTCCTCCTGCTCCTACTCCTCCTCCTGCTCCTTCTTCTTCTCCCGCTCCTTCTCCACTACGGCTCCATCCCAACATCCTGCTCCTTCTCCTCCTTCTGCTCCTTCTCCTCCTCCTGCTCCTTCTCCAATTCCTGCTCCTTCTCACGCTCCTCCTCCTCATCCTCGTCCTCCAGCTTCTTCTCCAACTCCTTCTCCTACTCCCCCTGCTGGTCCTTCTCCGCCTCCTGCTTCTTCTCCACCTATTGCTTCTTTTCCACCTCCTGTTCCTTCTCTTCCTCCTGCTCCTTCTCCACCTCCTCCTCCTCCTCCACCTCCGTCTCCTCCTCCTGCGACTTCTTCTTCTCCTGCTCCTTCTCCTCCTCCTGCTCCTTCTCCTCCTCCTGCTCCATCTCCTCCTCCTGCTTCTTCTCCACCTCCTGTTCCTTCTCCTCCTCCTGATCCTTCTCCACGTCCTTCTCCTCCTCCAACTCCTTCTGCTCCTCCTGCTCCTTGTCCACCTCCGGCTCCATGTGCACCTCCTGCTCATTGTCCACCTCCTGCTCCGTGTCCACCTCCATCTCCTTCTCCTCCTCCTGCTCCTTGTCCACCTCCTGCTCATTGTCCACCTCCTGCTCCTTGTCCACCTAGTGCTCCTTCTCGCCATCCTGCTCCATCTCGTCCTCCAGCTCCTTCTCGCCCTACTGCTCCTTCTCGCCCTACTGCTCCTTCTCGCCCTCCTGCTCCTACTCGCCTTCCTGGTCCTTCTCCGCCTCCTGCTCCTTTTCCACCTATTGCTTCTTCTCTTTCTCCTGTTCCTTCTCCTCCTCCTGCTCCTTCTCCACCTTCTTCTCCTCCACCACCTCCTTCTCCACCTCCTGCTCCTTGTCCACCTTCTGCTCCTTGTCCACCTTCTGCTCCTTGTCCACCTTCTGCTCCTTCTCCTCCTCCTGCTCCTTCTCCACCTTCTTCTCCTCCACCACCTCCTTCTCCACCTCCTGCTCCTTGTCCACCTTCTGCTCCTTGTCCACCTTCTGCTCCTTGTCCACCTTCTGCTCCTTGTCCACCACCTGCTCCTTCTCCACCTCCTGCTCCTTTTACACCTCCTGCTCCTTTTACACCTCCTGGTCCTTCTCCGCCTCCTCCTCCTTCTCCACCGATTGCATCTTCTCCTTCTCCTGTCCCTTCTCCTCCTGCTGCTCCTTCTCCACCTCCTGCTCGTTGTCCACCTCCTGCTCCTTGTCCACCTCCTGCTCCTTCCCCACCTTCTGCTCCTTTTACACCTCCTGCTCCTTCTCCACCTCCTGCTCCTCCTGCACCTCCTGCCCCTTGTTCTAATCCTGCTCCTGCTCCTCCTCCTGCTTCTTCTCCAAATCCTTCTCCTGCTTCTCCTCCTGCTCCTTCTCCACCTCCTTCTCCTCCTCCACCTCCTTCTCCACCTCCTGATCCTTGTCCACCTCCTGCTCCTTGTCCACCTCCTGCTCCTTGAACACCTCCTCCTCCGTGTCCACCTCCTGATTCTTGTCCACCTCCTGCTCATTGTTCACCTCCTGCTCCTTCTCCATCTGTTGCTCCTTGTCCACCTACTGTTCCTCCGCGCCCTTCTGCTCCTTATCGCCCTCCAGCTCCACCGCTCCCTCCTGCTCCTTATCGCCCTCCTGCTCCTTCTCGTCCTCCTGCTCCTTCTCCTCCTCCTGCTCCTTCTCGTCCTCCTGCTCCTTCTCCACCTCCTGCTGCTTCTCATCTTGCGCCTTCTCCAACTCCTGCTCCTTCTCCTCCTTCTGCTCCTACTCCACCTCCTGATCCTTCTTCATCTCCAACTCCTTCTCCTACTCCCCCTCCTGGTCCTTCTACGCCTCCTGCTCCTTCTCCACCTGTTGTTTCTTATCCACTTCCTGTTCTTTCACCTCCTCCTGCTCCTTCTCCAACTCCTCCTGCTACTCCACCTCCTTCTCCTCCTCCTGCTCCTTGTCCACCTCCTCCTCCTTATCCACCTCCCGCTCATTGTCTCCCACCTGCTCCTTCTCCATCTCCTGCTCCTTCTCCACCTCTTGCTCCTTCTTCACCTCCTGCTCATTCTCCTCCTCCTGCTCCTTCTCCTTCTCCTGCTCCTTCTTCTCCGCCTGCTCCTTCTTCTCCTCCTGCTCCTTCTCAATTTCTGCTCAATCTCCAGCTCCTGCTCCTTCTCCTCCTCGTCCTCCTCCTTCCCCTCCTGCTCCTTCACTCCCTCCTGCTCCTTCTCCACCTCCTGCTCCTTGTCCACCTCCTGCTCCTTGTCCATCTCCTGCTCCTTTTCCACCTCCTGCTCGGTCTCGCCCTCCTGCTCCATCCTGCCCTCCTGCTCCTTCTCCATCTCCTGCTCCTTTTCCACTCCTGCTCTTTCTCCACCTCCTGCTCCTTCTCCACCTGCTGCTCCTTCTCTCCACTCCTGCTCATTCACCACCTCCTCCCCCTTCTTCTCGTCCTTCTCAACCTCCTGCTCCTTATCCACCTCACGCTCATTGTCTCCCCCCTGCTCCTTCTCCACCTGCTGTTCCTTCTCCACCTCTTGCTCCTTCTCCACCTCATGCTCCTTCTCCACCTACTGCTCCTTCTCCTCATCTTGCGCCTTCTCCTCCTCCTGCTCCTTCTCCTCCTCCTGTTCCTACTCCTCCTGCTGCTCCTTCTTCTTCTCCTGCTCCTTCTCCACTCCTGCTCCTTCTCCTCCTCCTGCTCCTTCTCCTCGTCCTGCTCCTTCTCCTCCTTCTGCTCCGTCGCCACCTCCTGCTCCTTCTCCAACTCCTGCTCCTTCTTCTCCTCCTGCTCCTGCTCCTCCTCCAGCTTCGTCTCCAACTCCATCTCCTGCTCCCCCTCCTGGTCCTTCTCCTCCACCTGCTCCTTGTCAACCTCCTGCTCCTTGTCAACCTCCTGCTCCTTGTCCACCACCTGCTCCTTGTCCACCGAGTGCTCCATCTCGTCCTCCTGTTCCTTCTCGTCCTCCTGCTCCTTGTCGCCCTCCTTCTCCATCTCCACCTCCTGCTCCTTCTCCACCTGCTGCTCCTTCTCCACTCCTGCTCATTCGTCACCTCCTGCTGCTTCTTCTCCTCCTTCTCCTCCTCCTGCCCCTTATCCACCTCCCGCTCCTTTTCTCCCTCCTGCTCCTTCTCCACCTCCTGCTCCTTCTGCACCTCCTGCTCCTTCTCCACCTCGTGCTCCTTCTCCACCTCCTGCTCCTTCTCCGCCTCCAGCTCCTTCTCCACCTCCTGCTCCGTCTCCTTCTCCTGCTCCTTCTCCTTCTCCTGCTCCTTCTTCTCGGCCTGCTCCTTCTTCTCCTCCTGCTCCATCTCCAGCTCCTGCTCCTTCTCCTCCTCGTCCTCCTCCTCCCCCTCCTGCTCCTTGTCCACCGCATGCTCCTTCTCCCCCTCCTGCTCCGTCTCCACCTCTTTCTGCTCCTCGTTCTCCTTGTCCAACTCCTGCTCCTTGTCCACCTCCTGCTCCTTGTCCACTTCCTGCTCCTTGTCCACCTCCTGCTCCGTGTCCAGCTCCTGTTCCTTCTCCCACTCCTGCTCCTCCTGACCTCCTGCTCATTCTTCACCTCCTCCTGCTCCTGCTCCTCCTCCAGCTTCTTCTTCAACTCAATCTCCTGCTCCCCCTCCTGGTCCTTCTCCTCCTCCTGCTCCTTCTCCACCTCCTGCTCCTTGTCAACCTCCTGCTCCTTGTCCACCTCCTGCTCCTTGTCCAGCTCCTGCTGCTTTTCCTTCTCCTGCTCCTTCTCCACCTCCCGCTCCTTGTCCACCTCCTGCTCATTGTCCACCTCCTGCTCCTTGTCCACCTCCTGCTCTTTGTCCACCTCCAGCTCCTTCTTCTCCGCCTGCTCCTTCTTCTCCTCCTTCTCAATTCCTGCTCCATCTCCACCTCCTTCTCCTCCTCATGCTCCTTGTCCACGTCCTGCTCCTTGTCCACCTCCTGCTCCTTGTCCACCTCCTGCTTATTGTCTACCTCCTTCTCCTTGTCCACCTCCTGCTCCTTCTCGCCCTCCTGCTCCTTCTCGCCCTCCTGCTCCTTCTCGCCCTCCTGCTCCTCCTGACCTGCTGCTCCTTCTCCACCTCCTGCTCCTTCTCCACTCCTGCTCATTCACCACCTCCTGCTGCTTCATCTCCTCCTTCTCCTCCTCATGCTCCTTCTCCACCTCCTGCTCCTTGTCTTCCTCCTGCTCCTTTTCACCCTCCTGCTCCTTCTCCTCCTCCTGCTCCTTCTCCACCTGCTGCTCCTTCTCCACCTCCTGCTCATTCTTCAACTCCTGCTCCTTCTCCACTCCTGCTCATTCACAACATCCTGCTCCTTCTTCTCCTCCTTCTCCTCCTCCTGCTCCTTCTGCACCTCCTGCTCCTTGTCTTCCTCCTGCTCCTTTGCTCCCTCCTGCTCCTTCTCCTCCTCGTGCTCCTTCTCCTCCTCCTTCTCCTTCTACTCCTCCTGCTCCTACTCCTCCACCTGCTCCTTCTTCTTCTCCCGCTCCTTCTCCACTACTGCTCCATCCCCACATCCTGCTCCTTCTCCTCCTTCTGCTCCTTCTCCTCCTCCTGCTCCTTCTCCAATTCCTGCTCCTTCTCACGCTCCTCCTCCTCATCCTCGTCCTCCAGCTTCTTCTCCAACTCCATCTCCTACTCCCCCTGCTGGTCCTTCTCCGCCTCCTGCTTCTTCTCCAACTATTGCTTCTTTTCCACCTCCTGTTCCTTCTCTTCCTCCTGCTCCTTCTCCACCTCCTCCTCCTCCTCCACCTCCTTCTCCTCCTCCTGCTACTTCTTCTTCTCCTGCTCCTTCTCCTCCTCCTGCTCCTTCTCCTCCTCCTGCTCCATCTCCTCCTCCTGCTTCTTCTCCACCTCCTGTTCCTTCTCCTCCTCCTGATCCTTCTCCACGTCCTTCTCCTCCTCCAACTCCTACTCCTCCTCCTGCTCCTTGTCCACCTCCGGCTCCATGTGCACCTCCTGCTCATTGTCCCCCTCCTGCTCCGTGTCCACCTCCATCTCCTTCTCCTCCTCCTGCTCCTTGTCCACCTCCTACTCATTGTCCACCTCCTGCTCCTTGTCCACCTAGTGCTCCTTCTCGCCATCTTGCTCCATCTCGTCCTCCAGCTCCTTCTCGCCCTACTGCTCCTTCTCGCCATACTGCTCCTTCTCGCCCTCCTGCTCCTACTCGCCTTCCTGGTCCTTCTCCGCCTCCTGCTCGTTCTCCACCTGTTGCTTCTTCTCCACCTCCTGCTCCTTCTCCACCTCCTGCCCCTTCTTCTCCTCCTGCTCCTGCTCCTCCTCCTGCTTCATCTCCAACTCCTTCTCCTGCTCCTCCTCCTGGTCCTTCTCCGCCTCCTGCTCCTTTTCCACCTATTGCTTCTTCTCCTTCTCCTGTTCCTTCTCCTCCTCCTGCTGCTTCTCCACCTTCTTCTCCTCCTCAACCTCCTTCTCCACCTCCTGCTCCTTGTCCACCTTCTGCTCCTTGTCCACCTTCTGCTCCTTGTCCACCTTCTGCTCCTTGTCCACCTCCTGCTCCTTCTCCACCTCCTGCTCCTTTTACACCTCCTGCTCCTTTTACACCTCCTGGTCCTTCTCCGCCTCCTCCTCCTTCTCCACCGATTGCATCTTCTCCTTCTCCTGTCCCTTCTCCTCCTGCTGCTCCTTCTCCACCTCCTGCTCGTTGTCCACCTCCTGCTCCTTGTCCACCTCCTGCTCCTTCTCCACCTTCTGCTCCTTTTACACCTCCTGCTCCTTCTCCACCTCCTGCTCCTTGTCCACCTTCTGCTCCTTGTCCACCTTCTGCTCCTTGTCCACCTTCTGCTCCTTGTCCACCTCCTGCTCCTTCTCCACCTCCTGCTCCTTTTACACCTCCTGCTCCTTTTACACCTCCTGGTCCTTCTCCGCCTCCTCCTCCTTCTCCACCGATTGCATCTTCTCCTTCTCCTGTCCCTTCTCCTCCTGCTGCTCCTTCTCCACCTCCTGCTCGTTGTCCACCTCCTGCTCCTTGTCCACCTCCTGCTCCTTCTCCACCTTCTGCTCCTTTTACACCTCCTGCTCCTTCTCCACCTCCTGCTCCTCCTGCACCTCCTGCCCCTTGTTCTAATCCTGCTCCTGCTCCTCCTCCTGCTTCTTCTCCAAATCCTTCTCCTGCTTCTCCTCCTGCTCCTTCTCCACCTCCTTCGCCTCCTCCACCTCCTTCTCCACCTCCTGATCCTTGTCCACCTCCTGCTCCTTGTCCACCTCCTGCTCCTTGTCCACCTCCTCCTCCGTGTCCACCTCCTGATTCTTGTCCACCTCCTGCTCATTGTTCACCTCCTGCTCCTTCTCCATCTGCTGCTCCTTGTCCACCTACTGCTCCTCCGCGCCCTTCTGCTCCTTATCGCCCTCCAGCTCCACCGCGCCCTCCTGCTCCTTATCGCCCTCCTGCTCCTTCTCGTCCTCCTGCTCCTTCTCCTCCTCCTGCTCCTTCTCGTCCTCCTGCTCCTTCTCCACCTCCTGCTGCTTCTCATCTTGCGCCTTCTCCACCTCCTGCTCCTTCTCCTCCTTCTGCTCCTACTCCACCTCCTGATCCTTCTTCTTCTCCTGCTCCTTCTCCAATGCTGCTCCTTCTCCTCCTCCTGCTCATTCTCTTCTTCCTGCACTTTCTCCTCCTCCTGCTCCGTCTCCACCTCCTGCTCCTTCTCCACCTCCTGCTCCTTCTTCTCCTCCTGCTCCTGCTCCTGCTACTGCTTCATCTCCAACTCCTTCTCCTACTCCCCCTCCTGGTCCTTCTACGCCTCCTGCTCCTTCTCCACCTGTTGTTTCTTACCCACCTCCTGTTCTTTCACCTCCTCCTGCTCCTTCTCCAACTCCTCCTGCTACTCCACCTCCTTCTCCTCCTCCTGCTCCTTGTCCACCTCCAGCTCCTTGTCCACCTCCTCCTCCTTATCCACCTCCCGCTCATTGTCTCCCACCTGCACCTTCTCCATCTCCGGCTCCTTCTCCACCTCTTGCTCCTTCTTCACCTCCTGCTCCTTCTCCACCTCCTGCTCCTTCTACACCTCCTGCTCCTTCTCCTCATCTTGCGCCTTCTCCACCTCCTGCTCATTCTCCTCCTCCTGTTCCTACTCCTCCTCCTGCTCCTTCTCCTCGTCCTTCTCCTTCTCCTTCTCCTGCTCCTTCTTCTCCGCCTGCTCCTTCTTCTCCTCCTGCTCCTTCTCAATTTCTGCTCAATCTCCAGCTCCTGCTCCTTCTCCTCCTCGTCCTCCTCCTTCCCCTCCTGCTCCTTGTACACCTCCTGCTCCTTCACTCCCTCCTGCTCCTTCTCCACCTCCTGCTCCTTGTCCACCTCCTGCTCCTTGTCCATCTCCTGTTCCTTGTCCACCTCCTGCTCGGTCTCGCCCTCCTGCTCCATCCTGCCCTCCTGCTCCTTCTCCATCTCCTGCTCCTTTTCCACTCCTGCTCATTCACCACCTCCCCCCCCCTTCTTCTCGTCCTTCTCAACCTCCTGCTCCTTATCCACCTCACGCTCATTGTCTCCCCCCTGCTCCTTCTCCACCTGCTGTTCCTTCTCCACCTCTTGCTCCTTCTCCACCTCATGCTCCTTCTCCACCTACTGCTCCTTCTCCTCATCTTGCGCCTTCTCCTCCTCCTGCTCCTTCTCCTCCTCCTGCTCCTACTCCTCCTGCTGCTCCTTCTTCTTCTCCTGCTCCATCTCCACTCCTGCTCCTTCTCCTCCTCCTGCTCCTTCTCCTCCTCCTGCTCCTTCTCCTCCTTCTGCTCCGTCTCCACCTCCTGCTCCTTCTCCAACTCCTGCTCCTTCTTCTCCTCCTGCTCCTGCTCCTCCTCGAGCTTCGTCTCCAACTCCATCTCCTGCTCCCCCTCCTGGTCCTTCTCCTCCACCTGCTCCTTGTCAACCTCCTGCTCCTTGTCAACCTCCTGCTCCTTGTCCACCTCCGGCTCCTTGTCCACCACCTGCTCCTTGTCCATCTAGTGCTCCATCTCGTCCTCCTGTTCCTTCTCGTCCTCTAGCTCCTTCTCGCCCTCATGCGCCTTCTCGCCCTCCTGCTTCTTCTCGCCCTCCTGCTTCTTCTCGCCCTCCTGCTCCTTGTCGCCCTCCTTCTCCATCTCCACCTCCTGCTCCTTCTCCACCTGCTGCTCCTTCTCCACTCCTGCTCAGTCGTCACCTCCTGCTGCTTGTTCTCCTCCTGCTCCTTCTCCACCTCCTGCTCCGTCTCCTTCTCCTGCTCCTTCTCCTTCTCCTGCTCCTTCTTCTCGGCGTGCTCCTTCTTCTCCTCCTGCTCCATCTCCAGCTCCTGCTCCTTCTCCTCCTCGTCCTCATCCTCCCCCTCCTGCTCCTTGTCCACCGCCTGCTCCTTCAGAACTCCTGCTCCTTCTCCCCCTCCTGCTCCTTCTCCCCCTCCTGCTCCTTCTCCCCGTCCTGTTCCTCCTCCCCCTCCTGCTCCTTCTCCCCGTCCTTCGCTTTCTCCCCCTCCTTCTCCTCATCAACCTCTTTCTGCTCCTCCTTCTCCGAGTCCACCTCCTGCTCCTTGTCCACCTCCTGCTCCTTGTCCACCTCCTGCTCCGTGTCCAGCTCCTGTTCCTTCTCGCACTCCTGCTCCTCCTGACCTCCTGCTCATTCTCCACCTCCTGCTCCTTGTCCACCTCCTGCTCCTTGTCCACCTCCTGCTCCGTGTCCAGCTCCTGTTCCTTCTCGCACTCCTGCTCCTCCTGACCTCCTGCTCATTCTTCACCTCCTGCTCCTTCTCCACTCCTGCTCATTCACCACCTCCTGCTCATTCTTCACCTCCTGCTCCTTCTCCACTCCTGCTCATTCACAACATCCTGCTCCTTCTTCTCCTCCTTCTCCTCCTCCTGCTCCTTCTGCACCTCCTGCTCCTTGTCTTCCTCCTGCTCCTTTGCTCCCTCCTGCTCCTTCTCCTCCTCGTGCTCCTTCTCCTCCTCCTTCTGCTTCTCCTACTCCTGCTCCTTCTCCTCCTCCTGCTCCTGCTCATCCTCTGGCTTCTTCTCCAACTCCTTCTCCTACTACCCCTCCTGGTCATGTAACGCCTCCTGCTCTTTCTCCACCTATTGCTTCTTCTCCACCTCCTGTTCCATCTCCTCCTCCTGCTCCTTCTCCACCGCCTGCACCTCCTCCACCTATTTCTCCTCCTCCTGCTCCTTGTCCACCTCCTGCTCCTTGTCCACCTCCTGCTCCTGGTACACCTCAGTTTCCATCTCCAACTTCTGCTCCTTGTCCACCTGCTACTCCGTGACCACCTCCTGCTCCTTCTCGCCCTCCTGCTCCTTCTCCCCCACATGCTTCTTCTCGCACTCCTGCTCCTTCTGGCCCTCCTGCTCCTTCTCCTCCTCCTGCTCTTTCTCCCCCTCCTGCTCCTTCTCCTTCTCCTGCTCCTTCTCCTTCTCCTGCTCCTTCTCCACCTCCTGCTCCTTCTCCACCTCCTGCTCCTTCTCCTCATCTTGCGCCTTCTCCACCTGCTGCTCCTCCACCTCCTCCTGCTCCTCCTCCTCCTCCTGCTCCTTGTTCTTCTCCTGCTCCTTCTACACTCCTGCTCCTTCTCCTCCTCCTGCTGCTACTCCTCCTGCTACTCCTTCTTCTTCTCCTGCTCCTTCTCCACTCCTGCTCCTTCTCCTCCTCTTGCTCCTTCTCCTCCTCCTGCTCCTTCTCCTCCTTCTGCTCCGTCTCCACCTCCTGCTCCTTCTCCAACTCCTGCTCCTTCTTCTCCTCCTGCTCCTGCTCCTCCTCCAGCTTCGTCTCCAACTCCATCTCCTGCTCCCCCTCCTGGTCCTTCTCCTCCACCTGCTCCTTGTCAACCTCCTGCTCCTTGTCAACCTCCTGCTCCTTGTCCACCTCCGGCTCCTTGTCCATCACCTGCTCCTTGTTCACCTAGTGCTCCATCTCGTCCTCCTGTTCCTTCTCGTCCTCCTGCTCCTTCTCGCCCTCCTGCGCCTTCTCGCCCTCCTGCTTCTTCTCGCCCTCCTGCTTCTCCTCGCCCTCCTGCTCCTTGTCGCCCTCCTTCTCCATCTCCACCTCCTGCTCCTTCTCCACCTGCTGCTCCTTCTCCACTCCTGCTCATTCGTCACCTCCTGCTGCTTCTTCTCCTCCTTCTCCTCCTCCTGCCCCTTATCCACCTCCCGCTCCTTTTCTCCCTCCTGCTCCATCTCCACCTCCTGCTCCTTCTCCACCTGCTGCTCCTTCTCCACCTCGTGCTCCTTCTCCACCTCCTGCTCCTTCTCCGCCTCCAGCTCCTTCTCCACCTCCTGCTCCGTCTCCTTCTCCTGCTCCTTCTCCTTCTCCTGCTCCTTCTCCACCTCCTGCTCCTTCTCCACCTCCTGCTCCTTCTCCTCATCTTGCGCCTTCTCCACCTGCTGCTCCTCCACCTCCTCCTGCTCCTCCTCCTCCTGCTCCTTGTTCTTCTCCTGCTCCTTCTCCACTCCTGCTCCTTCTCCTCCTCCTGCTCCTACTCCTCCTGCTGCTCCTTCTCCTCCTTCTGCTCCGTCTCCACCTCCTGCTCCTTCTCCAACTCCTGCTCCTTCTTCTCCTCCTGCTCCTGCTCCTCCTCCAGCTTCGTCTCCAACTCCATCTCCTGCTCCCCCTCCTGGTCCTTCTCCTCCACCTGCTCTTTGTCAACCTCCTGCTCCTTGTCAACCTCCTGCTCCTTGTCCACCTCCGGCTCCTTGTCCACCACCTGCTCCTTGTTCACCTAGTGCTCCATCTCGTCCTCCTGTTCCTTCTCGCCCTCCTGCGCCTTCTCGCCCTCCTGCTTCTTCTCGCCCTCCTGCTTCTTCTCGCCCTCCTGCTCCTTGTCGCCCTCCTTCTCCATCTCCACCTCCTGCTCCTTCTCCACCTGCTGCTCCTTCTCCACTCCTGCTCATTCGTCACCTCCAGCTGCTTCTTCTCCTCCTTCTCCTCCTCCTGCCCCTTATCCACCTCCCGCTCCTTTTCTCCCTCCTGCTCCATCTCCACCTCCTGCTCCTTCTCCACCTCCTGCTCCTTCTCCACCTCGTGCTCCTTCTCCACCTCCTGCTCCTTCTCCGCCTCCAGCTCCTTCTCCTTCTCCTGCTCCTTCTCCTTCTCCTGCTCCTTCTTCTCGGCCTGCTCCTTCTTCTCCTCCTGCTCCATCTTCAGCTCCTGCTCCTTCTCCTCCTCGTCCTCCTCCTCCCCCTCCTGCTCCTTGTCCACCGCCTGCTCCTTCTCCCCCTCCTGCTCCTTCTCCCCCTCCTGCTCCTTCTCCCCCTCCTGCTCCTTCTCCCCGTCCTGTTCCTCCTCCCCCTCCTGCTCCTTCTCCCCGTCCTGCGCTTTCTCCCCCTCCTTCTCCTCATCAACCTCTTTCTGCTCCTCCTTCTCCTTGTCCACCTCCTGCTCCTAGTCCACCTCCTGCTCCTTGTCCACCTCCTGCTCCGTGTCCAGCTCCTGTTCCTTCTCGCACTCCTGCTCCTCCTGACCTCCTGCTCATTCTTCACCTCCTGCTCCTTCTCCACTCCTGCTCATTCACCACCTCCTGCTCCTTCTTCTCCTCCTTCTCCTTGTCTTCCTCCTGCTCATTTTCTCCCTCCTGCTCCTTCTCCTCCTCGTGCTCCTTCTCCTCCTCCTTCTCCTTCTCCTCCTCCTGCTCCTTCTCCACCTGCTGCTCCTTCACCACCTCCTGCTCATTCTTCACCTCCTGCTCCTTCTCCACTCCTGCTCATTCACAACATCCTGCTCCTTCTTCTCCTCCTTCTCCTCCTCCTGCTCCTTCTGCACCTCCTGCTCCTTGTCTTCCTCCTGCTCCTTTGCTCCCTCCTGCTTCTTCTCCTCCTCGTGCTCCTTCTCCTCCTCCTTCTCCTTCTCCTACTCCTGCTCCTTCTCCTCCTCCTGCTCCTGCTCCTCCTCTGGCTTCTTCTCCAACTCCTTCTCCTACTACCCCTCCTGGTCATGTAACGCCTCCTGCTCTTTCTCCAACTATTGCTTCTTCTCCACCTCCTGTTCCATCTCCTCCTCCTGCTCCTTCTCCACCGCCTCCACCTCCTCCACCTATTTCTCCTCCATCTGCTCCTTGTCCACCTCCTGCTCCTTGTCCACCTCCTGCTCCTGGTACACCTCCGTTTCCTTCTCCAACTTCTGCTCCTTGTCCACCTCCTACTCCGTGTTCACCTCCTGCTCCTTCTCGCCCTCCTGCTCCTTCTCCCCCACCTGCTTCTTCTCGCACTCCTGCTCCTTCTGGCCCTCCTGCTCCTTCTCCTCCTCCTGCTCTTTCTCCCCCTCCTGCTCCTTCTCCTTCTCCTGCTCCTTCTCCTTCTCCTGCTCCTTCTCCACCTCCTGCTCCTTCTCCACCTCCTGCTCCTTCTCCTCATCTTGCGCCTTCTCCACCTGCTGCTCCTCCACCTCCTCCTGCTCCTCCTCCTCCTCCTGCTCCTTGTTCTTCTCCTGCTCCTTCTCCACTCCTACTCCTTCTCCTCCTCCTGCTCCTTCTCCACCTCCTGCACCTTCTCCACCTCCTGCTCCTTCTTCTCCTCCTGCCCCTGCTCCTCCTGCTTCTTTTCCAACTCCTTCCCCTACTCCCTCTCCTGGTACTTCTCAGCCTCCTGCTCCATCTCCACCTATTGCTTCTTCTCCACATCCTGTTCCTTGTCCTCCTCCTGCTCCTTGTCCACCTTCTTCTCCTCCTCCACCTCATTCTCCTCCTCCTGCTCCTTGTCCACCTCCTGCTCCTCGTCTAGCTCCTGCTCCTTGTACACCTCCTGATTGTTGTCCACCTCCTGATTGTTGTCCACCTCCTGCTCCTTGTCCACCTCCTGCTCATTGTTCACCACCTGGACCATCTCGCCCTCCTGCTCCTTCTCGCCCTCCTGCTCCTTCTCGCCCTACTGCTCGTTCTCCACCTCCTGCTCCTTCTCCACCTGCTGCTCCTTCTCCACTTCTGATCATTCACCACCTCCTGCTCGTTCTTCTCCTCCTTCTCCTCCTCCTGCTCCTTCTCCACCTCCCGTTCCTTGTCCACCTCCTGCTCCTTCTCCAACTCCTGTTCCTTCTTCTCCTCCTGCTCCTGCTCCTCCTCCAGCTTCTTCTCCAACTCCATCTCCTGCTCCCCCTCCTGGTCCTTCTCCTCCTCCTGCTCCTTCTCCACCTCCTGCTCCTAGTCAACCTCCTGGTCCTTGTCCACCTCCTGCTCCTCGTCCAGCTCCTGCTCCTTCTCCTCCTCCTGCTCCTTCTCCACCTCCCGCTCCTTGTCCACTTCCTGCTCCTTGTCCACCTCCTGCTCTTTGTCCACCTCCTGCTCCTATTTCTCCGCCTGCTCCTTCTTCTCCTCCTCCTCCTTCTCAATTCCTGCTCCATCTCCACCTCCTTCTCCTCCTCATGCTCCTTGTCCACGTCCTGCTCCTTGTCCACTTCCTGTTCCTTGTCCACCTCCTGCTCCTTGTCCACCTCCTGCTCCTTGTCCACCTCCTGCTCCTTCTCGCCCTCCTGCTCCTCCTGACCTCCTGGTCCTTCTTCTCCTCCTGCCCCTGCTCCTCCTGCTTCTTTTCCAACTCCTTCCCCTACTCCCTCTCCTGGTACTTCTCAGCCTCCTGCTCCTTCTCCACCTATTGCTTCTTCTCCACCTCCTGTTCCTTCTCCACCTCCTGTTCCTTCTCCTCCTCCTGCTCCTTGTCCACTTCCTTCTCCTCCTCCACCTCCTTCTCCACCTCCTGCTCCTTGTCCACCTCCTGCTCCTTGTCCACCTCCTGCTCCTTGTCCACCTCCTGCTCCTTGTCCACCTCCTGCTCCTTCTCGCCCTCCTGCTCCTCCTGACCTCCTGCTCCTTCTTCTCCTCCTGCCCCTGCTCCTCCTGCTTCTTATCCAACTCCTTCCCCTACTCCCTCTCCTGGTACTTCTCAGCCTCCTAGTGCTTCTTCTCCACCTCCTGTTCCTTCTCCTCCTCCTGCTCCTTGTCCACCTCCTTCTCCTCCTCCACTTCCTTCTCCTCCTCCTGCTCCTTGTCCACCTCCTGCTCCAGGTCCAGCTCCTGCTCCTTGTACACCTCCTGCTCCGTGTCCACCTCCTGATTCTTGTCCACCTCCTGCTCCTTGTCCACCTCCTGCTCATTGTTCACCACCTGCTCCATCTAGCCCTCCTGCTCCTTCTCGCCCTCCTGCTCCTTCTCGCCCTACTGCTCGTGCTCCACCTCCTGCTCCTTCTCCACCTGCTGCTCCTTCTCCACTTCTGATCATTTACCACCTCCTGCTCCTTCTTCTCCTCCTTCTCCTTCTCCTGCTCCTTCTCCACCTCCCGCTCCTTGTCCACCTCCTGCTCCTTGTCCACCTCCTGCTCTTTGTCCACCTGCTGCTCCTTCTTATCCGCCTGCTCCTTCTTCTCCTCCTCCTCCTTCTCAATTCCTGCTCCATCTCCACCTCCTTCTCCTCCTCATGCTCCTTGTCCACGTCCTGCTCCTTGTCCACCTCCTGCTCCTTGTCCACCTCCTGCTCCTTGTCCACCTCCTGCTCCTTGTCCACCTCTTGCTCCTTCTCGACCTCCTGCTCCTCCTGACCTCCTGCTCCTTCTCCACCTCCTGCTCCTTCTCCACTCCTGCTCATTCACCACCTCCTGCTGCTTCTTCTCCTCCTCCTCCTCCTCCTGCTCCTTCTCCACCTCCTCCTCCTTGTCTTCCTCCTGCTCCTTTTCTCCCTCCTGCTCCATCTCCTCCTCCTGCTCCTTCTCCACCTCCTGCTCATTCTTCACCTCCTGCTCCTTTACCTCCTCCTGCTCCTTCTCCTCCTGCTCCTCCTCCACCTCCTACTCCTTCTCCTTCTCCTGCTCCTTCTCCTTCTCCTGCTTCTCCGCCTGCTGCTTCTTCTCCTCCTTCTCCTCCTCCTGCTCCTTCTCCACCTCCTGCTCCTTGTCTTCCTCCTGCTCCCTTTCTCCCTCCTGCTACTTCTCCTCCTCCTGCTCCTTCTCCTCCTCCTGCTCCTTGTCTTCCTCCTGCTCCTTTTTTCCCTCCTGCTCCATCTCCACCTAATGATCCATCTCCACCTCCTGCTCATTCTTCACCTCCTGCTCCTTTACCTCCTCCTGCTGCTTCTCCTCCTGCTCCTCCTCCACCTCCTACTCCTTCTCCTTCTCTTGCTCCTTCTCCTTCTCCTGCTCCTTCTTCTCCGCCTGCTCCTTATTCTCCTCCTCCTCCTTCTCAATTCCTGCTCCATCTCCAGCTCCTGCTCCTTCACCTCCTCCTGCTCCTTCTCCACCTCCCGCTCCTTGTCCACCTCCTGCTCCTTGTCCACCTCCTGCTCCTTGTCCACCTCCTGCTCTTTGTCCAGCTCCTGCTCCTTCTTCTCCTCCTGCTCCTTCTTCTCCTCCTCCTCCTTCTCAATTCCTGCTCCATCTCCACCTCCTTCTCCTCCTCATGCTCCTTATCCACGTCCTGCTCCTTGTCCACTTCTTGCTCCTTGTCCACCTCCTGCTCCTTGTCCACCTCCTGCTCCTTGTCCACCTCCTGCTCCTTCTCGCCCTCCTGCTCCTCCTGACCTCCTGCTCCTTCTCCACCTCCTGCTCCTTCTCCACTCCTGCTCATTCACCACATCCTGCTGCTTCTCCTTCTCCTCCTCCTGCTCCTTCTCCTCCTCCTGCTCCTTGTCCACCTCCTGCTCCTTGTCCACCTCCTGCTCCTTGTCCACCTCTTGCTCCTTCTCGCCCTGCTGCTCCTCCTGACCTCCTGCTCCTTCTCCACCTCGTGCTCCTTCTCCACTCCTGCTCATTCACCACCTCCTGCTGCTTCTTCTCCTCCTCCTCCTCCTCCTGCTCCTTCTCCACCTCCTGCTCCTTGTTTTCCTCCTGCCCCTTTTCTCCATCCTGCTCCATCTCCTCCTCCTGCTCCTTCTCCACCTCCTGCTCATTCTTCACCTCCTGCTCCTTTACCTCCTCCTGCTCCTTCTCCTCCTGCTCCTCCTCCACCTCCTACTCCTTCTCCTTCTCCTGCTCCTTCTCCTTCTCCTGCTTCTCCGCCTGCTGCTTCTTCTCCTCCTTCTCCTCCTCCTGCACCTTCTCAACCTCCTGCTCCTTGTCTTCCTCCTGCTCCCTTTCTCCCTCCTGCTACTTCTCCTCCTCCTGCTCCTTCTCCTCCTCCTGCTCCTTGTCTTCCTCCTGCTCCTTTTTTCCCTCCTGCTCCATCTCCACCTAATGTTCCATCTCCACCTCCTGCTCATTCTTCACCTCCTGCTCCTTTACCTCCTCCTGCTGCTTCTCCTCCTGCTCCTCCTCCACCTCCTACTCCTTCTCCTTCTCTTGCTCCTTCTCCTTCTCCTGCTCCTTCTTCTCCGCCTGCTCCTTCTTCTCCTCCTCCTCCTTCTCAATTCCTGCTCCATCTCCAGCTCCTGCTCCTTCTCCTCCTCCTGCTCCTTCTCCACCTCCTGCTCCTTCTCCACCTCCCGCTCCTTGTCCACCTCCTGCTCCTTGTCCACCTCCTGCTCCTTGTCCACCTCCTGCTCTTTGTCCAGCTCCTGCTCCTTCTTCTCCTCCTGCTCCTTCTTCTCCTCCTCCTCCTTCTCAATTCCTGCTCCATCTCCACCTCCTTCTCCTCCTCATGCTCCTTATCCACGTCCTGCTCCTTGTCCACTTCCTGCTCCTTGTCCACCTCCTGCTCCTTGTCCACCTCCTGCTCCTTGTCCACCTCCTGCTCCTTGTCCACCTCCTGCTCCTTGTCCACCTCCTGCTCCTTGTCCACCTCTTGCTCCTTCTCGCCCTGCTGCTCCTCCTGACCTCCTGCTCCTTCTCCACCTCGTGCTCCTTCTCCACTCCTGCTCATTCACCACCTCCTGCTGCTTCTTCTCCTCCTCCTCCTCCTCCTGCTCCTTCTCCACCTCCTGCTCCTTGTTTTCCTCCTGCTCCTTTTCTCCATCCTGCTCCATCTCCTCCTCCTGCTCCTTCTCCACCTCCTGCTCATTCTTCACCTCCTGCTCCTTTACCTCCTCCTGCTCCTTCTCCTCCTGCTCCTCCTCCACCTCCTACTCCTTCTCCTTCTCCTGCTCCTTCTCCTTCTCCTGCTTCTCCGCCTGCTGCTTCTTCTCCTCCTTCTCATCCTCCTGCACCTTCTCAACCTCCTGCTCCTTGTCTTCCTCCTGCTCCCTTTCTCCCTCCTGCTACTTCTCCTCCTCCTGCTCCTTCTCCTCCTCCTGCTCCTTGTCTTCCTCCTGCTCCTTTTTTCCCTCCTGCTCCATCTCCACCTAATGTTCCATCTCCACCTCCTGCTCATTCTTCACCTCCTGCTCCTTTACCTCCTCCTGCTGCTTCTCCTCCTGCTCCTCCTCCACCTCCTACTCCTTCTCCTTCTCTTGCTCCTTCTCCTTCTCCTGCTCCTTCTTCTCCGCCTGCTCCTTCTTCTCCTCCTCCTCCTTCTCAATTCCTGCTCCATCTCCAGCTCCTGCTCCTTCTCCTCCTCCTGCTCCTTCTCCACCTCCTGCTCCTTCTCCACCTCCCGCTCCTTGTCCACCTCCTGCTCCTTGTCCACCTCCTGCTCCTTGTCCACCTCCTGCTCTTTGTCCAGCTCCTGCTCCTTCTTCTCCTCCTGCTCCTTCTTCTCCTCCTCCTCCTTCTCAATTCCTGCTCCATCTCCACCTCCTTCTCCTCCTCATGCTCCTTATCCACGTCCTGCTCCTTGTCCACTTCCTGCTCCTTGTCCACCTCCTGCTCCTTGTCCACCTCCTGCTCCTTGTCCACCTCCTGCTCCTTCTCGCCCTCCTGCTCCTCCTGACCTCCTGCTCCTTCTCCACCTCCTGCTCCTTCTCCACTCCTGCTCATTTAGCACCTCCTGCTGCTTCTCCTTCTCCTCCTTCTGCTCCTTCTCCTCCTCCTGCTCCTTGTCCACCTCCTGCTCCTTGTCCACCGCCTGCTCCTTGTCCACCTCTTGCTCCTTCTCGCCCTCCTGCTCCTCCTGACCTCCTGCTCCTTCTCCACCTCCTGCTCCTTCTCCACTCCTGCTCATTCACCACCTCCTGCTGCTTCTTCTCCTCCTTTTCCTCCTCCTGCTCCTTCTCCACCTCCTGCTCATTGTCTTCCTCCTGCTCCCTTTCTCCCTCCTGCTACTTCTCCTCCTCCTGCTCCTTCTCCTCCTCCTGCTCCTTGTCTTCCTCCTGCTCCTTTTTCCCTCCTGCTCCATCTCCACCTAATGTTCCATCTCCACCTCCTGCTCATTCTTCACCTCCTGCTCCTTTACCTCCTCCTGCTGCTTCTCCTCCTGCTCCTCTTCCACCTCCTACTCCTTCTCCTTCTCCTGCTCCTTCTCCTTCTCCTGCTCCTTCTTCTCCGCCTGCTCCTTCTTCTCCTCCTCCTCCTTCTCAATTCCTGCTCCATCTCCAGCTCCTGCTCCTTCTCCTCCTCCTGCTCCTTCTCCACCTCCCGCTCCTTGTCCACCTCCTGCTCCTTGTCCACCTCCTGCTCCTTGTCCACCTCCTGCTCTTTGTCCAGCTCCTGCTCCTTCTTCTCCTCCTGCTCCTTCTTCTCCTCCTCCTCCTTCTCAATTCCTGCTCCATCTCCACCTCCTTCTCCTCCTCAGGCTCCTTATCCACGTCCTGCTCCTTGTCCACTTCCTGCTCCTTGTCCACCTCCTGCTCCTTGTCCACCTCCTGCTCCTTGTCCACCTCCTGCTCCTTCTCGCCCTCCTGCTCCTCCTGACCTCCTGCTCCTTCTCCACCTCCTGCTCCTTCTCCACTCCTGCTCATTCACCACCTCCTGCTGCTTCTCCTTCTCCTCCTCCTGCTCCTTCTCCACCTCCTGCTCCTTGTCATCCTCCTGCTCCTTGTCATCCTCCTGCTCCTTTTCTCCCTCCTGCTCCATCTCCACCTCCTGTTCCATCTCCACCTCCTGCTCATTCTTCACCTCCTGTTCCTTTACCTCCTCCTGCTCCTTCTCCTACTGCTCCTCCTCCACCTCCTACTCCTTCTCCTTCTCCTGCTCCTTCTCCTTCTCCTGCTCCTTCTTCTCCACCTGCTCCTTCTTCTCCTCCTGCTCCTTCTCAATTTCTGCTCAATCTCCAGCTCCTGCTCCTTCTCCTCCTCGTCCTCCTCCTCCCCCTCCTGCCCCTTGTACACATCCTGCTCCTTCACCCCCTCCTGCTCCTTCTCCCCCTCCTGTTCCTTCGCCCCTTCCTGCTATTTCTCCCCGTCCTTGTCCACCTCCTGTTCTTTGTCCACCTCCTGCTCCTTGTCCACCTCCTGCTCCTTGTCCACCTCCTGCTCTTTGTCCAGCTCCTGCTCCTTCTTCTCCGCCTGCTCCTTATTCTCCTCCTCCTCCTTCTCAATTCCTGCTCCATCTCCACCTCCTTCTCCTCCTCAGGCTCCTTATCCACGTCCTGCTCCTTGTCCACTTCCTGCTCCTTGTCCACCTCCTGCTCCTTGTCCACCTCCTGCTCCTTGTCCACCTCCTGCTCCTTCTCGCCCTCCTGCTCCTCCTGACCTCCTGCTCCTTCTCCACCTCCTGCTCCTTCTCCACTCCTGCTCATTCACCACCTCCTCCTGCTTCTTCTCCTTCTCCTCCTCCTGCTCCTTCTCCACCTCCTGCTCCTTGTCATCCTCCTGCTCCTTGTCATCCTCCTGCTCCTTTTCTCCCTCCTGCTCCATCTCCACCTCCTGTTCCATCTCAACCTCCTGCTCATTCTTCACCTCCTGCTCCTTTACCTCCTCCTGCTCCTTCTCCTCCTGCTCCTCCTCCACCTCCTACTCCTTCTCCTTCTCCTGCTCCTTCTCCTTCTCCTGCTCCTTCTTCTCCGCCTGCTCCTTCTTCTCCTCCTGCTCCTTCTCAATTTCTGCTCAATCTCCAGCTCCTGCTCCTTCTCCTCCTCGTCCTCCTCCTCCCCCTCCTGCCCCTTGTACACATCCTGCTCCTTCAACCCCTCCTGCTCCTTCTCCCCCTCCTGGTCCTTCGCCCCTTCCTGCTATTTCTCCCCGTCCTTGTCCACCTCCTGTTCTTTGTCCACCTCCTGCTCCTTGTCCACCTCCTGCACCTTGTCCATCTCCTGCTCCTTGTCCATCTCCTGCTGCTTCTCGCCCTCCTGCTCCTTCCTGCCCGTCTGCTTCTTCTCCACCTTCTGCTCCTTTTCCACTCCTGCTCCTTCTCCACCTCCTTCTCCTTCTTCACCTGCTGCTCCTTCTCCACTCCTGCTCATTCACCACCTCCTCCTCCTTCTTCTCCTCCTTCTCCTCCTCCTGCTCCTTATCCACATCACGCTCCTTGTCTCCCTCCTGCTCCTTCTCCACCTCCTGCTCCTTCTCCACCACTTGCTCCTTCACCGCCTCTTTCTCCTTCCCCACCAATTGCTTCTTCTCCACCTCCTGTTCCGGCTCCTCCTCTTGCTCCTTCTCCACTTCCTCTCCTCCTCCCCCTCCTTGCCCTCCTCCTGCTCCGAGTCCACCTCCTGATCCTTGTCCACCTCCGGCTCCTTGTCCACCTCCTGCTCCTTTACCACTTAGTGCTCCTTCTCGCCCTCCTTTTCCTTCTCGTCATCCTTCCCCTTCTCGCCCTCCTGCTCCTTCTCACCCTCCTGCTTCTTCTCGCCCTCCTGCTGCTTGTCGCCCTCCTTCTCCATCTCTACCTCCTACTCCTTCTTCTCCTCCTGCCCCTGCTCCTCCTGCTTCTTCTCCAACTCCTTCCCCGACTCGCTCTCCTGGTCCTGGTCCTTCTCCGCCTCCTGCTACATCTCCACCTATTGCTTATTTTCCACCTCCTGTTCCTTCTCCTCCTCCTGCTCCTTGTCCACCTCCTTCTCCTCCTCCAACTCCTTCTCCTCCTCCTGCTCCTTGTCCAACTCCTGCTCCTTGTCCACCTCCTGCTCCTTGTCCACCTCCTGCTCCTTGTCCACCTCCTGCTCCTTGTCCACCTCCTGCTCCTTGTCCACCTCCTTCTCCTCCTCCACCTCCTTCTCCTCCTCCTGCTCCGTGTCCACCTCCTGATTCTTGTCCACCTCCTGCTGCTTGTCCACCTCCTGCTCATTGTCCACCACCTGCTTCATCTCGCCCTCCTGCTCCTTCTCGCTCTCCTGCTCCTTCTCGCCCTCCTGCTCCTTCTCCACCTCCTGCTCCTTCTCCACCTGCTGCTCCTTCTCCAATCCTGCTCATTCACCACCTCCCGCTCCTTCTTCTCATCCGTCTCCTCCTCCTGCTCCTTGTCCAACTCCCGCTCCTTCTCTCCCTCCTGCTCCTTCTCCTCCTCATGCTCAATCTCCACCTCCATCTCCTCCTCCACCTCCTTCTCCTCCTCCTGCTATTTGTCCACCTCCTGCTCCTTGTCCAACTCCTGCTGCTTGTACACCTCCTGCTACTTGACCAACTCCTGCTCCGTGTCCACCTCCTGATTCTTGTCTACCTCCTGCTCACAACATTCAAGAAGCATTTGGATGAGCACTTGAAATGCCATAGCATATCAGGCTACGGACAAAATGCTGGAATATGGGATTAGAGTAGACAGGGCTTGATGGCCGGCGCGGACACGATGGGCCGAAGGGCCTCTATCCGTGCTGTATAACTCTCTGACTCTATGACTCATTGTCCACCACCTGCTCCATCTAGCCCTCCTGCTCCTTCTCGCCCTCCTGCTCCTTCTCCACCTCCTGCTCCTTCTCCACTCCTGCTCATTCTCCACCTCCAGCTCCTTCTTCTCCGCCTGCTCCTTCTTCTCCTCCTGCTCCTTCTCAATTCCTGCTCCATCTCCAGCTCCTGCTCCTTCTCCTCCTCGTCCTCCTCCTCCCCCTCCTGCTCCTTGTCCACCGCCTGATCCATCTCCCCCTCCTGCTCCGTCACCCCCTCCTGCTCCTTCTGCCCCTCCTGCTCCTTCTCCCCCTAATACTCTTTCTACCCCTCCTTCTCCTCGTCCACCTCCTTCTCCTGTCATGCTCCTTATCCACGTCCTGCTCCTTGTCCACCTCCTGCTCCTTGTCCCCCTCCTGCTCCTTCTCCACCTCCTGCTCCTTCTCCACTCCTGCGCATTCACCACCTCCTGCTGCTTCTTCTCCTCCTTCTCCTCCTCCTGCTCCTTCTCCACGTCCTGTTCCTTGTCTTCCTCCTGCTCCTTCTCCTTCTCCTGCTCCTTCTCCACATCCTGATCCTTCTCCACCTCCTGCTCCTTCTCCACTCCTGCCCCTTCTGCTCCAACTGCTCCTTCTCCTCCTCCTTCTCATTCTCCTCATTCTGCTCCTGCTCCTCCTCCTGCATCTTCTCCAACTCCTTCTCCTACTCCTACTCCTGGTCCTTCTCCGCGTCGTGCTCCTTCTCCACTTATTGCATCTTTTCCACCTCCTGTTCCTTCTCCTCCTCCTGCTCCATCTCCACCGCCTCCTCCTCCTCCACCTACTTCTCCTCCTCCTGCTCCTTTTTTTTTAATTCGTTCACGGGATGTGGGCGTCGCTGGCGAGGCCAGCATTTATTGCCCATCCCTAATTGCCCTTGAGAAGGTGGTGGTGAGCCGCCTTCTTGAACCGCTGCAGTCCGTGTGGTGACGGTTCTCCCACAGTGCTGTTAGGAAGGAAGTTCCAGGATTTTGACCTTGTTCACCTGCCGCTCCTTGTCCACCTCCTGCTCCTTGTCCACCTCCTGCTCCTTGTACACCTCCTGCTCCTTGTCCACCTCCTGCTCCTTGTCCACCTCCTGCTCATTGTCCATCTCCTGCTCCATCTAGCCCTCCTGCTCCTTCTCGCCCTCCTGCTTCTTCTCGCACTCCTGCTCCTTCTCGCCCTCCTGCTCCTTCACCACCTGCTGCTCCGTCTCCACTCCTGCTCATTCACCATCTCCTGCTCCTTCTTCTCCTCCTCCTCCTCCTGCTCCTGCTCCACCTCCCGCTCCTTGTCTCCCTCTTGTTCCTTCTCCACCTCCTGCTCCTTCTCCTTCTCCTTCTCCTTCTCCTGCACCTTCTTCTCCGCCTGCTCCATCTTCTCCTCCTGCTCCTTCACAATTCCTGGCCCATCTCCAGCTCCTGCTCCTTGTCCATCTCCTGTTCCTTGTCCATCTCCTGTTCCTTGTCAACCTCCTGCTCCTTGTCCACCTCCTGCTCCTTCTCGCCCTCCTGCTCCTTCCTGCCCTCCTGCTCCTTCTCCACCTCCTGATCCTTCTCCACTCCTGCTCATTCACCACCTCCTGCTCCTTCTTCTCCTCCTTCTCCTCCTCCTGCTCCATCTGCACCTCCTGCTCCTTGTCTTCCTGCTGCTCCTTTTCTCCCTCCTGCTCCAACTCCACCTCCTGCTCCTTGTCCATCTCCTGCTCCTTCTCCAGCTCCTGCTCTTTCTCCCCCTCCTTCTCCTCATCCACCTCGGTCTCCTCCTCCTGCTCCTTGTCCACCTCCTGCTCCTTGTCCACCTCCTGCTCCTTGTCCACCTCCTGCTCCTTGTCCATCTCCTGCTCCTTGTCCACCTCCTGCTCCTTGTCCTCATGCTGCTACTTCTCGCCCTCCTGCTCCTTCCTGCCCTCCTGCTCCTTCTACACCTCCTGCTCCTTCTCCACTCCTGCTCATTCACCACCTCCTGCTCCTACTTCTCCTCCTTCTCCTCCTCCTACTCCTTCTCCACCTCCTACTCCTTTTCTCCCTCCTGCTCCATCTCCAACTCCTGCTACTTCCTCTCCTCCTGCTCCTGCTCCTCCTCCTGCTCCTTCTCCAACTCATTCTCCTAGTCCGCTTCCTGTTCCTTCTCCGCCTCCTGCTCCAACTCCACCTGTTGCTTCTCCCCACCTCCTGTTCCATCTCCAACCTGCTGCTCCTTCTCCACCTCCTTCTCCTCCTTCACCTCATTCACCTCCTTCTGCTCCTTGTCCACCTCCTGCACCTTGTCCACCTCCTGCTCCTTGTCCACCTCCTGCTTCTTGTCCACCTCGTGCTCCTTCTCGCCCTCCTGCTCCTTCTCGTTCTCCTGCTCCTTCTCGTTCTCCTGCTCCTTCTCGCCCTCCTGCTCCTTCTCCACCTCCTGCTCCTTCTCCACCTGCTGCTCCTTCTCCACTTTTGCTCATTCACCAACTCCTGCTCTGTCTTCTCCTCCTTCTCCTCCTCCTGCTCCTTATCCACCTCCCGCTCCTTTCCTCCCTCCTGCTCCTTCCCCACCTCCTGCTCATTCTCCACCTCTTGCTCCTACTCCACCTCCTGCTCTTTCTCCACCTCCTGCTCCTTCTCCTCATCTTGCGCCTTCTCCACCTCCTGCTCCATCTCCTCCTCCTGCTCCTACTCCTCCTCCTGCTCCTCCACCTGCTCCTTCTCCACCTCCTGTTCCTTCTCCACTCCTTCTCCATTTCCACCTCCTGCTCCTTCTCCTCCTCCTTGTCCTTCTCCTCCTCCTGCTTCTTCTCCAACTCATTCTCCTACTCCCCCTTCTGGTCCTTCTCCGCCTCCTGCTCCTTCTCCACATATTGCTTCTCCCCACCTCCTGTTCCTTCTCCTCCTGCTGCTCCATCTCCACCTCCTTCTCCACCTCCTGCTCTTTGTACACCTCCTGCTCCTTGTCCACCTCCTGCTCCTTGTCCATCGAGTGCTCCTTCTCGCCCTCCTGCTCCTTCTGCACCTGCTGCTCCTTCTCCAACTGCTGCTCCTTCTCCACTCTTGCTTCGTTTCCTTCTCCTGCTCCTTCTCCACTCCTGCTTCGTCTCCTTCTCCTGCTCCTTCTCCACCTCCTGCTCCTTCTTCTCCTCCTGCTTCTGCCCCTCCACCTGCTTCTTCTCCAACTAATTCTCCGACTCGCCTTTCTGGTCCTTCTCCGTCTCCTGCTCCTTCTCCACCGATTGCTTCTTCTCCACCTCTTGTTCCTTCTCCTCATTCAGCTGCTTCTCCACCTCCTTCTCCTCCTCCAGCTCCTTGTCCACCTCCTGCTCCTTGTCCACCTCCTGCTCCTTGTCGAACTCCTGCCCCATCTTCTCCTCCTTCTCCTCCTCATGGTCCTTTTCCACCCCCTGCTCCTTGTCTCCCTCCTGCTCCTTGTCACCCTCCTGCTCTTTATCCACCTCCTGCTCCTTCTCCAACTCCTGCTACTTACTGCCCTCCTGCTCCTTCTCCACCTCCTGCTCCTTCTCCACTCCTGCTCATTCACCACATCCTGCTCCTTCTTCTCCTCCTTCTCCTCCTCCTGCTACTATTCCACCTCCTGATCCTTGTCTTCCTCCTGCTCCTTGTCTCCCTCCTGCTCCATCTCCTCCTCCTGCTCTGTCTCCACATCCTGCTCGTTCTCAACCTCCTGCTCCTTCTCCTTCTCCTGCTCCTTCTCCACATCCTGCTCCTTCTCCACCTCCTGCTGCTTCTCATCTTGGGCCTGATCGACCTCCTGCTCCTTCTCCTCCTCCTGCTTCTACTCCTCCTCCGGCTTCTTCGCTTCTCCTGCTCCTTCTCCACTCCTGCTCCTTATCCTCCTCCTGCTCCTTCTCCTCCTCCTGCTCCTTCTCCTCCTCCTGCACGTTCTCATCCTCCTGCTCCTTCTCCACCTCCTTCTCCTACTCCAACTGCTTCTCCTCCTCCTGCTCCTTGTCCACCTCCTGCTCCTTGTCCACCTCCTGCTCCTTGTCCACCTCCTGCTCCTTGTCCACCTCCTGCTCCTTGTCCACCTCCTGCTCCTTGTCCACCTCCTGCTCCTTTTCCACCTCCTGCCCCTTCTTCTCCTCCTGCTCCTGCTCCTCCTCCTGCTCCTCCTCCTGGTCCTTCTCCGCCTCCTGCTCCTTTTCCACCTATTGCTTCTTCTCCTTCTCCTGTTCCTTCTCCTCCTCCTGCTCCTTCTCCACCTCCTTCTCCTCGTCAACCTCCTGCTCTTCCACCTGCTCCTTGTCCAACTGCTGCTCCATCTCCACCTCCTGCTCCTTGTCCACCGCCGGCTCCTTCTGCACCTCCTGCTCCTTCTCCACATCCTGCCCCTTCTTCTCCTCTTGCTCCTGCACCTCCTCCTGCTTCATCTCCAACTCCTTCTCCTGCTCCTCCTCCTGGTCCTTCTCCGCCTCCTGCTCCTTCTCCACTTATTGCTTCTTCTCCTTCTCCTGTTCTTTCTCCACCTCCTGCTCCTTCTCCACCTGCTGCTCCTTGTCCACCTCCTGCTCCTTCTCCACCTCCTGCTCCTTCTCCTCATCTTGCGCCTTCTCCACCTCCTGCTCCGTCTCCTCCTCCTGCTCCTTCTTCTTCTCCTGCTCCTTCTCCACCTCCTTCTCCTCCTCCACCTCCTTCTCCTCCTCCTGCTCCTTATCCACCTCATATTCCTTGTCCACCTCCTGCTCCTTGTCCACCTTCTGCTCCTTCTACACCTCCTGCCCCTTCTTCTCCTCCTGATCCTGCTCCTCCTCCTGCTCCTCCTCCTGGTCATTCTCCGCCTCCTGCTCCTTTTCCACCTATTGCTTCTTCTCCTTCTACTGTTCCTTCTCCTCCTCCTGCTCCTTCTCCACCTCCTTCTCCTCCTACTGCTCCTTCTCCACCTCCTGCTCCTTGTCCACCGACTGCTCCTTCTCCACCTCCTGCTCCTTCTCCTCATCTTGAGCCTTCTACACCTCCCGCTCCGTCTCCTCCTCCTGCTCCTTCTTCTTCTCCTGCTCCTTCTCCACTCATGCTCCTTATCCTCCTCCTGCTCCTTCTCCTCCTCCTGCTCCTTCTCCTCCTCCTGCTCCTTCTCATCCTCCTGCTCCTTCTCCACCTCCTTCTCCTCCTCCACCTGCTTCTCATCCTCCTGCTCCTTGTCCACCTCCTGCTCCTTGTCCACCTCCTGCTCCTTGTCCAGCTCCTGCTCCTTTCCACCTCCTGCTCCTTCTCCACCTCCTGTCCCTTCTTCTCCTCCTGCTCCTGCTCCTCCTCCTGCTCCTCCTCCTGGTCCTTCTCCGCCTCCTGCTCCTTTTCCACCTATTGCTTCTTCTCCTTCTCCTGTTCCTTCTCCTTCTCCTGTTCCTTCTCCTCCTCCTGCTCCTTCTCCACCTCCTTCTCCTCCTACTGCTCCTTCTCCACCTCCTGCTCCTTGTCCACCGACTGCTCCTTCTCCACCTCCTGCTCCTTCTCCTCATCTTGAGCCTTCTCCACCTCCTGCTCCGTCTCCTCCTCCTGCTCCTTCTTCTTCTCCTGCTCCTTCTCCACTCATGCTCCTTATCCTCCTCCTGCTCCTTCTCCTCCTCCTGCTCCTTCTCATCCTCCTGCTCCTTCTCCACCTCCTTCTCCTCCTCCACCTGCTTCTCATCCTCCTGCTCCTTGTCCACCTCCTGCTGCTTGTCCACCTCCTGCTCCTTGTCCAGCTCCTGCTGCTTTCCACCTCCTGCTCCTTCTCCACCTCCTGCCCCTTCTTCTCCTCCTGCTCCTGCTCCTCCTCCTGCTCTTCCTCCTGGTCCTTCTCCGCCTCCTGCTCCTTCTCCACCTCCTGCTCCTTGTCACCGCCGGCTCCTTCTCCACCTCCTGCTCATTCTCCACATCCTGCCCTTCTTCTCCTCTTGCTCCTGCACCTCCTCCTACTTCTTCTCCAACTCCTTCTCCTTCTCCTCCTCCTGCTCCTCCTCCTGGTCCTTCTCCGCCTCCTGCTCCTTCTCCACCTGCTGCTGCTTGTACACCTCCTGCTCCTTCTCCACCTCCTGCTCCTTCTCCTCATCTTGCGCCTTCTCCACCTCCTGCTCCGTCTCCTCCTCCTGCTCCTTCTTCTTCTCCTGCTCCTTCTTCACTCCTGCTCCTTATCCTCCTCCTGCTCCTTCTCCACCTCCTTCTCCTCCTCCACCTCCTTCTCCTCCTCCTGCTCCTTGTCCACCTCCTATTCCTTGTCCACCTCCTGCTACTTGTCCACCTCCTGCTCCTTGTACACCTCCTGCCCCTTCTTCTCCTCCTCCTCCTGCTCCTCCTCCTGCTCCTCCTCCTGGTCCGTCTCCGCCTCCTGCTCCTTTTCCACCTATTGCTTCTTCTCCTTCTCCTGTTCCTTCTCCTCCTCCTGCTCCTTCTCCACCTCCTGCTCCTTGTCCACCTACTGCTCCTTCTCCACCTCCTGCTCCTTCTCCTCATCTTGCGCCTTCTCCACCTCCTGCTCCGTCTCCTCCTCGTGCTCCTTCTTCTTCTCCTGCTCCTTCTCCACTCCTGCTCCTTATCCTCCTCCTGCTCCTTCTACTCCTCCTGCTCCTTCTCATCCTCCTGCTCCTTCTCCACCTCCTTCTCCTCCTCCACCTGCTTCTCATCCTCCTGCTCCTTGTCCACCTCCTGCTCCTTGTCCACCTCCTGCTCCTTGTCCAGCTCCTGCTCCTTTCCACCTCCTGGTCCTTCTCCACCTCCTGCCCCTTCTTCTCCTCCTGCTCCTGCTCCTCCTCCTGCTCCTCCTCCTGCTCCTTCTCCACCTCCTTCTCCTCCTCCACCTCCTGCTCCTCCACCTGCTCCTTGTCCACCGACTGCTCCTTCTCCACCTCCTGCTCCTTGTCCACCGCCGGCTCCTTCTCCACCTCCTGCTCCTTCTCCACATCCTGCCCCTTCTTCTCCTCTTGCTCCTGCACCTCCTCCTGCTTCTTCTCCAACTCCTTCTCCGCCTCCTGCTCCTTTTCCACCTATTGCTTCTTCTCCTTCTCCTGTTCCTTCTCCTTCTCCTGTTCCTTCTCCTCATCCTGCTCCTTCTCCACCTCCTGCTCCTTGTCCACCTCCTGCTCCTTCTCCACCTCCTGCTCCTTCTCCTCATCTTGCGCCTTCTCTACCTCCTGCTCCGTCTCCTCCTCCTGCTCCTACTCCTCCTCCTGCTCCTTCTCCATCTCCTGCTCCTTCTTCTCCGCCTGCTCCTTCTTCTCCTCCTGCTCCTTCTCAATTTCTGCTCAATCTCCAGCTCCTGCTCCTTCTCCTCCTCGTCCTCCTCCTTCCCCTCCTGCTCCTTGTCCACCTCCTGCTCCTGGTCCACCTCCTGCTCCTTATCATAGAATCACAGAAGTTACAACATGGAAACAGGCCCTTCGGCCCAACATGTCCATGTCGCCAGTTTATACCACTAAGCTAGTCCCAATTTCCTGCACTTGGCCCATATCCCTCGAAACCCATCTTACCCATGTAACTGTCCAAATGCTTTTTAAAAGACAAAATTGTACCCGCCTCTACGACTGCCTCTGGCAGCTCGTTCCAGACACTCACCACCCTTTGAGTGAAAAAATTGCCCCTCTGGACTCTTTTGTATCTCTCCCCTCTCACCTTAAATCTATGCCCCCTCGTTATAGACTCCCCTACCTTTGGGAAAAGATTTTGACCATCGACCTTATCTATGCCCCTCATTTATTTATAGACTTCTAAAAGATCACCCCTGAACCTCCTACTCTCCAGGGAAAAAAGTCCCAGTCTGTCCAACCTCTTCCTGTAAGTCAAACCATCAAGTCCCGGTAGCATCCTAGTGAATCTTTTCTGCACTCTTTCTAGTTTAATAATATCCTTTCTATAATAGGGTGACCAGAACTGTACACAGTACTCCAAGTGTGACCTCACCAATGCCCTGTACAACTTCAACAAGACATCCCAACTCCTGCATTCAATGTTCTGACCAATGAACCCTTTTCCACTCCTGCTCCTTCTCCACCTCTAGCTCCTTCTCCAACTGCTGCTCCTTCTCCACTCCTGCTCATTCACCACATCCTCCACCTTCTTCTCCTCCTTCTCCTCCTCCTGCTCCTTATTCACCTCACGCCCCATGTCTCCCTCCTGCTCCTTCTCCACCTCCTGCTCATTCTCCACCTCTTGCTCCTTCTCCACCTCATGCTCCTTCTCTACATCCTGCTCCTTCTCCTCATCTTGCGCCTTCTCCTCCTCCTGCTCCTTCTCCTCCTCCTGCTCCTACTCCTCCTGCTGCTCCTTCTTCTTCTCCTGCTCCATCTCCACTCCTGCTACTTCTCCTCCTCCTGCTCCTCCTGCTCCTTCTCCTCCTCCTGCTCCCTCTCCAACTCCTGCTCCTTCTCCACCTCATGCTCATTGTTCACCTCCTTCTCCATCTAGCCCTCCTGCTCCTTCTCGCCCTCCTGCTCCTTCTCGCCCTCCTGCGCCTTCTCGCCCACCTGCTTCTTCTCGCAATCCTGCTCCTTCTCGCCCTCCTGCTCCTTCTCCACCTCCTGCCCATTCACCACTCCTGCTCCTTCTTCTCCTCCTTCTCCTACTCCTGCTCCTCCTCCACCTCCCGCTCCTTGTCACCCTCCTGATCCTTCTACACCTGCTGCTCCTTCTCCTCCTGCTCCTTCTCCTTCTCCTGCTCCTCCTCCCCCTCCTGCTCCTTCTCCACCTCCTGCTCCTTCTCGCCCTCCTGCTCCTACTTGCCCCCCTGCTCCTTCTCGCCCTGCTGCTCCTTCTCCACCACCTGCTCCTTCGCTACCTGCTGCTCCTTGTCCAATCCTGCTCATTCACCACCTCCTGCTCCTTCTTCTCCACCTGCTCCTTCTTCTCCTCCTCCTCCTTCTCAATTCCTGCTCCATCAACAGCTCCTGCTCCTTCTCCTCCTCGTCCTCCTCCTCCCCCTACTGCTCATTGTCCACCGCCTGCTCCATCTCCCGCTCCTGCTCATTCTCACCCTCTTGCTCTTTCTCCCCCTCATGCTCCTTCTCCTTCTCCTGCTCCTTCTCCACCTCCTGCTCCTTCTCCACCTCCTGCTCCTTCTCCTCCTCCTGCTCCTACTCCTTCTCGTGCTCCTTCTTCTTCTCCTGCTCCTTCTCCACTCCTGCTCCTTCTCCTCCTCCTGCTCCTTCTCCTCCTCCTGCTCCTTCTCCTCTTCCTGCTCCTTCTCCACCTCCTGCCCCTTCTCCGCCTCCTGCTCCTTCCTCTCCTCCTGCCCCTGCCCCTTCTGCTGCTTCTACAACTCCTTCCCCTACTCCCTCTCCTGGTACTTCTCAGCATTGTGCTCCATCTCCACCTATTGCTTCTTCTCCACCTCCTGTTCCTTCACCTCCTCCTGCTCCTTGTCCACCTCCTTCTCCTCCTCCACCTCCCTCTCCTCCTCCTGCTCCTTGTCCACCTCCTGCTTGTTGTCCAGCTCCTGCTCCTTGTGCACGTCCTGCTACATACCCACCTCCTGCTCCATATCCACCTCCTGCTCCTTGTCCACCTCCTGCTCCTTGTCCACCTCCTGCTCCTTGTCCACCTCCTGCGCCTTGTCCACCTCCTGCTCCTTGTCCACCTCCTGCTCCTTCTCGCCCTGCTGCTCCTTCTTGCCTTCCTGCTCCTTCTCGCCCTGCTGCTCCTTCTCCACCTACTGCTCCTTCTCCACCTGCTGCTCCTTCTCCTCTCCTGCTCATTCACCACCTCCTGCTCCTTCTTCTCCGCCTGCTCCTTCATCTCCTCCTCCTCCTTCTCAATTCCTGCTCCATCTCCAGCTTGTGCTCCTTCTCCTCCTCGTCCTCCTCCTCCCCCTCCTTCTCCTCGTCCACCTCCTACTCCTCCTCATGCGCCTTGTCCACCTCCTGCTCCTTGTCCACCTCCTGCTCCTTGTCCACCTCCTGCTCCTTGTCCACCTCTTGCTCCTTGTCCACCTCATGCTCCTTCTCGCCCTCCTGCTCCTCCTGACCTTCTGCTCCTTCTTCACCTTCTGCTCCTTCTCCACTCCTGCTCATTCACCACGTCCTGCTGCTTCTTCTCCTCCTTCTACTCCTCCTGCTCCTTCTCCACCTCCTGTTCCATCTCCACCTCCTGCTCATTCTCCACCTCCTGCTCATTCTGCACCTCCTGCTCCTTCACCTCCTCCTGCTCCTTCACCTCCTCCTGCTCCTTCTCCACCTCCTGCTCCTCCTCCATCTCCTGCTCTTTCTCCTTCTCCTGCTCCTTCTCCTTCTCCTGCTCCTTCTTCTCCTCCTGCTCCTTCTCAATTTCTTCTCAATCTCCAGCTCCTGCTCCTTCACATCCTCCTGCTCCTTCTCCACCTCCTGCTCCTCCTCCACCTCATTCTCCTCCTTCTGCTCCTTGTCCACCTCCTGCTCCTTGTCCACCTCCTGCTCCTTGTCAACCTCCTGCTCCTTGTCCACCTCCTGCTCCTTGTCCACCTCCTGCTCCTTTTCGCCCTCCTGGTCCTTCTCGATCTCCTGCTCCTTCTCGCCCTCCTGCTCCTTCTCGCCGTCCTGCTGCTTCTCGCCCTCCTGCTCCTTCTCGCACTCCTGCTCCTTCTCCACCTCCTGCTCCTTCTCCACCTGCTGCTCCTTCTCCACTTCTGTTCATTCACCACCTGCTGCTCCTTCTTCTCCTCCTCCTGCTCCTTATCCACCTCCCGCTCCTTGTCTCCCTCCTGCTCCTTCTCCACCTCCTGCTCATTCTCCACCTCTTGCTCCTACTCCACCTCCTGCTCCTTCTCCACCTCCTGCTCCTGCTCCACCTCCTGCTCCTTCTCCTCATCTTGCTCCTACTCCTCCTCCTGCTGCTCCTCCTGCTCCTCATCCACCTCCCGCTCCTTGTCCCCCGTCCTGCTCCTTCTCCTCCTTCTGCTTCCTTCTCCAAGTATTGCTTCTCCCCACCTCCTGTTCCTTCTCCTCCTGCTGCTCCTTCTCCACCTCCTTCTCCACCTACTGCTCTTTGTCCACCTCCTGCTCCTTGTCCACCTCCTGCTCCTTGTCCACCTCTTGCTCCTTGTCCCCCTCATGCTCCTTCCCGCCCTCCTGCTCCTCCTGACCTTCTGCTCCTTCTCCACCTTCTGCTCCTTCTCCACTCCTGCTCATTCACCACGTCCTGCTGCTTCTTCTCCTGCTTCTCCTCCTCCTGCTCCTTCTCCACCTCCTGTTCCATCTCCACTTCCTGCTCATTCTCCACCTCCTGCTCCTTCACCTCCTTCTGCTCCTTCTCCACCTCCTGCTCCTCCTCCATCTCCTGCTCTTTCTCCTTCTCCTGCTCCTTCTCCTTCTCCTGCTCCTTCTTCTCCTCCTGCTCCTTCTCAATTTCTTCTCAATCTCCAGCTCCTGCTCCTTCACATCCTCCTGCTCCTTCTCCTCCTCCTGCTCCTCCTCCATCTCATGCTCCTTCTCCTTCTCCTGCTCCATCTCCTTCTTCTCCTCCTTCTCCTCCTCCTGCTGCTTCTCCACCTCCTGTTCCATCTCCACCTCCTGCTCATTCTCCACCTCCTGCTCATTCTCCACCTCCTGCTCATTCTCCACCTCTTGCTCCTACTCCACCTCCTGCTCCTGCTCCACCTCCTGCTCCTGCTCCAGCTCCTGCTCCTTCTCCTCATCTTGCTCCTACTCCTCCTCCTGCTCCTCGTCCTGCTCCTCATCCACCTCCCGCTCCTTGTACCCCGTCCTGCTTCCTTCTCCTCCTCCTGCTTCCTTCTCCAAGTATTGCTTCTCCCAACCTCCTGTTCCTTCTCCTCCTGCTGCTCCTTCTCCACCTCCTTCTCCACCTCCTGCTATTTGTCCACCTCCTGCTCCTTGTCCAACAAGTGCTCCTTCTAGCCCTCCTGCTCCATCTCCACTCCTGCTCATTAACCACATCCTGCTCCTTCTCCACCTCCTTCTCCATCTCCTGCTCTTTGTCCACCTCCTGCTCCTTGTCCAACAAGTGATCCTTCTCGCCCTCCTGCTCCTACTCCTCCTCCTGCCCATTCTTCTTCTCCTGCTCGTTCTCCACTCCTGCTCCTTCTCCTCCTCCTGCTCCTTCTCCACCTCCTGCTCCTTCTCCACCTCAAGCTCCTTCTCAACCTCCTGTTCCTTCTTCTCCTCCTGCTCCTGCTCCTCCTCCTGCTTCTTCTCCAAATCCTTCTCTGCCTCCTGCTTCTTCTCCACCTACTGCTTCTTCTCCACCTACTGTTCCTTCTCCTCCTCCTGCTCCATCTCCACCAACTTTTCCTCCTCCAACTCCTTCTCCTCCTCCTGCTCCTTGTCAACCTCCAGCTCCTTGTCCACCTCCTGCTCATTGTCCACCTCCTCCTCCGTGTCCACCTCCTGATTCTTTTCCACCTCCTCCTCCTTGTCCACCTCCTGCTCCTTGTCCACCTCCTGCTCCTCCTCGCCCTCCTGCTCCTTCTCCACCTCCTGCTCCTACTCGCTCTCCTGCTCCTTCTCCACCTCCTGCTCCTTCTCCTTCTCCTGCTCCTTCTCCACCTCCGGCTCATTCTCCACCTCTTGCTCCTTCTCGTCATCTTGCGCCTTCTCCACCTCCTGCTCCTTCTCCTCCTCCTGCTCCTACTCCTCCTCCTGCTCCTTCTTCTTCTCCTGCTCCTTCTCCACTCCTGCTCCTTCTCCTCATCCTGCTACTTCTCCTCCTCCTGCTCCTTCTCCTCCTCATGCTCCGTCTCCACCTCCAGCTCCTTGTCCACCTCCTGCTCATTGTCCACCTCATCCTCCGTGTCCACCTCCTGATTCTTCTCCACCTCCTCCAACTTGTCCACCTCCTGCTCCTTGTCCACCTCCTGCTCCTTGTCCACCTCCTGCTCCTCCTCGCCCTCCTGCTCCTTCTCCACCTCCTGCTCCTTCTCCACCTCCTGCTCCTTCTCGCTCTCCTGCTCCTTCTCCACCTCCTGCTCCTTCTCCACCTCCTGCTCCTTCTCCTTCTCCTGCTCCTTCTCCTTCTCCTGCTCCTTCTCCACCCCCAGCTCCTTCTCCACCTCTTGCTCCTTCTCCTCATCTTGCGCCTTCTCCACCTCCTGCTCCTTGTCCACCTCCTGCTCCTTGTCCACCTCCTGCTCCTTCTAATCCTCCTGCTTCTTCTCCTCCTCCTGCTCCTTCTGCACGTCCTGCTCCTTCTCCTTCTCCTGCTCCTACTCCACCTCCTGCTCCTTCTTCTCCGCCTGCTCCTTCTTCTCCTCCTGCTCCTTCTCAGTTTCTGCTCAATCTCCTGCTCTTGCTCCATCTCCTCCTCGTCCTCCTCCTCCCCCTCCTGCTCCTTGTCCTCCACCTGCTCCTTCTCCCCCTCCTGCTACTGCTCCTCCTGCTGCTTCATCTCCAGCTCCTTCTCCTCCTCCACGTCCTTCTCCTCCTCCTGCTCCTTGTCCACCTCCTGCTTCTTGTCCACCTCCTGCTCCTTGTCCACCTCCTGCTCCTTGTCCTCCTCCTGCTCCTTATCCACCTCCCGCTCCTTGTCTCCCTCCTGCTCGTTCTCCACCTCCAGATACTTCTCCTCCTCTTGCTCCTTCACCGCCTCCTGCTCCTTCTCCACCTTCTGCTCCTTCTCCACATCCTGCCCCTTCTCCTCATCTTGCGCATTCTCCACCTCCTGCTCCTTCTCCTCCTCTTGCTCCTCCTCTTCCTCCTGCTCCTCCTCCTGGTCCTTCTTCTCCTGCTCCTTCGCCACTCCTGCTCCATCTCCACCTCCTGCTCCTTCTCCTCCTCCTGCTCCTTCTAATCCTCCTGCTTCTTCTCCTCCTCCTGCTCCTTCTGCACGTCCTGCTCCTTCTCCTTCTCCTGCTCCTACTCCACCTCCTGCTCCTTCTTCTCCGCCTGCTCCTTCTTCTCCTCCTGCTCCTTCTCAGTTTCTGCTCAATCTCCTGCTCTTGCTCCATCTCCTCCTCGTCCTCCTCCTCCCCCTCCTGCTCCTTGTCCTCCTCCTGCTCCTTCTCCCCCTCCTGCTCCTTCTCCCCCTCCTGCTCCTTCTGCCCCTCCACCTCCTTCTCACCCCTCCTTGTCCACCTCCTCGTCCTTTTCCACCTCATGCTCCTTCTCGCCCTCCTGCTCCTTCCTGCCCTCCTGCTCCTTCTCCACACCTGCTCATTTACCACCTCCTGCTCCGTCTTCCCCTCCTTCTCCTCCGACTGCTCCTTCTCCACCTCCTGCTCCTGCACCGCCTTCTGCTCATTCTCCACCTCCTGCTCCTCCTTCTCCTCCTGCTCCTGCTCCTTCTCCTCCTCCTGCTCCTTCTCCTCCTCCTGCACCTTCACCTCCTCCTGCTCATTCTCCACCTCCTGCTCCTCCTTCTCCTCCTGCTCCTGCTCCTTGTACACCTCCTGCACCTTGTTCAACTCCTGCTCCTTATCCACCACTTGCTCCTTCTCGCCCTCCTGCTCCTTCCTGCCCTCCTGCTCCTTCTCCACCTCCTACTCCTTCTCCACTCCTGCTCATTCACCACCTCCTGCTCCTTCTCCTCCTTCTCCTCCTCCTGCTCCTTCTCCACCACCTGCTCCTTGTCTTCGTTCTGCACCTTTTCTCCCTCCTGCTCCTTGTCCACGTCCTGCTCCATCTCCACCTTCTGCTCCTTCTAAACCTCCTCCTCCTTCTCCACCTCCTGCTCCTTCTCCTTATCTTGTGCCTTCTCCACCTCCTGCTCATTCTCCTCCTGCTTCTTCTCCAACTCCTTCTCCTACTCCCCCTCCTGGTCCTCCTCCGCCTCCTGCTCCTTCTCCACCTATTGCTTCTTCACCACGTCCTGTTCCTTTTCCACCTCGTGCTCCTTCTCCACCTCCTTCTCCTGCTCCACCTCCTGCTCCTTCTCCAACTCCTGCTCCTTCTCCACCTACTGCTCCTTCTCCACCTCCTGCTCCTTCTTCTCCTCCAGCTTATTCACCACCTCCTGCTCCTTCTTCTCCTCCTGCTTCTTCTCCACCTCCTGCTCCATCTTCTCCTCCTGCTTCTTCTCCACCTCGTGCTCCTTCTTCTCCTCCTGCTTCTTCTCCACCTCCTGCTCCTTCTCCACATCCTGCTCCTTCATCTCCTCCTGCTTCTTCTCCACCTCCTGTTCCTTCTCCACCTCCTGATCCTTCTTTAACCTCTGCTCCTTCTCCAGCTCCTGCTCCTTCTCCACCTCCTGCTCCTTCTCCACCTCCTGCTCCTTTTCCACCTCCTGCACAAACTCCTCTTCTTGCGCAAACTCCTCCTCATCCTCCTCCTCCTTCTCCACATACTGCTCCTTTTCCTCCTCCTGCTCCTTCTCCACCTCATGCTCCTTCTACACCTCCTGCTTCTTCTACACCTCTTGCTCCTTCTCGACCTTCTGCTCCTTCTCGACCTTCTGCTCCTTCTCCACCTCCTGCTCATTCTCCACCACCTGCTCCTTCTCCACCTCCTGCTCCTGCTCCACCTCCGGCTCCTGCTCCACCTCCTGCTCCTGCTCCACCTTCTGCTCCTGCTCCACCTCCTGCTCGTGTACCACTTACGGCTCCTGCTCCACATCCGTCTCCGTCTCCACCTCCTGCTCCTTCTCCACCTCCTCCTCTTTCTCCACCTCATGCCATTTCTGCACCTCCTGCTCTTTCTCCACCTCCTGCTCCTTCTCCACCTCCTGCTCCTTCTCCACCTGCTGCCAACCTCCTCATCATCCTCTTCCTCCTTCTCCACCTACTGCTCCGTCTCCTCCTCCTGCTCATTCTCCTCCTGCTCCTTCTCCTGCTCCTTCTTCTCCTCCTCCTGCTCCTCCTCCTCCTCCTGCTCGTACTGCACCTCCTGTGCCTTCACCACCTCCTGCTCCTTCTAAACCTCCTGCTTCGTCTCCACCACCTCTTCCGTCTCCACGTCCTGTTCCTTCTCCACGTCCTGTTCCTTCTCCACCTCCTGTTCCTTCTCCAGGTCCTGCTTCTTCTCCACTTCCTGCTCCTTCTCCACCTCCTGCTCAAACTCCACTTCCTGAGCAACCTCCTCCTCTTCCTCCTCCTCTTTCTCCACATACTGCTCCTTGTCCTCCTCCTGCTCCTTCTCACCCTCCTGCTCCTTCTACACCTCCTGCTCCTTCTCCACATCCTGTTCCATTTCCACATCATGCCCCTTGTCCACCTCGTGCCCCTTGTCCACTTCCTGCACCCTGTCCAGCTCCTGCACCTTGTCCACCTCCTGCTCCTTCTCCTCCGCCTGCTTGTTCTCCACCTCCTGCTCCTTCTCCAACTCCTGTTCCTTCTCCAACTCCTGCTCCTTCTCCACCTCCTGCTTCTTCTTCTCCTCCTGCTTCTTCTCCATCCCCTGCTCCATCTTCTCCTCCTGCTTCTTCTCCACCTCCTGCTCCTTCTTCTCCTCCTGCTCTTTCTCCACCTCCTGCTCATTCCCCACCTCCTGCTCGTGCTCCGTCTCCACCTCCTGTTCCATCTCCACGTCCTGCTCCTTCTCCACCTCCTGATCATTCTCCACCTCCTCCTCCATCTCCACATCCTGCTCATCTCCCTCCGCTGATCAACCTCCTCCTCCTGTTCAACCTCTGCCTCCTCCTGCTCACCCTCCTCCTCCTGCTCCATCTCCTCCTCCTGCTTCAACTCCACCTCCTGCTCCGTCTCCACCTCTTTTTCCGTCTCCACCTCCTGCTGCTTCTCCACCTCCTGTTCCGTCTCCATCTCCTGTTCCGTCTCCACCTCCTGCTCCTTCTCCACCTCCTGTTCCGTCTCCATCTCCTGTTCCGTCTCCTCCTCCTGCTCCCCCTCCACCTCCTGCTCCGTCTCCACTTCCTGCTCCTTCTCCACCTCCTGATCATTCTCCACCTCCTCCTCCATCTCCACATCCTGCTCATCTCCCTCCGCTGATCAACCTCCTACTCCTGTTCAACCTCTGCCTCCTCCTGCTCACCCTCCACCACCTCCTGCTCCGTCTCCACTTCCTGCTCCTTCTCCACCTCTTGCTCCTTCTTCTCCTCCTGCTTCTTCTCCACCTCCTGCTCCTTCTTCTCCTCCTGATTCTTCTCCACCTCCTGCTCCTTCTTCTCCTGCTGCTTCTTCTCCACCTCCTGCTCCTTCTTCTCCTCCTAATTCTTCTCCACCTCCTGCTCCTTCTTCTCCTGCTGGTCCTTCTCAACTCCCTCCTCCTGCTCAACTCCCTCCTTTTGCTCAACTCCCACCGCTCATCAACCTCCTCCTCCTGCTCAACCTCTTCCTCCCCCTCCTCAACCTCCTCCTCCTCCTGATCCTTCTCCTCCTCCTGCTCTTTCAACTGCGCCTGGACCTTCTCCTCCTCCTGCTCCATCTCCTCCTCCTGCTCCTTCTCGTCCTCCTCCTGCTCCTTCTCCGCCTCCTGCTCCTTCTCCTCCTCCTTCTCTACCTCCTGCTCCTACTTTACCTCCTGCTCCTCTACTCCTCCTGCTCCTTCTCTTCCTCCTGCTCCTTCTCCTCCTCCTGCTTCTTCTCCAACTCCTTCTCCTACTCCCCCTCCTGGTCCTCCTCCGCCTCCTGCTCCTTCTCCACCTATTGCTTCTTCACCACCTCCTGTTCCTTCTCCACCTCCTGCTCCTTCTCCACCTCCTTCTCCTCCTCCACCTCCTGCTCCTTCTCCAACTCCTGCTCCTTCTCCACCTCCTGCTCCTTCTCCACCTCCTGCTCCTTCTTCTCCTCCAGCTTCTTCTCCACCTCCTGCTCCATCTTCTCCTCCTGCTTCTTCTCCACCTCGTGCTCCTTCTTCTCCTCCTGCTTCTTCTCCACCTCCTGCTCCTTCTCCACCTCCTGCTCCTTCATCTCCTCCTGCTCCTTCATCTCCTCCTGCTTCTTCTCCACCTCCTGTTCCTTCTCCACCTCCTGATCCTTCTTTAACCTCTGCTCCTTCTCCAGCTCCTGCTCCTTCTCCACCTCCTGCTCCTTCTCCACCTCCTGCTCCTTTTCCACCTCCTGCTCAAACTCCTCTTCCTGCGCAAACTCCTCCTCATCCTCCTGCTCCTTCTCCACATACTGCTCCTTTTCCTCCTCCTGCTCCTTCTCCACCTCATGCTCCTTCTACACCTCTTGCTCCTTCTCGACCTTCTGCTCCTTCTCCACCTCCTGCTCCTTCTCCACCTCCTGCTCCTTCTCCACCTCCTGCTCCTTCTCCACCTCCTGCTCCTGCTCCACCTCCTGCTCGTGTACCACTTACTGCTCCTGCTCCACATCCGTCTCCGTCTCCACCTCCTGCTTCTTCTCCACCTCCTCCTCTTTCTCCACCTCATGCTATTTCTGCACCTCCTGCTCTTTCTCCACCTCCTGCTCCTTCTCCACCTCCTGCTCCTTCTCCACCTCCTGCCAACCTCCTCATCATCCTCTTCCTCCTTCTCCACCTACTGCTCCGTCTCCTCCTCCTGCTCATTCTCCTCCTGCGACTTCTCCTCCTCCTTCGTCTCCTCCTCCTGCTCCTCCTCCTCCTCCTGCTCCTTCTACACCTCCTGCTTCGTCTCCACCACCTCTTCCGTCTCCACGTCCTGTTCCTTCTCCACGTCCTGTTCCTTCTCCACCTCCTGTTCCTTCTCCAGGTCCTGCTTCTTCTCCACTTCCTGTTCCTTCTCCACCTCCTGCTCAAACTCCACTTCCTGAGCAACCTCCTCCTCTTCCTCCTCCTCTTTCTCCACATACTGCTCCTTGTCCTCCTCCTGCTCCTTCTCACCCTCCTGCTCCTTCTCACCCTCCTGCTCCTTCGACACCTCCTGCTCCTTCTCCACCTCCTGCCAACCTCCTCATCATCCTCTTCCTCCTTCTCCACCTACTGCTCCGTCTCCTCCTCCTGCTCATTCTCCTCCTGCTCCTTCTCCTCCTCCTTCTTCTCCTCCTCCTGCTCCTCCTCCTCCTCCTGCTCCTTCTACACCTCCTGCTTCGTCTCCACCACCTCTTCCGTCTCCACGTCCTGTTCCTTCTCCACGTCCTGTTCCTTCTCCACCTCCTGTTCCTTCTCCAGGTCCTGCTTCTTCTCCACTTCCTGTTCCTTCTCCACCTCCTGCTCAAACTCCACTTCCTGAGCAACCTCCTCCTCTTCCTCCTCCTCTTTCTCCACATACTGCTCCTTGTCCTCCTCCTGCTCCTTCTCACCCTCCTGCTCCTTCTCACCCTCCTGCTCCTTCGACACCTCCTGCTCCTTCTCCACATCCTGTTCCATTTCCACATCATGCCCCTTGTCCACCTCGTGCCCCTTGTCCACTTCCTGCACCCTGTCCAGCTCCTGCACCTTGTCCACCACCTGCTCCTTCTCCCCCGCCTGCTTGTTCTCCACCTCCTGCTCCTTCTCCAACTCCTGTTCCTTCTCCAACTCCTGCTCCTTCTCCACCTCCTGCTTCTTCTTCTCCTCCTGCTTCTTCTCCACCCCCTGCTCCGTCTTCTCCTCCTGCTTCTTCTCCACCTCCTGCTCCTTCTTCTCCTCCTGCTCTTTCTCCACCTCCTGCTCATTCCCCACCTCCTGCTCCTGCTCCGTCTCCACCTCCTGCTCCATCTCCACGTCCTGCTCCTTCTCCACCTCCTGATCATTCTCCACCTCCTCCTCCATCTCCACATCCTGGCCATCTCCCTCCGCTGATCAACCTCCTCCTCCTGTTCAACCTCTGCCTCCTCCTGCTCACCCTCCTCCTCCTGCTCCATCTCCTCCTCCTGCTCCTTCTCGTCCTCCTCCTGCTCCTTCTCCGCCTCCTGCTCCTTCTCCTCCTCCTTCTCTACCTCCTGCTCCTACTTTACCTCCTGCTCCTCCACTCCTCCTGCTCCTTCTCTTCCTCCTGCTCCTTCTCTTCCTCCTGCTCCTTCTCCACCTGATGCTCCTTCACCACCTTCTGCTCCTTCAACTTCTCCTGCTCCTTCTACAACTCCGGCTCCTGCTCCACCTTCTGCTCCTGCTCCACCTCCTGCTCTTTCTCCACCTCCTGCTCCTTCTCCACTTCATGCTGCTTCTCAACCTTCTGTTCCTCTCAACCTCCGAATCAACCTCCTACTCTTCATCCTTTTTTTTTTATTCGTTCACGGGATGTGGGCGTCGCTGGAAAGGCCGGCATTTATTGCCCATCCCTAATTGCCCTCGAGAAGGTGGTGGTGAGCCGCCTTCTTGAACCGCTGCAGTCCGTGTGGTGACGGTTCTCCCACAGTGCTGTTAGGAAGGGAGTTCCAGGATTTTGACCCAGCGACAATGAAGGAACGGCGATATATTTCCAAGTCGGGATGGTGTGTGACTTGGAGGGGAACGTGCAGGTGGTGTTGTTCCCATGCGCCTGCTGCCCTTGTCCTTCTAGGTGGTAGAGGTCGCGGGTTTGGGAGGTGCTGTCGAAGAAGCCTTGGCGAGTTGCTGCAGTGCATCCTGTGGATGGTGCACACTGCAGCCACAGTGCGCCGCTGGTGAAGGGAGTGAATGTGTAGGGTGGTGGATGGGGTGCCAATCAAGCGGGCTGCTTTATCTTGGATGGTGTCGAGCTTCTTGAGTGTTGTTGGAGCTGCAATCATCCAGGCAAGTGGAGAGTATTCCATCACACTCCTGACTTGTGCCTTGTAGATGGTGGAAAGGCTTTGGGGAGTCAGGAGGTGAGTCACTCGCCGCAGAATACCCAGCCTCTGACCTGCTCTCGTAGCCAGAGTATTTATATGGCTGGTCCATTTCAGTTTCTGGTCAATGGTGACCCCCAGGATGTTGATGGTGGGGGATTCGGCGATTGTAATGCCGTTGAACGTCAAGGGGAGGTGGTTAGACTCTCTCTTGTTGGAGATGGTCATTGCCTGGCACTTATCTGGCGCGAATGTTACTTGCCACTTATGAGCCCAAGCCTGGATGTTGTCCAGGTCTTGCTGCATGCAGGCTCGGACTGCTTCATTATCTGAGGGGTTGCGAATGGAACTGAACACTGTGCAGTCATCAGCGAACATCCCCATTTCTGACCTTATGATGGAGGGAAGGTCATTGATGAAGCAGCTGAAGATGGTTGGGCCTCGGACACTGCCCTGAGGAACTCCTGCAGCAATGCCCTGGGGCTGAGATGATTGGCCTCCAACAACCACTACCATCTTCCTTTGTGCTAGGTATGACTCCAGCCACTGGAGAGTTTTCCCCCTGATTCCCATTTACTTCAATTTTACTAGGGCTCCTTGGTGCCACACTCGGTCAAATGCTGCCTTGATGTCAAGGGCAGTCACTCTCACCTCACCTCTGGAATTCAGCTCTTTTGTCCATGTTTGGACCAAGGCTGTGATGAGGTCTGGAGCCGAGTGGTCCTGGGGGAACCCAAACTGAGCATCGGTGAGCAGGTTATTGGTGAGTAAGTGCCGCTTGATAGCACTGTCGACGACACCTTCCATTACTTTGCTGATGATTGAGAGTAGACTGATGGCGCGGTAATTGGCCAGATTGGATTTGTCCTGCTTTTTGTGGACAGGACATACCTGGGCAATTTGCCACTTGTCGGGTGGATGCCAGTGTTGTAGCTGTACTGGAACAGCTTGGTTAGAGGCGCAGCTAGTTCCTCCTTCTCCTCCTCCGGCTCCTTCTCCTCCTCCTGCTCCTTCTCCGCTTCCTGCTCCTCCCCTCCTCCTGCTCGTACTACACCTCCTGCTCCTTCTGCACCTCCAGCTCCTTCTCCACCTCTTCCTCCTCCTCAACCTCCTGTTCCTTCTCCAACTCCTGTTCCGTCTCCACCACCTCGTCCATCACAACGTCCTGTTACTTCTCCACCTTCTTTTCCTTCTCCACCTCCTGTTCCTTCTCCACCTCCTGCTCCTTCTCCACCCTCTGCTCCTTCTCCACCCTCTGCTCCTTCTCCACCTCCTGCTCCTTCTTCACCTTCTGCTTCTTCTCCACCTCCTGCTCAAACTCCTCTTCCTGCGCAACCTCCTCCTTTTACTCCTCCCCCTTCTCCACATGCTGCTCCTTGTCCTCCTCCTGCTCCTTCTCCACCTCCTGCTCCTTCTACACCTCCTGCTCCTTCTCCACCTCCTGCTCCTTCTCCACCTCCTGCTCCTTCTCCACCCTCTGCTCCTTCTCCAGCTCCTGCTCCTCTCCAGCTCCTTCTCCTTCTACACCTCCTACTCTTCTCCACCTCCTGCTCCTTCTTCACCTCCTGCTCCTTCTCCACCTCCTGCTCAAACTCCTCTTCCTGCGCAACCTCCTCCTTTTCCTCCTCCCCCTTCTCCACATGCTGCTCTTTGTCCTCCTCCTGATCCTTCTCCACCTCCTGGTCCGTCTCAACCACATCTTCCTTCTCCACGTCCTGTTCCTTCTCCACCTCCTGCTCCTTCTCCACCTCCTGCTCCTTCTACACCCTCTGCTGCTTCTCCGCCTCCTGCTCCTTCTACACCCTCTGCTGCTTCTCCAGCTCCTGCTCCTACTCCAGCTCCTTCTCCTTCTCCACCTCCTACTCCGTCTCCACCACCTGCTCCATCTCCACCTCATGCTCCTTCTTCACCTCCTGCTCCTTCTCCACCTTCTGCTCAAACTCCTACTGCGCTACCTCCTCCTTTTCATAGAGTCATAGAGTCATAGAGTTATACAGCACGGATAGAGGCCCTTCGGCCCATCGTGTCCGCGCCGGCCATCAGCCCTGTCTACTCTAATCCCATATTCCAGCATTTGGTCCGTAGCCTTGTATGCTATGGCATTTCAAGTGCTCATCCAAATGCTTCTTGAATGTTGTGAGGGTTCCTGCCTCCACAACCCTTTCAGGCAGTGAGTTCCAGACTCCAACCACCCTCTGGGTGAAAAAGTTCTTTCTCAAATCCCCTCTAAACCTCCCGCCTTTTACCTTGAATCTATGTCCCCTTGTTATAGTACCCTCAACGAAGGGAAAAAGCTCCTCAGTATCCATCCTATCTGTGCCCCTCATAATTTTGTACACCTCAATCATGTCCCCCCTCAGCCTCCTCTGCTCCAAGGAAAACAAACCCAATCTTCCCAGTCTCTCTTCATAGCTGAAGCGCTCCAGCCCTGGTAACATCCTGGTGAATCTCCTCTGCACCCTCTCCAAAGCGATCACATCCTTCCTGTAGTGTGGCGACCAGAACTGCACACAGTACTCCAGCTGTGGCCTAACCAGTGTTTTATACAGCTCCATCATAACCTCCTTGCTCTTATATTCTATGCCTCGGCTAATAAAGGCAAGTATCCCATATGCCTTCTTTACCACCTTATCTACCTGTTCCGCCGCCTTCAGGGATCTGTGACCTTGCACACCAAGATCCCTCTGACCCTCTGTCTTGCCTAGGGTCCTCCCATTCATTGTGTATTCCCTTGCCTTGTTAGTCCCTCCAAAGTGCATCACCTCGCACTTTTCCGGGTTAAATTCCATTTGCCACTGTTCCGCCCATCTGACCAACCCATCTATATCGTCCTGCAGACTGAGGCTATCCTCCTCGCTATTTACCACCCTACCAATTTTTGTGTCATCAGCGAACTTACTGATCATACCTTTTACATTCATATCCAAGTCATTAATGCAGACCACAAACAGCAAGGGACCCAGCACCGATCCCTGTGGTACCCCACTGGCCATAGGCTTCCAGTCACAAAAACAACCTTCGACCATCACCCTCTGCCTTCTGCCACTAAGCCAGTTTTGTATCCAAAGTGCCAAGGCACCCTGGATTCCATGGGCTCGTACCTTCTTGACCAGTCTCCTGTGGGGGACTTTATCGAGGGCCTTACTGAAATCCATGTATACTACATCAACTGCGTTACCCTCATCCACACGCCTAGTCACCCCCTCCTCAACATACTGCTCCTTGTCCTTCTCCTGCTCCTTCTCTACCTCCTGCTCCTTCCACACCTCCTGCCCCTTCTCCACCTCCTGCTCCTGCTCCAACTCCTGCTCCTTCTCCAACTCCTGCTCGTTCTCCACCTCCTTCTCGTTCTCCACCGCCTGCTCAACTTCCTACTCTTTCTGCTCCTCTTTCGCCGGCGACTGCTCCTTCTCCTCCTCTTGCACTTTCTCCACCTCTTGATCGTATTCCACCTCCTGCTCATTCTCAACCTCCTGTTCCGTCTCCACCAACTCTTCAGTCTGCACGTCCTGTTCCTTCTCCACATCCTGATCCTTCTCCACCTCCTGTTCCTTCTCCACCTCCTACTCCTTCTTTACCCTCTGCTCCTTCTCCAGCTCCTGCTCCTTCTCCACCTCCTGCTCCTTCTCCATCTCCTGCTCCTTTTCCACCTCCTGCTCAAACTCCTCTTCCTGCGCAAAATTCTCCTCATCCTCCTCCTCCTTCTCCACATACTGCTCCCTTTCCTCCTCCTGCTCCTTCTCCACCTCATGCTCCTTCTACACCTCCTGCTTCATCTACACCTCTTGCTCCTTCTCGACCTTCTGCTCCTTCTCCACCTCCTGCTCCTTCTCCACCTCCTGCTCCTGCTCCACCTCCGGCTCCTGCTCCACCTCCTGCTCCTGCTCCACCTTCTGCTCCTGCTCCACCTCCAGGTCGTGTACCACCTCCTGCTCCTGCTCCACATCCTTCTCCTTCTCCACATCCTGCTCCTTCTCCACCTCCTCCTCTTTCTCCACCTCCTGCTATTTCTGCACCTCCTGCTCTTTCTCCTCCTCCTGCTCCTTCTCCTCCTCCTGCTCCTCCTCCTCCTCCTGCTCGTACTGCAACTCCTGCTCCTTCACCACCTCCTGCTCCTTCTCCACCTCCTGCTCCGTCTCCACCACCTCTTCCGTCTCTACGTCCTGTTCCTTCTCCACCTCCTGTTCCTTCTCCAGGTCCAGCTTCATCTCCACCTCCTGCTCTTTCACCACCTCCTGCTCTTTCTCCACCTCCTGCTCTTTCTCCACCTCCTGCTCCTTCTCCACCTCCAGCCCCTTCTAAATCTTCCGTTCCTCTCAACCTCCCACTCAACCTCCAACTCATCCTCCTCCTCCTTCTCCACCTCCGGCTCCTTATCCTCCTCCTGCTCCTTCTCCGCTTCCTGCTCCTCCTCCTCCTCCTGCTCGTACTCCACCAACTGCTCCTTCTCCACCTCCTGCTCCTTCTCCACCCTCTGCTCCTTCTCCAGCTCCTGCTCCTTCTCCAGCTCCATCTCCTTCAACACCTCCTGCTCCTTCTCCACCTCCTGCTCAAACTTGCCTTCCTGCGCAACCTCCTCCTTTTCCTGCTCCCCCTTCTCCACCTTCACTTCCGTCTCCACGTCCTGTTCCTTCTCCATCTCCTGTTCCTTCTCCACCTCCTGTTCCTTCTCCAGCTCCTGCTCCTTCTCCAGCTCCATCTCCTTCAACACCTCAAACTCCTTCTCCAACTCCTTCTCCTTCTTCACCTCCTGCTCCTTCTCTACCTCCTGCTCCTTCTACACCTCCTGCTCTTTCTCCACCTCCTGCTCCTTCTCTACCTACTGCTCCTTCTCCACCACCTGCTCCTCCTCCTCCTCCTGCTCGTACTGCACCTCCTGCTCCTTCTCCACCTCCTGTTCCTCTCCACCTCCTGCCAACCTCCTCATCATCCTCTTCCTCCTTCTCCACCTACTGCTCCGTCTCCTCCTCCTTCTCCTCCTCCTTGTCCTCTTCCTGCTCCTCCTCCTCTTGCTCGTACTGCACCTCATGCGCCTTCACCACCTCCTGCTCCTTCTCCACCTCCTGTTCCGTCTCCACCACCTCTTCCGTCTCCACGTCCTGTTCCTTCTCCACCTCCTGTTCCTTCTCCACCTCCTGTTCCTTCTCCAGGTCCTGCTTCTTCTCCACCTCCTGCTCCTTCTCCACCTCCTGCTCAAATTCCTCTTCCTGAGCAACCTCCTCTTCCTCCTCCTCTTTCTCCACATACTGCTCCTTGTCCTCCTCCTGCTCCTTCTCCCCCTCCTGCTCATTCTACACCTCCTACTCCTTCTCCACATCCTTTTCCATCTCCACATCCTGCCCCTTGTCCACCTCGTGTCCCGTGTCCACTTCCTGCACCTTGTCCAGCTCCTGCACCTTGTCCACCTCCTGCTCCTTCTCCTCCGCCTGCTTGTTCTCCACCTCCTGCTCCTTCTCCAACTCCTGCTCCTTCTCCACCTCCTGCTCCTTCTCCACCTCCTGCTCCTTCTTCACCTCCTGCTCCTTCTCCACCTCCTGCTCAAGCTCCTCTTCCTGCGCAACCTCCTCCTTTTCCTCCTCCCCCTTCTCCACATGCTGCTCTTTGTCCTCCTCCTGATCCTTTTCCACCTCCTGGTCCGTCTCAACCACATCTTCCTTCTCCACGTCCTGTTCCTGCTCCACCTCCTGCTCCTTCTCCACCTCCTGCTCCTTCTACACCCTCTGCTGCATCTCCAGCTCCTGCTCCTACTCCAGCTCCTTCTCCTTCTCCACCTCCTACTCCGTCTCCACCACCTGGTCCATCTCCACCTCATGCTCCTTCTTCACCTCCTGCTCCTTCTCCACCTCCTGCTCAAACTCCGACTGCGCTACCTCCTCCTTTTCCTCCTCCCCCTCCTCCACATACTGCTCCTTGTCCTTCTCCTGTTCCTTCTCTACCTCCTGCTCCTTCTCCACCTCCTGCTCGTTCTCCACCTCCTTCTCGTTCTCCACCGCCTGCTCAACCTCCTACTCTTTCTGCTCCTCTTTCGCCGGCGACTGCTCCTTCTCCTCCTCTTGCACTTTCTCCACCTCTTGATCGTATTCCACCTCCTGCTCATTCTCAACCTCCTGTTCCGTCTCCACCAACTCTTCAGTCTGCACGTCCTGTTCCTTCTCCACATACTGATCCTTCTCCAACTCCTGTTCCTTCTCCACCTCCTGCTCCTTCTTTACCCTCTGCTCCTTCTCCATCTCCTGCTCCTTTTCCACCTCCTGCTCAAACTCCTCTTCCTGCGCAAAATCCTCCTCATCCTCCTCCTCCTTCTCCACATACTGCTCCTTTTCCTCCTCCTGCTCCTTCTCCACCTCATGCTGCTTCTACACCTCCTGCTTCATCTACACCTCTTGCTCCTTCTCGACCTTCTGCTCCTTCTCCACCTCCTGCTCCTTCTCCACCTCCTGCTCCTGCTCCAACTCCGGCTCCTGCTCCACCTCCTGCTCCTGCTCCACCTTCTGCTCCTGCTCCACCTCCAGGTCGTGTACCACCTCCTGCTCCTGCTCCACATCCTTCTCCTTCTCCACATCCTGCTCCTTCCCCACCTCCTCCTCTTTCTCCACCACCTGCTATTTCTGCACCTCCTGCTCTTTCTCCTCCTCCTGCTCCTTCTCCTCCTCCTGCTCCTCCTCCTCCTCCTGCTCGTACTGCAACTCCTGCTCCTTCACCACCTCCTGCTCCTTCTCCACCTCCTGCTCCGTCTCCACCACCTCTTCAGTCTCTACGTCCTGTTCATTCTCCACCTCCTGTTCCTTCTCCACCTCCTGTTCCTTCTCCAGGTCCAGCTTCATCTCCACCTCCTGCTCTTTCTCCACCTCCTGCTCTTTCTCCACCTCCTGCTCCTTCTCCACCTCCAGACCCTTCTAAACCTTCTGTTCCTCTCAACCTCCCACTCAACCTCCTACTCTTCCTCCTCCTCCTTCTCCACCTCCGGCTCCTTATCCTCCTCCTGCTCCTTCTCCGCTTCCTGCTCCTCCTCCTCCTCCTGCTCGTACGCCACCAACTGCTCCTTCTCCACCTCCTGCTCCTTCTCCACCCTCTGCTACTTCTCCAGCTCCTGCTCCTTCTCCAGCTCCATCTCCTTCAACACCTCCTGCTCCTTCTCCACCTCCTGCTCAAACTCCCCTTCCTGCGCAACCTCCTCCTTTTCCTGCTCCCACTTCTCCACGTTCACTTCCGTCTCCACGTCCTGTTCCTTCTCCACCTCCTGTTCCTTCTCCACCTCCTGCTCCTTCTCCAGCTCCATCTCCTTCAAGACCTCCTACTCCTTCTCCAACTCCTTCTCCTTCTTCACCTCCTGCTCCTTCTCTACCTCCTGCTCCTTCTACACCTCCTGCTCTTTCTCCACCTCCTGCTCCTTCTCTACCTACTGCTCCTTCTCCACCACCTGCTCCTCCTCCTCCTCCTGCTCGTACTCCACCTCCTGCTCGTACTCCACCTCCTGCTCCTTCTCCACCTCCTGTTCCTCTCCACCTCCTGCCAACCTCCTCATCATCCTCTTCCTCCTTCTCCACCTACTGCTCCGTCTCCTCCTCCTTCTCCTCCTCCTTGTCCTCCTCCTGCTCCTCCTCCTCCTCCTGCTAGTACTGCACCTCCTGCGCCTTCACCAGCTCCTGCTCCTTCTCCACCTCCTGTTCCGTCTCCACCACCTCTTCCGTCTCCACGACCTGTTCCTTCTCCACCTCCTGTTCCTTCTCCACCTCCTGTTCCTTCTCCAGGTCCTGCTTCTTCTCCACCTCCTGCTCCTTCTCCACCTCCTGCTCAAATTCCTCTTCCTGAGCAAAATCCTCCCCTTCCTCCTCCTCTTTCTCCACATACTGCTCCTTGTCCTCCTCCTGCTCCTTCTCCCCCTCCTGCTCATTCTACACCTCCTGCTCCTTCTCCACATCCTTTTCCATCTCCACATCCTGCCCCTTGTCCACCTCGTGTCCAGTGTCCAATCCTGCACCTAGTCCAGCTCCTGCGCCTTGTCCACCTCCTGCTCCTTCTCCTCCGCCTGCTTGTTCTCCACCTCCTGCTCCTTCTCCACCTCCTGCTCAAACTCCTCTTCCTGCACAACCTCCTCCTTTTCCTCCTCCCCCTTCTCCACATGCTGCTCTTTGTCCTCCTCCTGATCCTTCTCCACCTCCTGCTCCGTCTCAACCACATCTTCCTTCTCCACGTCCTGTTCCTTCTCCACCTCCTGCTCCTTCTCCACCTCCTGCTCCTTCTACACCCTCTGCTGCTTCTCCAGCTCCTGCTCCTACTCCAGCTCCTTCTCCTTCTCCACCTCCTACTCCGTCTCCACCATCTGCTCCATCTCCACCTCATGCTCCTTCTTCACCTCCTGCTCCTTCTCCACCTCCTGCTCAAACTCCAACTGCGCTACCTCCTCCTTTTGCTCCTCCCCCTCCTCCACATACTGCTCCTTGTCCTTCTCCTGCTCCTTCCCAACCTCCTGCTCCTTCCACACCTCCTGCCCCTTCTCCACCTCCTGCTCCTGCTCCACCTCCTGCTCCTGCTCCACCTCCTGCTCCTTCTCCACCTCCTTCTCGTTCTCCACCGCCTGCTCAACCTCCTACTCTTTCTGCTCCTCTTTCGCCGGCGACTGCTCCTTCTCCACGTCCTGTTCCTTCTCCACCTCCTGCTCCTTCTCCACCTCCTGCTTCTTCTACACCCTCTGCTGCTTCTCCAGCTCCTGCTCCTACTCCAGCTGCCTCTCCTTCTCCACCTCCTACTCCGTCTCCACCATCTGCTCCATCTCCACCTCATGCTCCTTCTTCACCTCCTGCTCCTTCTCCACCTCCTGCTCAAACTCCTACTGCGCTACCTCCTCCTTTTGCTCCTCCCCCTCCTCCACATACTGCTCCTTGTCCTTCTCCTGCTCCTTCTCTACCTCCTGCTCCTTCAACACCTCCTGCTCGTTCTCCACCTCCTTCTCGTTCTCCACCGCCTGCTCAACCTCCTACTCTTTCTGCTCCTCTTTCGCCGGCGACTGCTCCTTCTCCTCCTCTTGCACTTTCTCCACCTCATGATCGTATTCCACCTCCTGCTCATTCTCAACCTCCTGTTCCGTCTCCACCAACTCTTCAGTCTGCACGTCCTGTTCCTTCTCCACATCCTGATCCTTCTCCACCTCCTGTTCCTTCTCCACCTCCTGCTCCTTCTTTACCCTCTGCTCCTTCTCCAGCTCCTGATCCTTCTCCACCTCCTGCTCCTTCTCCATCTCCTGCTCCTTTTCCACCTCCTGCTCAAACTCCTCTTCCTGCGCAAAATCCTCCTCATCCTCCTCCTCCTTCTCCACATACTGCTCCTTTTCCTCCTCCTGCTCCTTCTCCACCTCATGCTCCTTCTACACCTCCTGCTTCATCTACACCTCTTGCTCCTTCTCGACCTTCTTCTCCTTCTCCAACTCCTGCTCCTTCTCCACCTCCTGCTCCTGCTCCACCTCCGGCTCCTGCTCCACCTCTGGCTCCTGCTCCACCTCCGGCTGCTGCTCCACCTCCTGCTCCTGCTCCACATCCTTCTCCTTCTCCACATCCTGCTCCTTCTCCACCTCCTCCTCTTTCTCCACCTCCTGCTATTTCTGCACCTCCTGCTCTTTCTCCTCCTCCTGCTCCTTCTCCTCCTCCTGCTCCTCCTCCTCCTCCTGCTCGTACTGCACCTCCTGCGCCTTCACCACCTGATGCTCCTTCTCCACCTCCTGTTCCGTCTCCACCACCTCTTCCGTCTCCACGTCCTGTTCCTTCTCCACCTCCTGTTCCTTCTCCAGGTCCTGCTTCTTCTCCACCTCCTGCTCCTTCTCCACCTCCTGCTCAAATTCCTCTTCCTGAGCAACCTCCTCCTCTTCCTCCTCCTCTTTCTCCACATACTGCTCCTTGTCCTCCTCCTGCTCCTTCTCCCCCTCCTGCTCATTCTACACCTCCTGCTCCTTCTCCACATCCTTTTCCATCTCCACATCCTGCCCCTTGTCCACCTCGTGTCCCGTGTCCACTTCCTGCACCTTGTCCAGCTCCTGCACCTTGTCCACCTCCTGCTCCTTCTCCTCCGCCTGCTTGTTCTCCACCTCCTGCTCCTTCTCCAACTCCTGCTCCTTCTCCACCTCCTGCTCCTTCTCCACCTCCTGCTCCTTCTTCTCCTCCTGCTTCTTCTCCACCTCCTGCTACTTCTCCTCATCTTGCGCCTTCTCCACCTCCTGCTCCTTCTCCTCCTCCTGCTCCTACTCCTCCTCCTGCTCCTTCTCCTCCTCCTCCTCCTGCTCCTCCAGCTCCTTCAGCTCACCATCCTGCTGTTGCTCACTCTCCTGCTGCTGCTCCTACCCCACCTCCTGCTCAATCTCCTCCTCCTTCTTGTTCTCCACCCCTGCTCCTTCTCCACCTCCTCAGCATTCTACATCTCCTGCTCCTTCTCGACCTCCTGCTCAACCACCTCCTCCTGCTCCTTCTCCACTTCATGCTCCTTCTCCCGCTCCTTTTCGTGCACCCGCTCCTGCTCCATCTCCAGATTCTGCTCCTTCTCCCGCTTCTGCTCCTTCTCCTCCTGCTGCTACCTCTCCTCCTGCTGCTTGTTCTCCTCCTGCTGCAACTTTTCCACCTCCTCCTCCTGCTCCTTCTCCTCCCCCTGCTCCTTCTCCACCTCCTGCTCCTTCTCCACCTCCGGCTCCTTCTCCACCTCCTGCTCCTTCTCCACCTCCTGCTCAACCTCCTCCTGCTCCATCTCCTCATCCTGCTCAACCTCCTCCTACTGCTTCTCCTCATCCTGCTCAACCTCCTCCTCCTATTCCTTCTCCACATCCAGCACCTAATCCACCTCCTGATCCTTCTCCTCCTCCTGCTCTTTCTCCACCTCCTACTCCTGCTCCTTCTCCACCTCCTGCTCAACCTACTACAACTGCTCCATCTCCACCTGCTCATCCTGCTCCTTCTTCTCCTCCTGCTCCTGCTCCTTCTCCAACTCCTGCTACATCTTCACCTCCTACTCCTTCTCCACCTCCTACTCTTTCTCCACCTCCTGCTCATCCACCTCCTGCTCCTTCATCTCCTCCTATTAAACCTCCTCCTCCTCCTACTACTCCTTGTACACCTCCTGCTCCTTGTCCACCTCCTGCTCCTTGTCCACCTCCTGCTCCGTGTCCACCTCTTGATCCTTGTCCACCTGCTGCTCCTTGTGCACCACCTGCTCCTTGTCCGCCTAGTGCTCCTTCTCGCCCTCCTGTTCCTTCTCGTCCTCCTGCTCCTTCTCGCCCTCCTGCTCCATCTCGCCCTCATGCTTCATCTCGCCCTTCTGCTCCATCTATCCCTCCTGCTCCTTCTCCACCTCCTGCTCCTTCACCACTCCTGCTCATTCACCACCTCCTGCTCCTTCTTCTCCTCCTTCTCCACCTCCTGCTCCTTCTCCTCCTCCTGCTCCTACTCCTCCTCCTGCTCCTTCTCCTCCTCCTGCTACTTCTTCTCCGCCTGCTCCTTCTTCTCCTCCTGCTCCTTCTCAATTCCTGCTCCATCTCCAGCTCCTGCTCCATCACCTCCTCCTCCTCCTGCTCCTTCTCCCCCTCCTGCTCCTTCTCCCCCTCCTGCTCCTTCTCCTACTCCTACTACTTCTCCACCTCCTGCTCCTTCTCCACATCCTGCTCCTTCTACTCCACCTGCTCCTTCTCCTTCTCCTGCTCCTTCTCCTTCTCCTACTACTTCTCCACCTCCTGCTCCTTCTCCACATCCTGCTCCTTCGACTCCACCTGCTCCTACTCCTCCTCATGCTCCTTCTTCCCATCCTGCTCCTTCTCCACTCCAGCTCCTTCTCCTCCTCCTGCTCCTTCTCCTCAACCTGCTCCTTCTCCACCTCCTGCTCCTTCTCCACCTCCTGCTCCTTCTCCACCTCCTGCTCCTTCTCCACCTCCTGCTCATTCTTCTCCTCCTGCTCCTGCTCCTCCTCCTGCTTCTTCTCCAACTCCTTCTCCTACTCCCACTCCTGGTCCTTCTCCGCGTCCTGCTCCTTCTCCACCTATTGCTTCTTCTCCACCTCCTGTTCCTTCTCCTCCTCCGGCTCCTTCTCCACCTCCTTCTCCTCCTCCACCTCCTCCTCCTCCTTCTACTCCTTGTCCACCACCTGCTCCTTGTACACCTCCTGCTCCTTGTCCACCTCCTGCTCCTTGTCCACCTCCTGCTCCGTGTCCACCTCTTGATCCGTGTCCACCTGCTGCTCCTTGTGCACCACCAGCTCCTTGTCCGCCGAGTGCTCCTTCTCGCCCTCCTGTTCCTTCTCGTCCTCCTGCTCCTTCTCGCCCTCCTGCTCCATCTCGCCCTCCTGCTTCATCTCGCCCTTCTGCTCCATCTATCCCTCCTGCTCCTTCTCCACCTCCTGCTCCTTCTCCACCTGATGCTCCTTCACCACTCCTGCTCATTCACCACCTCCTGCTCCTTCTTCTCCTCCTTCTCCTCCTCCTGCTCCTTCTCCACCTCCTGCTCCTTCTCCACCTCCTGCTACTTCTCCTCATCTTGCGCCTTCTCCACCTCCTGCTCCTTCTCCTCCTCCTGCTCCTACTCCTCCTCCTGCTACTTCTCCTCCTCCTGCTCCTTCTCCTTCTCCTGCTACTTCTTCTCCGCCTGCTCCTTCTTCTCCTCCTGCTCCTTCTCAATTCCTGCTCCATCTCCAGCTCCTGCTCCATCACCTCCTCCTCCTCCTGCTCCTTCTCCCCCTCCTGCTCCTTCTCCCCCTCCTGCTCCTTCTCCTACTCCTACTACTTCTCCACCTCCTGCTCCTTCTCCACATCCTGCTCCTTCTACTCCACCTGCTCCTTCTCCTTCTCCTGCTCCTTCTCCTTCTCCTACTGCTTCTCCACCTCCTGCTCCTTCTCCACATCCTGCTCCTTCTACTCCACCTGCTCCTACTCCTCCTCATGCTCCTTCTTCCCATCCTGCTCCTTCTCCACTCCTGCTCCTTCTCCTCCTCCTGCTCCTTCTCCTCAACCTGCTCCTTCTCCACCTCCTGCTCCTTCTCCACCTCCTGCTCCTTCTCCACCTCCTGCTCCTTCTCCACCTGCTCCTGCTCCTCCTCCTGCTTCTTCTCCAACTCCTTCTCCTACTCCCACTCCTGGTCCTTCTCCGCGTCCTGCTCCTTCTCCACCTATTGCTTCTTCTCCACCTCCTGTTACTTCTCCTCCTCCGGATCCTTCTCCACCTCCTTCTCCTCCTCCACCTCCTCCTCCTCCTTCTACTCCTTGTCCACCTCCTGCTCCTTGTCCACCTCCTGCTCCTTGTCCACCTCCTGCTCCTTGTCCACCTCCTGCTCCGTGTCCACCTCTTGATCCGTGTCCACCTGCTGCTCCTTGTGCACCACCAGCTGCTTGTCCGCCGAGTGCTCCTTCTCGCCCTCCTGTTCCTTCTCGTCCTCCTGCTCCTTCTCGCCCTCCTGCTCCATCTCGCCCTCCTGCTTCATCTCGCCCTTCTGCTCCATCTATCCCTCCTGCTCCTTCTCCACCTCCTGCTCCTTCTCCACCTGATGCTCCTTCACCACTCCTGCTCATTCACCACCTCCTGCTCCTTCTTCTCCTCCTTCTCCTCCTCCTGCTCCTTCTCCACCTCCTGCTCCTTCTCCACCTCCTGCTACTTCTCCTCATCTTGCGCCTTCTCCACCTCCTGCTCCTTCTCCTTCTCCTGCTACTTCTTCTCCGCCTGCTCCTTCTTCTCCTCCTGCTCTTTCTCAATTCCTGCTCCATCTCCAGCTCCTGCTCCATCACCTCCTCCTCCTCCTGCTCCTTCTCCCCCTCCTGCTCCTTCTCCCCGTCCTGCTCCTTCTCAACCTCCTGCTCAAACTCATCCTGCTCTTTCTCCACCTCCTGCTCAACCTCCTCCTGCTCCTTCTCCACCTCCTGCTCAACCTTCTCCTGCTCCTTATCCTACTCCTGCTCAACCTCCTCCTGCTCCTTTTCCTCCTCCTGCTCAAACTCCTCCTGATTCTTCTCATCCTCCAGCTCAACGTCCTCCTCCTGCTCCTTCTCTACCTCATTCTCCTTCTTCTCCTCCAGCTCTGTCTACTCCTCATGCTCGGACTCCGCCTCCTGCTACTTCTTCTTCTAATGCTCCTTCTCCACTCCTGCTCATTCACCACCTCCTGCTCCTTCTTCACCTCCTGCTCTTTGTCCTCCTCCTGCTCCTTGTCTCCCTCCAGATCCTTCTCCACCCCCATGCTCCTTCTCCACCTCCTGCTCCTTCTCCACCTCCTGCTCCTTCTCCTCCTACTGCTCCTTCTCCACATCCTGCTCCTTCTCCACCTCCTGCTCCTTCTCCACCTCCTGCTCCTTCTCCTCCTGCTCCTACTCCACTTCCTGCTCCTTCTTCTTCTCCTGCTCCTTCTCTCTCCTGCTCCTTCTACTTCTCCTGCACCTTCTCCTCATCTTGCGCCTACTCCACCTCCTGCTCCTTCTCCTCCAACTGCTCCTACTCCACTTCCTGCTCTTTCTTCTTCTCCTGCTCCTTCTCTCTCCTGCTCCTTCTACTCCTCCGGCTCCTTCTCCACCTCCTGCACCTTCTCCTCATCTTGCGCCTACTCCACCTCCTGCTCCTTCTCCACATCCTGCTCCTTCTCCTCCTGCTCCTATTCCACTTCCTGCTCCTTCTTCTTCTCCTGCTCCTTCTCTCTCCTGCTCCTTCTACTTCTCCTGCACCTTCTCCTCATCTTGCGCCTACTCCACCTCCTGCTCCTTCTCCTCCTCCTGCTCCTACTCCACTTCCTGCTCTTTCTTCTTCTCCTGCTCCTTCTCTCTCCTGCTCCTTCTACTCCTCCGGCTCCTTCTCCACCTCCTGCTCCTTCTCCACCTCCTGCTCCTTCTCCTCCTGCTCCTACTCCACTTCCTGCTCCTTCTTCTTCTCCTGCTCCTTCTCTCTCCTGCTCCTTCTACTTCTCCTGCACCTTCTCCTCATCTTGCGCCTACTCCACCTCCTGCTCCTTCTCCTCCTCCTGCTCCTACTCCTCCTCCTCCTCCTGCTCCTCCTCTTGCTCCTTTTTCTTCTCCTGCTCCTTCTCCACTCCTGCACCATCTCGACCTCCTGCTGCTTCTCCTCCTCCTGCTCCTTCTCCTTCTCCTGCTCCTTCTTCTCCGCCTGCTCCTTCTCCACCTCCTGCTCTTTCTCCTTCTCCTGCTCCTTCTCCTTCTCCCGCTCCTTCTTCTCCGCCTGATCCTTCTTCTCCTCCTGCTCCTTCTCAATTCCTGCTCCATCTCCAGCTCCTGCTCCTTGTCCACCGCCTGCTCCTTCTCCCCCTCCTGCTCCTGCCCCCCTCCTGCTCCTTCTCCACCTCCTGCTCCTTCTCGTCCACCTGCTCCTTCTCCTCCTCCTCCTGCTCCTTCAGCTCCTCCAGCTCACCCTCCTGGTGTTGCTCACCCTCCTGCTGATGCTCCTTCCCCACCACCTGCTCAATCTCCTCCTCCTTCCTGTTCTCCAACCCTGCTCCCTCTCCACCTCCTCATCATTCTCCACCTCCTGCTCCTTCTCCACCTCCTACTCAACCTCCTCCTCCTGCTCCTTCTCCACTTCATGATCCTTCTCCCGCCCCTGCCCCTGCTCCTTCTCCCGGTTTTCATCCAATGAACTAATGAACTTATTTCAGTCAGCTAGATCTTTCTTCTTTAATGCAAAAAGATATTATCTTCAAATACAAGAACTTTTCGTGGTTTTGTTTGTTTTCAGCAAATGAACATATTTCAGCGAGCCAGAAGTTTTTACTTTAATAGCGAAAGATTTTATCTTAAAATACAAGAACTTTTCGTGGTTCTTGTCAATTTTTGTTGGTTTTGATCTAATGAACTTATTTCAGTCAGCCAGATCTTTCCTCTTCAAAGCAAAAAGATTTTATCTTCAAATACAAGAACTTTTCGTGGTTTTGTTGGTTTTCAGCAAATGAACATATTTCAGCGAGCAAGAAGTTTTTTCTTTAATAGCTTAAGATTTTATCTAAAAACACAAGAACTTTTCGTGGTTCTTGTCAATTTTTGTTGGTTTTCATCCAATGAACTTATTTCAGTCAGCAAGATCTTTCTTCTTCAAAGCAAAAAGATTTTATCTTCAAATACAAGAACTTTTCGTGGTTTTGTTGGTTTTCAGCAAATGAACATATTTCAGCGAGCTGCAAGTTTTTTCTTTAATAGCGTAAGATTTTATCTTAAAATACAAGAAGTTTTCGTGGTTCTTGTCAATTTGTGTTGGTTTTCATCCAATGAACTTATTTCAGTCAGCAAGATCTTTCTTCTTTAATGCAAAAAGATTTTATCTTCAAAAACAAGAACTTTTCGTGGTTTTGTTGGTTTTCAGCAAATGAACATATTTCAGCGAGCTGGAAGTTTTTTCTTTAATAGCTCAAGATTTTATCTGAAAAAACAAGAACTTTTCGTGGTTCTTCTCAATTTTGGTTGGTTTTGATCCAATGAACTTATTTCAGTCAGCTCGATCTTTCTTCTTTAATGCAAAAAGATTTTATCTTCAAATACAAGAACTTTTCGTGGTTTTCTTGGTTTTCAGCAAATGAACATATTTCAGCGAGCTGGAAGTTTTTTCTTTAATAGCTTAAGTTTTTATCTTAAAATACAAGAACTTTTCGTGGTTCTTGTCAATTTTTGTTGGTTTTGATGCAATGAACTTATTTCAGTCAGCTGGATCTTTCTTCTTTAATGCAAAAAGATTTTATCTTAAAATACAAGAACTTTTCGTGGTTCTTGTCAATTTTTCTTGGTTTTCATCTGACAATTTCAGTCAGCTGGATCTTTCTTCTTTAATGCAAAAAGATTTTATCTTCAAATACAAGAACTTTTCGTGGTTTTGTTGGTTTTCAGCAAATGAACATATTTCAGCGAGCTGGAATTTTTTTCTTTAATAGCTTAAGATTTTATCTTTAAATACAAGAAACTTTCGTGGTTCTTGTCAATTTTTGTTGGTTTTCATCCAATGAACTTATTTCAGTCCAGTAGATCTTTCTTCTTCAAAGCAAAAAGATTTTATCTTCAACTACAAGAACTTTTCGTGGTTTTCTTGGTTTTCAGCAAATGAACATATTTCAGCGAGCTGGAAGTTTTTTCATTCATAGCTCAAGATTTTATCTTAAAATACAAGAACTTTTCGTGGTTCTTGTTAATTTTTGTTGGTTTTGATCCAATGAACTTATTTCAGTCAGCTGGATCTTTCTTCTTTCATGCAAAAACCTGTTTTCTTCAAATCGAAGAACGTTTAATGGTTTTGTTGGTTTTCAGCAAATGAACTTATTTCAGGAAGCGAGATCTTCTTCAATGCAAAAAGATTTGATCTTCAAATACATGAACTTTTCGTTGTTCTGGTCAATTTTTGTTGGTTTTCATCTGATGAACTTATTTCAGTCAGCGAGATCTTTCTTCTTAAAAGCAAAAAGATTTTATCTTCAAATACAAGAACTTTTTGTGGTATTTTTGGTTTTCAGCAAATGAACATATTTCAGAGAGCAAGAAGTTTTTTCTTTAATAGCGTAAGATTTTATCTTAAAATACAAGAACCTTTCGTGGTTCTTGTCAATTTTTGTTGGTTTTCATCCAATGAACTTATTTCAGTCAGCTGGATCTTCTTTAATGCAAAAAGATTTTATCCTCAAATACAAGAACATTTCGTGGTTTTGTTGGTTTTCAGCAAGTGTACATATTGAAGCGAGCTGGAAGTTTTTTCTTCAATAGCTTAAGATTTTATCTTGAAATACAAGAACTTTTCGTGGTTCTTATCAATTTTTGTTGGTTTTCATCTAATGAACTTATTTCAGTCAGCTGGAGCTTTCTTCTTTAATGCAAAAAGGTCTTGTCTTCAAACACAAGAACTTTTCGTGGTTTTGTTGGTTTTCAGCAAATGAACATATTTCAGCGAGCTGGAAGTTTTTTCTTCAATAGCTCAAGATTTTATCTTAAAATACAAGAACTTTTCGTGGTTTTGTTGGTTTTCAGCAAATGAACATATTTCAGCGAGCTATAAGTTTTTTCTTTAATAGCTTAAGATTTTATCTTAAAATACAAGAACTTTTCGTGGTTCTGGTCAATTTTTGTTGGTTTTCATCTAATGCACTTATTTGAGTCAGCTGGATCTTTCTTCTTTAAAGCAAAAAGATTTTATCTTCAAATGCAAGTACTTTTCGTGGATTTGTTGGATTTCAGCAAATGAACATATTTCAGCGAGCTGGAAGTTTTTTCTTTAATAGCTTAAGATTTTATCTTAAAATACAAGAACTTTTCGTGGTTCTTGTCAATTTTTGTTGGTTTTGATCCAATGAACTTATTTCAGTCAGCTAGATCTTTCTTCTTCAAAGCAAAAAGATTTTATCTTCAAATACAAGAACTTTTCGTGGTTTTGTTGTATTTCAGCAAATGAACATATTTCAGCGAGCGAGAAGTTTTTTCTTCAATAGCGTAAGATTTTATCTTAAAATACAAGAACTTTTCGTGGTTCTTGTCAATTTTTGTTGGTTTTCATCTAACAATTTCAGTCAGCTGGATCTTTCTTCATTAAAGCAAAAAGATTTTATCTTCAAATGCATGAACTTTTCGTGGTTTTGTTGGTTTTCAGCAAACAAACATATTTCAGCGAACGATAAGTTTTTTCTTTAATAGCGTAAGATTTTATCTTAAAATACAAGAACTTTTCGTGGTTCTTGTCAATTTTTGTTGGTTTTCATCTCATGAACTTATTTCAGTCAGCTCAATCTTTCTTCTTCAAAGCAAAAAGATTTTATCTTCAAATACAAGAACTTTTCGTGGTTGTGTTGGTTTTCAGCAAAAGAACATATTTCAGCGAGCTGGAACTTTTTGCTTTAATAGCGTAAGATTTTATCTTAAAATACAAGAACTTTTCGTGGTTCTTGTCAATTTTTGTTGGTTTTCATCTCATGAACTTATTTCAGTCAGCTAGATCTTTCTTCTTTAACGCAAAAAGATTTTCTCTTCAAAGACAAGAACTTTTCGTGGTTTTGTTGGTTTTCAGCAAAAGAACATATTTCAGCGAGCTGGAAGTTTTTTCTTTAATAGTTTAAGATTTTGCCTTAAAATACAAGAACTTTTCGTGATTCTTGTCAATTTTTGTTGGTTTTCATCTAACAATTTCAGTCAGCTGGATCTTTCTTCATTAAAGCAAAAAGATTTTATCTTCAAATGCATGAACTTTTCGTGGTTTTGTTGGTTTTCAGCAAACAAACATATTTCAGCGAACGATAAGTTTTTTCTTTAATAGCGTAAGATTTTATCTTAAAATACAAGAACTTTTCGTGGTTCTTGTCAATTTTTGTTGGTTTTCATCTCATGAACTTATTTCAGTCAGCTCAATCTTTCTTCTTCAAAGCAAAAAGATTTTATCTTCAAATACAAGAACTTTTCGTGGTTGTGTTGGTTTTCAGCAAATGAACATATTTCAGCGAGCTGGAACTTTTTGCTTGAATAGCGTAAGATTTTATCTTAAAATACAAGAACTTTTCGTGGTTCTTGTCAATTTTTGTTGGTTTTCATCTCATGAACTTATTTCAGTCAGCGAGATCTTTCTTCTTTAACGCAAAAAGATTTTCTCTTCAAAGACAAGAACTTTTCGTGGTTTTGTTGGTTTTCAGCAAAAGAACATATTTCAGCGAGCTGCAAGTTTTTTCTTTAATAGTTTAAGATTTTGCCTTAAAATATAAGAACTTTTCGTGATTCTTGTCAATTTTTGTTGGTTTTCATCCAATGAACTTATTTCAGTCAGCCAGATCTTTCTTCTTCAAAGCAAAAAGATTTTATCTTCAAATACAAGAACTTTTCGTGGTTTTGTTGGATTTCAGCAAATGAACATATTTCAGCGAGCTGGAAGTTTTTTCTTTAATAGCTTAAGATTTTATCTTAAAATACAAGAACTTTTCGTGGTTCTTGTCAATTTTTGTTGGTTTTCATCTTATGAACTTATTTCAGTCAGCTGGATCTTTCTTCTTTAATGCAAAAAGATTTTATCTTAAAATACAAGAACTTTTCGTGGTTCTTGTCAATTTTTCTTGGTTTTCATCTGACAATTTCAGTCAGCTGGATCTTTCTTCTTTAATGCAAAAAGATTTTATCTTCAAATACAAGAACTTTTCGTGGTTTTGTTGGTTTTCAGCAAATGAACATATTTCAGCGAGCTGGAATTTTTTTCTTTAATAGCTTAAGATTTTATCTTTAAATACAAGAAACTTTCGTGGTTCTTGTCAATTTTTGTTGGTTTTCATCCAATGAACTTATTTCAGTCCAGTAGATCTTTCTTCTTCAAAGCAAAAAGATTTTATCTTCAACTACAAGAACTTTTCGTGGTTTTCTTGGTTTTCAGCAAATGAACATATTTCAGCGAGCTGGAAGTTTTTTCATTCATAGCTCAAGATTTTATCTTAAAATACAAGAACTTTTCGTGGTTCTTGTTAATTTTTGTTGGTTTTGATCCAATGAACTTATTTCAGTCAGCTGGATCTTTCTTCTTTCATGCAAAAACCTGTTTTCTTCAAATCGAAGAACGTTTCATGGTTTTGTTGGTTTTCAGCAAATGAACTTATTTCAGGAAGCGAGATCTTCTTCAATGCAAAAAGATTTGATCTTCAAATACATGAACTTTTCGTTGTTCTGGTCAATTTTTGTTGGTTTTCATCTGATGAACTTATTTCAGTCAGCGAGATCTTTCTTCTTAAAAGCAAAAAGATTTTATCTTCAAATACAAGAACTTTTTGTGGTATTTTTGGTTTTCAGCAAATGAACATATTTCAGAGAGCAAGAAGTTTTTTCTTTAATAGCGTAAGATTTTATCTTAAAATACAAGAACCTTTCGTGGTTCTTGTCAATTTTTGTTGGTTTTCATCCAATGAACTTATTTCAGTCAGCTGGATCTTCTTTAATGCAAAAAGATTTTATCCTCAAATACAAGAACATTTCGTGGTTTTGTTGGTTTTCAGCAAGTGTACATATTGAAGCGAGCTGGAAGTTTTTTCTTCAATAGCTTAAGATTTTATCTTGAAATACAAGAACTTTTCGTGGTTCTTATCAATTTTTGTTGGTTTTCATCTAATGAACTTATTTCAGTCAGCTGGAGCTTTCTTCTTTAATGCAAAAAGGTCTTGTCTTCAAACACAAGAACTTTTCGTGGTTTTGTTGGTTTTCAGCAAATGAACATATTTCAGCGAGCTGGAAGTTTTTTCTTCAATAGCTCAAGATTTTATCTTAAAATACAAGAACTTTTCGTGGTTTTGTTGGTTTTCAGCAAATGAACATATTTCAGCGAGCTATAAGTTTTTTCTTTAATAGCTTAAGATTTTATCTTAAAATACAAGAACTTTTCGTGGTTCTGGTCAATTTTTGTTGGTTTTCATCTCATGCACTTATTTGAGTCAGCTGGATCTTTCTTCTTTAAAGCAAAAAGATTTTATCTTCAAATGCAAGTACTTTTCGTGGATTTGTTGGATTTCAGCAAATGAACATATTTCAGCGAGCTGGAAGTTTTTTCTTTAATAGCTTAAGATTTTATCTTAAAATACAAGAACTTTTCGTGGTTCTTGTCAATTTTTGTTGGTTTTGATCCAATGAACTTATTTCAGTCAGCTAGATCTTTCTTCTTCAAAGCAAAAAGATTTTATCTTCAAATACAAGAACTTTTCGTGGTTTTGTTGTATTTCAGCAAATGAACATATTTCAGCGAGCTGGAAGTTTTTTCTTTAATAGCTTAAGATTTTATCTTAAAACACAAGAACTTTTCGTGGTTCTTGTCAATTTTTGTTGGTTTTCATCTAACAATTTCAGTCAGCTGGATCTTTCTTCATTAAAGCAAAAAGATTTTATCTTCAAATGCATGAACTTTTCGTGGTTTTGTTGGTTTTCAGCAAACAAACATATTTCAGCGAACGATAAGTTTTTTCTTTAATAGCGTAAGATTTTATCTTAAAATACAAGAACTTTTCGTGGTTCTTGTCAATTTTTGTTGGTTTTCATCTCATGAACTTATTTCAGTCAGCTCAATCTTTCTTCTTCAAAGCAAAAAGATTTTATCTTCAAATACAAGAACTTTTCGTGGTTGTGTTGGTTTTCAGCAAAAGAACATATTTCAGCGAGCTGGAACTTTTTGCTTTAATAGCGTAAGATTTTATCTTAAAATACAAGAACTTTTCGTGGTTCTTGTCAATTTTTGTTGGTTTTCATCTCATGAACTTATTTCAGTCAGCTAGATCTTTCTTCTTTAACGCAAAAAGATTTTCTCTTCAAAGACAAGAACTTTTCGTGGTTTTGTTGGTTTTCAGCAAAAGAACATATTTCAGCGAGCTGGAAGTTTTTTCTTTAATAGTTTTAGATTTTGCCTTAAAATACAAGAACTTTTCGTGATTCTTGTCAATTTTTGTTGGTTTTCATCTAACAATTTCAGTCAGCTGGATCTTTCTTCATTAAAGCAAAAAGATTTTATCTTCAAATGCATGAACTTTTCGTGGTTTTGTTGGTTTTCAGCAAACAAACATATTTCAGCGAACGATAAGTTTTTTCTTTAATAGCGTAAGATTTTATCTTAAAATACAAGAACTTTTCGTGGTTCTTGTCAATTTTTGTTGGTTTTCATCTCATGAACTTATTTCAGTCAGCTAGATCTTTCTTCTTTAACGCAAAAAGATTTTCTCTTCAAAGACAAGAACTTTTCGTGGTTTTGTTGGTTTTCAGCAAAAGAACATATTTCAGCGAGCTGGAAGTTTTTTCTTTAATAGTTTAAGATTTTGCCTTAAAATACAAGAACTTTTCGTGATTCTTGTCAATTTTTGTTGGTTTTCATCTAACAATTTCAGTCAGCTGGATCTTTCTTCATTAAAGCAAAAAGATTTTATCTTCAAATGCATGAACTTTTCGTGGTTTTGTTGGTTTTCAGCAAACAAACATATTTCAGCGAACGATAAGTTTTTTCTTTAATAGCGTAAGATTTTATCTTAAAATACAAGAACTTTTCGTGGTTCTTGTCAATTTTTGTTGGTTTTCATCTCATGAACTTATTTCAGTCAGCTCAATCTTTCTTCTTCAAAGCAAAAAGATTTTATCTTCAAATACAAGAACTTTTCGTGGTTGTGTTGGTTTTCAGCAAATGAACATATTTCAGCGAGCTGGAACTTTTTGCTTGAATAGCGTAAGATTTTATCTTAAAATACAAGAACTTTTCGTGGTTCTTGTCAATTTTTGTTGGTTTTCATCTCATGAACTTATTTCAGTCAGCGAGATCTTTCTTCTTTAACGCAAAAAGATTTTCTCTTCAAAGACAAGAACTTTTCGTGGTTTTGTTGGTTTTCAGCAAAAGAACATATTTCAGCGAGCTGCAAGTTTTTTCTTTAATAGTTTAAGATTTTGCCTTAAAATATAAGAACTTTTCGTGATTCTTGTCAATTTTTGTTGGTTTTCATCCAATGAACTTATTTCAGTCAGCCAGATCTTTCTTCTTCAAAGCAAAAAGATTTTATCTTCAAATACAAGAACTTTTCGTGGTTTTGTTGGATTTCAGCAAATGAACATATTTCAGCGAGCTGGAAGTTTTTTCTTTAATAGCTTAAGATTTTATCTTAAAATACAAGAACTTTTCGTGGTTCTTGTCAATTTTTGTTGGTTTTCATCTTATGAACTTATTTCAGTCAGCTGGATCTTTCTTCTTTAATGCAAAAAGATTTTATCTTAAAATACAAGAACTTTTCGTGGTTCTTGTCAATTTTTCTTGGTTTTCATCTGACAATTTCAGTCAGCTGGATCTTTCTTCTTTAATGCAAAAAGATTTTATCTTCAAATACAAGAACTTTTCGTGGTTTTGTTGGTTTTCAGCAAATGAACATATTTCAGCGAGCTGGAATTTTTTTCTTTAATAGCTTAAGATTTTATCTTTAAATACAAGAAACTTTCGTGGTTCTTGTCAATTTTTGTTGGTTTTCATCCAATGAACTTATTTCAGTCCAGTAGATCTTTCTTCTTCAAAGCAAAAAGATTTTATCTTCAACTACAAGAACTTTTCGTGGTTTTCTTGGTTTTCAGCAAATGAACATATTTCAGCGAGCTGGAAGTTTTTTCATTCATAGCTCAAGATTTTATCTTAAAATACAAGAACTTTTCGTGGTTCTTGTTAATTTTTGTTGGTTTTGATCCAATGAACTTATTTCAGTCAGCTGGATCTTTCTTCTTTCATGCAAAAACCTGTTTTCTTCAAATCGAAGAACGTTTCATGGTTTTGTTGGTTTTCAGCAAATGAACTTATTTCAGGAAGCGAGATCTTCTTCAATGCAAAAAGATTTGATCTTCAAATACATGAACTTTTCGTTGTTCTGGTCAATTTTTGTTGGTTTTCATCTGATGAACTTATTTCAGTCAGCGAGATCTTTCTTCTTAAAAGCAAAAAGATTTTATCTTCAAATACAAGAACTTTTTGTGGTATTTTTGGTTTTCAGCAAATGAACATATTTCAGAGAGCAAGAAGTTTTTTCTTTAATAGCGTAAGATTTTATCTTAAAATACAAGAACCTTTCGTGGTTCTTGTCAATTTTTGTTGGTTTTCATCCAATGAACTTATTTCAGTCAGCTGGATCTTCTTTAATGCAAAAAGATTTTATCCTCAAATACAAGAACATTTCGTGGTTTTGTTGGTTTTCAGCAAGTGTACATATTGAAGCGAGCTGGAAGTTTTTTCTTCAATAGCTTAAGATTTTATCTTGAAATACAAGAACTTTTCGTGGTTCTTATCAATTTTTGTTGGTTTTCATCTAATGAACTTATTTCAGTCAGCTGGAGCTTTCTTCTTTAATGCAAAAAGGTCTTGTCTTCAAACACAAGAACTTTTCGTGGTTTTGTTGGTTTTCAGCAAATGAACATATTTCAGCGAGCTGGAAGTTTTTTCTTCAATAGCTCAAGATTTTATCTTAAAATACAAGAACTTTTCGTGGTTTTGTTGGTTTTCAGCAAATGAACATATTTCAGCGAGCTATAAGTTTTTTCTTTAATAGCTTAAGATTTTATCTTAAAATACAAGAACTTTTCGTGGTTCTGGTCAATTTTTGTTGGTTTTCATCTCATGCACTTATTTGAGTCAGCTGGATCTTTCTTCTTTAAAGCAAAAAGATTTTATCTTCAAATGCAAGTACTTTTCGTGGATTTGTTGGATTTCAGCAAATGAACATATTTCAGCGAGCTGGAAGTTTTTTCTTTAATAGCTTAAGATTTTATCTTAAAATACAAGAACTTTTCGTGGTTCTTGTCAATTTTTGTTGGTTTTGATCCAATGAACTTATTTCAGTCAGCTAGATCTTTCTTCTTCAAAGCAAAAAGATTTTATCTTCAAATACAAGAACTTTTCGTGGTTTTGTTGTATTTCAGCAAATGAACATATTTCAGCGAGCTGGAAGTTTTTTCTTTAATAGCTTAAGATTTTATCTTAAAACACAAGAACTTTTCGTGGTTCTTGTCAATTTTTGTTGGTTTTCATCTAACAATTTCAGTCAGCTGGATCTTTCTTCATTAAAGCAAAAAGATTTTATCTTCAAATGCATGAACTTTTCGTGGTTTTGTTGGTTTTCAGCAAACAAACATATTTCAGCGAACGATAAGTTTTTTCTTTAATAGCGTAAGATTTTATCTTAAAATACAAGAACTTTTCGTGGTTCTTGTCAATTTTTGTTGGTTTTCATCTCATGAACTTATTTCAGTCAGCTCAATCTTTCTTCTTCAAAGCAAAAAGATTTTATCTTCAAATACAAGAACTTTTCGTGGTTGTGTTGGTTTTCAGCAAAAGAACATATTTCAGCGAGCTGGAACTTTTTGCTTTAATAGCGTAAGATTTTATCTTAAAATACAAGAACTTTTCGTGGTTCTTGTCAATTTTTGTTGGTTTTCATCTCATGAACTTATTTCAGTCAGCTAGATCTTTCTTCTTTAACGCAAAAAGATTTTCTCTTCAAAGACAAGAACTTTTCGTGGTTTTGTTGGTTTTCAGCAAAAGAACATATTTCAGCGAGCTGGAAGTTTTTTCTTTAATAGTTTTAGATTTTGCCTTAAAATACAAGAACTTTTCGTGATTCTTGTCAATTTTTGTTGGTTTTCATCTAACAATTTCAGTCAGCTGGATCTTTCTTCATTAAAGCAAAAAGATTTTATCTTCAAATGCATGAACTTTTCGTGGTTTTGTTGGTTTTCAGCAAACAAACATATTTCAGCGAACGATAAGTTTTTTCTTTAATAGCGTAAGATTTTATCTTAAAATACAAGAACTTTTCGTGGTTCTTGTCAATTTTTGTTGGTTTTCATCTCATGAACTTATTTCAGTCAGCTCAATCTTTCTTCTTCAAAGCAAAAAGATTTTATCTTCAAATACAAGAACTTTTCGTGGTTGTGTTGGTTTTCAGCAAATGAACATATTTCTGCGAGCTGGAACTTTTTGCTTTAATAGCGTAAGATTTTATCTTAAAATACAAGAACTTTTCGTGGTTCTTGTCAATTTTTGTTGGTTTTCATCTCATGAACTTATTTCAGTCAGCGAGATCTTTCTTCTTTAACGCAAAAAGATTTTCTCTTCAAAGACAAGAACTTTTCGTGGTTTTGTTGGTTTTCAGCAAAAGAACATATTTCAGCGAGCTGCAAGTTTTTTCTTTAATAGTTTAAGATTTTGCCTTAAAATACAAGAACTTTTCGTGATTCTTGTCAATTTTTGTTGGTTTTCATCCAATGAACTTATTTCAGTCAGCCAGATCTTTCTTCTTCAAAGCAAAAAGATTTTATCTTCAAATACAAGAACTTTTCGTGGTTTTGTTGGATTTCAGCAAATGAACATATTTCAGCGAGCTGGAAGTTTTTTCTTTAATAGCTTAAGATTTTATCTTAAAATACAAGAACTTTTCGTGGTTCTTGTCAATTTTTGTTGGTTTTCATCTTATGAACTTATTTCAGTCAGCTGGATCTTTCTTCTTTAATGCAAAAAGATTTTATCTTAAAATACAAGAACTTTTCGTGGTTCTTGTCAATTTTTCTTGGTTTTCATCTGACAATTTCAGTCAGCTGGATCTTTCTTCTTTAATGCAAAAAGATTTTATCTTCAAATACAAGAACTTTTCGTGGTTTTGTTGGTTTTCAGCAAATGAACATATTTCAGCGAGCTGGAATTTTTTTCTTTAATAGCTTAAGATTTTATCTTTAAATACAAGAAACTTTCGTGGTTCTTGTCAATTTTTGTTGGTTTTCATCCAATGAACTTATTTCAGTCCAGTAGATCTTTCTTCTTCAAAGCAAAAAGATTTTATCTTCAACTACAAGAACTTTTCGTGGTTTTCTTGGTTTTCAGCAAATGAACATATTTCAGCGAGCTGGAAGTTTTTTCATTCATAGCTCAAGATTTTATCTTAAAATACAAGAACTTTTCGTGGTGTTTGTTGGTTTTCAGCAAATGAACATATTTCAGCGAGCTATAAGTTTTTTCGTTAATAGCTTAAGATTTTATCTTAAAATACAAGAACTTTTCGTGGTTCTGGTCAATTTTTGTTGGTTTTCATCTAATGCACTTATTTGAGTCAGCTGCATCTTTCTTCTTTAAAGCAAAAAGATTTTATCTTCAAATGCAAGTACTTTTCGTGGTTTTGTTGGATTTCAGCAAATGAACATATTTCAGCGAGCTGGAAGTTTTTCCTTTAATAGCTTAAGATTTTATCTTAAAACACAAGAACTTTTCGTGGTTCTTGTCAATTTTTGTTGGTTTTGATCCAATGAACTTATTTCAGTCAGCTGGATCTTTCTTCTTCAAAGCAAAAAGATTTTATCTTCAAATACATGAACGTTTCGTGGTTTTGTTGGTTTTCAGCAAATGAACATATTTCAGCAAGCGAGAAGTTTTTTCTTTAATGGCTTCAGATTTTATCTTAAAATACAAGAACTTTTCGTGGTTCCAGTCAATTTTTGTTGGTTTTCATCTTATGAACTTATTTCAGTCAGCTGGATCTTTCTTCTTCAAAGCAAAAAGATTTTATCTTCAAATACAAGAACGTTTCGTGGTTTTGTTGGTTTTCAGCAAATGAACATATTTCAGCGAGGGAGAAGTTTTTTCTTTAATAGCGTCAGATTTTATCCTAAAATACAAGAAATTTTCGTGGTTCTTGTCAATTTTTGTTGGTTTTCATCCAATGAACTTATTTCAGTCAGCGAGATCTTTCTTCTTCAAAGCAAAAAGATTTTATCTTCAAATACAAGAACTTTTCGTGGTTTTGTTGATTTTCAGCAAATGAACATATTTCAGCGAGGTAGAAGTTTTTTCTTTGATAGCGTCAGATATTATCTTAAAATACAAGAACTTTTCGTGGTTCTTGTCAATTTTTGTTGGTTTTCATCTTATGAACTTATTTCAGTCAGCCAGATCTTTCTTCTTCAAAGCAAAAAGATTTTATCTTCAAATGCAAGAACTTTTCGTGGTTTTGTTGGTTTTCAGCAAATGAACATATTTCATCGAGCAAGAAGTTTTTTCTTTCATAGCGTAAGATTTTATCTTAAAATACAAGAGCTTTTCGTGGTTCTTGTCAATTTTTGTTGGTTTTGATCTCATGAACTTATTTCAGTCAGCTGGATCTTTCTTCTTCAAAGCAAAAAGATTTTATCTTCAAATACAAGAACTTTTCGTGATTTTTTTGATTTTCAGCAAATGAACATATTTCAGCGAGCAAGAAGTTTTTTCTTTAATAGCGTCAGATTTTATCTTAAAATAGAAGAACTTTTCGTGGTTCTTGTCAATTTTTGTTGATTTTCATCCAATGAACTTATTTCAGTCAGCTGGATCTTTCTTCTTCAAAGCAAAAAGATTTTATCTTCAAATGCAAGAACTTTTCGTGGTTTTGTTGATTTTCAGCAAATGAACATCTTTCAGCGAGCGAGAAGTTTTTTCTTTGATAGCGTCAGATTTTATCTTAAAATACAAGAACTTTTCGTGGTTCTTGTCAATTTTTGTTGGTTTTCATCTCATGAACTTATTTCAGTCAGCGAGATCTTTCTTCTTTAACGCAAAAAGATTTTCTCTTCAAAGACAAGAACTTTTCGTGGTTTTGTTGGTTTTCAGCAAAAGAACATATTTCAGCGAGCTGCAAGTTTTTTCTTTAATAGTTTAAGATTTTGCCTTAAAATACAAGAACTTTTCGTGATTCTTGTCAATTTTTGTTGGTTTTCATCCAATGAACTTATTTCAGTCAGCCAGATCTTTCTTCTTCAAAGCAAAAAGATTTTATCTTCAAATACAAGAACTTTTCGTGGTTTTGTTGGATTTCAGCAAATGAACATATTTCAGCGAGCTGGAAGTTTTTTCTTTAATAGCTTAAGATTTTATCTTAAAATACAAGAACTTTTCGTGGTTCTTGTCAATTTTTGTTGGTTTTCATCTTATGAACTTATTTCAGTCAGCTGGATCTTTCTTCTGAAATGCAAAAAGATTTTATCTTAAAATACAAGAACTTTTCGTGGTTCTTGTCAATTTTTCTTGGTTTTCATCTGACAATTTCAGTCAGCTGGATCTTTCTTCTTTAATGCAAAAAGATTTTATCTTCAAATACAAGAACTTTTCGTGGTTTTGTTGGTTTTCAGCAAATGAACATATTTCAGCGAGCTGGAATTTTTTTCTTTAATAGCTTAAGATTTTATCTTTAAATACAAGAAACTTTCGTGGTTCTTGTCAATTTTTGTTGGTTTTCATCCAATGAACTTATTTCAGTCCAGTAGATCTTTCTTCTTCAAAGCAAAAAGATTTTATCTTCAACTACAAGAACTTTTCGTGGTTTTCTTGGTTTTCAGCAAATGAACATATTTCAGCGAGCTGGAAGTTTTTTCATTCATAGCTCAAGATTTTATCTTAAAATACAAGAACTTTTCGTGGTGTTTGTTGGTTTTCAGCAAATGAACATATTTCAGCGAGCTATAAGTTTTTTCGTTAATAGCTTAAGATTTTATCTTAAAATACAAGAACTTTTCGTGGTTCTGGTCAATTTTTGTTGGTTTTCATCTAATGCACTTATTTGAGTCAGCTGCATCTTTCTTCTTTAAAGCAAAAAGATTTTATCTTCAAATGCAAGTACTTTTCGTGGATTTGTTGGATTTCAGCAAATGAACATATTTCAGCGAGCTGGAAGTTTTTTCTTTAATAGCTTAAGATTTTATCTTAAAACACAAGAACTTTTCGTGGTTCTTGTCAATTTTTGTTGGTTTTGATCCAATGAACTTATTTCAGTCAGCTGGATCTTTCTTCTTCAAAGCAAAAAGATTTTATCTTCAAATACATGAACGTTTCGTGGTTTTGTTGGTTTTCAGCAAATGAACATATTTCAGCAAGCGAGAAGTTTTTTCTTTAATGGCTTCAGATTTTATCTTAAAATACAAGAACTTTTCGTGGTTCCAGTCAATTTTTGTTGGTTTTCATCTTATGAACTTATTTCAGTCAGCTGGATCTTTCTTCTTCAAAGCAAAAAGATTTTATCTTCAAATACAAGAACGTTTCGTGGTTTTGTTGGTTTTCAGCAAATGAACATATTTCAGCGAGGGAGAAGTTTTTTCTTTAATAGCGTCAGATTTTATCCTAAAATACAAGAAATTTTCGTGGTTCTTGTCAATTTTTGTTGGTTTTCATCCAATGAACTTATTTCAGTCAGCGAGATCTTTCTTCTTCAAAGCAAAAAGATTTTATCTTCAAATACAAGAACTTTTCGTGGTTTTGTTGATTTTCAGCAAATGAACATATTTCAGCGAGGTAGAAGTTTTTTCTTTGATAGCGTCAGATATTATCTTAAAATACAAGAACTTTTCGTGGTTCTTGTCAATTTTTGTTGGTTTTCATCTTATGAACTTATTTCAGTCAGCCAGATCTTTCTTCTTCAAAGCAAAAAGATTTTATCTTCAAATGCAAGAACTTTTCGTGGTTTTGTTGGTTTTCAGCAAATGAACATATTTCATCGAGCAAGAAGTTTTTTCTTTCATAGCGTAAGATTTTATCTTAAAATACAAGAGCTTTTCGTGGTTCTTGTCAATTTTTGTTGGTTTTGATCTCATGAACTTATTTCAGTCAGCTGGATCTTTCTTCTTCAAAGCAAAAAGATTTTATCTTCAAATACAAGAACTTTTCGTGATTTTTTTGATTTTCAGCAAATGAACATATTTCAGCGAGCAAGAAGTTTTTTCTTTAATAGCGTCAGATTTTATCTTAAAATAGAAGAACTTTTCGTGGTTCTTGTCAATTTTTGTTGATTTTCATCCAATGAACTTATTTCAGTCAGCTGGATCTTTCTTCTTCAAAGCAAAAAGATTTTATCTTCAAATGCAAGAACTTTTCGTGGTTTTGTTGATTTTCAGCAAATGAACATCTTTCAGCGAGCGAGAAGTTTTTTCTTTGATAGCGTCAGATTTTATCTTAAAATACAAGAACTTTTCGTGGTTCTTGTCAATTTTTGTTGGTTTTCATCCAATGAACTTATTTCAGTCAGCTAGATCTTTCTTCTTCAAAGCAAAAAGATTTTATCTTCAAATACAAGAACGTTTCGTGGTTTTGTTGGTTTTCAGCAAATGAACATATTTCAGCGAGGGAGAAGCTTTTTCATTAATAGCGTCAGATTTTATCCTAAAATACAAGAACTTTTCGTGGTTCTTGTCAATTTTTGTTGGTTTTCATCTTATGAACTTATTTCAGTCAGCGAGATCTTTCTTCTTCAAAGCAAAAAGATTTTGTCTTCAAATACAAGAACTGTTCGTGGTTTTGTTGATTTTCAGCAAATGAACATATTTCAGCGAGGGAGAAGTTTTTTCTTTGAAAGCGTCAGATTTTATCTTAAAATACAAGAACTTTTCGTGGTTCTTGTCAATTTTTGTTGGTTTTGATCTGATGAACTTATTTCAGTCAGCTGGATCTTTCTTCTTCAAAGCAAAAAGATTTTATCTTCAAATACATGAACGTTTCGTGGTTTTGTTGGTTTTCAGCAAATGAACATATTTCAGCAAGCGAGAAGTTTTTTCTTTAATGGCTTCAGATTTTATCTTAAAATACAAGAACTTTTCGTGGTTCCAGTCAATTTTTGTTGGTTTTCATCTTATGAACTTATTTCAGTCAGCTGGATCTTTCTTCTTCAAAGCAAAAAGATTTTATCTTCAAATACAAGAACGTTTCGTGGTTTTGTTGGTTTTCAGCAAATGAACATATTTCAGCGAGGGAGAAGTTTTTTCTTTAATAGCGTCAGATTTTATCCTAAAATACAAGAAATTTTCGTGGTTCTTGTCAATTTTTGTTGGTTTTCATCCAATGAACTTATTTCAGTCAGCTCGATCTTTCTTCTTCAAAGCAAAAAGATTTTATCTTCAAATACAAGAACTTTTCGTGGTTTTGTTGATTTTCAGCAAATGAACATATTTCAGCGAGGTAGAAGTTTTTTCTTTGATAGCGTCAGATATTATCTTAAAATACAAGAACTTTTCGTGGTTCTTGTCAATTTTTGTTGGTTTTCATCTTATGAACTTATTTCAGTCAGCCAGATCTTTCTTCTTCAAAGCAAAAAGATTTTATCTTCAAATGCAAGAACTTTTCGTGGTTTTGTTGGTTTTCAGCAAATGAACATATTTCATCGAGCAAGAAGTTTTTTCTTTCATAGCGTAAGATTTTATCTTAAAATACAAGAGCTTTTCGTGGTTCTTGTCAATTTTTGTTGGTTTTGATCTCATGAACTTATTTCAGTCAGCTGGATCTTTCTTCTTCAAAGCAAAAAGATTTTATCTTCAAATACAAGAACATTTCGTGATTTTTTTGATTTTCAGCAAATGAACATATTTCAGCGAGCAAGAAGTTTTTTCTTTAATAGCGTCAGATTTTATCTTAAAATAGAAGAACTTTTCGTGGTTCTTGTCAATTTTTGTTGGTTTTCATCCAATGAACTTATTTCAGTCAGCTCGATCTTTCTTCTTCAAAGCAAAAAGATTTTATCTTCAAATACAAGAACTTTTCGTGGTTTTGTTGATTTTCAGCAAATGAACATATTTCAGCGAGGTGGAAGTTTTTTCATTGATAGCGTCAGATTTTATCTTAAAATACAAGAACTTTTCATGGTTCTTGTCAATTTTTGTTGGTTTTGATCGAATGTACTTATTTCAGTCAGCGAGATCTTTCTTCTTCAAAGCAAAAAGATTTTATCTTCAAATACAAGAACGTTTCGTGGTTTTGTTGGTTTTCAGCAAATGAACATATTTCAGCGAGGGAGAAGTTTTTTCATTAATAGCGTCAGATTTTATCCTAAAATACAAGAACTTTTCGTGGTTCTTGTCAATTTTTGTTGGTTTTCATCTTATGAACTTATTTCAGTCAGCGAGATCTTTCTTCTTCAAAGCAAAAAGATTTTATCTTCAAATACAAGAACTTTTCGTGGTTTTGTTGGTTTTCAGCAAATGAACATATTTCAGCGAGGGAGAAGTTTTTTCTTTAATAGCGTCAGATTTTATCCTAAAATACAAGAACTTTTAGTGGTTCTTGTCAATTTTTGTTGATTTTCATCTCATGAACTTATTTCAGTCAGCGAGATCTTTCTTCTTCAAAGCGAAAAGATTTTATCTTCAAAGACAAGAACTTTTTGTGGTTTTGTTGACTTTCAGCAAATGAACATATTTCAGCGAGGGAGAAGTTTTTTCTTTGATAGCGTCAGATTTTATCTTAAAATACAAGAACTTTTCGTGGTTCTTGTCAATTTTTGTTGGTTTTGATCTCATGAACTTATTTCAGTCAGCTGGATCTTTCTTCTTCAAAGCAAAAAGATTTTATCTTCAAATACAAGAACTTTTCGTGGTTTTGTTGATTTTCAGCAATTGAACATATTTCAGCGAGCGAGAAGTTTTTTCTTTAATAGCCGCAGATTTTATCTTAAAACACAAAAACTTTTCGTGGTTCTTGTCAATTTTTGTTGGTTTTCATCCAATGAACTTATTTCAGTCAGCGAGATCTTTCTTCTTCAAAGCGAAAAGATTTTATCTTCAAATACAAGAACTTTTCGTGGTTTTGTTGATTTTCAGCAAATGAACATATTTCAGCGAGGTAGAAGTTTTTTCTTTAATAGCGTCAGATTTTATCTTAAAATACAAGAACCTTTCGTGGTTCTTGTCAATTTTTGTTGGTTTTGATCTCATGAACTTATTTCAGTCAGCTGGATCTTTCTTCAAAGCAAAAAGATTTTATCTTCAAACACAAGAACTTTTTGTGGTTTTGTTGATTTTCAGCAAATGAACATATTTCAGCGAGCGAGAAGTTTTTTCTTCAATAGCGTCAGATTTTGTCTTAAAACACAAAAACTTTGCGTTGTTCTTATCAATTTTTGTTGGTTTTCATCCAATGAACTTATTTCAGTCAGCGAGATCTTTCTTCTTGAAAGCTAAAAGATTTTATCTTCAAATACAAGAACTTTTCGTGGTTTTGTTGGGTTTCAGCCAATGAACATATTTCAGCGAGGTGGAAGTTTTTTCTTTGATAGCGTTAGATTTCATCCTAAAATAAAAGAACTTTTCGTGGTTCTTGTCAATTTTTGTTGGTTTTCATCCAATGAACTTATTTCAGTCAGCTAGATCTTTCTTCTTCAAAGCAAAAAGATTTTATCTTCAAATACAAGAACTTTTCGTGGTTTTGTTGGTTTTCAGCCAATGAACATATTTCAGCGAGCGAGAAGTTTTTTCTTTAATAGCGTCAGATTTTATCTTAAAATACAAGAACCTTTCGTGGTTCTTGTCAATTTTTGTTGGTTTTGATCTTATGAACTTATTTCATTCAGCTAGATCTTTCATCTTCAAAGCAAAAAGATTTTATCTTCAAATACAAGAACGTTTCGTGGTTTTGTTGGTTTTCAGCAAATGAACATATTTCAGCGAGGGAGAAGTTTTTTCTTTAATAGCGTCAGATTTTATCCTAAAACACAAGAACTTTTCGTGGTTCTTGTCAATTTTTGCTGGTTTTCATCCAATGAACTTATTTCAGTGAACGAGATCTTTCTTCTTCAAAGCAAAAAGATTTTATCTTCAAATACGAGAACTTTTCGTGGTTTTGTTGATTTTCAGCAAATGAACATATTTCAGCGAGGTAGAAGTTTTTTCTTTCATAGCGTCAGATTTTATCTTAAAATACAAGAACTTTTCGTTGTTCTTGTCAATTTTTGTTGGTTTTCATCCAATGAACTTATTTCAGTCAGCTCGATCTTTCTTCTTGAAAGCTAAAAGATTTTATCTTCAAATACAAGAACTTTTCGTGGTTTTGTTGGGTTTCAGCCAATGAACATATTTCAGCGAGGTGGAAGTTTTTTCTTTGATAGCGTCAGATTTCATCCTAAAATAAAAGAACTTTTCGTGGTTCTTGTCAATTTTTGTTGGTTTTCATCCAATGAACTTATTTCAGTCAGCTAGATCTTTCTTCTTCAAAGCAAAAATATTTTATCTTAAAATACAAGAACTTTTCATGGTTCTTGTCAATTTTTGTTGGTTTTCATCTTATGAACTTATTTCAGTCAGCCAGATCTTTCTTCTTCAAAGCAAAAAGATTTTATCTTCAAATACAAGAACTTTTCGTGGTTTTGTTGGTTTTCAGCAAATGAACATATTTCATCGAGCAAGAAGTTTTTTCTTTCATAGCGTAAGATTTTATCTTAAAATACAAGAGCTTTTCGTGGTTCTTGTCAATTTTTGTTGGTTTTGATCGAATGAACTTATTTCAGTCAGCTGGATCTTTCTTCTTCAAAGCAAAAAGCTTTTATCTTCAAATACAAGAACTTTTCGTGGTTTTGTTGATTTTCAGCAAATGAACATATTTCAGCGAGGTAGAAATTTCTTCATTGATAGCGTCAGATTTTGTCTTAAAATAAAAGAACTTTTCATGGTTCTTGTCAATTTTTGTTGGTTTTGATCGAATGTACTTATTTCAGTCAGCGAGATCTTTCTTCTTCAAAGCAAAAAGATTTTATCTTCAAATACAAGAACTTTTCGTGGTTTTGTTGGTTTTCAGCCAATGAACATATTTCAGCGAGGTCGAAGTTTTTTATTTGATAGCGTCAGATTTCATCCTAAAATAAAAGAACTTTTCGTGGTTCTTGTCAATTTTTGTTGGTTTTCATCCAATCAACTTATTTCATTCAGCCAGATCTTTCTTCTTCAAAGCAAAAAGATTTTATCTTAAAATACAAGAACTGTTCGTGGTTCTTGTCAATTTTTGTTGGTTTTCATCTTATGAACTTATTTCAGTCAGCTAGATCTTTCTTCTTCAAAGCAAAAAGATTTTATCTTCAAACACAAGAACTTTTCGTGGTTTTGTTGGTTTTCAGCAAATGAACATATTTCATCGAACAAGAAGTTTTTTCTTTCATAGCATAAGATTTTATCTTAAAATACAAGAGCTTTTCGTGGTTCTTGTCAATTTTTGTTGGTTTTGATCGAATGAACTTATTTCAGTCAGCTGGATCTTTCTTCTTCAAAGCAAAAAGATTTTATCTTCAAATACAAGAACTTTTCGTGATTTTGTTGATTTTCAGCAAATGAACATATTTCAGCGAGCGAGAAGTTTTTTCTTTAATAGGGTCATATTTTATCTTAAAATAGAAGAACTTTTCGTGGTTCTTGTCAATTTTTGTTGGTTTTCATCCAATGAACTTATTTCAGTCAGCTCGATCTTTCTTCTTCAAAGCTAAAAGATTTTATCTTCAAATACAAGAACTTTTCGTGGTTTTGTTGATTTTCAGCAAAAAAACATATTTCAGCGAGCGAGAAGTTTTTTCTTTAATAGCGTCAGATTTTATCCTAAAATACAAGAACTTTTCGTGGTTCTTGTCAATTTTTGGTGGTTTTCATCTCATGAACTTATTTCAGTCAGCGAGATCTTTCTTCTTCAAAGCGAAAAGATTTTATCTTCAAATACAAGAACTTTTTGTGGTTTTGTTGACTTTCAGCAAATGAACATATTTCAACGAGGGAGAAGTTTTTTCTTTGATAGCGTCAGATTTTATCTTAAAATACAAGAACTTTTCGTGGTTCTTGTCAATTTTTGTTGGTTTTGATCTCATGAACTTATTTCAGTCAGCTGGATCTTTCTTCTTCAAAGCAAAAAGATTTTATCTTCAAATACAAGAACTTTTCGTGGTTTTGTTGATTTTCAGCAAATGAACATATTTCAGCGAGCGAGAAGTTTTTTCTTTAATAGCCGCAGATTTTATCTTAAAACACAAAAACTTTTCGTGTTTCTTGTCAATTTTTGTTGATTTTCATCCAATGAACTTATTTCAGTCAGGTAGAACTTTCTTCTTCAAAGCAAAAAGATTTTATCTTCAAATACAAGAACTTTTCGTGGTTTTGTTGATTTTCAGCAAATGAACATATTTCATCAAGCGAAAAGTTTTTTCTTTAATGGCGTCAGATTTTATCTTAAAATACAAGAACTTTTGGTGGTTCTAGTCAATTTTTGTTGGTTTTCATCTTATGAACTTATTTCAGTCAGCTAGATCTTTCTTCTTCAAAGCAAAAAGATTTTATCTTCAAATACAAGAACGTTTCGTGGTTTTGTTGGTTTTCAGCAAATGAACATATTTCAGCGAGGGAGAAGTTTTTTCTTTCATAGCGTAAGATTTTATCTTAAAATACAAGAGCTTTTCGTGGTTCTGGTCAATTTTTGTTGGTTTTGATCGAATGAACTTATTTCAGTCAGCTGGATCTTTCTTCTTCCAAGCAAAAAGATTTTATCTTGAAATACAAGAACTTCTCGTGATTTTGTTGATTTTCAGCAAATGAAGATATTTCAGCGAGCTTGAAGTTTTTTCTTTAATAGTGTCATATTTTATCTTAAAATAGAAGAACTTTTCGTGGTTCTTGTCAATTTTTGTTGGTTTTCATCCAATGAACTTATTTCAGTCAGCTCGATCTTTCTTCTTCAAAGCTGAAAGATTTTATCTTCAAATACAAGAACTTTTCGTGGTTTTGTTGATTTTCAGCAAATGAACATATTTCAGCGAGCGAGAAGTTTTTTCTTTAATAGCGTCAGATTTTATCCTAAAATACAAGAACGTTTCGTGGTTCTTGTCAATTTTTGTTGGCTTTCATCCAATGAACTTATTTCAGTCAGCCAGATCTTTCTTCTTGAAAGCAAAAAGATTTCATCTTCAAATACAAGAACTTTTCGTGGTTTTGTTGATTTTCAGCAAATGAACATATTTCAGCGAGCTAGAAGTTTTTTCCTTAATAGCGTAAGATTTTATCTTAAAATACAAGAACTTTTCGTGGTTCTTGTCAATTTTTGTTGGTTTTCATCCAATGAACTTCTTTCAGTCAGCTCGATCTTTCTTCTTGAAAGCAAAAAGATTTTATCTTCAAATACAAGAACGTTTCGTGGTTTTGTTGGCTTTCAGCAAATGAACATATTTCAGCGAGGGAGAAGTTTTTTCTTTCATAGCGTCAGATTTTATCCTAAAATGCAAGAACGTTTCGTGGTTCTTGTCAATTTTTGTTGATTTTCATCAAATCAACTTATTTCAGTCAGCTGGATCTTTCTTCTTCAAAGCAAAAAGATTTTATCTTCAAATGCAAGAACTTTTCGTGGTTTTGTTGATTTTCAGCAAATGAACATATTTCAGCGAGGTAGAATTTTTTTCATTGATAGCGTCAGATTTTATCTTAAAATCCAAGAGCTTTTCATGGTTCTTGTCAATTTTTGTTGGTTTTGATCTCATGAACTTATTTCAGTCAGCCAGATCTTTCTTCTTCAAAGCAAAAAGATTTTATCTTCAAATACAAGAACTTTTCGTGGTTTTGTTGATTTTCAGCAAATGAACATATTTCAGCGAGCGAGAAGTTTTTTCTTTATGGCGTCAGATTTTATCTTAAAATACATGAACTTTTCGTGGTTCTTGTCAATTTTTGTTGGTTTTCATCTTATGAACTTATTTCAGTTAGCGAGATCTTTCTTCTTCAAAGCAAAAAGATTTTATCTTCAAATACAAGAACGTTTCGTGGTTTTGTTGGTGTTCAGCAAATGAACATATTTCAGTGAGGGAGAAGTTTTTTCTTTGATAGCGTCAGATTTTATCCTAAAAGACAAGAACTTTTCGTGGTTCTTGTCAATTTTTGTTGGTTTTCATCTCATGAACTTATTTCAGTCAGCGAGATCTTTCTTCTTCAAAGCGAAAAGATTTTATCTTCAAATACAAGAACTTTTCGTGGTTTTGTTGATTTTCAGCAAATGAACATATTTCAGCGAGGTAGAAGTTTTTTCTTTGATAGCGTCAGATTTTATCTTAAAATACAAGAACTTTTCGTGGTTCTTGTCAATTTTTGTTGGTTTTGATCTCATGAACTTATTTCAGTCAGCTGGATCTTTCTTCTTCAAAGCAAAAAGATTTTATCTTCAAATACAAGAACTTTTCGTGGTTTGGTTGATTTTCAGCAAATGAACATATTTCAGCGAGCGAGGAGTTTTTTCTTTAATAGCGTCAGATATAATCTTGCAACACAAAAACTTTTCGTGGTTCTTGTCAATTTTTGTTGGTTTTCATCCAATGAACTTATTTCAGTCAGCTAGATCTTTCTTCTTGAAAGCAAAAAGATTTTATCTTCAAATACAAGAACTTTTCGTGGTTTTGTTGGTTTTCAGCAAATGAACATATTTCAGCGAGGGAGAAGTTTTTTCTTTCATAGCGTCAGATTTTATCCTAAAATGCAAGAACGTTTCGTGGTTCTTGTCAATTTTTGTTGGTTTTCATCCAATGAACTTATTTCAGTCAGCTGGATCTTTCTTCTTCAAAGCAAAAAGATTTTATCTTCAAATACAAGAACTTTTTGTGGTTTTGTTGATTTTCAGCAAATGAACAGATTTCAGCGAGGGAGAAGTTTTTTCATAGATAGCGTCAGATTTTATCTTAAACTCCTAAAACTTTTCGTAGTTCTTGTCAATTTTTGTTGATTTTCATCAAATGAACTTATTTCAGTCAGCTGGATCTTTCTTCTTCAAAGCAAAAAGATTTTATCTTCAAATACAAGAACTTTTCGTGGTTTTGTTGATTTTCAGCAAATGAACATATTTCAGCGAGCGAGAAGTTTTTTCTTTAATAGCGTCAGATTTTATCTTACAACACAAAAACTTTTCGTGGTTCTTGTCAATTTTTGTTGGTTTTCATCCAATGAACTTATTTCAGTCAGCTAGATCTTTCTTCTTGAAAGCAAAAAGATTTTATCTTCAAATACAAGAACTTTTCGTGGTTTTGTTGGTTTTCAGCAAATGAACATATTTCAGCGAGGGAGAAGTTTTTTCTTTCATAGCGTCAGATTTTATCCTAAAATGCAAGAACGTTTCGTGGTTCTTGTCAATTTTTGTTGGTTTTCATCCAATGAACTTATTTCAGTCAGCTGGATCTTTCTTCTTCAAAGCAAAAAGATTTTATCTTCAAATACAAGAACTTTTTGTGGTTTTGTTGATTTTCAGCAAATGAACAGATTTCAGCGAGGGAGAAGTTTTTTCATAGATAGCGTCAGATTTTATCTTACAACACAAAAACTTTTCGTGGTTCTTGTCAATTTTTGTTGGTTTTGATCCAATGAAATTATTTCAGTCAGCGAGATCTTTCTTCTTGAAAGCAAAAAGATTTTATCTTCAAATATAAGAAAGTTTCGTGCTTTTGTTGGTTTTCAGCCAATGAACATATTTTAGCGAGGTGGAAGTTCTTTCTTTGATAGCGTCAGATTTTATCCTAAAATACAAGAGCTTTTCGTGGTGCTTGTCAATTTTTGTTGGTTTTCATCGAATGAACTTATTTCAGTCAGCTAGATCTTTCTTCTTCAAAGCAAAAAAATTTTATCTTCAAATACAAGAACGTTTCGTGGTTTTGTTGGTTTTCAACAAATGAACATATTTCAGCGAGGGAGAAGTTCTTTCTTTAATAGCATCAGATTTTATCTTAAAATACAAGAACTTTTCGTGGTTCTTCTCAATTTTTGTTGGTTTTCATCTCATGAACTTATTTCAGTCAGCGAGATCTTTCTTCTTCAAAGCAAAAAGATTTTATCTTCAAATACAAGAACGTTTCGTGGTTTTGTTGGTTTTCATCCAATGAACATATTTTAGCGAGGGAGAAGTTTTTTCTTTGATAGCGTCAGATTTTATCCAAAAATACAAGAGCTTTTCGTGGTGCTTGTCATTTTTTGTTGGTTTTCATCGAATGAACTTATTTCAGTCAGCTGGATCTTTCTTCTTCAAAGCAAAAAGATTTTATCTTAAAATACAAGAACCTTTCGTGGTTCTTGTCAATTTTTGTTGGTTTTCATCTTATGAACTTATTTCAGTCAGCCAGATCTTTCTTCTTCAAAGCAAAAAGATTTTATCTTCAAATACAAGAACTTTTCGTGGTTTTGTTGGTTTTCAGCAAATGAACATATTTCATCGAGCAAGAATTTTTTTCTTTCATAGCGTAAGATTTTATCTTAAAATACAAGAGCTTTTCGTGATTCTTGTCAATTTTTGTTGGTTTTGATCAAATGAACTTATTTCAGTCAGCTCGATCTTTCTTCTTCAAAGCAAAAAGATTTTATCTTCAAATACAAGAACTTTTCGTGATTTTGTTGATTTTCAGCAAATGAACATATTTCAGCGAGCTCGAGGTTTTTTCTTTGATAGCGTCAGATTTTATCCTAAAATACAAGAGCTTTTCGTGGTGCTTGTCCATTTTTGTTGGTTTTCATCGAATGAACTTATTTCAGTCAGCAAGATCTTTCTTCTTCAAAGCAAAAAGATTTTATCTTAAAACACAAGAACTTTTCGTGGTTCTTGTCAATTTTTGTTGGTTTTCATCTTGTGAACTTATTTCAGTCACCAGATCTTTCTTCTTCAAAGCAAAAAGATTTTATCTTCAAATACAAGAACTTTTCGTGGTTTTGTTGGTTTTCAGCAAATGAACATATTTCATCGAGCAAGAAGTTTTTTCTTTTATAGCGTAAGATTTTATCTTAAAATACAAGAGCTTTTCGTGATTCTTGTCAATTTTTGTTGGTTTTGATCTCATGAACTTATTTCAGTCAGCTCGATCTTTCTTCTTCAAAGCAAAAAGATTTTATCTTCAAATACAAGAACTTTTCGTGGTTTTGTTGATTTTCAACAAATGAACATATTTCAGCGAGCGAGAAGTTTTTTCTTTTATAGCGTCAGATTTTATCTTACAACACAAAAACTTTTCGTGGTTCTTTCAATTTTTGTTGGTTTTCATCCAATGAACTTATTTCAGTCAGCGAGATCTTTCTTCTTGAAAGCAAAAAGATTTTATCTTCAAATACAAGAACTTTTCGTGGTTTTGTTGATTTTCAGCAAATGAACATATTTCAGCGAGCTGGAAGTTTTTTCCTTAATAGCGTAAGATTTTATCTTAAAATACAAGAACTTTTCGTGGTTCTTCTCAATTTTTGTTGGTTTTCATCTTATGAACTTATTTCAGTCAGCTAGATCTTTCTTCTTCAAAGCAAAAAGATTTTATCTTCAAATACAAGAACGTTTCGTGGTTTTGTTGGTTTTCAGCCAATGAACATATTTTAGCGAGGTAGAATTTTTTTCTTTGATCGCGTCAGATTTTATCCTAAAATACAAGAGCTTTTCGTGGTGCTTGTCAATTTTTGTTGTTTTTCATCGAATGAACTAATTTCAGTCAGCTAGATCTTTCTTCTTCAAAGCAAAAAGATTTTATCTTAAAATACAAGAACTTTTCGTGGTTCTTGTCAATTTTTGTTGGTTTTCATCTTATGAACTTATTTCAGTCAGCTAGATCTTTCTTCTTCAAAGCAAAAAGATTTTATCTTTAACTGCAAGAACTTTTCGTGGTTTTGTTGGTTTTCAGCAAATGAACATATTTCAGCGAGCAAGAAGTTTTTTCTTGAATAGCGTAAGATTTTATCTTAAAATACAAGAGCTTTTCGTGGTTCTTGTCAATTTTTGTTGGTTTTGATCTCATGAACTTATTTCAGTCAGCTCGATCTTTCTTCTTCAAAGCAAAAAGATTTTATCTTCAAATACAAGAACTTTTCGTGGTTTTGTTGATTTTCAGCAAATGAACATATTTCAGCGAGCGAGAAGTTTTTTCTTTAATAGCGTCAGATTTCATCTTACAACACAAAAACTTCTCGTGGTTCTTGTCAATTTTTGTTGGTTTTCATCCAACAAACTTATTTCAGTCAGCTCGATCTTTCTTCTTGAAAGCAAAAAGATTTTATCTTCAAATACAAGAACCTTTCGTGGTTTTGTTGATTTTCAGCAAATGAACATATTTCAGCGAGCTAGAAGTTTTTTCCTTAATAGCGTAAGATTTTATCTTAAAATACAAGAACTTTTCGTGGTTCTTCTCAATTTTTGTTGGTTTTCATCTTATGAACTTATTTCAGTCAGCCAGATCTTTCTTCTTCAAAGCAAAAAGGTTTTATCTTCAAATACAAGAACTTTTCGTGATTTTGTTGATTTTCAGCAAATGAACTTATTTCAGCGAGCGAGAAGTTTTTTCTTTAATTGCGTCAGATTTTATCTTAAAATACAAAAACTTTTCGTGGTTCTTGTCAATTTTTGTTGATTTTCATCAAATGAACTTATTTCAGTCAGCTGGATCTTTCTTCTTGAAAGCAAAAAGATTTTATCTTCAAATACAAGAACTTTTCGTGGTTTTGTTGATTTTCAGCAAATGAACATATTTCAGCGAGCGAGAAGTTTTTTCTTTAATGGCGTCAGATTTTATCTTAAAATACAAGAACTTTTCGTGGTTCTTGTCAATTTTTGTTGGTTTTCATCTTATGAACTTATTTCAGTCAGCTGGATCTTTCTTCTTCAAAGCAAAAAGATTTTATCTTCAAATACAAGAACTTTTCGTGATTTTGTTGATTTTCAGCAAATGAACATATTACAGCGAGCTAGAAGTTTTTTCTTTAATATCGTCAGATTTTATCTTAAAATACAAAAACTTTTCGTGGTTCTTGTCAATTTTTGTTGATTTTCATCAAATGAACTTATTTCAGTCAGCCAGATCTTTCTTCTTCAAAGCAAAAAGATTTTATCTTCAAATACAAGAACTTTTCGTGGTTTTGTTGATTTTCAGCAAATGAACATATTTCAGCGAGGGAGAAGTTTTTTCTTTGATAGCGTCAGATTTTATCCTAAAATACAAGAACTTTTCGTGGTTCTTGTCAATTTTTGTTGGTTTTCATCTTATGAACTTATTTCAGTCAGCGAGATCTTTCTTCTTCAAAGCGAAAAGATTTTATCTTCAAATACAAGGACTTTTCGTGGTTTTGTTGATTTTCAGCAAATGAACATATTTCAGCGAGGTAGAAGTTTTTTCTTTGATAGCGTCAGATTTTATCTTAAAATACAAAAACTTTTCGTGGTTCTTGTCAATTTTTGTTGGTTTTCATCCAATGAACTTATTTCAGTCAGCAAGATCTTTCTTCTTCAAAGCAAAAAGATTTTATCTTAAAACACAAGAACTTTTCGTGGTTCTTGTCAATTTTTGTTGGTTTTCATCTTGTGAACTTATTTCAGTCACCAGATCTTTCTTCTTCAAAGCAAAAAGATTTTATCTTCAAATACAAGAACTTTTCGTGGTTTTGTTGGTTTTCAGCAAATGAACATATTTCATCGAGCAAGAAGTTTTTTCTTTTATAGCGTAAGATTTTATCTTAAAATACAAGAGCTTTTCGTGATTCTTGTCAATTTTTGTTGGTTTTGATCTCATGAACTTATTTCAGTCAGCTCGATCTTTCTTCTTCAAAGCAAAAAGATTTTATCTTCAAATAGAAGAACTTTTCGTGGTTTTGTTGATTTTCAACAAATGAACATATTTCAGCGAGCGAGAAGTTTTTTCTTTTATAGCGTCAGATTTTATCTTACAACACAAAAACTTTTCGTGGTTCTTTCAATTTTTGTTGGTTTTCATCCAATGAACTTATTTCAGTCAGCGAGATCTTTCTTCTTGAAAGCAAAAAGATTTTATCTTCAAATACAAGAACGTTTCGTGGTTTTGTTGGTTTTCAGCCAATGAACATATTTTAGCGAGGTAGAATTTTTTTCTTTGATCGCGTCAGATTTTATCCTAAAATACAAGAGCTTTTCGTGGTGCTTGTCAATTTTTGTTGGTTTTCATCGAATGAACTAATTTCAGTCAGCTAGATCTTTCTTCTTCAAAGCAAAAAGATTTTATCTTAAAATACAAGAACTTTTCGTGGTTCTTGTCAATTTTTGTTGGTTTTCATCTTATGAACTTATTTCAGTCAGCTAGATCTTTCTTCTTCAAAGCAAAAAGATTTTATCTTTAACTGCAAGAACTTTTCGTGGTTTTGTTGGTTTTCAGCAAATGAACATATTTCAGCGAGCAAGAAGTTTTTTCTTGAATAGCGTAAGATTTTATCTTAAAATACAAGAGCTTTTCGTGGTTCTTGTCAATTTTTGTTGGTTTTGATCTCATGAACTTATTTCAGTCAGCTGGATCTTTCTTCTTCAAAGCAAAAAGATTTTATCTTCAAATACAAGAACTTTTCGTGGTTTTGTTGATTTTCAGCAAATGAACATATTTCAGCGAGCGAGAAGTTTTTTCTTTAATAGCGTCAGATTTTATCTTACAACACAAAAACTTCTCGTGGTTCTTGTCAATTTTTGTTGGTTTTCATCCAACAAACTTATTTCAGTCAGCTCGATCTTTCTTCTTGAAAGCAAAAAGATTTTATCTTCAAATACAAGAACTTTTCGTGGTTTTGTTGATTTTCAGCAAATGAACATATTTCAGCGAGCTGGAAGTTTTTTCCTTAATAGCGTAAGATTTTATCTTAAAATACAAGAACTTTTCGTGGTTCTTCTCAATTTTTGTTGGTTTTCATCTGATGAACTTATTTCAGTCAGCCAGATCTTTCTTCTTCAAAGCAAAAAGGTTTTATCTTCAAATACAAGAACTTTTCGTGATTTTGTTGATTTTCAGCAAATGAACTTATTTCAGCGAGCGAGAAGTTTTTTCTTTAATTGCGTCAGATTTTATCTTAAAATACAAAAACTTTTCGTGGTTCTTGTCAATTTTTGTTGATTTTCATCAAATGAACTTATTTCAGTCAGCTGGATCTTTCTTCTTGAAAGCAAAAAGATTTTATCTTCAAATACAAGAACTTTTCGTGGTTTTGTTGATTTTCAGCAAATGAACATATTTCAGCGAGCGAGAAGTTTTTTCTTTAATGGCGTCAGATTTTATCTTAAAATACAAGAACTTTTCGTGGTTCTTGTCAATTTTTGTTGGTTTTCATCTTATGAACTTATTTCAGTCAGCTGGATCTTTCTTCTTCAAAGCAAAAAGATTTTATCTTCAAATACAAGAACTTATCGTGATTTTGTTGATTTTCAGCAAATGAACATATTACAGCGAGCTAGAAGTTTTTTCTTTAATATCGTCAGATTTTATCTTAAAATACAAGAACTTTTCGTGGTTCTTGTCAATTTTTGTTGATTTTCATCAAATGAACTTATTTCAGTCAGCCAGATCTTTCTTCTTCAAAGCAAAAAGATTTTATCTTCAAATACAAGAACTTTTCGTGGTTTTGTTGATTTTCAGCAAATGAACATATTTCAGCGAGGGAGAAGTTTTTTCTTTGATAGCGTCAGATTTTATCCTAAAATACAAGAACTTTTCGTGGTTCTTGTCAATTTTTGTTGGTTTTCATCTTATGAACTTATTTCAGTCAGCGAGATCTTTCTTCTTCAAAGCGAAAAGATTTTATCTTCAAATACAAGGACTTTTCGTGGTTTTGTTGATTTTCAGCAAATGAACATATTTCAGCGAGGTAGAAGTTTTTTCTTTGATAGCGTCAGATTTTATCTTAAAATACAAAAACTTTTCGTGGTTCTTGTCAATTTTTGTTGATTTTCATCAAATCAACTTATTTCAGTCAGCTGGATCTTTCTTCTTGAAAGCAAAAGGATTTTATCTTCAAATACAAGAACTTTTCGTGGTTTTGTTGATTTTCAGCAAATGAACATATTTCAGCGAGCGAGAAGTTTTTTCTTTAATAGCGTCAGATTTTATCTTGCAACACAAAAACTTCTCGTGGTTCTTGTCAATTTTTGTTGGTTTTCATCCAACAAACTTATTTCAGTCAGCTCGATCTTTCTTCTTGAAAGCAAAAAGATTTTATCTTCAAATACAAGAACTTTTCGTGGTTTTGTTGATTTTCAGCAAATGAACATATTTCAGCGAGCTAGAAGTTTTTTCCTTAACAGTGTCAGATTTTATCTTAAAATACAAGAACTTTTCGTGGTTCTTCTCAATTTTTGTTGGTTTTCATCTTATGAACTTATTTCAGTCAGCTGGATCTTTCTTCTTCAAAGCAAAAAGATTTTATCTTCAAATACAAGAACTTTTCGTGGTTTTGTTGATTTTCAGCAAATGAACATATTTCAGCGAGCGAGAAGTTTTTTCTTTAATAGCGTCAGATTTTATCTTACAACGCAAAAACTTTTCGTGGTGCTTGTCAATTTTTGTTGGTTTTCATCGAATGAACTAATTTCAGTCAGCTAGATCTTTCTTCTTCAAAGCAAAAAGATTTTATCTTAAAATACAAGAACTTTTCGTGGTTCTTGTCAATTTTTGTTGGTTTTCATCTTATGAACTTATTTCAGTCAGCTGGATCTTTCTTCTTCAAAGCAAAAAGATTTTATCTTCAAATACAAGAACTTTTCGTGGTTTTGTTGATTTTCAGCAAATGAACATATTTCAGCGAGCGAGAAGTTTTTTCTTTAATAGCGTCAGATTTTATCTTACAACACAAAAACTTCTCGTGGTTCTTGTCAATTTTTGTTGGTTTTCATCCAACAAACTTATTTCAGTCAGCTCGATCTTTCTTCTTCAAAGCAAAAAGATTTTATCTTCAAATACAAGAACTTTTTGTGGTTTTGTTGATTTTCAGCAAATGAACAGATTTCAGCGAGGGAGAAGTTTTTTCATAGATAGCGTCAGATTTTATCTTAAACTCCTAAAACTTTTCGTAGTTCTTGTCAATTTTTGTTGATTTTCATCAAATGAACTTATTTCAGTCAGCTGGATCTTTCTTCTTCAAAGCAAAAAGATTTTATCTTCAAATACAAGAACTTTTCGTGGTTTTGTTGATTTTCAGCAAATGAACATATTTCAGCGAGCGAGAAGTTTTTTCTTTAATAGCGTCAGATTTTATCTTACAACACAAAAACTTTTCGTGGTTCTTGTCAATTTTTGTTGGTTTTGATCCAATGAACTTATTTCAGTCAGCGAGATCTTTCTTCTTGAAAGCAAAAAGATTGTATCTTCAAATATAAGAAAGTTTCGTGCTTTTGTTGGTTTTCAGCCAATGAACATATTTTAGCGAGGTAGAAGTTCTTTCTTTGATAGCGTCAGATTTTATCCTAAAATACAAGAGCTTTTCGTGGTGCTTGTCAATTTTTGTTGGTTTTCATCGAATGAACTTATTTCAGTCAGCTAGATCTTTCTTCTTCAAAGCAAAAAGATTTTATCTTCAAATACAAGAACGTTTCGTGGTTTTGTTGGTTTTCAACAAATGAACATATTTCAGCGAGGGAGAAGTTTTTTCTTTAATAGCATCAGATTTTATCTTAAAATCCAAGAACTTTTCGTGGTTCTTCTCAATTTTTGTTGGTTTTCATCTCATGAACTTATTTCAGTCAGCGAGATCTTTCTTCTTCAAAGCAAAAAGATTTTATCTTCAAATACAAGAACGTTTCGTGGTTTTGTTGGTTTTCATCCAATGAACATATTTTAGCGAGGGAGAAGTTTTTTCTTTGATAGCGTCAGATTTTATCCAAAAATACAAGAGCTTTTCGTGGTGCTTGTCATTTTTTGTTGGTTTTCATCGAATGAACTTATTTCAGTCAGCTGGATCTTTCTTCTTCAAAGCAAAAAGATTTTATCTTAAAATACAAGAACCTTTCGTGGTTCTTGTCAATTTTTGTTGGTTTTCATCTTATGAACTTGTTTCAGTCAGCCAGATCTTTCTTCTTCAAAGCAAAAAGATTTTATCTTCAAATACAAGAACTTTTCGTGGTTTTGTTGGTTTACAGCAAATGAACATATTTCATCGAGCAAGAATTTTTTTCTTTCATAGCGTAAGATTTTATCTTAAAATACAAGAGCTTTTCGTGATTCTTGTCAATTTTTGTTGGTTTTGATCAAATGAACTTATTTCAGTCAGCTCGATCTTTCTTCTTCAAAGCAAAAAGATTTTATCTTCAAATACAAGAACTTTTCGTGATTTTGTTGATTTTCAGCAAATGAACATATTTCAGCGAGCTCGAGGTTTTTTCTTTGATAGCGTCAGATTTTATCCTAAAATACAAGAGCTTTTCGTGGTGCTTGTCCATTTTTGTTGGTTTTCATCGAATGAACTTATTTCAGTCAGCAAGATCTTTCTTCTTCAAAGCAAAAAGATTTTATCTTAAAACACAAGAACTTTTCGTGGTTCTTGTCAATTTTTGTTGGTTTTCATCTTGTGAACTTATTTCAGTCACCAGATCTTTCTTCTTCAAAGCAAAAAGATTTTATCTTCAAATACAAGAACTTTTCGTGGTTTTGTTGGTTTTCAGCAAATGAACATATTTCATCGAGCAAGAAGTTTTTTCTTTTATAGCGTAAGATTTTATCTTAAAATACAAGAGCTTTTCGTGATTCTTGTCAATTTTTGTTGGTTTTGATCTCATGAACTTATTTCAGTCAGCTCGATCTTTCTTCTTCAAAGCAAAAAGATTTTATCTTCAAATACAAGAACTTTTCGTGGTTTTGTTGATTTTCAACAAATGAACATATTTCAGCGAGCGAGAAGTTTTTTCTTTTATAGCGTCAGATTTTATCTTACAACACAAAAACTTTTCGTGGTTCTTTCAATTTTTGTTGGTTTTCATCCAATGAACTTATTTCAGTCAGCGAGATCTTTCTTCTTGAAAGCAAAAAGATTTTTTCTTCAAATACAAGAACTTTTCGTGGTTTTGTTGATTTTCAGCAAATGAACATATTTCAGCGAGCTGGAAGTTTTTTCCTTAATAGCGTAAGATTTTATCTTAAAATACAAGAACTTTTCGTGGTTCTTCTCAATTTTTGTTGGTTTTCATCTTATGAACTTATTTCAGTCAGCTAGATCTTTCTTCTTCAAAGCAAAAAGATTTTATCTTCAAATACAAGAACGTTTCGTGGTTTTGTTGGTTTTCAGCCAATGAACATATTTTAGCGAGGGAGAATTTTTTTCTTTGATCGCGTCAGATTTTATCCTAAAATACAAGAGCTTTTCGTGGTGCTTGTCAATTTTTGTTGGTTTTCATCGAATGAACTAATTTCAGTCAGCTAGATCTTTCTTCTTCAAAGCAAAAAGATTTTATCTTAAAATACAAGAACTTTTCGTGGTTCTTGTCAATTTTTGTTGGTTTTCATCTTATGAACTTATTTCAGTCAGCGAGATCTTTCTTCTTCAAAGCAAAAAGATTTTATCTTTAACTGCAAGAACTTTTCGTGGTTTTGTTGGTTTTCAGCAAATGAACATATTTCAGCGAGCAAGAAGTTTTTTCTTGAATAGCGTAAGATTTTATCTTAAAATACAAGAGCTTTTCGTGGTTCTTGTCAATTTTTGTTGGTTTTGATCTCATGAACTTATTTCAGTCAGCTGGATCTTTCTTCTTCAAAGCAAAAAGATTTTATCTTCAAATACAAGAACTTTTCGTGGTTTTGTTGATTTTCAGCAAATGAACATATTTCAGCGAGCGAGAAGTTTTTTCTTTAATAGCGTCAGATTTTATCTTACAACACAAAAACTTCTCGTGGTTCTTGTCAATTTTTGTTGGTTTTCATCCAACAAACTTATTTCAGTCAGCTCGATCTTTCTTCTTGAAAGCAAAAAGATTTTATCTTCAAATACAAGAACTTTTCGTGGTTTTGTTGATTTTCAGCAAATGAACATATTTCAGCGAGCGAGAAGTTTTTTCCTTAATAGCGTAAGATTTTATCTTAAAATACAAGAACTTTTCGTGGTTCTTCTCAATTTTTGTTGGTTTTCATCTTATGAACTTATTTCAGTCAGCCAGATCTTTCTTCTTCAAAGCAAAAAGGTTTTATCTTCAAATACAAGAACTTTTCGTGATTTTGTTGATTTTCAGCAAATGAACTTATTTCAGCGAGCGAGAAGTTTTTTCTTTAATTGCGTCAGATTTTATCTTAAAATACAAAAACTTTTCGTGGTTCTTGTCAATTTTTGTTGATTTTCATCAAATGAACTTATTTCAGTCAGCTGGATCTTTCTTCTTGAAAGCAAAAAGATTTTATCTTCAAATACAAGAACTTTTCGTGGTTTTGTTGATTTTCAGCAAATGAACATATTTCAGCGAGCGAGAAGTTTTTTCTTTAATGGCGTCAGATTTTATCTTAAAATCCAAGAACTTTTCGTGGTTCTTGTCAATTTTTGTTGGTTTTCATCTTATGAACTTATTTCAGTCAGCTGGATCTTTCTTCTTCAAAGCAAAAAGATTTTATCTTCAAATACAAGAACTTTTCGTGATTTTGTTGATTTTCAGCAAATGAACATATTACAGCGAGCTAGAAGTTTTTTCTTTAATATCGTCAGATTTTATCTTAAAATACAAAAACTTTTCGTGGTTCTTGTCAATTTTTGTTGATTTTCATCAAATGAACTTATTTCAGTCAGCCAGATCTTTCTTCTTCAAAGCAAAAAGATTTTATCTTCAAATACAAGAACTTTTCGTGGTTTTGTTGATTTTCAGCAAATGAACATATTTCAGCGAGGGAGAAGTTTTTTCTTTGATAGCGTCAGATTTTATCCTAAAATACAAGAACTTTTCGTGGTTCTTGTCAATTTTTGTTGGTTTTCATCTTATGAACTTATTTCAGTCAGCGAGATCTTTCTTCTTCAAAGCGAAAAGATTTTATCTTCAAATACAAGGACTTTTCGTGGTTTTGTTGATTTTCAGCAAATGAACATATTTCAGCGAGGTAGAAGTTTTTTCTTTGATAGCGTCAGATTTTATCTTAAAATACAAAAACTTTTCGTGGTTCTTGTCAATTTTTGTTGATTTTCATCAAATGAACTTATTTCAGTCAGCTGGATCTTTCTTCTTGAAAGCAAAAGGATTTTATCTTCAAATACAAGAACTTTTCGTGGTTTTGTTGATTTTCAGCAAATGAACATATTTCAGCGAGCGAGAAGTTTTTTCTTTAATAGCGTCAGATTTTATTTTGCAACACAAAAACTTCTCGTGGTTCTTGTCAATTTTTGTTGGTTTTCATCCAACAAACTTATTTCAGTCAGCTCGATCTTTCTTCTTGAAAGCAAAAAGATTTTATCTTCAAATACAAGAACTTTTCGTGGTTTTGTTGATTTTCAGCAAATGAACATATTTCAGCGAGCTAGAAGTTTTTTCCTTAACAGCGTAAGATTTTATCTTAAAATACAAGAACTTTTCGTGGTTCTTCTCAATTTTTTTGGTTTTCATCTTATGAACTTATTTCAGTCAGCTAGATCTTTCTTCTTCAAAGCAAAAAGATTTTATCTTCAAATACAAGAACGTTTCGTGGTTTTGTTGGTTTTCAGCCAATGAACATATTTTAGCGAGGTAGAATTTTATTCTTTGATCGCGTCAGATTTTATCCTAAAATACAAGAGCTTTTCGTGGTGCTTGTCAATTTTTGTTGGTTTTCATCGAATGAACTAATTTCAGTCAGCTAGATCTTTCTTCTTCAAAGCAAAAAGATTTTATCTTAAAATACAAGAACTTTTCGTGGTTCTTGTCAATTTTTGTTGGTTTTCATCTTATGAACTTATTTCAGTCAGCTAGATCTTTCTTCTTCAAAGCAAAAAGATTTTATCTTTAACTGCAAGAACTTTTCATGGTTTTGTTGGTTTTCAGCAAATGAACATATTTCAGCGAGCAAGAAGTTTTTTCTTGAATAGCGTAAGATTTTATCTTAAAATACAAGAGCTTTTCGTGGTTCTTGTCAATTTTTGTTGGTTTTGATCTCATGAACTTATTTCAGTCAGCTGGATCTTTCTTCTTCAAAGCAAAAAGATTTTATCTTCAAATACAAGAACTTTTCGTGGTTTTGTTGATTTTCAGCAAATGAACATATTTCAGCGAGCGAGAAGTTTTTTCTTTAATAGCGTCAGATTTTATCTTACAACACAAAAACTTCTCGTGGTTCTTGTCAATTTTTGTTGGTTTTCATCCAACAAACTTATTTCAGTCAGCTCGATCTTTCTTCTTGAAAGCAAAAAGATTTTATCTTCAAATACAAGAACTTTTCGTGGTTTTGTTGATTTTCAGCAAATGAACATATTTCAGCGAGCGAGAAGTTTTTTCTTTAATTGCGTCAGATTTTATCTTAAAATACAAAAACTTTTCGTGGTTCTTGTCAATTTTTGTTGATTTTCATCAAATGAACTTATTTCAGTCAGCTGGATCTTTCTTCTTGAAAGCAAAAAGATTTTATCTTCAAATACAAGAACTTTTCGTGGTTTTGTTGATTTTCAGCAAATGAACATATTTCAGCGAGCGAGAAGTTTTTTCTTTAATGGCGTCAGATTTTATCTTAAAATACAAGAACTTTTCGTGGTTCTTGTCAATTTTTGTTGGTTTTCATCTTATGAACTTATTTCAGTCAGCTGGATCTTTCTTCTTCAAAGCAAAAAGATTTTATCTTCAAATACAAGAACTTTTCGTGATTTTGTTGATTTTCAGCAAATGAACATATTTCAGCGAGCTAGAAGTTTTTTCTTTAATATCGTCAGATTTTATCTTAAAATACAAAAACTTTTCGTGGTTCTTGTCAATTTTTGTTGATTTTCATCAAATGAACTTATTTCAGTCAGCCAGATCTTTCTTCTTCAAAGCAAAAAGATTTTATCTTCAAATACAAGAACTTTTCGTGGTTTTGTTGAATTTCAGCAAATGAACATATTTCAGCGAGGGAGAAGTTTTTTCTTTGATAGCGTCAGATTTTATCCTAAAATACAAGAACTTTTCGTGGTTCTTGTCAATTTTTGTTGGTTTTCATCTTATGAACTTATTTCAGTCAGCGAGATCTTTCTTCTTCAAAGCGAAAAGATTTTATCTTCAAATACAAGGACTTTTCGTGGTTTTGTTGATTTTCAGCCAATGAACATATTTTAGCGAGGTAGAAGTTCTTTCTTTGATAGCGTCAGATTTTATCCTAAAATACAAGAGCTTTTCGTGGTGCTTGTCAATTTTTGTTGGTTTTCATCGAATGAACTTATTTCAGTCAGCTAGATCTTTCTTCTTCAAAGCAAAAAGATGTTATCTTCAAATACAAGAACGTTTCGTGGTTTTGTTGGTTTTCAACAAATGAACATATTTCAGCGAGGGAGAAGTTTTTTCTTTAATAGCATCAGATTTTATCTTAAAATACAAGAACTTTTCGTGGTTCTTCTCAATTTTTGTTGGTTTTCATCTCATGAACTTATTTCAGTCAGCGAGATCTTTCTTCTTCAAAGCAAAAAGATTTTATCTTCAAATACAAGAACGTTTTGTGGTTTTGTTGGTTTTCATCCAATGAACATATTTTAGCGAGGGAGAAGTTTTTTCTTTGATAGCGTCAGATTTTATCCAAAAATACAAGAGCTTTTCGTGGTGCTTGTCATTTTTTGTTGGTTTTCATCGAATGAACTTATTTCAGTCAGCTGGATCTTTCTTCTTCAAAGCAAAAAGATTTTATCTTAAAATACAAGAACCTTTCGTGGTTCTTGTCAATTTTTGTTGGTTTTCATCTTATGAACTTATTTCAGTCAGCCAGATCTTTCTTCTTCAAAGCAAAAAGATTTTATCTTCAAATACAAGAACTTTTCGTGGTTTTGTTGGTTTTCAGCAAATGAACATATTTCATCGAGCAAGAATTTTTTTCTTTCATAGCGTAAGATTTTATCTTAAAATACAAGAGCTTTTCGTGATTCTTGTCAATTTTTGTTGGTTTTGATCAAATGAACTTATTTCAGTCAGCTCGATCTTTCTTCTTCAAAGCAAAAAGATTTTATCTTCAAATACAAGAACTTTTCGTGATTTTGTTGATTTTCAGCAAATGAACATATTTCAGCGAGCTCGAGGTTTTTTCTTTGATAGCGTCAGATTTTATCCTAAAATACAACAGCTTTTCGTGGTGCTTGTCCATTTTTGTTGGTTTTCATCGAATGAACTTATTTCAGTCAGCAAGATCTTTCTTCTTCAAAGCAAAAAGATTTTATCTTAAAACACAAGAACTTTTCGTGGTTCTTGTCAATTTTTGTTGGTTTTCATCTTGTGAACTTATTTCAGTCACCAGATCTTTCTTCTTCAAAGCAAAAAGATTTTATCTTCAAATACAAGAACTTTTCGTGGTTTTGTTGGTTTTCAGCAAATGAACATATTTCATCGAGCAAGAAGTTTTTTCTTTTATAGCGTAAGATTTTATCTTAAAATACAAGAGCTTTTCGTGATTCTTGTCAATTTTTGTTGGTTTTGATCTCATGAACTTATTTCAGTCAGCTCGATCTTTCTTCTTCAAAGCAAAAAGATTTTATCTTCAAATACAAGAACTTTTCGTGATTTTGTTGATTTTCAGCAAATGAACATATTTCAGCGAGCTGGAAGTTTTTTCTTTAATATCGTCAGATTTTATCTTAAAATACAAAAACTTTTCGTGGTTCTTGTCAATTTTTGTTGATTTTCATCAAATGAACTTATTTCAGTCAGCCAGATCTTTCTTCTTCAAAGCAAAAAGATTTTATCTTCAAATACAAGAACTTTTCGTGGTTTTGTTGATTTTCAGCAAATGAACATATTTCAGCGAGGGAGAAGTTTTTTCTTTGATAGCGTCAGATTTTATCCTAAAATACAAGAACTTTTCGTGGTTCTTGTCAATTTTTGTTGGTTTTCATCTTATGAACTTATTTCAGTCAGCGAGATCTTTCTTCTTCAAAGCGAAAAGATTTTATCTTCAAATACAAGGACTTTTCGTGGTTTTGTTGATTTTCAGCCAATGAACATATTTTAGCGAGGTAGAAGTTCTTTCTTTGATAGCGTCAGATTTTATCCTAAAATACAAGAGCTTTTCGTGGTGCTTGTCAATTTTTGTTGGTTTTCATCGAATGAACTTATTTCAGTCAGCTAGATCTTTCTTCTTCAAAGCAAAAAGATTTTATCTTCAAATACAAGAACGTTTCGTGGTTTTGTTGGTTTTCAACAAATGAACATATTTCAGCGAGGGAGAAGTTTTTTCTTGAATAGCATCAGATTTTATCTTAAAATACAAGAACTTTTCGTGGTTCTTCTCATTTTTTGTTGGTTTTCATCTCATGAACTTATTTCAGTCAGCGAGATCTTTCTTCTTCAAAGCAAAAAGATTTTATCTTCAAATACAAGAACGTTTCGTGGTTTTGTTGGTTTTCATCCAATGAACATATTTTAGCGAGGGAGAAGTTTTTTCTTTGATAGCGTCAGATTTTATCCAAAAATACAAGAGCTTTTCGTGGTGCTTGTCATTTTTTGTTGGTTTTCATCGAATGAACTTATTTCAGTCAGCTGGATCTTTCTTCTTCAAAGCAAAAAGATTTTATCTTAAAATACAAGAACCTTTCGTGGTTCTTGTCAATTTTTGTTGGTTTTCATCTTATGAACTTATTTCAGTCAGCCAGATCTTTCTTCTTCAAAGCAAAAAGATTTTATCTTCAAATACAAGAACTTTTCGTGGTTTTGTTGGTTTTCAGCAAATGAACATATTTCATCGAGCAAGAATTTTTTTCTTTCATAGCGTAAGATTTTATCTTAAAATACAAGAGCTTTTCGTGATTCTTGTCAATTTTTGTTGGTTTTGATCAAATGAACTTATTTCAGTCAGCTCGATCTTTCTTCTTCAAAGCAAAAAGATTTTATCTTCAAATACAAGAACTTTTCGTGATTTTGTTGATTTTCAGCAAATGAACATATTTCAGCGAGCTCGAGGTTTTTTCTTTGATAGCGTCAGATTTTATCCTAAAATACAAGAGCTTTTCGTGGTGCTTGTCCATTTTTGTTGGTTTTCATCGAATGAACTTATTTCAGTCAGCAAGATCTTTCTTCTTCAAAGCAAAAAGATTTTATCTTAAAACACAAGAACTTTTCGTGGTTCTTGTCAATTTTTGTTGGTTTTCATCTTGTGAACTTATTTCAGTCACCAGATCTTTCTTCTTCAAAGCAAAAAGATTTTATCTTCAAATACAAGAACTTTTCGTGGTTTTGTTGGTTTTCAGCAAATGAACATATTTCATCGAGCAAGAAGTTTTTTCTTTTATAGCGTAAGATTTTATCTTAAAATACAAGAGCTTTTCGTGATTCTTGTCAATTTTTGTTGGTTTTGATCTCATGAACTTATTTCAGTCAGCTCGATCTTTCTTCTTCAAAGCAAAAAGATTTTATCTTCAAATACAAGAACTTTTCGTGGTTTTGTTGATTTTCAACAAATGAACATATTTCAGCGAGCGAGAAGTTTTTTCTTTTATAGCGTCAGATTTTATCTTACAACACAAAAACTTTTCGTGGTTCTTTCAATTTTTGTTGGTTTTCATCCAATGAACTTATTTCAGTCAGCGAGATCTTTCTTCTTGAAAGCAAAAAGATTTTATCTTCAAATACAAGAACTTTTCGTGGTTTTGTTGATTTTCAGCAAATGAACATATTTCAGCGAGCTGGAAGTTTTTTCCTTAATAGCGTAAGATTTTATCTTATTATACAAGAACTTTTCGTGGTTCTTCTCAATTTTTGTTGGTTTTCATCTTATGAACTTATTTCAGTCAGCTAGATCTTTCTTCTTCAAAGCAAAAAGATTTTATCTTCAAATACAAGAACGTTTCGTGGTTTTGTTGGTTTTCAGCCAATGAACATATTTTAGCGAGGTAGAATTTTTTTCTTTGATCGCGTCAGATTTTATCCTAAAATACAAGAGCTTTTCGTGGTGCTTGTCAATTTTTGTTGGTTTTCATCGAATGAACTAATTTCAGTCAGCTAGATCTTTCTTCTTCAAAGCAAAAAGATTTTATCTTAAAATACAAGAACTTTTCGTGGTTCTTGTCAATTTTTGTTGGTTTTCATCTTATGAACTTATTTCAGTCAGCTAGATCTTTCTTCTTCAAAGCAAAAAGATTTTATCTTTAACTGCAAGAACTTTTCGTGGTTTTGTTGGTTTTCAGCAAATGAACATATTTCAGCGAGCAAGAAGTTTTTTCTTGAATAGCGTAAGATTTTATCTTAAAATACAAGAGCTTTTCGTGGTTCTTGTCAATTTTTGTTGGTTTTGATCTCATGAACTTATTTCAGTCAGCTGGATCTTTCTTCTTCAAAGCAAAAAGATTTTATCTTCAAATACAAGAACTTTTCGTGGTTTTGTTGATTTTCAGCAAATGAACATATTTCAGCGAGCGAGAAGTTTTTTCTTTAATAGCGTCAGATTTTATCTTACAACACAAAAACTTCTCGTGGTTCTTGTCAATTTTTGTTGGTTTTCATCCAACAAACTTATTTCAGTCAGCTCGATCTTTCTTCTTGAAAGCAAAAAGATTTTATCTTCAAATACAAGAACTTTTCGTGGTTTTGTTGATTTTCAGCAAATGAACATATTTCAGCGAGCTAGAAGTTTTTTCCTTAATAGCGTAAGATTTTATCTTAAAATACAAGAACTTTTCGTGGTTCTTCTCAATTTTTGTTGGTTTTCATCTTATGAACTTATTTCAGTCAGCCAGATCTTTCTTCTTCAAAGCAAAAAGGTTTTATCTTCAAATACAAGAACTTTTCGTGATTTTGTTGATTTTCAGCAAATGAACTTATTTCAGCGAGCGAGAAGTTTTTTCTTTAATTGCGTCAGATTTTATCTTAAAATACAAAAACTTTTCGTGGTTCTTGTCAATTTTTGTTGATTTTCATCAAATGAACTTATTTCAGTCAGCTGGATCTTTCTTCTTGAAAGCAAAAAGATTTTATCTTCAAATACAAGAACTTTTCGTGGTTTTGTTGATTTTCAGCAAATGAACATATTTCAGCGAGCGAGAAGTTTTTTCTTTAATGGCGTCAGATTTTATCTTAAAATACAAGAACTTTTCGTGGTTCTTGTCAATTTTTGTTGGTTTTCATCTTATGAACTTATTTCAGTCAGCTGGATCTTTCTTCTTCAAAGCAAAAAGATTTTATCTTCAAATACAAGAACTTTTCGTGATTTTGTTGATTTTCAGCAAATGAACATATTACAGCGAGCTAGAAGTTTTTTCTTTAATATCGTCAGATTTTATCTTAAAATACAAAAACTTTTCGTGGTTCTTGTCAATTTTTGTTGATTTTCATCAAATGAACTTATTTCAGTCAGCTGGATCTTTCTTCTTGAAAGCAAAAGGATTTTATCTTCAAATACAAGAGCTTTTCGTTGTTTTGTTGATTTTCAGCAAATGAACATATTTCAGCGAGCGAGAAGTTTTTTCTTTAATAGCGTCAGATTTTATCTTGCAACACAAAAACTTCTCGTGGTTCTTGTCAATTTTTGTTGCTTTTCATCCAACAAACTTATTTCAGTCAGCTCGATCTTTCTTCTTGAAAGCAAAAAGATTTTATCTTCAAATACAAGAACTTTTCGTGGTTTTGTTGATTTTCAGCAAATGAACATATTTCAGCGAGATAGAAGTTTTTTCCTTAATAGCGTAAGATTTTATCTTAAAATACAAGAACTTTTCGTGGTTCTTCTCAATTTTTGTTGGTTTTCATCTTATGAACTTATTTCAGTCAGCTAGATCTTTCTTCTTCAAAGCAAAAAGATTTTATCTTCAAATACAAGAACGTTTCGTGGTTTTGTTGGTTTTCAGCCAATGAACATATTTTAGCGAGGTAGAATTTTTTTCTTTGATCGCGTCAGATTTTATCCTAAAATACAAGAGCTTTTCGTGGTGCTTGTCAATTTTTGTTGGTTTTCATCGAATGAACTAATTTCACTCAGCTAGATCTTTCTTCTTCAAAGCAAAAAGATTTTATCTTAAAATACAAGAACTTTTCGTGGTTCTTGTCAATTTTTGTTGGTTTTCATCTTATGAACTTATTTCAGTCAGCGAGATCTTTCTTCTTCAAAGCAAAAAGATTTTATCTTTAACTGCAAGAACTTTTCGTGGTTTTGTTGGTTTTCAGCAAATGAACATATTTCAGCGAGCAAGAAGTTTTTTCTTGAATAGCGTAAGATTTTATCTTAAAATACAAGAGCTTTTCGTGGTTCTTGTCAATTTTTGTTGGTTTTGATCTCATGAACTTATTTCAGTCAGCTGGATCTTTCTTCTTCAAAGCAAAAAGATTTTATCTTCAAATACAAGAACTTTTCGTGGTTTTGTTGATTTTCAGCAAATGAACATATTTCAGCGAGCGAGAAGTTTTTTCTTTAATAGCGTCAGATTTTATCTTACAACACAAAAACTTCTCGTGGTTCTTGTCAATTTTTGTTGGTTTTCATCCAACAAACTTATTTCAGTCAGCTCGATCTTTCTTCTTCAAAGCAAAAAGATTTTATCTTCAAATACAAGAACTTTTCGTGGTTTTGTTGATTTTCAGCAAATGAACATATTTCAGCGAGCGAGAAGTTTTTTCTTTAATTGCGTCAGATTTTATCTTAAAATACAAAAACTTTTCGTGGTTCTTGTCAATTTTTGTTGATTTTCATCAAATGAACTTATTTCAGTCAGCTGGTTCTTTCTTCTTGAAAGCAAAAAGATTTTATCTTCAAATACAAGAACTTTTCGTGGTTTTGTTGATTTTCAGCAAATGAACATATTTCAGCGAGGGAGAAGTTTTTTCTTTGATAGCGTCAGATTTTATCTTAAAATACAAAAACTTTTCGTGGTTCTTGTCAATTTTTGTTGATTTTCATCAAATGAACTTATTTCAGTCAGCTGGATCTTTCTTCTTGAAAGCAAAAGGATTTTATCTTCAAATACAAGAACTTTTCGTGGTTTTGTTGATTTTCAGCAAATAAACATATTTCAGCGAGCGAGAAGTTTTTTCTTCAATGGCGTCAGATTTTATCTTAAAATACAAGAACTTTTCGTGGTTCTTGTCAATTTTTGATGGTTTTCATCTTATGAACTTATTTCAGTCAGCTAGATCTTTCTTCTTCAAAGCAAAAAGATTTTATCTTCAAATACAAGAACGTTTCGTGGTTTTGTTGGTTTTCAACAAATGAACATATTTCAGCGAGGGAGACGTTTTTTCTTTAATAGCATCAGATTTTATCTTAAAGTACAAAAACTTTTCGTGGTTCATGTCAATTTTTGTTGGTTTTGATCGAATGAACTTATTTCAGTCAGCTGGATCATTCTTCTTCAAAGCAAAAAGATTTTATCTTCAAATACAAGAACTTTTCGTGGTTTTGTTGATTTTCAGCAAATGAACATATTTCAGCGAGCGAGAAGTTTTTTCTTTAATAGCGTCAGATTTTATCTTAAAATACAAGAACTTTTCGTGGTTCTTGTCAATTTTTGATGGTTTTCATCTTATGAACTTATTTCAGTCAGCTCGATCTTTCTTCTTCAAAGCAAAAAGATTTTATCTTCAAATACAAGAACGTTTCGTGGTTTTGTTGGTTTTCAACAAATGAACATATTTCAGCGAGGGAGACGTTTTTTCTTTAATAGCATCAGATTTTATCTTAAAGTACAAAAACTTTTCGTGGTTCTTGTCAATTTTTGTTGGTTTTGATCGAATGAACTTATTTCAGTCAGCTGGATCTTTCTTCTTCAAAGCAAAAAGATTTTATCTTCAAATACAAGAACTTTTCGTGGTTTTGTTGATTTTCAGCAAATGAACATATTTCAGCGAGCGAGAAGTTTTTTCTTTAATAGCGTCAGATTTTATCTGACAACACAAAAACTTCTCGTGGTTCTTGTCAATTTTTGTTGGTTTTCATCCAACAAACTTATTTCAGTCAGCTCGATCTTTCTTCTTCAAAGCAAAAAGATTTTATCTTCAAATACAAGAACTTTTCGTGGTTTTGTTGATTTTCAGCAAATGAACATATTTCAGCGAGCGAGAAGTTTTTTCTTTAATTGCGTCAGATTTTATCTTAAAATACAAAAACTTTTCGTGGTTCTTGTCAATTTTTGTTGATTTTCATCAAATGAACTTATTTCAGTCAGCTGGATCTTTCTTCTTGAAAGCAAAAAGATTTTATCTTCAAATACAAGAACTTTTCGTGGTTTTGTTGATTTTCAGCAAATGAACACATTTCAGCGAGGGAGAAGTTTTTTCTTTGATAGCGTCAGATTTTATCTTAAAATACAAAAACTTTTCGTGGTTCTTGTCAATTTTTGTTGATTTTCATCAAATGAACTTATTTCAGTCAGCTGGATCTTTCTTCTTGAAAGCAAAAGGATTTTATCTTCAAATACAAGAACTTTTCGTGGTTTTGTTGATTTTCAGCAAATAAACATATTTCAGCGAGCGAGAAGTTTTTTCTTCAATGGCGTCAGATTTCATCTTAAAATACAAGAACTTTTCGTGGTTCTTGTCAATTTTTGATGGTTTTCATCTTATGAACTTATTTCAGTCAGCTAGATCTTTCTTCTTCAAAGCAAAAAGATTTTATCTTCAAATACAAGAACGTTTCGTGGTTTTGTTGGTTTTCAACAAATGAACATATTTCAGCGAGGGAGACGTTTTTTCTTTAATAGCATCAGATTTTATCTTAAAGTACAAAAACTTTTCGTGGTTCTTGTCAATTTTTGTTGGTTTTGATCGAATGAACTTATTTCAGTCAGCTGGATCATTCTTCTTCAAAGCAAAAAGATTTTATCTTCAAATACAAGAACTTTTCGTGGTTTTGTTGATTTTCAGCAAATGAACATATTTCAGCGAGCGAGAAGTTTTTTCTTTAATAGCGTCAGATTTTATCTTAAAATACAAGAACTTTTCGTGGTTCTTGTCAATTTTTGATGGTTTTCATCTTATGAACTTATTTCAGTCAGCTCGATCTTTCTTCTTCAAAGCAAAAAGATTTTATCTTCAAATACAAGAACGTTTCGTGGTTTTGTTGGTTTTCAACAAATGAACATATTTCAGCGAGGGAGACGTTTTTTCTTTAATAGCATCAGATTTTATCTTAAAGTACAAAAACTTTTCGTGGTTCTTGTCAATTTTTGTTGGTTTTGATCGAATGAACTTATTTCAGTCAGCTGGATCTTTCTTCTTCAAAGCAAAAAGATTTTATCTTCAAATACAAGAACTTCTCGTGGTTTTGTTGATTTTCAGCAAATGAACATATTTCAGCGACCTAGAAGTTTTTTCCTTAATAGCGTAAGATTTTATCTTAAAATACAAGAACTTTTCGTGGTTCTTCTAAATTTTTGTTGGTTTTCATCTTATGAACTTATTTCAGTCAGCTAGATCTTTCTTCTTCAAAGCAAAAAGATTTTATCTTCAAATACAAGAACGTTTCGTGGTTTTGTTGGTTTTCAGCCAATGAACATATTTTAGCAAGGTAGAAGTTTTTTCTTTGATAGCGTCAGATTTTATCCTAAAATACAAGAACTTTTCGTGGTGCTTGTCAATTTTTGTTGGTTTTCATCTGATGAACTTATTTCAGTCAGCTGGATCTTTCTTCTTCAAAGCAAAAAGATTTTATCTTTAACTGCAAGAACTTTTCGTGGTTTTGTTGGTTTTCAGCAAATGAACATATTTCAGCGAGCGAGAAGTTTTTTCTTTCATGGCGTCAGATTTTATCTTAAAGGACAAAAACTTTTCGTGGTTCTTGTCAATTTTTGTTGGTTTTGATCGAATGAACTTTTTTCAGTCAGCTCGATCTTTCTTCTTCAAAGCAAAAAGATTTTATCTTCAAATACAAGAACTTTTCGTGATTTTGTTGATTTTCAGCAAATGAACATATTTCAGCGAGCTGGAAGTTTTTTCTTTAATAGCGTCAGATTTTATCTTAAAATACAAAAACTTTTCGTGGTTCTTGTCAATTTTTGTTGATTTTCATCAAATGAACTTATTTCAGTCAGCCAGATCTTCCTTCTTCAAAGCAAAAAGATTTTATCTTCAAATACAAGAACTTTTCGTGGTTTTGTTGATTTTCAGCAAATGAACATATTTCAGCGAGCTGGGAGTTTTTTCTTTGATAGCGTCAGATTTTATCCTAAAATACAAGAACTTTTCGTGGTTCTTGTCAATTTTTGTTGGTTTTCATCTTATGAACTTATTTCAGTCAGCGAGATCTTTCTTCTTCAAAGCGAAAAGATTTTATCTTCAAATACAAGGACTTTTCGTGGTTTTGTTGATTTTCAGCAAATGAACATATTTCAGCAAGGTAGAAGTTTTTTCTTTGATAGCGTCAGATTTTATCTTAAAATACAAGAACTTTTCGTGGTTCTTGTCAATTTTTGTTGGTTTTGATCTCATGAACTTATTTCAGTCAGCTGGATCTTTCTTCTTCAAAGCAAAAAGATTTTATCTTCAAACACAAGAACTTTTCGTGGTTTTGTTGATTTTCAGCAAATGAACATATTTCAGCGAGCGAGAAGTTTTTTCTTTAATGGCGTCAGATTTTATCTTAAAATACAAGAACTTTTCGTGGTTCTTGTCAATTTTTGTTGGTTTTCATCTTATGAACTTATTTCAGTCAGCTAGATCTTTCTTCTTCAAAGCAAAAAGATTTAATCTTCAAATACAAGAACGTTTCGTGATTTTGTTGATTTTCAGCAAATGAACATATTTCAGCGAGCTCGAAGTTTTTTCTTTAATAGCGTCAGATTTTATCTTAAAATACAAAAAATTTTCGTGGTTCTTGTCAATTTTTGTTGATTTTCATCAAATGAACTTATTTCAGTGAGCTGGATCTTTCTTCTTCAAAGCAAAAAGATTTTATCTTCAAATACAAGAACTTTTCGTGGTTTTGTTGATTTTCAGCAAATGAACATATTTCAGCGAGCGAGAAGTTTTTTCTTTAATGGCGTCAGATTTTATCTTAAAATACAAGAACTTTTCGTGGTTCTTGTCAATTTTTGTTGGTTTTCATCTTATGAACTTATTTCAGTCAGCTAGATCTTTCTTCTTCAAAGCAAAAAGATTTTATCTTCAAATACAAGAACGTTTCGTGGTTTTGTTGGTTTTCAACAAATGAACTTATTTCAGCGACGGCGAAGTTTTTTCTTTAATAGCATCAGATTTTATCTCAAAAGTACAAAAACTTTTCGTGGTTCTTGTCAATTTTTGTTGGTTTTGATCGAATGAACTTATTTCAGTCAGCTGGATCTTTCTTCTTCAAAGCAAAAAGATTTTATCTTCAAATACAAGAACTTTTCGTGGTTTTGTTGATTATCAGCAAATGAACATATTTCAGCGAGCGAGAAGTTTTTTCTTTAATAGCCTCCGATTTTATCTTACAACACAAAAACTTCTCGTGGTTCTTGTCAATTTTTGTTGGTTTTCATCCAACAAACTTATTTCAGTCAGCTAGATCTTTCTTCTTGAAAGCAAAAAGATTTTATCTTCAAATACAAGAACTTTTCGTGGTTTTGTTGATTTTCAGCAAATGAACATATTTCAGCGAGCTAGAAGTTTTTTCCTTAATAGCGTAAGATTTTATCTTAAAATACAAGAACTTTTCGTGGTTCTTCTCAATTTTTGTTGGTTTTCATCTGATGAACTTATTTCACTCAGCTCGATCTTTCTTCTTCAAAGCAAAAAGATTTTATCTTCAAATACAAGAACGTTTCGTGGTTTTGTTGGTTTTCAGCCAATGAACATATTTGAGCGAGGTAGAAGTTTTTTCTTTGATAGCGTCAGATTTTATCCTAAAATACAAGAGCTTTTCGTGGTGCTTGTCAATTTTTGTTGGTTTTCATCGAATGAACTTATTTCAGTCAGCTAGATCTTTCTTCTTCAAAGCAAAAAGATTTTATCTTAAAATACAAGAACTTTCCGTGGTTCTTGTCAATTTTTGTTGGTTTTCATCTTATGAACTTATTTCAGTCAGCCAGATCTTTCTTCTTCAAAGCAAAAAGGTTTTATCTTCAAATACAAGAACTTTTCGTGATTTTGTTGATTTTCAGCAAATGAACATATTTCAGCGAGCGAGAAGTTTTTTCTTTAATAGCGTCAGATTTTATCTTAAAATACAAAAACTTTTCGTGGTTCTTGTCAATTTTTGTTGATTTTCATCAAATGAACTTATTTCAGTCAGCTGGATCTTTCTTCTTGAAAGCAAAAAGATTTTATCTTCAAATACAAGAACTTTTCGTGGTTTTGTTGATTTTCAGCAAATGAACATATTTCAGCGAGCGAGAAGTTTTTTCTTTAATGGCGTCAGATTTTATCTTAAAATACAAGAACTTTTCGTGGTTCTTGTCAATTTTTGTTGGTTTTCATCTTATGAACTTATTTCAGTCAGCCAGATCTTTCTTCTTCAAAGCAAAAAGATTTTATCTTCAACGACAAGAACTTTTCGTGGTTTTGTTGGTTTTCAGCAAATGAACATATTTCAGAGAGCAAGAAGTTTTTTCTTTAATAGCGTAAGATTTTATCTTAAAATACAAGGGCTTTTCGTGGTTCTTGTCAATTTTTGTTGGTTTTGATCTCATGAACTTATTTCAGTCAGCTGGATCTTTCTTCTTCAAAGCAAAAAGATTTTATCTTCAAATACAAGAACTTTTCGTGGTTTTGTTGATTTTCAGCAAATGAACATATTTCAGCGAGCGAGAAGTTTTTTCTTTAATAGCGTCAGATTTTATCTTAAAACACAAAAACTTCCCGTGGTTCTTGTCAATTTTTGTTGGTTTTCATCCAACAAACTTATTTCAGTCAGCTAGATCTTTCTTCTTGAAAGCAAAAAATATTATCTTCAAATACAAGAACTTTTCGTGGTTTTGTTGATTTTCAGCAAATGAACATATTTCAGCGAGCTAGAAGTTTTTTCCTTAATAGCGTAAGATTTTATCTTAAAATACAAGAACTTTTCGTGGTTCTTCTCAATTTTTGTTGGTTTTCATCTTATGAACTTATTTCAGTCAGCCAGATCTTTCTTCTTCAAAGCAAAAAGGTTTTATCTTCAAATACAAGAACTTTTCGTGATTTTGTTGATTTTCAGCAAATGAACATATTTCAGCGAGCTAGAAGTTTTTTCCTTTATAGCGTAAGATTTTATCTTAAAATACAAGAACTTTTCGTGGTTCTTCTCAATTTTTGTTGGTTTTCATCTTATGAACTTATTTCAGTCAGCCAGATCTTTCTTCTTCAAAGCAAAAAGGTTTTATCTTCAAATACAAGAACTTTTCGTGATTTTGTTGATTTTCAGCAAATGAACATATTTCAGCGAGCGAGAAGTTTTTTCTGTAATAGCGTCAGATTTTATCTTAAAATACAAAAACTTTTCGTGGTTCTTGTCAATTTTGGTTGACTTTCATCAAATGAACTTATTTCAGTCAGCTGGATCTTTCTTCTTGAAAGCAAAAAGATTTTATCTTCAAATACAAGAACTTTTCGTGGTTTTGTTGAATTTCATCAAATGAACATATTTCAGCGAGCGAGAAGTTTTTTCTTTAATGGCGTCAGATTTTATCTTAAAATACAAGAACTTTTCGTGGTTCTTGTCAATTTTTGTTGGTTTTCATCTTATGAACTTATTTCAGTCAGCTGGATCTTTCTTCTTCAAAGCAAAAAGATTTTATCTTCAAATACAAGAACTTTTCGTGATTTTGTTGATTTTCAGCAAATGAACTTATTTCAGCGAGCGAGAAGTTTTTTCTTTAATTGCGTAAGATTTTATCTTAAAATACTAAAACTTTTCGTGGTTCTTGTCAATTTTTGTTGATTTTCATCAAATGAACTTATTTCAGTCAGCCAGATCTTTCTTCTTCAAAGCAAAAAGATTTTATCTTCAAATACAAGAACTTTTCGTGGTTTTGTTGATTTTCAGCAAATGAACATATTTCAGCGAGGTAGAAGTTTTTTCTTTGATAGCGTCAGATTTTATCTTAAAATACAAAAACTTTTCGTGGTTCTTGTCAATTTTTGTTGATTTTCAGCAAATGAACTTATTTCAGCGAGCGAGAAGTTTTTTCTTTAATTGCGTCAGATTTTATCTTAAAATACAAAAACTTTTCGTGGTTCTTGTCAATTTTTGTTGATTTTCATCAAATGAACTTATTTCAGTCAGCCAGATCTTTCTTCTTCAAAGCAAAAAGATTTTATCTTCAAATACAAGAACTTTTCGTGGTTTTGTTGATTTTCAGCAAATGAACATATTTCAGCGAGGTAGAAGTTTTTTCTTTGATAGCGTCAGATTTTATCTTAAAATACAAAAACTTTTCGTGGTTCTTGTCAATTTTTGTTGATTTTCATCAAATGAACTTATTTCAGTAAGCTGGATCTTTCTTCTTGAAAGCAAAAAGATTTTATCTTCAAATACAAGAACTTTTCGTGGTTTTGTTGATTTTCAGCGAATGAACATATTTCAGCGAGCGAGAAGTTTTTTCTTTAATGGCTTCAGATTTTATCTTAAAATACAAGAACTTTTCGTGGTTCTTGTCAATTTTTGTTGATTTTCATCAAATGAACTTATTTCAGTCAGCTGGATCTTTCTTCTTGCAAGCAAAAAGATTTTATCTTCAAATACAAGAACGTTTCGTGGTTTTGTTGGTTTTCAACAAATGAACATATTTCAGCGAGGGAGACGTTTTTTCTTTAAAGCATCAGATTTTATCTTAAAGTACAAAAACTTTTCGTGGTTCTTGTCAATTTTTGTTGGTTTTGATCGAATGAACTTATTTCAGTCAGCTGGATCTTTCTTCTTCAAAGCAAAAAGATTTTATCTTCAAATACAAGAACTTTTCGTGGTTTTGTTGATTTTCAGCAAATGAACATATTTCAGCGAGCGAGAAGTTTTTTCTTTAATAGCGTCAGATTTTATCTTACAACACAAAAACTTCTCGTGGTTCTTGTCAATTTTTGTTGGTTTTCATCCAACAAACTTATTTCAGTCAGCTTGATCTTTCTTCTTGAAAGCAAAAAGATTTTATCTTCAAATACAAGAACTTTTCGTGGTTTTGTTGATTTTCAGCAAATGAACATATTTCAGCGAGCTAGAAGTTTTTTCCTTACTGGCGTAAGATTTTATCTTAAAATACAAGACCTTTTTGTGGTTCTTCTCAATTTTTGTTGGTTTTCATCTTATGAACTTATTTCAGTCAGCCAGATCTTTCTTCTTCAAAGCAAAAAGGTTTTATCTTCAAATACAAGAACTTTTCGTGATTTTGTTGATTTTCAGCAAATGAACTTATTTCAGCGAGCGAGAAGTTTTTTCTTTAATTGCGTCAGATTTTATCTTAAAATACAAAAACTTTTCGTGGTTCTTGTCAATTTTTGTTGATTTTCATCAAATGAACTTATTTCAGTCAGCTGGATCTTTCTTCTTGAAAGCAAAAAGATTTTATCTTCAAATACAAGAACTTTTCGTGGTTTTGTTGATTTTCAGCAAATGAACATATTTCAGCGAGCGAGAAGTTTTTTCTTTAATGGCGTCAGATTTTATCTTAAAATACAAGAACTTTTCGTGGTTCTTGTCAATTTTTGTTGGTTTTCATCTTATGAACTTATTTCAGTCAGCTAGATCTTTCTTCTTCAAAGCAAAAAGATTTTATCTTCAAATACAAGAACGTTTCGTGGTTTTGTTGGTTTTCAACAAATGAACATATTTCAGCGAGGGAGAAGTTTTGCTTTAATAGCATCAGATTTTATCTTAAAGTACAAAAACTTTTCGTGGTTCTTGTCAATTTTTGTTGGTTTTGATCGAATGAACTATTTTCAGTCAGCTCGATCTTTCTTCTTCAAAGCAAAAAGATTTTATCTGCAAATACAAGAACTTTTCGTGATTTTGTTGATTTTCAGCAAATGAACATATTTCAGCGAGCTAGAAGTTTTTTCTTGAATAGCGTCAGATTTTATCTTAAAATACAAAAACTTTTCGTGGTTCTTGTCAATATTTGTAGATTTTCATCAAATGAACTTATTTCAGTCAGCTGGATCTTTCTTCTTGAAAGCAAAAAGATTTTATCTTAAAATACAAGAACTTTTCGTGGTTTTGTTGATTTTCAGCAAATGAACATATTTCAGCGAGCGAGAAGTTTTTTCTTTCATGGCGTCAGATTTTATCTTAAAATACAAGAACTTTTCGTGGTTCATGTCAATTTTTGTTGGTTTTCATCAAATGAACTTATTTCAGTCAGCGAGATCTTTCTCCTTCAAAGCAAAAAGATTTTATCTTCAAATACAAGAACGTTTCGTGGTTTTGTTGGTTTTCAACAAATGAACATATTTCAACGAGGGAGAAGTTTTTCTTTAATAGCATCAGATTTTATCTTAAAGTACAAAAACTTTTCGTGGTTCTTGTCAATTTTTGTTGGTTTTGATCGAATGAACTTTTTTCAGTCAGCTCGATCTTTCTTCTTCAAAGCGAAAAGATTTTATCTTCAAATACAAGGACTTTTCGTGGTTTTGTTGATTTTCAGCAAATGAACATATTTCAGCAAGGTAGAAGTTTTTTCTTTGATAGCGTCAGATTTTATCTGAAAATACAAGAACTTTTCGTGGTTCTTGTCAATTTTTGTTGGTTTTGATCTCATGAACTTATTTCAGTCAGCTGGATCTTTCTTCTTCAAAGCAAAAAGATTTTATCTTCAAAGACAAGAACTTTTCGTGGTTGTGTTGATTTTCAGCAAATGAACATATTTCAGCGAGCGAGAAGTTTTTTCTTTAATGGCGTCAGATTTTATCTTAAAATACAAGAACTTTTCGTGGTTCTTGTCAATTTTTGTTGGTTTTCATCTTATGAACTTATTTCAGTCATCTAGATCTTTCTTCTTCAAAGCAAAAAGATTTTATCTTCAAATACAAGAACTTTTCGTGGTTTTGTTGATTTTCAGCAAATGAACATATTTCAGCGAGTGAGAAGTTTTTTCTTTAATAGCGTCAGATTTTATCTTAAAATACAAGAACTTTTCGTGGTTCTTGTCAATTTTTGTTGGTTTTCATCTTATGAACTTATTTCAGTCAGCGAGATCTTTCTTCTTCAAAGCAAAAAGATTTTATCTTCAAATACAAGAACTTTTCGTGGTTTTGTTGATTTTCAGCAAATGAACATATTTCAGCGAGGGAGAAGTTTTTTCTTTAATAGCATCAGATTTTATCTTAAAGTACAAAAACTTTTCGTGGTTCTTGTCAATTTTTGTTGGTTTTGATCGAATGAACTTATTTCAGTCAGCTGGATCTTTCTTCTTCAAAGCAAAAAGATTTTATCTTCAAATACAAGAACTTTTCGTGGTTTTGTTGATTTTCAGCAAATGAACATATTTCAGCGAGCGAGAAGTTTTTTCTTTAATAGCGTCAGATTTTATCTTACAACACAAAAACTTCTCGTGGTTCTTGTCAATTTTTGTTGGTTTTCATCCAACAAACTTATTTCAGTCAGCTAGATCTTTCTTCTTGAAAGCAAAAAGATTTTATCTTCAAATACAAGAACTTTTCGTGGTTTTGTTGGTTTTCAGCCAATGAACATATTTGAGCGAGCTGGAAGTTTTTTCCTTAATAGCGTAAGATTTTATCTTAAAATACAAGAACTTTTCGTGGTTCTTCTCAATTTTTGTTGGTTTTCATCTTATGAACTTATTTCACTCAGCTCGATCTTTCTTCTTCAAAGCAAAAAGATTTTATCTTCAAATACAAGAACGTTTCGTGGTTTTGTTGGTTTTCAGCCAATGAACATATTTGAGCGAGGTGGAAGTTTTTTCTTTGATCGCGTCAGATTTTATCCTAAAATACAAGAGCTTTTCGTGGTGCTTGTCAATTTTTGTTGGTTTTCATCGAATGAACTTATTTCAGTCAGCTAGATCTTTCTTCTTCAAAGCAAAAAGATTTTATCTTAAAATACAAGAACTTTCCGTGGTTCTTGTCAATTTTTGTTGGTTTTCATCTTATGAACTTACTTCAGTCAGCCAGATCTTTCTTCTTCAAAGCAAAAAGGTTTTATCTTCAAATACAAGAACTTTTCGTGATTTTGTTGATTTTCAGCAAATGAACATATTTCAGCGAGCTAGAAGTTTTTTCTTTAATAGCGTCAGATTTTATCTTAAAATACAAAAACTTTTCGTGGTTCATGTCAATTTATGTTGATTTTCATCAAATGAACTTATTTCAGTCAGCTGGATCTTTCTTCTTGAAAGCAAAAAGATTTTATCTTCAAATACAAGAACTTTTCGTGGTTTTGTTGATTTTCAGCAAATGAACATATTTCAGCGAGCGAGAAGTTTATTCTTTAATGGCGTCAGATTTTATCTTAAAATACAAGAACTTTTCGTGGTTCTTGTCAATTTTTGTTGGTTTTCATCTTATGAACTTATTTCAGTCAGCTAGATCTTTCTTCTTCAAAGCAAAAAGATTTTATCTTCAAATACAAGAACTTTTCGTGGTTTTGTTGATTTTCAGCAAATGAACATATTTCAGCGAGCTGGAAGTTTTTTCCTTAATAGCGTAAGATTTTATCTTAAAATACAAGAACTTTTCGTGGTTCTTCTCAATTTTTGTTGGTTTTCATCTTATGAACTTATTTCAGTCAGCTAGATCTTTCTTCTTCAAAGCAAAAAGATTTTATCTTAAAATACAAGAACTTTCCGTGGTTCTTGTCAATTTTTGTTGATTTTCATCAAATGAACTTATTTCTGTCAGCTGGATCTTTCTTCTTGCAAGCAAAAAGATTTTATCTTCAAATACAAGAACTTTTCGTGGTTTTGTTGATTTTCAGCAAATGAACATATTTCAGCGAGCGAGAAGTTTTTTCTTTAATGGCGTCAGATTTTATCTTAAAATACAAGAACTTTTCGTGGTTCTTGTCAATTTTTGTTGGTTTTCATCTTATGAACTTATTTCAGTCAGCCAGATCTTTCTTCTTCAAAGCAAAAAGATTTTATCTTCAAATACAAGAACGTTTCGTGGTTTTGTTGGTTTTCAACAAATGAACATATTTCAGCGAGGGAGACGTTTTTTCTTTAATAGCATCAGATTTTAACTTAAAATACAAAAACTTTTCGTGGTTCTTGTCAATTTTTGTTGGTTTTGATCGAATGAACTTATTTCAGTCAGCTGGATCTTTCTTCTTCAAAGCAAAAAGATTTTATCTTCAAATACAAGAACTTTTCGTGGTTTTGTTGATTTTCAGCAAATGCACATATTTCAGCGAGCGAGAAGTTTTTTCTTTAATAGCGTCAGATTTTATGTTACAACACAAAAACTTCTCGTGGTTCTTGTCAATTCTTGTTGATTTTCATCAAATGAACTTATTTCAGTCAGCCAGATCTTTCTTCTTCAAAGCAAAAAGATTTTATCTTCAAATACAATAACTTTTCGTGGTTTTGTTGATTTTCAGCAAATGAACATATTTCAGCGAGGGAGAAGTTTTTTCTGTGATAGCGTCAGATTTTATCCTAAAATACAAGAACTTTTCGTGGTTCTTGTCAATTTTTGTTGATTTTCATCAAATGAACTTATTTCAGTCAGGTGGATCTTTCTTCTTCAAAGCAAAAATATTTTATCTTCAAATACAAGAACTTTTCGTGGTTTTGTTGATTTTCAGCAAATGAACATATTTCAGCGAGCTAGAAGTTTTTTCCTTAATAGCGTAAGATTTTATCTTAAAATACAAGAACTTTTCGTGGTTCTTCTCAATTTTTGTTGGTTTTCATCTTATGAACTTATTTCACTCAGCTCGATCTTTCTTCTTCAAAGCAAAAAGATTTTATCTTCAAATACAAGAACGTTTCGTGGTTTTGTTGGTTTTCAGCCAATGAACATATTTCAGCGAGCGAGAAGCTTTTTCTTTAATGGCGTCAGATTTTATCTTAAAATACAAGAACTTTTCGTGGTTCTTGTCAATTTTTGTTGGTTTTCATCTTATGAACTTATTTCAGTCAGCCAGATCTTTCTTCTTCAAAGCAAAAAGATTTTATCTTCAAATACAAGAACGTTTCGTGGTTTTGTTGGTTTTCAACAAATGAACATATTTCAGCGAGGGAGACGTTTTTTCTTTAATAGCATCAGATTTTATCTTAAAGTACAAAAACTTTTCGTGGTTCTTGTCAATTTTTGTTGGTTTTGATCGAATGAACTTATTTCAGTCAGCTGGATCTTTCTTCTTCAAAGCAAAAAGATTTTATCTTCAAATACAAGAACTTTTCGTGGTTTTGTTGATTTTCAGCAAATGAACATATTTCAGCGAGCGAGAAGTTTTTTCTTTAACAGCGTCAGATTTTATGTTACAACACAAAAAATTCTCGTGGTTCTTGTCAATTTTTGTTGATTTTCATCAAATGAACTTATTTCAGTCAGCCAGATCTTTCTTCTTCAAAGCAAAAAGATTTTATCTTCAAATACAAGGACTTTTCGTGGTTTTGTTGATTTTCAGCAAATGAACATATTTCAGCGAGGTCGAAGTTTTTTCTTTGATAGCGTCAGATTTTATCTTAAAATACAAGAACTTTTCGTGGTTCTTGTCAATTTTTGTTGGTTTTCATCTTATGAACTTATTTCAGTCAGCTAGATCTTTCTTCTTCAAAGCAAAAAGATTTTATCTTCAAATACAACAACGTTTCGCGATTTTGTTGATTTTCAGCAAATGAACATATTTCAGCGAGCGAGAAGTTTTTTCTTTAATGACGTCAGATTTTATCTTAAAATACAAGAACTTTTCGTGGTTCTTGTCAATTTTTGTTGGTTTTCATCTTATGAACTTATTTCAGTCAGCTAGATCTTTCTTCTTCAAAGCAAAAAGATTTTATCTTCAAATACAAGAACGTTTCGTGGTTTTGTTGGTTTTCAACAAATGAACATATTTCAGCGAGCTAGAAGTTTTTTCTTTAATAGCGTCAGATTTTATCTTAAAATACAAAAACTTTTCGTGGTTCTTGTCAATTTTTGTTGGTTTTCATCTTATGAACTTATTTCAGTCAGCGAGATCTTTCTTCTTCAAAGCGAAAAGATTTTATCTTCAAATACAAGAACTTTTCGTGGTTTTGTTGATTTTCAGCAAATGAACATATTTCAGCGAGGTAGAAGTTTTTTCTTTGATAGCGTCAGGTTTTATCTTAAAATACAAGAACTTTTCGTGGTTCTTGTCAATTTTTGTTGGTTTTCATCTGATGAACTTATTTCAGTCAGCCAGATCTTTCTTCTTCAAAGCAAAAAGATTTTATCTTCAAATACAAGAACTTTTCGTGATTTTGTTGATTTTCAGCAAATGAACATATTTCAGCGAGCAAGAAGTTGTTTCTTTAATAGCGTCAGATTTTATCTTAAAATACAAAAACTTTTCGTGGTTCTTGTCAATTTTTGTTGATTTTCATCAAATGAACTTATTTCAGTCAGCTGGATCTTTCTTCTTGAAAGCAAAAAGATTTTATCTTCAAATACAAGAACTTTTCGAGGTTTTGTTGATTTTCAGCAAATGAACATATTTCAGCGAGCGAGAAGTTTTTTCTTTAATGGCGTCAGATTTTATCTTAAAATACAAGAACTTTTCGTGGTTCTTGTCAATTTTTGTTGGTTTTCATCTGATGAACTTATTTCAGTTAGCCAGATCTTTCTTCTTCAAAGCAAAAAGGTTTTATCTTCAAATACAAGAACTTTTCGTGATTTTGTTGATTTTCAGCAAATGAACATTTTTCAGCGAGCGAGAAGTTTTTTCTTTAATAGCGTCAGATTTTATCTGAAAATACAAAAACTTTTCGTGGTTCTTGTCAATTTTTGTTGATTTTCATCAAATGAACTTATTTCAGTCAGCTGGATCTTTCTTCTTGAAAGCAAAAAGATTTTATCTTCAAATACAAGAACTTTTCGTGGTTTTGTTGATTTTCAGCAAATGAACATATTTCAGCGAGCGAGAAGTTTTTTCTTTAATGGCGTCAGATTTTATCTTAAAATACAAGAACTTTTCGTGGTTCTTGTCAATTTTTGTTGGTTTTCATCTTATGAACTTATTTCAGTCAGCTAGATCTTTCTTCTTCAAAGCAAAAAGATTTTATCTTCAAATACAAGAACGTTTCGTGGTTTTGTTGGTTTTCAACAAATGAACATATTTCAGCGAGGGAGACGTTTTTTCTTTAATAGCATCAGATTTTATCTTAAAGTACAAAAACTTTTCGTGGTTCTTGTCAATTTTTGTTGGTTTTGATCGAATGAACTTTTTTCAGTCAGCTCGATCTTTCTTCTTCAAAGCAAAAAGATTTTATCTTCAAATACAAGAACTTTTCGTGGTTTTGTTGATTTTCAGCAAATGAACATATTTCAGCGAGCTGGAAGTTTTTTCCTTAATAGCGTAAGATTTTATCTTAAAATACAAGAACTTTTCGTGGTTCTTGTCAATTTTTGTTGGTTTTCATCTTATGAACTTATTTCACTCAGCTAGATCTTTCTTCTTCAAAGCAAAAAGATTTTATCTTCAAATACAAGAACGTTTCGTGGTTTTGTTGGTTTTCAGCCAATGAACATATTTGAGCGAGGTAGAAGTTTTTTCTTTGATCGCGTCAGATTTTATCCTAAAATACAAGAGCTTTTCGTGGTGCTTGTCAATTTTTGTTGGTTTTCATCGAATGAACTTATTTCAGTCAGCTAGATCTTTCTTCTTCAAAGCAAAAAGATTTTATCTTGAAATACAAGAACTTTCCGTGGTTCTTGTCAATTTTTGTTGGTTTTCATCTTATGAACTTATTTCAGTCAGCCAGATCTTTCTTCTTCAAAGCAAAAAGGTTTTATCTTCAAATACAAGAACTTTTCGTGATTTTGTTGATTTTCAGCAAATGAACATTTTTCAGCGAGCGAGAAGTTTTTTCTTTAATAGCGTCAGATTTTATCTGAAAATACAAAAACTTTTCGTGGTTCTTGTCAATTTTTGTTGATTTTCATCCAATGAACTTATTTCAGTCAGCTGGATCTTTCTTCTTCAAAGCAAAAAGATTTCATCTTCAAATACAAGAACTTTTCGTGGTTTTGTTGATTTTCAGCAAATGAACATATTTCAGCGAGCAAGAAGTTTTTTCTTTAATAGCGTCAGATTTTATCCTAAAATACAAGAAATTTTCGTGGTTCTTGTCAAATTTTGTTGGTTTTCATCTAATGAAAGTATTTCAGTCAGCTAGATCTTTCTTCTTCAAAGCAAAAAGATTTTATCTTCAAATACAAGAACTTTTCGTGGTTTTGTTGATTTTCAGGAAATGAACATATTTCAGCGAGCGAGAAGTTTTTTCTTTAAAGGCGTCAGATTTTACCTTAAAATACAAGAACTTTTCGTGGTTCTTGTCAATTTTTGTTGATTTTCATCAAATGAACTTATTTCAGTCAGCTGGATCTTTCTTCTTCAAAGCAAAAAGATTTTATCTTCAAATACAAGAACTTTTCGTGGTTTTGTTGATTTTCAGCAAATGACCATATTTCAGCGAGCTGGAAGTTTTTTCTTTAATAGCGTCAGATTTGATCTTAAAATACAAGAACATTTCGTGGTTCTTGTCAATTTTTGTTGATTTTCATCCAATGAACTTATTTCAGTCAGCTGGATCTTTCTTCTTCAAAGCAAAAAGATTTTATCTTCAAATACAAGAACTTTTCTTGGTTTTGTTGATTTTCAGCAAATGAACATATTTCAGCGAGGGAGAAGTTTTTTCTTTAAAGGCGTCAGATTTTACCTTAAAATACAAGAACTTTTCGTGGTTCTTGTCAATTTTTGTTGATTTTCATCAAATGAACTTATTTCAGTCAGCTGGTTCTTTCTTCTTCAAAGCAAAAAGATTTTATCTTCAAATACAATAACTTTTCGTGGTTTTGTTGATTTTCAGCAAATGAACATATTTCAGCGAGCGAGAAGTTTTTTCTTCAATAGCGTCAGATTTTATCCTAAAATACAAGAACTTTTCGTGGTTCTTGTCAATTTTTGTTAGTTTTCATCTAATGAACTTATTTCAGTCAGCTGGATCTTTCTTCTTCAAAGCAAAAAGATTTTATCTTCAAATACAAGAACTTTTCGTGGTTTTGTTGATTTTCAGCAAATGACCATATTTCAGCGAGCTGGAAGTTTTTTCTTTAATAGCGTCAGATTTTATCTTAAAATACAAGAACTTTTCGTGGTTCTTGTCAATTTTTGTTGATTTTCATCCAATGAACTTATTTCAGTCAGCTGGATCTTTCTTCTTCAAAGCAAAAAGATTTTATCTTCAAATACAATAACTTTTCGTGGTTTTGTTGATTTTCAGCAAATGACCATATTTCAGCGAGCTGGAAGTTTTTTCTTTAATAGCGTCAGATTTTATCTTAAAATACAACAACTTTTCGTGGTTCTTGTCAATTTTTCTTGATTTTCATCTAATGAACTTATTTCACTCAGCTGGATCTTTCTTCTTCAAAGCAAAAAGATTTTATCTTCAAATACAAGAACTTTTCGTGGTTTTGTTGATTTTCAGCAAATGAACATATTTCAGCGAGCGAGAAGTTTTTTCTTTAATAGCGTCAGATTTTATCCTAAAATACAAGAACTTTACGTGGTTCTTGTCAAATTTTGTAGGTTTTCATCGAATGAACGTATTTCAGTCAGCTAGATCTTTCTTCTTCAAAGCAAAAAGATTTTATCTTCAAATACAAGAACATTTCGTGGTTTTGTTGATTTTCAGCAAATGAACATATTTCAGCGAGGGAGAAGTTTTTTCTTTAAAAGCGTCAGATTTTATCTTAAAATACAAGAACTTTTCGTGGTTCTTGTCAATTTTTGTTGGTTTTCATCTTATGAACTTATTTCAGTCAGCTCGATCTTTCTTCTTCAAAGCAAAAAGATTTTATCTTCAAATACAAGAACTTTTCGTGATTTTGTTGATTTTCAGCAAATGAACATTTTTCAGCGAGCGAGAAGTTTTTTCTTTAATAGCGTCAGATTTTATCTGAAAATACAAAAACTTTTCGTGGTTCTTGTCAATTTTTGTTGATTTTCATCAAATGAACTTATTTCAGTCAGCTGGATCTTTCTTCTTGAAAGCAAAAAGATTTTATCTTCAAATACAAGAACTTTTCGTGGTTTTGTTGATTTTCAGCAAATGAACATATTTCAGCGAGCGAGAAGTTTTTTCTTTAATGGCGTCAGATTTTATCTTAAAATACAAGAACTTTTCGTGGTTCTTGTCAATTTTTGTTGGTTTTCATCTTATGAACTTATTTCAGTCAGCTAGATCTTTCTTCTTCAAAGCAAAAAGATTTTATCTTCAAATACAAGAACGTTTCGTGGTTTTGTTGGTTTTCAACAAATGAACATATTTCAGCGAGGGAGACGTTTTTTCTTTAATAGCATCAGATTTTATCTTAAAGTACAAAAACTTTTCGTGGTTCTTGTCAATTTTTGTTGGTTTTGATCGAATGAACTTTTTTCAGTCAGCTCGATCTTTCTTCTTCAAAGCAAAAAGATTTTATCTTCAAATACAAGAACTTTTCGTGGTTTTGTTGATTTTCAGCAAATGAACATATTTCAGCGAGCTGGAAGTTTTTTCCTTAATAGCGTAAGATTTTATCTTAAAATACAAGAACTTTTCGTGGTTCTTGTCAATTTTTGTTGGTTTTCATCTTATGAACTTATTTCACTCAGCTAGATCTTTCTTCTTCAAAGCAAAAAGATTTTATCTTCAAATACAAGAACGTTTCGTGGTTTTGTTGGTTTTCAGCCAATGAACATATTTGAGCGAGGTAGAAGTTTTTTCTTTGATCGCGTCAGATTTTATCCTAAAATACAAGAGCTTTTCGTGGTGCTTGTCAATTTTTGTTGGTTTTCATCGAATGAACTTATTTCAGTCAGCTAGATCTTTCTTCTTCAAAGCAAAAAGATTTTATCTTGAAATACAAGAACTTTCCGTGGTTCTTGTCAATTTTTGTTGGTTTTCATCTTATGAACTTATTTCAGTCAGCCAGATCTTTCTTCTTCAAAGCAAAAAGGTTTTATCTTCAAATACAAGAACTTTTCGTGATTTTGTTGATTTTCAGCAAATGAACATTTTTCAGCGAGCGAGAAGTTTTTTCTTTAATAGCGTCAGATTTTATCTGAAAATACAAAAACTTTTCGTGGTTCTTGTCAATTTTTGTTGATTTTCATCCAATGAACTTATTTCAGTCAGCTGGATCTTTCTTCTTCAAAGCAAAAAGATTTCATCTTCAAATACAAGAACTTTTCGTGGTTTTGTTGATTTTCAGCAAATGAACATATTTCAGCGAGCAAGAAGTTTTTTCTTTAATAGCGTCAGATTTTATCCTAAAATACAAGAAATTTTCGTGGTTCTTGTCAAATTTTGTTGGTTTTCATCTAATGAAAGTATTTCAGTCAGCTAGATCTTTCTTCTTCAAAGCAAAAAGATTTTATCTTCAAATACAAGAACTTTTCGTGGTTTTGTTGATTTTCAGGAAATGAACATATTTCAGCGAGCGAGAAGTTTTTTCTTTAATAGCGTCAGATTTTATCTTAAAATACAAGAACTTTTCGTGGTTCTTGTCAATTTTTGTTGGTTTTCATCTAATGAACTTATTTCAGTCAGCTGGATCTTTCTTCTTCAAAGCAAAAAGATTTTATCTTCAAATACAAGAACTTTTCGTGGTTTTGTTGATTTTCAGCAAATGAACATATTTCAGCGAGGGAGAAGTTTTTTCTTTAAAGGCGTCAGATTTTACCTTAAAATACAAGAACTTTTCGTGGTTCTTGTCAATTTTTGTTGATTTTCATCAAATGAACTTATTTCAGTCAGCTGGATCTTTCTTCTTCAAAGCAAAAAGATTTTATCTTCAAATACAAGAACTTTTCGTGGTTTTGTTGATTTTCAGCAAATGACCATATTTCAGCGAGCTGGAAGTTTTTTCTTTAATAGCGTCAGATTTGATCTTAAAATACAAGAACATTTCGTGGTTCTTGTCAATTTTTGTTGATTTTCATCCAATGAACTTATTTCAGTCAGCTGGATCTTTCTTCTTCAAAGCAAAAAGATTTTATCTTCAAATACAAGAACTTTTCTTGGTTTTGTTGATTTTCAGCAAATGAACATATTTCAGCGAGGGAGAAGTTTTTTCTTTAAAGGCGTCAGATTTTACCTTAAAATACAAGAACTTTTCGTGGTTCTTGTCAATTTTTGTTGATTTTCATCAAATGAACTTATTTCAGTCAGCTGGTTCTTTCTTCTTCAAAGCAAAAAGATTTTATCTTCAAATACAATAACTTTTCGTGGTTTTGTTGATTTTCAGCAAATGAACATATTTCAGCGAGCGAGAAGTTTTTTCTTCAATAGCGTCAGATTTTATCCTAAAATACAAGAACTTTTCGTGGTTCTTGTCAATTTTTGTTAGTTTTCATCTAATGAACTTATTTCAGTCAGCTGGATCTTTCTTCTTCAAAGCAAAAAGATTTTATCTTCAAATACAAGAACTTTTCGTGGTTTTGTTGATTTTCAGCAAATGACCATATTTCAGCGAGCTGGAAGTTTTTTCTTTAATAGCGTCAGATTTTATCTTAAAATACAAGAACTTTTCGTGGTTCTTGTCAATTTTTGTTGATTTTCATCCAATGAACTTATTTCAGTCAGCTGGATCTTTCTTCTTCAAAGCAAAAAGATTTTATCTTCAAATACAATAACTTTTCGTGGTTTTGTTGATTTTCAGCAAATGACCATATTTCAGCGAGCTGGAAGTTTTTTCTTTAATAGCGTCAGATTTTATCTTAAAATACAACAACTTTTCGTGGTTCTTGTCAATTTTTCTTGATTTTCATCTAATGAACTTATTTCACTCAGCTGGATCTTTCTTCTTCAAAGCAAAAAGATTTTATCTTCAAATACAAGAACTTTTCGTGGTTTTGTTGATTTTCAGCAAATGAACATATTTCAGCGAGCGAGAAGTTTTTTCTTTAATAGCGTCAGATTTTATCCTAAAATACAAGAACTTTACGTGGTTCTTGTCAAATTTTGTAGGTTTTCATCGAATGAACGTATTTCAGTCAGCTAGATCTTTCTTCTTCAAAGCAAAAAGATTTTATCTTCAAATACAAGAACATTTCGTGGTTTTGTTGATTTTCAGCAAATGAACATATTTCAGCGAGGGAGAAGTTTTTTCTTTAAAAGCGTCAGATTTTATCTTAAAATACAAGAACTTTTCGTGGTTCTTGTCAATTTTTGTTGGTTTTCATCTTATGAACTTATTTCAGTCAGCTCGATCTTTCTTCTTCAAAGCAAAAAGATTTTATCTTCAAATACAAGAACTTTTCGTGATTTTGTTGATTTTCAGCAAATGAACATTTTTCAGCGAGCGAGAAGTTTTTTCTTTAATAGCGTCAGATTTTATCTGAAAATACAAAAACTTTTCGTGGTTCTTGTCAATTTTTGTTGATTTTCATCAAATGAACTTATTTCAGTCAGCTGGATCTTTCTTCTTGAAAGCAAAAAGATTTTATCTTCAAATACAAGAACTTTTCGTGGTTTTGTTGATTTTCAGCAAATGAACATATTTCAGCGAGCGAGAAGTTTTTTCTTTAATGGCGTCAGATTTTATCTTAAAATACAAGAACTTTTCGTGGTTCTTGTCAATTTTTGTTGGTTTTCATCTTATGAACTTATTTCAGTCAGCTAGATCTTTCTTCTTCAAAGCAAAAAGATTTTATCTTCAAATACAAGAACGTTTCGTGGTTTTGTTGGTTTTCAACAAATGAACATATTTCAGCGAGGGAGACGTTTTTTCTTTAATAGCATCAGATTTTATCTTAAAGTACAAAAACTTTTCGTGGTTCTTGTCAATTTTTGTTGGTTTTGATCGAATGAACTTTTTTCAGTCAGCTCGATCTTTCTTCTTCAAAGCAAAAAGATTTTATCTTCAAATACAAGAACTTTTCGTGGTTTTGTTGATTTTCAGCAAATGAACATATTTCAGCGAGCTGGAAGTTTTTTCCTTAATAGCGTAAGATTTTATCTTAAAATACAAGAACTTTTCGTGGTTCTTGTCAATTTTTGTTGGTTTTCATCTTATGAACTTATTTCACTCAGCTAGATCTTTCTTCTTCAAAGCAAAAAGATTTTATCTTCAAATACAAGAACGTTTCGTGGTTTTGTTGGTTTTCAGCCAATGAACATATTTGAGCGAGGTCGAAGTTTTTTCTTTGATAGCGTCAGATTTTATCCTAAAATACAAGAGCTTTTCGTGGTGCTTGTCAATTTTTGTTGGTTTTCATCGAATGAACTTATTTCAGTCAGCCAGATCTTTCTTCTTCAAAGCAAAAAGATTTTATCTTAAAATACAAGAACTTTCCGTGGTTCTTGTCAATTTTTGTTGGTTTTCATCTTATGAACTTATTTCAGTCAGCCAGATCTTTCTTCTTCAAAGCAAAAAGTTTTTATCTTCAAATACAAGAACTTTTCGTGGTTTTGTTGATTTTCAGCAAATGAACATATTTCAGCGAGCGAGAAGTTTTTTCTTCAATAGCGTCAGATTTTATCCTAAAATACAAGAACTTTTCGTGGTTCTTGTCAATTTTTGTTAGTTTTCATCTAATGAACTTATTTCAGTCAGCTGGATCTTTCTTCTTCAAAGCAAAAAGATTTTATCTTCAAATACAAGAACTTTTCGTGGTTTTGTTGATTTTCAGCAAATGACCATATTTCAGCGAGCTGGAAGTTTTTTCTTTAATAGCGTCAGATTTTATCTTAAAATACAAGAACTTTTCGTGGTTCTTGTCAATTTTTGTTGATTTTCATCCAATGAACTTATTTCAGTCAGCTGGATCTTTCTTCTTCAAAGCAAAAAGATTTTATCTTCAAATACAATAACTTTTCGTGGTTTTGTTGATTTTCAGCAAATGACCATATTTCAGCGAGCTGGAAGTTTTTTCTTTAATAGCGTCAGATTTTATCTTAAAATACAAGAACTTTTCGTGGTTCTTGTCAATTTTTCTTGATTTTCATCTAATGAACTTATTTCACTCAGCTGGATCTTTCTTCTTCAAAGCAAAAAGATTTTATCTTCAAATACAAGAACTTTTCGTGGTTTTGTTGATTTTCAGCAAATGAACATATTTCAGCGAGCGAGAAGTTTTTTCTTTAATAGCGTCAGATTTTATCCTAAAATACAAGAACTTTACGTGGTTCTTGTCAAATTTTGTAGGTTTTCATCGAATGAACGTATTTCAGTCAGCTAGATCTTTCTTCTTCAAAGCAAAAAGATTTTATCTTCAAATACAAGAACATTTCGTGGTTTTGTTGATTTTCAGCAAATGAACATATTTCAGCGAGGGAGAAGTTTTTTCTTTAATATCGTCAGATTTTATCTTAAAATACAAGAACTTTTCGTGGTTCTTGTCAAATTTTGTTGGTTTTCATCTGATGAACTTATTTCAGTCAGCTGGATCTTTCTTCTTCAAAGCAAAAAGATTTTATCTTCAAATACAATAACTTTTCGTGGTTTTGTTGATTTTCAGGAAATGAACATATTTCAGCGAGCAAGAAGTTTTTTCTTTAATAGCGTCAGATTTTATCCTAAAATACAAGAACTTTTCGAGGTTCTTGTCAAATTTTGTTGGTTTTCATCTGATGAACTTATTTCAGTCAGCTGGATCTTTCTTCTTCAAAGCAAAAAGATTTCATCTTCAAATACAAGAACTTTTCGTGGTTTTGTTGATTTTCAGCAAATGAACATATTTCAGCGAGCAAGAAGTTTTTTCTTTAATCGCGTCAGATTTTATCCTAAAATACAAGAAATTTTCGTGGTTCTTGTCAAATTTTGTTGGTTTTCATCTAATGAACGTATTTCAGTCAGCTAGATCTTTCTTCTTCAAAGCAAAAAGATTTTATCTTCAAATACAAGAACTTTTCGTGGTTTTGTTGATTTTCAGCAAATGAACATATTTCAGCGAGCGAGAAGTTTTTTCTTTAATAGCGTCAGATTTTATCTTAAAATACAAGAACTTTTCGTGGTTCTTGTCAATTTTTGTTGATTTTCATCAATGAACTTATTTCAGTCAGCTGGATCTTTCTTCTTCAAAGCAAAAAGATTTTATCTTCAAATACAAGAACTTTTCGTGGTTTTGTTGATTTTCAGCAAATGACCATATTTCAGCGAGCTGGAAGTTTTTTCTTTAATAGCGTCAGATTTGATCTTAAAATACAAGAACTTTTCGTGGTTCTTGTCAATTTTTGTTGGTTTTCATCTAATGAACTTATTTCAGTCAGCTGGATCTTTCTTCTTCAAAGCAAAAAGATTTTATCTTCAAATACAAGAACTTTTCGTGGTTTTGTTGATTTTCAGCAAATGAACATATTTCAGCGAGGGAGAAGTTTTTTCTTTAAAGGCGTCAGATTTTACCTTAAAATACAAGAACTTTTCGTGGTTCTTGTCAATTTTTGTTGATTTTCATCAAATGAACTTATTTCAGTCAGCTGGATCTTTCTTCTTCAAAGCAAAAAGATTTTATCTTCAAATACAAGAACTTTTCGTGGTTTTGTTGATTTTCAGCAAATGACCATATTTCAGCGAGCTGGAAGTTTTTTCTTTAATAGCGTCAGATTTGATCTTAAAATACAAGAACATTTCGTGGTTCTTGTCAATTTTTGTTGATTTTCATCCAATGAACTTATTTCAGTCAGCTGGATCTTTCTTCTTCAAAGCAAAAAGATTTTATCTTCAAATACAAGAACTTTTCTTGGTTTTGTTGATTTTCAGCAAATGAACATATTTCAGCGAGGGAGAAGTTTTTTCTTTAAAGGCGTCAGATTTTACCTTAAAATACAAGAACTTTTCGTGGTTCTTGTCAATTTTTGTTGATTTTCATCAAATGAACTTATTTCAGTCAGCTGGTTCTTTCTTCTTCAAAGCAAAAAGATTTTATCTTCAAATACAATAACTTTTCGTGGTTTTGTTGATTTTCAGCAAATGAACATATTTCAGCGAGCGAGAAGTTTTTTCTTCAATAGCGTCAGATTTTATCCTAAAATACAAGAACTTTTCGTGGTTCTTGTCAATTTTTGTTAGTTTTCATCCAATGAACTTATTTCAGTCAGCTGGATCTTTCTTCTTCAAAGCAAAAAGATTTTATCTTCAAATACAAGAACTTTTCGTGGTTTTGTTGATTTTCAGCAAATGACCATATTTCAGCGAGCTGGAAGTTTTTTCTTTAATAGCGTCAGATTTTATCTTAAAATACAAGAACTTTTCGTGGTTCTTGTCAATTTTTGTTGATTTTCATCCAATGAACTTATTTCAGTCAGCTGGATCTTTCTTCTTCAAAGCAAAAAGATTTTATCTTCAAATACAATAACTTTTCGTGGTTTTGTTGATTTTCAGCAAATGACCATATTTCAGCGAGCTGGAAGTTTTTTCTTTAATAGCGTCAGATTTTATCTTAAAATACAACAACTTTTCGTGGTTCTTGTCAATTTTTCTTGATTTTCATCTAATGAACTTATTTCACTCAGCTGGATCTTTCTTCTTCAAAGCAAAAAGATTTTATCTTCAAATACAAGAACTTTTCGTGGTTTTGTTGATTTTCAGCAAATGAACATATTTCAGCGAGCGAGAAGTTTTTTCTTTAATAGCGTCAGATTTTATCCTAAAATACAAGAACTTTACGTGGTTCTTGTCAATTTTTGTTGGTTTTCATCTTATGAACTTATTTCAGTCAGCTCGATCTTTCTTCTTCAAAGCAAAAAGATTTTATCTTCAAATACAAGAACTTTTCGTGATTTTGTTGATTTTCAGCAAATGAACATTTTTCAGCGAGCGAGAAGTTTTTTCTTTAATAGCGTCAGATTTTATCTGAAAATACAAAAACTTTTCGTGGTTCTTGTCAATTTTTGTTGATTTTCATCAAATGAACTTATTTCAGTCAGCTGGATCTTTCTTCTTGAAAGCAAAAAGATTTTATCTTCAAATACAAGAACTTTTCGTGGTTTTGTTGATTTTCAGCAAATGAACATATTTCAGCGAGCGAGAAGTTTTTTCTTTAATGGCGTCAGATTTTATCTTAAAATACAAGAACTTTTCGTGGTTCTTGTCAATTTTTGTTGGTTTTCATCTTATGAACTTATTTCAGTCAGCTAGATCTTTCTTCTTCAAAGCAAAAAGATTTTATCTTCAAATACAAGAACGTTTCGTGGTTTTGTTGGTTTTCAACAAATGAACATATTTCAGCGAGGGAGACGTTTTTTCTTTAATAGCATCAGATTTTATCTTAAAGTAAAAAACTTTTCGTGGTTCTTGTCAATTTTTGTTGGTTTTGATCGAATGAACTTTTTTCAGTCAGCTCGATCTTTCTTCTTCAAAGCAAAAAGATTTTATCTTCAAATACAAGAACTTTTCGTGGTTTTGTTGATTTTCAGCAAATGAACATATTTCAGCGAGCTGGAAGTTTTTTCCTTAATAGCGTAAGATTTTATCTTAAAATACAAGAACTTTTCGTGGTTCTTGTCAATTTTTGTTGGTTTTCATCTTATGAACTTATTTCACTCAGCTAGATCTTTCTTCTTCAAAGCAAAAAGATTTTATCTTCAAATACAAGAACGTTTCGTGGTTTTGTTGGTTTTCAGCCAATGAACATATTTGAGCGAGGTAGAAGTTTTTTCTTTGATAGCGTCAGATTTTATCCTAAAATACAAGAGCTTTTCGTGGTGCTTGTCAATTTTTGTTGGTTTTCATCGAATGAACTTATTTCAGTCAGCCAGATCTTTCTTCTTCAAAGCAAAAAGATTTTATCTTAAAATACAAGAACTTTCCGTGGTTCTTGTCAATTTTTGTTGGTTTTCATCTTATGAACTTATTTCAGTCAGCCAGATCTTTCTTCTTCAAAGCAAAAAGTTTTTATCTTCAAATACAAGAACTTTTCGTGGTTTTGTTGATTTTCAGCAAATGAACATATTTCAGCGAGCGAGAAGTTTTTTCTTCAATAGCGTCAGATTTTATCCTAAAATACAAGAACTTTTCGTGGTTCTTGTCAATTTTTGTTAGTTTTCATCTAATGAACTTATTTCAGTCAGCTGGATCTTTCTTCTTCAAAGCAAAAAGATTTTATCTTCAAATACAAGAACTTTTCGTGGTTTTGTTGATTTTCAGCAAATGACCATATTTCAGCGAGCTGGAAGTTTTTTCTTTAATAGCGTCAGATTTTATCTTAAAATACAAGAACTTTTCGTGGTTCTTGTCAATTTTTGTTGATTTTCATCCAATGAACTTATTTCAGTCAGCTGGATCTTTCTTCTTCAAAGCAAAAAGATTTTATCTTCAAATACAATAACTTTTCGTGGTTTTGTTGATTTTCAGCAAATGACCATATTTCAGCGAGCTGGAAGTTTTTTCTTTAATAGCGTCAGATTTTATCTTAAAATACAAGAACTTTTCGTGGTTCTTGTCAATTTTTCTTGATTTTCATCTAATGAACTTATTTCACTCAGCTGGATCTTTCTTCTTCAAAGCAAAAAGATTTTATCTTCAAATACAAGAACTTTTCGTGGTTTTGTTGATTTTCAGCAAATGAACATATTTCAGCGAGCGAGAAGTTTTTTCTTTAATAGCGTCAGATTTTATCCTAAAATACAAGAACTTTACGTGGTTCTTGTCAAATTTTGTAGGTTTTCATCGAATGAACGTATTTCAGTCAGCTAGATCTTTCTTCTTCAAAGCAAAAAGATTTTATCTTCAAATACAAGAACATTTCGTGGTTTTGTTGATTTTCAGCAAATGAACATATTTCAGCGAGGGAGAAGTTTTTTCTTTAATATCGTCAGATTTTATCTTAAAATACAAGAACTTTTCGTGGTTCTTGTCAAATTTTGTTGGTTTTCATCTGATGAACTTATTTCAGTCAGCTGGATCTTTCTTCTTCAAAGCAAAAAGATTTTATCTTCAAATACAATAACTTTTCGTGGTTTTGTTGATTTTCAGCAAATGAACATATTTCAGCGAGGGAGAAGTTTTTTCTTTAATGGCGTCAGATTTTACCTTAAAATACAAGAACTTTTCGTGGTTCTTGTCAATTTTTGTTGATTTTCATCAATGAACTTATTTCAGTCAGCTGGATCTTTCTTCTTCAAAGCAAAAAGATTTTATCTTCAAATACAAGAACTTTTCGTGGTTTTGTTGATTTTCAGCAAATGACCATATTTCAGCGAGCTGGAAGTTTTTTCTTTAATAGCGTCAGATTTGATCTTAAAATACAAGAACTTTTCGTGGTTCTTGTCAATTTTTGTTGATTTTCATCTAATGAACTTATTTCAGTCAGCTGGATCTTTCTTCTTCAAAGCAAAAAGATTTTATCTTCAAATACAAGAACTTTTCGTGGTTTTGTTGATTTTCAGCAAATGAACATATTTCAGCGAGGGAGAAGTTTTTTCTTTAATGGCGTCAGATTTTACCTTAAAATACAAGAACTTTTCGTGGTTCTTGTCAATTTTTGTTGATTTTCATCAAATGAACTTATTTCAGTCAGCTGGATCTTTCTTCTTCAAAGCAAAAAGATTTTATCTTCAAATACAAGAACTTTTCGTGGTTTTGTTGATTTTCAGCAAATGACCATATTTCAGCGAGCTGGAAGTTTTTTCTTTAATAGCGTCAGATTTGATCTTAAAATACAAGAACTTTTCGTGGTTCTTGTCAATTTTTGTTGATTTTCATCCAATGAACTTATTTCAGTCAGCTGGTTCTTTCTTCTTCAAAGCAAAAAGATTTTATCTGCAAATACAAGAACTTTTCGTGGTTTTGTTAATTTTCAGCAAATGAACATATTTCAGCGAGCGAGAAGTTTTTTCTTTAATAGCGTCAGATTTTATCCTAAAATACAAGAACTTTTCGTGGTTCTTGTCAATTTTTGTTAGTTTTCATCGAATGAACTTATTTCAGTCAGCTGGATCTTTCTTCTTCAAAGCAAAAAGATTTTATCTTCAAATACAAGAACTTTTTGTGGTTTTGTTGATTTTCAGCAAATGAACATATTTCAGCGAGCGTGAAGTTTTTTCTTTAATAGCGTCAGATTTTATCCTAAAATACAAGAACTTTACGTGGTTCTTGTCAAATTTTGTAGGTTTTCATCGAATGAACGTATTTCAGTCAGCTAGATCTTTCTTCTTCAAAGCAAAAAGATTTTATCTTCAAATACAAGAACATTTCGTGGTTTTGTTGATTTTCAGCAAATGAACATATTTCAGCGAGGGAGAAGTTTTTTCTTTAATATCGTCAGATTTTATCTTAAAATACAAGAACTTTTCGTGGTTCTTGTCAAATTTTGTTGGTTTTCATCTGATGAACTTATTTCAGTCAGCTAGATCTTTCTTCTTCAAAGCAAAAAGATTTTATCTTGAAATACAATAACTTTTCGTGGTTTTGTTGATTTTCAGGAAATGAACATATTTCAGCGAGCGAGAAGTTTTTTCTTTAATAGCGTCAGATTTTATCCTAAAATACAAGAACTTTTCGAGGTTCTTGTCAAATTTTGTTGGTTTTCATCTGATGAACTTATTTCAGTCAGCTAGATCTTTCTTCTTCAAAGCAAAAAGATTTTATCTTCAAATACAAGAACTTTTCGTGGTTTTGTTGATTTTCAGCAAATGAACATATTTCAGTGAGCGAGAAGTTTTTTCTTTAATAGCGTCAGATTTTATCTTAAAATACAAGAACTTTTCGTGGTTCTTGTCAAATTTTGTTGGTTTTCATCTGATGAACTTATTTCAGTCAGCTGGATCTTTCTTCTTCAAAGCAAAAAGATTTTATCTTCAAATACAATAACTTTTCGTGGTTTTGTTGATTTTCAGCAAATGACCATATTTCAGCGAGCTGGAAGTTTTTTCTTTAATAGCGTCAGATTTTATCTTAAAATACAAGAACTTTTCGTGGTTCTTGTCAATTTTTCTTGATTTTCATCTAATGAACTTATTTCACTCAGCTGGATCTTTCTTCTTCAAAGCAAAAAGATTTTATCTTCAAATACAAGAACTTTTCGTGGTTTTGTTGATTTTCAGCAAATGAACATATTTCAGCGAGCGAGAAGTTTTTTCTTTAATAGCGTCAGATTCTATCCTAAAATACAAGAACTTTACGTGGTTCTTGTCAAATTTTGTAGGTTTTCATCGAATGAACGTAGTTCAGTCAGCTAGATCTTTCTTCTTCAAAGCAAAAAGATTTTATCTTCAAATACAAGAACATTTTGTTCTTTTGTTGATTTTCAGCAAATGAACATATTTCAGCGAGGGAGAAGTTTTTTCTTTAATATCGTCAGATTTTATCTTAAAATACAAGAACTTTTCGTGGTTCTTGTCAAATTTTGTTGGTTTTCATCTGATGAACTTATTTCAGTCAGCTGGATCTTTCATCTTCAAAGCAAAAAGATTTTATCTTCAAATACAATAACTTTTCGTGGTTTTGTTGATTTTCAGGAAATGAACATATTTCAGCGAGCGAGAAGTTTTTTCTTTAATAGCGTCAGATTTTATCCTAAAATACAAGAACTTTTCGAGGTTCTTGTCAAATTTTGTTGGTTTTCATCTGATGAACTTATTTCAGTCAGCTGGATCTTTCTTCTTCAAAGCAAAAAGATTTTATCTTCAAATACAAGAACTTTTCGTGGTTTTGTTGATTTTCAGCAAATGAACATATTTCAGTGAGCGAGAAGTTTTTTCTTTAATAGCGTCACATTTTATCTTAAAATACAAGAACTTTTCGTGGTTCTTGTCAATTTTTGTTGGTTTTCATGCAATGAACTTATTTCAGTCAGCCAGATCTTTCTTCTTCAAAGCAAAAAGATTTTATCTTCAAATACAAGAACTTTTCGTGGCTTTGTTGATTTTCAGCAAATGAACATATTTCAGCGACCAAGAAGTTTTTTCTTTAATAGCGTCAGATTTTATCCTAAAATACAAGAACTTTTCGTGGTTCTTGTCAAATTTTGTTGGTTTTCATCTAATGAACGTATTTCAGTCAGCTGGATCTTTTTTCTTCAAAGCAAAAAGATTTTATCTTCAAATACAAGAACTTTTCGTGGTTTTGTTGATTTTCAGCAAATGAACATATTTCAGCGAGGGAGAAGTTTTTTCTTTAATATCATCAGATTTTATCTTAAAATACAAGAACTTTTCGTGGTTCTTGTCAAATTTTGTTGGTTTTCATCTGATGAACTTATTTCAGTCAGCTGGATCTTTCTTCTTCAAAGCAAAAAGATTTTATCTTCAAATACAATAACTTTTCGTGGTTTTGTTGATTTTCAGGAAATGAACATATTTCAGCGAGCGAGAAGTTTTTTCTTTAATAGCGTCAGATTTTATCCTAAAATACAAGAACTTTTCGAGGTTCTTGTCAAATTTTGTTGGTTTTCATCTGATGAACTTATTTCAGTCAGCTAGATCTTTCTTCTTCAAAGCAAAAAGATTTTATCTTCAAATACAAGAACTTTTCGTGGCTTTGTTGATTTTCAGCAAATGAACATATTTCAGCGACCAAGAAGTTTTTTCTTTAATAGCGTCAGATTTTATCCTAAAATACAAGAACTTTTCGTGGTTCTTGTCAAATTTTGTTGGTTTTCATCTAATGAACGTATGTCAGTGAGCTGGATCTTTTTTCTTCAAAGCAAAAAGATTTTATCTTCAAATACAAGAACTTTTCGTGGTTTTGTTGATTTTCAGCAAATGAACATATTTCAGCGAGGGAGAAGTTTTTTCTTTAATGGCGTCAGATTTTACCTTAAAGTACAAGAACTTTTCGTGGTTCTTGTCAATTTTTGTGGATTTTCATCAAATGAACTTATTTCAGTCAGCTGGATCTTTCTTCTTCAAAGCAAAAAGATTTTATCTTCAAATACAAGAACTTTTCGTGGTTTTGTTGATTTTCAGCAAATGACCATATTTCAGCGAGCTGGAAGTTTTTTCTTTAATAGCCTCAGATTTTATCTTAAAATACAAGAACTTTTCGTGGTTCTTGTCAATTTTTGTTGATTTTCATCTAATGAACTTATTTCACTCAGCTGGATCTTTCTTCTTCAAAGCAAAAAGATTTCATCTTCAAATACAAGAACATTTCGTGGTTTTGTTGATTTTCAGCAAATGAACATATTTCAGCGAGGGAGAAGTTTTTTCTTTAATATCGTCAGATTTTATCTTAAAATACAAGAACTTTTCGTGGTTCTTGTCAATTTTTGTTGGTTTTCATCTAATGAACTTATTTCAGTCAGCTGGATCTTTCTTCTTCAAAGCAAAAAGATTTTATCTTCAAATACAATAACTTTTCGTGGTTTTGTTGATTTTCAGCAAATGACCATATTTCAGCGAGCTGGAAGTTTTTTCTTTAATAGCGTCAGATTTTATCTTAAAATACAAGAACTTTTCGTGGTTCTTGTCAATTTTTGTTGATTTTCATCCAATGAACTTATTTCAGTCAGCTGGATCTTTCTTCTTCAAAGCAAACGATTTTATCTTCAAATACAATAACTTTTCGTGGTTTTGTTGATTTTCAGCAAATGAACATATTTCAGCGAGCTGGAAGTTTTTTCTTTAATAGCGTCAGATTTTATCTTAAAATACAAGAACTTTTCGTGGTTCTTGTCAATTTTTCTTGATTTTCATCTAATGAACGTATTTCACTCAGCTGGATCTTTCTTCTTCAAACCAAAAAGATTTTATCTTCAAATACAAGAACTTTTCGTGGTTTTGTTGATTTTCAGCAAATGACCATATTTCAGCGAGCTGGAAGTTTTTTCTTTAATAGCGTCAGATTTTATCTTAAAATACAAGAACTTTTCGTGGTTCTTGTCAATTTTTGTTGATTTTCATCCAATGAACTTATTTCAGTCAGCTGGATCTTTCTTCTTCAAAGCAAAAAGATTTTATCTTCAAATACAATAACTTTTCGTGGTTTTGTTGATTTTCAGCAAATGAACATATTTCAGCGAGCTGGAAGTTTTTTCTTTAATAGCGTCAGATTTTATCTTAAAATACAAGAACTTTTCGTGGTTCTTGTCAATTTTTCTTGATTTTCATCTAATGAACGTATTTCACTCAGCTGGATCTTTCTTTTTCAAACCAAAAAGATTTTATCTTCAAATACAAGAACTTTTCGTGGTTTTGTTGATTTTCAGCAAATGAACATATTTCAGCGAGCGCGAAGTTTTTTCTTTAATAGCGTCAGATTTTATCCTAAAATACAAGAACTTTACGTGGTTCTTGTCAAATTTTGTAGGTTTTCATCGAATGAACGTATTTCAGTCAGCAAGATCTTTCTTCTTCAAAGCAAAAAGATTTTATCTTCAAATACAAGAACTTTTCGTGGTTTTGTTGATTTTCAGCAAATGAACATATTTCAGTGAGCGAGAAGTTTTTTCTTTAATAGCGTCACATTTTATCTTAAAATACAAGAACTTTTCGTGGTTCTTGTCAATTTTTGTTGGTTTTCATCCAATGAACTTATTTCACTCAGCTGGATCTTTCTTCTTCAAAGCAAAAAGATTTTATCTTCAAATACAAGAACTTTTCGTGGTTTTGTTGATTTTCAGCAAATGAACATATTTCAGCGAGCGAGAAGTTTTTTCTTTAATAGCGTCAGATTTTATCTTAAAATACAAGAACTTTTCGTGGTTCTTGTCAATTTTTGTTGGTTTTCATCTAATGAACTTATTTCAGTCAGCTGGATCTTTCTTCTTCAAAGCAAAAAGATTTTATCTTCAAATACAAGAACTTTACGTGGTTTTGTTGATTTTCAGCAAATGAACATATTTCAGCGAGGGAGAAGTTTTTTCTTTAATGGCGTCAGATTTTACCTTAAAGTACAAGAACTTTTCGTGGTTCTTGTCAATTTTTGTTGATTTTCATCAAATGAACTTATTTCAGTCAGCTGGATCTTTCTTCTTCAAAGCAAAAAGATTTCATCTTCAAATACAAGAACTTTTCGTGGTTTTGTTGATTTTCAGCAAATGAACATCTTAAAATACAAGAACTTTTCGTGGTTCTTGTCAATTTTTGTTGATTTTCATCTAATTAACTTATTTCACTCAGCTGGATCTTTCTTCTTCAAAGCAAAAAGATTTCATCTTCAAATACAATAACTTTTCGTGGTTTTGTTGATTTTCAGCAAATGAACATATTTCAGCGAGCGAGAAGTTTTTTCTTTAATAGCGTCAGATTTTATCCCAAAATACAAGAACTTTTCGTGGTTCTTGTCAAATTTTGTTGGTTTTCATCCAATGAACTTATTTCAGTCAGCCAGATCTTTCTTCTTCAAAGCAAAAAGATTTTATCTTCAAATACAAGAACTTTTCGTGGTTTTGTTGATTTTCAGCAAATGAACAGATTTCAGCGAGGGAGAAGTTTTTTCTTTAATAGCGTCAGATTTTATCCTAAAATACAAGAACTTTTCGTGGTTCTTGTCAAATTTTGTAGGTTTTCATCTAATGAACATATTTCAGTCAGCTCGATCTTTCTTCTTCAAAGCAAAAAGATTTTATCTTCAAATACAAGAACTTTTCGTGGTTTTGTTGATTTCCAGCAAATGAACATATTTCAGCGAGCTGGAAGTTTTTTCTTTAATAGCGTCAGATTTTATCTTAAAATACAAGAACTTTTCGTGGTTCTTGTCAAATTTTGTTGATTTTCATCTCATGAACTTATTTCAGTCAGCTGGATCTTTCTTCTTCAAAGCAAAAAGATTTTATCTTCAAATACAAGAACTTTTCGTGGTTTTGTTGATTTTCAGCAAATGACCATATTTCAGCGAGCTGGAAGTTTTTTCTTTTATTGCGTCAGATTTTATCTTAAAATACAAGAACTTTTCGTGGTTCTTGTCAATTTTTGTTGATTTTCATCCAATGAACTTATTTCAGTCAGCTGGATCTTTCTTCTTCAAAGCAAAAAGATTTTATCTTCAAATACAATAACTTTTCGTGGTTTTGTTGATTTTCAGCAAATGACCATATTTCAGCGAGCTGGAAGTTTGTTCTTTAATAGTGTCAGATTTTATCTTAAAATACAAGAACTTTTCGTGGTTCTTGTCAAATTTTGTTGATTTTCATCTAATGAACTTATTTCAGTCAGCTGGATCTTTCTTCTTCAAAGCAAAAAGATTTTATCTTCAAATACAAGAACTTTACGTGGTTTTGTTGATTTTCAGCAAATGAACATATTTCAGCGAGCGAGAAGTTTTTTCTTTAATAGCGTCAGATTTTATCCTAAAATACAAGAACTTTTCGTGGTTCTTATCAAATTTTGTAGGTTTTCATCTAATGAACGTATTTCAGTCAGCTAGATCTTTCTTCTTCAAAGCAAAAAGATTTTATCTTCAAATACAAGAACTTTTCGTGGTTTTGTTGATTTTCAGCAAATGAACATATTTCAGTGAGCTGGAAGTTTTTTCTTTAATATCGTCAGATTTTATCTTAAAATACAAGAACTTTTCGTGGTTCTTGTCAATTTTTGTTGGTTTTCATCGAATGAACTTATTTCAGTCAGCTGGATCTTTCTTCTTCAAAGCAAAAAGATTTTATCTTCAAATACAAGAACTTTTCGTGGTTTTGTTGATTTTCAGCAAATGACCATATTTCAGCGAGCTGGAAGTTTTTTCTTTGATAGCGACAGATTTTATCTTAAAATACAAGAACTTTTCGTGGTTCTTGTCAATTTTTGTTGATTTTCATCCAATGAACTTATTTTGGTCAGCTGGATCTTTCTTCTTCAAAGCAAAAAGATTTTATCTTCAAATACAAGAACTTTACGTGGTTTTGTTGGTTTTCAGCAAATGAACATATTTCAGCGAGCTAGAAGTTTTTTCTATAATCGCGCAAGATTTTATCTTAAAATACAAGAACTTTTCGTGGTTCTTGTCAATTTTTGTTGGTTTTCATCCAATGAACTTATTTCAGTCACCTAAATCCTTCTTCTTCAAAGGAAAAAGATTTCATCTTCAAATACAAGAACTTTTCGTGGTTTTGTTGATTTTCAGCAAATGACCATATTTCAGCGAGCTGGAAGTTTTTTCTTTAATAGCGTCAGATTTTATCTTAAAATACAAGAACTTTTCGTGGTTTTGTCAATTTTTGTTGATTTTCATCAAATGAACTTATTTCAGTCAGCTGGATCTTTCTTCTTCAAAGCAAAAAGATTTTATCTTCAAATACAAGAACTTTTCGTGGTTTTGTTGATTTTCAGCAAATGACCATATTTCAGCGAGCTGGAAGTTTTTTCTTTAATAGCGTCAGATTTTATCTTAAAATACAAGAACTTTTCGTGGTTCTTGTCAATTTTTGTTGATTTTCATCCAATGAACTTATTTCAGTCAGCTGGATCTTTCTTCTTCAAAGCAAAAAGATTTTATCTTCAAATACAATAACTTTTCGTGGTTTTGTTGATTTTCAGCAAATGACCATATTTCAGCGAGCTGGAAGTTTTTTCTTTAATAGTGTCAGATTTTATCTTAAAATACAAGAACTTTTCGTGGTTCTTGTCAAATTTTGTTGATTTTCATCTCATGAACTTATTTCAGTCAGCTGGATCTTTCTTCTTCAAAGCAAAAAGATTTTATCTTCAAATACAAGAACTTTACGTGGTTTTGTTGATTTTCAGCAAATGAACATATTTCAGCGAGCGAGAAGTTTTTTCTTTAATAGCGTCAGATTTTATCCTAAAATACAAGAACTTTTCGTGGTTCTTATCAAATTTTGTAGGTTTTCATCTAATGAACGTATTTCAGTCAGCTAGATCTTTCTTCTTCAAAGCAAAAAGATTTTATCTTCAAATACAAGAACTTTTCGTGGTTTCGTTGATTTTCAGCAAATGACCATATTTCAGCGAGCTGGAAGTTTTTTCTTTAATAGCGTCAGATTTTATCTTAAAATACAAGAACTTTTCGTGGTTCTTGTCAATTTTTGTTGATTTTCATCCAATGAACTTATTTCAGTCAGCTGGATCTTTCTTCTTTAAAGCAAAAAGATTTTATCTTCAAATACAGGAACTTTTCGTGGTTTTGTTGATTTTCAGCAAATGAACATATTTCAGCGAGCGAGAAGTTTTTTCTTTAATAGCGTCAGATTTTATCCTAAAATACAAGAACTTTTCGTGGTTCTTGTCAAATTTTGTTGGTTTTCATCCAATGAACTTATTTCAGTCAGCCAGATCTTTCTTCTTCAAAGCAAAAAGATTTCATCTTCAAATACAAGAACTTTTCGTGGTTTTGTTGATTTTCAGCAAATGAACATATTTCAGCGAGCTAGAAGTTTTTTCTTTAATAGCGTCAGATTTTATCTTAAAATACAAGAACTTTTCGTGCTTCTTGTCAATTTTTGTTGGTTTTCATCCAATGAACTTATTTCAGTCACCTAAATCCTTCTTCTTCAAAGCAAAAAGATTTTATCTTCAAATACAAGAACTTTTCGTTGTTTTGTTGATTTTCAGCAAATGAACATATTTCAGCGAGCGAGAAGTTTTTTCTTTAATAGCGTCAGATTTTATCCTAAAATACAAGAACTTTTCGTGGTTCTTGTCAAATTTTGTCGGTTTTCATCTAATGAACGTATTTCAGTCAGCCAGATCTTTCTTCTTCAAAGCAAAAAGATTTTATCTTCAAATACAAGAACTTTTCGTGGTTTTGTTGATTTTCAGCAAATGAACATATTTCAGCGAGGGAAAAGTTTTTTCTTTAATATCGTCAGATTTTATCTTAAAATACAAGAACTTTTCGTGGTTCTTGTCAATTTTTGTTGGTTTTCATCAAATGAACTTATTTCAGTCAGCTGGATCTTTCTTCTTTAAAGCAAAATGATTTTATCTTCAAATACAAGAACTTTTCGTGGTTTTGTTGATTTTCAGCAAATGAACATATTTCAGTGAGCTGGAAGTTTTTTCTTTAATAGCGTCGGATTTTATCTTAAAATACAAGAACTTTTCGTGGTTCCTGTCAATTTTTGTTGGTTTTCATCCAATGAACTTATTTTGGTCAGCTGGATCTTTCTTCTTCAAAGCAAAAAGATTTTATCTTCAAATACAAGAACTTTACGTGGTTTTGTTGGTTTTCAGCAAATGAACATATTTCAGCGAGCTAGAAGTTTTTTCTTAAATCGCGCAAGATTTTATCTTAAAATACAAGAACTTTTCGTGGTTCTTGTCAATTTTTGTTGGTTTTCATCCAATGAACTTATTTCAGTCAGCTGGATCTTTCTTCTTCAAAGCAAAAAGATTTTATCTTCAAATACAATAACTTTTCGTGGTTTTGTTGATTTTCAGCAAATGACCATATTTCAGCGAGCTGGAAGTTTGTTCTTTAATAGTGTCAGATTTTATCTTAAAATACAAGAACTTTTCGTGGTTCTTATCAAATTTTGTAGGTTTTCATCTAATGAACGCATTTCAGTCAGCTAGATCTTTCTTCTTCAAAGCAAAAAGATTTTATCTTCAAATACAAGAACTTTTCGTGGTTTTGTTGATTTTCAGCAAATGAACATATTTCAGTGAGCTGGAAGTTTTTTCTTTAATAGCGTCGGATTTTATCTTAAAATACAAGAACTTTTCGTGGTTCCTGTCAATTTTTGTTGGTTTTCATCCAATGAACTTATTTTGGTCAGCTGGATCTTTCTTCTTCAAAGCAAAAAGATTTTATCTTCAAATACAAGAACTTTACGTGGTTTTGTTGGTTTTCAGCAAATGAACATATTTCAGCGAGCGAGAAGTTTTTTCTTTAATCGCGCAAGATTTTATCTTAAAATACAAGAACTTTTCGTGGTTCTTGTCAATTTTTGTTGATTTTCATCTAATGAACTTATTTCACTCAGCTGGATCTTTCTTCTTCAAAGCAAAAAGATTTTATCTTCAAATACAAGAACTTTTCGTGGTTTTGTTGATTATCAGCAAATGAACATATTTCAGCGAGCGAGAAGTTTTTTCTTTAATCGCGTCAGATTTTATCCTAAAATACAAGAACTTTTCGTGGTTCTTGTCAAATTTTGTAGGTTTTCATCTAATGAACGTATTTCAGTCAGCTAGATCTTTCTTCTTCAAAGCAAAAAGATTTTATCTTCAAATACAAGAACTTTTCGTGGTTTTGTTGATTTTCAGCAAATGAACATATTTCAGCGAGGGAGAAGTTTTTTCTTTAATATCGTCAGATTTTATCTTAAAATACAAGAACTTTTCGTGGTTCTTGTCAATTTTTGTTGGTTTTCATCGAATGAACTTATTTCAGTCAGCTGGATCTTTCTTCTTCAAAGCAAAAAGATTTTATCTTCAAATACAAGAACTTTTCGTGGTTTTGTTGATTTTCAGCAAATGACCATATTTCAGCGAGCTGGAAGTTTTTTCTTTGATAGCGACAGATTTTATCTTAAAATACAAGAACTTTTCGTGGTTCTTGTCAATTTTTGTTGATTTTCATCCAATGAACTTATTTTGGTCAGCTGGATCTTTCTTCTTCAAAGCAAAAAGATTTTATCTTCAAATACAAGAACTTTACGTGGTTTTGTTGGTTTTCAGCAAATGAACATATTTCAGCGAGCTAGAAGTTTTTTCTATAATCGCGCAAGATTTTATCTTAAAATACAAGAACTTTTCGTGGTTCTTGTCAATTTTTGTTGGTTTTCATCCAATGAACTTATTTCAGTCACCTAAATCCTTCTTCTTCAAAGGAAAAAGATTTCATCTTCAAATACAAGAACTTTTCGTGGTTTTGTTGATTTTCAGCAAATGACCATATTTCAGCGAGCTGGAAGTTTTTTCTTTAATAGCGTCAGATTTTATCTTAAAATACAAGAACTTTTCGTGGTTCTTGTCAATTTTTGTTGATTTTCATCAAATGAACTTATTTCAGTCAGCTGGATCTTTCTTCTTCAAAGCAAAAAGATTTTATCTTCAAATACAAGAACTTTTCGTGGTTTTGTTGATTTTCAGCAAATGACCATATTTCAGCGAGCTGGAAGTTTTTTCTTTAATAGCGTCAGATTTTATCTTAAAATACAAGAACTTTTCGTGGTTCTTGTCAATTTTTGTTGATTTTCATCCAATGAACTTATTTCAGTCAGCTGGATCTTTCTTCTTCAAAGCAAAAAGATTTTATCTTCAAATACAATAACTTTTCGTGGTTTTGTTGATTTTCAGCAAATGACCATATTTCAGCGAGCTGGAAGTTTTTTCTTTAATAGTGTCAGATTTTATCTTAAAATACAAGAACTTTTCGTGGTTCTTGTCAAATTTTGTTGATTTTCATCTAATGAACTTATTTCAGTCAGCTGGATCTTTCTTCTTCAAAGCAAAAAGATTTTATCTTCAAATACAAGAACTTTACGTGGTTTTGTTGATTTTCAGCAAATGAACATATTTCAGCGAGCGAGAAGTTTTTTCTTTAATAGCGTCAGATTTTATCCTAAAATACAAGAACTTTTCGTGGTTCTTATCAAATTTTGTAGGTTTTCATCTAATGAACGTATTTCAGTCAGCAAGATCTTTCTTCTTCAAAGCAAAAAGATTTTATCTTCAAATACAAGAACTTTTCGTGGTTTCGTTGATTTTCAGCAAATGACCATATTTCAGCGAGCTGGAAGTTTTTTCTTTAATAGCGTCAGATTTTATCTTAAAACACAAGACCTTTTCGTGGTTCTTGTCAATTTTTGTTGATTTTCATCCAATGAACTTATTTCAGTCAGCTGGATCTTTCTTCTTTAAAGCAAAAAGATTTTATCTTCAAATACAGGAACTTTTCGTGGTTTTGTTGATTTTCAGCAAATGAACATATTTCAGCGAGCGAGAAGTTTTTTCTTTAATAGCGTCAGATTTTATCCTAAAATACAAGAACTTTTCGTGGTTCTTGTCAAATTTTGTTGGTTTTCATCCAATGAACTTATTTCAGTCAGCCAGATCTTTCTTCTTCAAAGCAAAAAGATTTCATCTTCAAATACAAGAACTTTTCGTGGTTTTGTTGATTTTCAGCAAATGAACATATTTCAGCGAGCTAGAAGTTTTTTCTTTAATAGCGTCAGATTTTATCTTAAAATACAAGAACTTTTCGTGCTTCTTGTCAATTTTTGTTGGTTTTCATCCAATGAACTTATTTCAGTCACCTAAATCCTTCTTCTTCAAAGCAAAAAGATTTTATCTTCAAATACAAGAACTTTTCGTGGTTTTGTTGATTTTCAGCAAATGAACATATTTCAGCGAGCGAGAAGTTTTTTCTTTAATAGCGTCAGATTTTATCCTAAAATACAAGAACTTTTCGTGGTTCTTGTCAAATTTTGTCGGTTGTCATCTAATGAACGTATTTCAGTCAGCCAGATCTTTCTTCTTCAAAGCAAAAAGATTTTATCTTCAAATACAAGAACTTTTCGTGGTTTTGTTGATTTTCAGCAAATGAACATATTTCAGCGAGGGAAAAGTTTTTTCTTTAATATCGTCAGATTTTATCTTAAAATACAAGAACTTTTCGTGGTTCTTGTCAATTTTTGTTGGTTTTCATCTAATGAACTTATTTCAGTCAGCTGGATCTTTCTTCTTTAAAGCAAAATGATTTTATCTTCAAATACAAGAACTTTTCGTGGTTTTGTTGATTTTCAGCAAATGAACATATTTCAGTGAGCTGGAAGTTTTTTCTTTAATAGCGTCGGATTTTATCTTAAAATACAAGAACTTTTCGTGGTTCCTGTCAATTTTTGTTGGTTTTCATCCAATGAACTTATTTTGGTCAGCTGGATCTTTCTTCTTCAAAGCAAAAAGATTTTATCTTCAAATACAAGAACTTTACGTGGTTTTGTTGGTTTTCAGCAAATGAACATATTTCAGCGAGCTAGAAGTTTTTTCTTAAATCGCGCAAGATTTTATCTTAAAATACAAGAACTTTTCGTGGTTCTTGTCAATTTTTGTTGGTTTTCATCCAATGAACTTATTTCAGTCACCTAAATCCTTCTTCTTCAAAGCAAAAAGATTTTATCTTCAAATACAAGAACTTTTCGTGGTTTTGTTGATTTTCAGCAAATGACCATATTTCAGCGAGCTGGAAGTTTTTTCTTTAATAGCGTCAGATTTTATCTTAAAATACAAGAACTTTTCGTGGTTCTTGTCAATTTTTATTGATTTTCATCAAATGAACTTATTTCAGTCAGCTGGATCTTTCTTCTTCAAAGCAAAAAGATTTTATCTTCAAATACAAGAACTTTTCGTGGTTTTGTTGATTTTCAGCGAATGACCATATTTCAGCGAGCTGGAAGTTTTTTCTTTAATAGCGTCAGATTTTATCTTAAAATACAAGAACTTTTCGTGGTTCTTGTCAATTTTTGTTGATTTTCATCCAATGAACTTATTTCAGTCAGCTGGATCTATCTTCTTCAAAGCAAAAAGATTTTATCTTCAAATACAAGAACTTTTCGTGGTTTTGTTGATTTTCAGCAAATGAACATATTTCAGCGAGCGAGAAGTTTTGTCTTTAATATCGTCAGATTTTATCTTAAAATACAAGAACTTTTCGTGGTTCTTGTCAATTTTTGTTGATTTTCATCTAATGAACTTATCTCACTCAGCTGGATCTTTCTTCTACAAAGCAAAAAGATTTTATCTTCAAATACAAGAACTTTTCGTGGTTTTGTTGATTATCAGCAAATGAACATATTTCAGCGAGCGAGAAGTTTTTTCTTTAATCGCGTCAGATTTTATCCTAAAATACAAGAACTTTTCGTGGTTCTTGTCAAATTTTGTAGGTTTTCATCTAATGAACGTATTTCAGTCAGCTAGATCTTTCTTCTTCAAAGCAAAAAGATTTTATCTTCTAATACAAGAACTTTTCGTGGTTTTGTTGATTTTCAGCAAATGAACATATTTCAGCGAGGGAGAAGTTTTTTCTTTAATATCGTCAGATTTTATCTTAAAATACAAGAACTTTTCGTGGTTCTTGTCAATTTTTGTTGGTTTTCATCGAATGAACTTATTTCAGTCAGCTGGATCTTTCTTCTTCAAAGCAAAAAGATTTTATCTTCAAATACAAGAACTTTTCGTGGTTTTGTTGATTTTCAGCAAATGACCATATTTCAGCGAGCTGGAAGTTTTTTCTTTGATAGCGACAGATTTTATCTTAAAATACAAGAACTTTTCGTGGTTCTTGTCAATTTTTGTTGATTTTCATCCAATGAACTTATTTTGGTCAGCTGGATCTTTCTTCTTCAAAGCAAAAAGATTTTATCTTCAAATACAAGAACTTTACGTGGTTTTGTTGGTTTTCAGCAAATGAACATATTTCAGCGAGCTAGAAGTTTTTTCTATAATCGCGCAAGATTTTATCTTAAAATACAAGAACTTTTCGTGGTTCTTGTCAATTTTTGTTGGTTTTCATCCAATGAACTTATTTCAGTCACCTAAATCCTTCTTCTTCAAAGGAAAAAGATTTCATCTTCAAATACAAGAACTTTTCGTGGTTTTGTTGATTTTCAGCAAATGACCATATTTCAGCGAGCTGGAAGTTTTTTCTTTAATAGCGTCAGATTTTATCTTAAAATACAAGAACTTTTCGTGGTTTTGTCAATTTTTGTTGATTTTCATCAAATGAACTTATTTCAGTCAGCTGGATCTTTCTTCTTCAAAGCAAAAAGATTTTATCTTCAAATACAAGAACTTTTCGTGGTTTTGTTGATTTTCAGCAAATGACCATATTTCAGCGAGCTGGAAGTTTTTTCTTTAATAGCGTCAGATTTTATCTTAAAATACAAGAACTTTTCGTGGTTCTTGTCAATTTTTGTTGATTTTCATCCAATGAACTTATTTCAGTCAGCTGGATCTTTCTTCTTCAAAGCAAAAAGATTTTATCTTCAAATACAATAACTTTTCGTGGTTTTGTTGATTTTCAGCAAATGACCATATTTCAGCGAGCTGGAAGTTTTTTCTTTAATAGTGTCAGATTTTATCTTAAAATACAAGAACTTTTCGTGGTTCTTGTCAAATTTTGTTGATTTTCATCTAATGAACTTATTTCAGTCAGCTGGATCTTTCTTCTTCAAAGCAAAAAGATTTTATCTTCAAATACAAGAACTTTACGTGGTTTTGTTGATTTTCAGCAAATGAACATATTTCAGCGAGCGAGAAGTTTTTTCTTTAATAGCGTCAGATTTTATCCTAAAATACAAGAACTTTTCGTGGTTCTTATCAAATTTTGTAGGTTTTCATCTAATGAACGTATTTCAGTCAGCTAGATCTTTCTTCTTCAAAGCAAAAAGATTTTATCTTCAAATACAAGAACTTTTCGTGGTTTCGTTGATTTTCAGCAAATGACCATATTTCAGCGAGCTGGAAGTTTTTTCTTTAATAGCGTCAGATTTTATCTTAAAATACAAGAACTTTTCGTGGTTCTTGTCAATTTTTGTTGATTTTCATCCAATGAACTTATTTCAGTCAGCTGGATCTTTCTTCTTTAAAGCAAAAAGATTTTATCTTCAAATACAGGAACTTTTCGTGGTTTTGTTGATTTTCAGCAAATGAACATATTTCAGCGAGCGAGAAGTTTTTTCTTTAATAGCGTCAGATTTTATCCTAAAATACAAGAACTTTTCGTGGTTCTTGTCAAATTTTGTTGGTTTTCATCCAATGAACTTATTTCAGTCAGCCAGATCTTTCTTCTTCAAAGCAAAAAGATTTCATCTTCAAATACAAGAACTTTTCGTGGTTTTGTTGATTTTCAGCAAATGAACATATTTCAGCGAGCTAGAAGTTTTTTCTTTAATAGCGTCAGATTTTATCTTAAAATACAAGAACTTTTCGTGCTTCTTGTCAATTTTTGTTGGTTTTCATCCAATGAACTTATTTCAGTCACCTAAATCCTTCTTCTTCAAAGCAAAAAGATTTTATCTTCAAATACAAGAACTTTTCGTTGTTTTGTTGATTTTCAGCAAATGAACATATTTCAGCGAGCGAGAAGTTTTTTCTTTAATAGCGTCAGATTTTATCCTAAAATACAAGAACTTTTCGTGGTTCTTGTCAAATTTTGTCGGTTTTCATCTAATGAACGTATTTCAGTCAGCCAGATCTTTCTTCTTCAAAGCAAAAAGATTTTATCTTCAAATACAAGAACTTTTCGTGGTTTTGTTGATTTTCAGCAAATGAACATATTTCAGCGAGGGAAAAGTTTTTTCTTTAATATCGTCAGATTTTATCTTAAAATACAAGAACTTTTCGTGGTTCTTGTCAATTTTTGTTGGTTTTCATCTAATGAACTTATTTCAGTCAGCTGGATCTTTCTTCTTTAAAGCAAAATGATTTTATCTTCAAATACAAGAACTTTTCGTGGTTTTGTTGATTTTCAGCAAATGAACATATTTCAGTGAGCTGGAAGTTTTTTCTTTAATAGCGTCGGATTTTATCTTAAAATACAAGAACTTTTCGTGGTTCCTGTCAATTTTTGTTGGTTTTCATCCAATGAACTTATTTTGGTCAGCTGGATCTTTCTTCTTCAAAGCAAAAAGATTTTATCTTCAAATACAAGAACTTTACGTGGTTTTGTTGGTTTTCAGCAAATGAACATATTTCAGCGAGCTAGAAGTTTTTTCTTAAATCGCGCAAGATTTTATCTTAAAATACAAGAACTTTTCGTGGTTCTTGTCAATTTTTGTTGGTTTTCATCCAATGAACTTATTTCAGTCAGCTGGATCTTTCTTCTTCAAAGCAAAAAGATTTTATCTTCAAATACAATAACTTTTCGTGGTTTTGTTGATTTTCAGCAAATGACCATATTTCAGCGAGCTGGAAGTTTGTTCTTTAATAGTGTCAGATTTTATCTTAAAATACAAGAACTTTTCGTGGTTCTTATCAAATTTTGTAGGTTTTCATCTAATGAACGCATTTCAGTCAGCTAGATCTTTCTTCTTCAAAGCAAAAAGATTTTATCTTCAAATACAAGAACTTTTCGTGGTTTTGTTGATTTTCAGCAAATGAACATATTTCAGTGAGCTGGAAGTTTTTTCTTTAATAGCGTCGGATTTTATCTTAAAATACAAGAACTTTTCGTGGTTCCTGTCAATTTTTGTTGGTTTTCATCCAATGAACTTATTTTGGTCAGCTGGATCTTTCTTCTTCAAAGCAAAAAGATTTTATCTTCAAATACAAGAACTTTACGTGGTTTTGTTGGTTTTCAGCAAATGAACATATTTCAGCGAGCTAGAAGTTTTTTCTTTAATCGCGCAAGATTTTATCTTAAAATACAAGAACTTTTCGTGGTTCTTGTCAATTTTTGTTGATTTTCATCTAATGAACTTATTTCACTCAGCTGGATCTTTCTTCTTCAAAGCAAAAAGATTTTATCTTCAAATACAAGAACTTTTCGTGGTTTTGTTGATTATCAGCAAATGAACATATTTCAGCGAGCGAGAAGTTTTTTCTTTAATCGCGTCAGATTTTATCCTAAAATACAAGAACTTTTCGTGGTTCTTGTCAAATTTTGTAGGTTTTCATCTAATGAACGTATTTCAGTCAGCTAGATCTTTCTTCTTCAAAGCAAAAAGATTTTATCTTCAAATACAAGAACTTTTCGTGGTTTTGTTGATTTTCAGCAAATGAACATATTTCAGCGAGGGAGAAGTTTTTTCTTTAATATCGTCAGATTTTATCTTAAAATACAAGAACTTTTCGTGGTTCTTGTCAATTTTTGTTGGTTTTCATCGAATGAACTTATTTCAGTCAGCTGGATCTTTCTTCTTCAAAGCAAAAAGATTTTATCTTCAAATACAAGAACTTTTCGTGGTTTTGTTGATTTTCAGCAAATGACCATATTTCAGCGAGCTGGAAGTTTTTTCTTTGATAGCGACAGATTTTATCTTAAAATACAAGAACTTTTCGTGGTTCTTGTCAATTTTTGTTGATTTTCATCCAATGAACTTATTTTGGTCAGCTGGATCTTTCTTCTTCAAAGCAAAAAGATTTTATCTTCAAATACAAGAACTTTACGTGGTTTTGTTGGTTTTCAGCAAATGAACATATTTCAGCGAGCTAGAAGTTTTTTCTATAATCGCGCAAGATTTTATCTTAAAATACAAGAACTTTTCGTGGTTCTTGTCAATTTTTGTTGGTTTTCATCCAATGAACTTATTTCAGTCACCTAAATCCTTCTTCTTCAAAGGAAAAAGATTTCATCTTCAAATACAAGAACTTTTCGTGGTTTTGTTGATTTTCAGCAAATGACCATATTTCAGCGAGCTGGAAGTTTTTTCTTTAATAGCGTCAGATTTTATCTTAAAATACAAGAACTTTTCGTGGTTCTTGTCAATTTTTGTTGATTTTCATCCAATGAACTTATTTCAGTCAGCTGGATCTTTCTTCTTCAAAGCAAAAAGATTTTATCTTCAAATACAATAACTTTTCGTGGTTTTGTTGATTTTCAGCAAATGACCATATTTCAGCGAGCTGGAAGTTTTTTCTTTAATAGTGTCAGATTTTATCTTAAAATACAAGAACTTTTCGTGGTTCTTGTCAAATTTTGTTGATTTTCATCTAATGAACTTATTTCAGTCAGCTGGATCTTTCTTCTTCAAAGCAAAAAGATTTTATCTTCAAATACAAGAACTTTACGTGGTTTTGTTGATTTTCAGCAAATGAACATATTTCAGCGAGCGAGAAGTTTTTTCTTTAATAGCGTCAGATTTTATCCTAAAATACAAGAACTTTTCGTGGTTCTTATCAAATTTTGTAGGTTTTCATCTAATGAACGTATTTCAGTCAGCAAGATCTTTCTTCTTCAAAGCAAAAAGATTTTATCTTCAAATACAAGAACTTTTCGTGGTTTCGTTGATTTTCAGCAAATGACCATATTTCAGCGAGCTGGAAGTTTTTTCTTTAATAGCGTCAGATTTTATCTTAAAACACAAGACCTTTTCGTGGTTCTTGTCAATTTTTGTTGATTTTCATCCAATGAACTTATTTCAGTCAGCTGGATCTTTCTTCTTTAAAGCAAAAAGATTTTATCTTCAAATACAGGAACTTTTCGTGGTTTTGTTGATTTTCAGCAAATGAACATATTTCAGCGAGCGAGAAGTTTTTTCTTTAATAGCGTCAGATTTTATCCTAAAATACAAGAACTTTTCGTGGTTCTTGTCAAATTTTGTTGGTTTTCATCCAATGAACTTATTTCAGTCAGCCAGATCTTTCTTCTTCAAAGCAAAAAGATTTCATCTTCAAATACAAGAACTTTTCGTGGTTTTGTTGATTTTCAGCAAATGAACATATTTCAGCGAGCTAGAAGTTTTTTCTTTAATAGCGTCAGATTTTATCTTAAAATACAAGAACTTTTCGTGCTTCTTGTCAATTTTTGTTGGTTTTCATCCAATGAACTTATTTCAGTCACCTAAATCCTTCTTCTTCAAAGCAAAAAGATTTTATCTTCAAATACAAGAACTTTTCGTGGTTTTGTTGATTTTCAGCAAATGAACATATTTCAGCGAGCGAGAAGTTTTTTCTTTAATAGCGTCAGATTTTATCTTAAAATACAAGAACTTTTCGTGGTTCTTGTCAAATTTTGTCGGTTGTCATCTAATGAACGTATTTCAGTCAGCCAGATCTTTCTTCTTCAAAGCAAAAAGATTTTATCTTCAAATACAAGAACTTTTCGTGGTTTTGTTGATTTTCAGCAAATGAACATATTTCAGCGAGGGAAAAGTTTTTTCTTTAATATCGTCAGATTTTATCTTAAAATACAAGAACTTTTCGTGGTTCTTGTCAATTTTTGTTGGTTTTCATCTAATGAACTTATTTCAGTCAGCTGGATCTTTCTTCTTTAAAGCAAAATGATTTTATCTTCAAATACAAGAACTTTTCGTGGTTTTGTTGATTTTCAGCAAATGAACATATTTCAGTGAGCTGGAAGTTTTTTCTTTAATAGCGTCGGATTTTATCTTAAAATACAAGAACTTTTCGTGGTTGCTGTCAATTTTTGTTGGTTTTCATCCAATGAACTTATTTTGGTCAGCTGGATCTTTCTTCTTCAAAGCAAAAAGATTTTATCTTCAAATACAAGAACTTTACGTGGTTTTGTTGGTTTTCAGCAAATGAACATATTTCAGCGAGCTAGAAGTTTTTTCTTAAATCGCGCAAGATTTTATCTTAAAATACAAGAACTTTTCGTGGTTCTTGTCAATTTTTGTTGGTTTTCATCCAATGAACTTATTTCAGTCACCTAAATCCTTCTTCTTCAAAGCAAAAAGATTTTATCTTCAAATACAAGAACTTTTCGTGGTTTTGTTGATTTTCAGCAAATGACCATATTTCAGCGAGCTGGAAGTTTTTTCTTTAATAGCGTCAGATTTTATCTTAAAATACAAGAACTTTTCGTGGTTCTTGTCAATTTTTATTGATTTTCATCAAATGAACTTATTTCAGTCAGCTGGATCTTTCTTCTTCAAAGCAAAAAGATTTTATCTTCAAATACAAGAACTTTTCGTGGTTTTGTTGATTTTCAGCGAATGACCATATTTCAGCGAGCTGGAAGTTTTTTCTTTAATAGCGTCAGATTTTATCTTAAAATACAAGAACTTTTCGTGGTTCTTGTCAATTTTTGTTGATTTTCATCCAATGAACTTATTTCAGTCAGCTGGATCTATCTTCTTCAAAGCAAAAAGATTTTATCTTCAAATACAAGAACTTTTCGTGGTTTTGTTGATTTTCAGCAAATGAACATATTTCAGCGAGCGAGAAGTTTTGTCTTTAATATCGTCAGATTTTATCTTAAAATACAAGAACTTTTCGTGGTTCTTGTCAATTTTTGTTGAATTTCATCTGATGAACTTATTTCAGTCAGCTGGATCTTTCTTCTTCAAAGCAAAAAGATTTTATCTTCAAATACAAGAACTTTTCGTGGTTTTGTTGGTTTTCAGCAAATGAACATATTTCAGCGAGCGAGAAGTTTTTTCTTTAATAGCGTCAGATTTTATCTTCAAATACAAGAACTTTTCGTGGTTCTTGTCAATTTTTGTTGGTTTTCATCCAATGAACTTATTTCAGTCAGCTGGATCTTTCTTCTTCAAAGCAAAAAGATTTTATCTTCAAATACAATAACTTTTCGTGGTTTTGTTGATTTTCAGCAAATGACCATATTTCAGCGAGCTGGAAGTTTGTTCTTTAATAGTGTCAGATTTTCTCTTAAAATACAAGAACTTTTCGTGGTTCTTGTCAAATTTTGTTGATTTTCTTCGAATGAACTTATTTCAGTCAGCTGGATCTTTCTTCTTCAAAGCAAAAAGATTTTATCTTCAAATACAAGAACTTTATGTGGTTTTGTTGATTTTCAGCAAATAAACATATTTCAGCGAGCGAGAAGTTTTTTCTTTAATAGCGTCAGATTTTATCCTAAAATACAAGAACTTTTCGTGGTTCTTATCAAATTTTGTAGGTTTTCATCTAATGAACGCATTTCAGTCAGCTAGATCTTTCTTCTTCAAAGCAAAAAGATTTTATCTTCAAATACAAGAACTTTTCGTGGTTTTGTTGATTTTCAGCAAATGAACATATTTCAGTGAGCTGGAAGTTTTTTCTTTAATAGCGTCGGATTTTATCTTAAAATACAAGAACTTTTCGTGGTTCCTGTCAATTTTTGTTGGTTTTCATCCAATGAACTTTTTTTGGTCAGCTGGATCTTTCTTCTTCAAAGCAAAAAGATTTTATCTTCAAATACAAGAACTTTACGTGGTTTTGTTGGTTTTCAGCAAATGAACATATTTCAGTGAGCTAGAAGTTTTTTCTTTAATCGCGCAAGATTTTATCTTAAAATACAAGAACTTTTCGTGGTTCTTGTCAATTTTTGTTGATTTTCATCTAATGAACTTATTTCACTCAGCTGGATCTTTCTTCTTCAAAGCAAAAAGATTTTATCTTCAAATACAAGAACTTTTTGTGGTTTTGTTGATTATCAGCAAATGAACATATTTCAGCGAGCGAGAAGTTTTTTCTTTAATCGCGTCAGATTTTATCCTAAAATACAAGAACTTTTCGTGGTTCTTGTCAAATTTTGTAGGTTTTCATCTAATGAACGTATTTCAGTCAGCTAGATCTTTCTTCTTCAAAGCAAAAAGATTTTATCTTCAAATACAAGAACTTTTCGTGGTTTTGTTGATTTTCAGCAAATGAACATATTTCAGCGAGGGAGAAGTTTTTTCTTTAATATCGTCAGATTTTATCTTAAAATACAAGAACTTTTCGTGGTTCTTGTCAATTTTTGTTGGTTTTCATCGAATGAACTTATTTCAGTCAGCTGGATCTTTCTTCTTCAAAGCAAAAAGATTTTATCTTCAAATACAAGAACTTTTCGTGGTTTTGTTGATTTTCAGCAAATGACCATATTTCAGCGAGCTGGAAGTTTTTTCTTTGATAGCGACAGATTTTATCTTAAAATACAAGAACTTTTCGTGGTTCTTGTCAATTTTTGTTGATTTTCATCCAATGAACTTATTTTGGTCAGCTGGATCTTTCTTCTTCAAAGCAAAAAGATTTTATCTTCAAATACAAGAACTTTACGTGGTTTTGTTGGTTTTCAGCAAATGAACATATTTCAGCGAGCTAGAAGTTTTTTCTATAATCGCGCAAGATTTTATCTTAAAATACAAGAACTTTTCGTGGTTCTTGTCAATTTTTGTTGGTTTTCATCCAATGAACTTATTTCAGTCACCTAAATCCTTCTTCTTCAAAGGAAAAAGATTTCATCTTCAAATACAAGAACTTTTCGTGGTTTTGTTGATTTTCAGCGAATGACCATATTTCAGCGAGCTGGAAGTTTTTTCTTTAATAGCGTCAGATTTTATCTTAAAATACAAGAACTTTTCGTGGTTCTTGTCAATTTTTGTTGATTTTCATCAAATGAACTTATTTCAGTCAGCTGGATCTTTCTTCTTCAAAGCAAAAAGATTTTATCTTCAAATACAAGAACTTTTCGTGGTTTTGTTGATTTTCAGCAAATGACCATATTTCAGCGAGCTGGAAGTTTTTTCTTTAATAGCGTCAGATTTTATCTTAAAATACAAGAACTTTTCGTGGTTCTTGTCAATTTTTGTTGATTTTCATCCAATGAACTTATTTCAGTCAGCTGGATCTTTCTTCTTCAAAGCAAAAAGATTTTATCTTCAAATACAATAACTTTTCGTGGTTTTGTTGATTTTCAGCAAATGACCATATTTCAGCGAGCTGGAAGTTTTTTCTTTAATAGTGTCAGATTTTATCTTAAAATACAAGAACTTTTCGTGGTTCTTGTCAAATTTTGTTGATTTTCATCTAATGAACTTATTTCAGTCAGCTGGATCTTTCTTCTTCAAAGCAAAAAGATTTTATCTTCAAATACAAGAACTTTACGTGGTTTTGTTGATTTTCAGCAAATGAACATATTTCAGCGAGCGAGAAGTTTTTTCTTTAATAGCGTCAGATTTTATCCTAAAATACAAGAACTTTTCGTGGTTCTTATCAAATTTTGTAGGTTTTCATCTAATGAACGTATTTCAGTCAGCTAGATCTTTCTTCTTCAAAGCAAAAAGATTTTATCTTCAAATACAAGAACTTTTCGTGGTTTCGTTGATTTTCAGCAAATGACCATATTTCAGCGAGCTGGAAGTTTTTTCTTTAATAGCGTCAGATTTTATCTTAAAATACAAGAACTTTTCGTGGTTCTTGTCAATTTTTGTTGATTTTCATCCAATGAACTTATTTCAGTCAGCTGGATCTTTCTTCTTTAAAGCAAAAAGATTTTATCTTCAAATACAGGAACTTTTCGTGGTTTTGTTGATTTTCAGCAAATGAACATATTTCAGCGAGCGAGAAGTTTTTTCTTTAATAGCGTCAGATTTTATCCTAAAATACAAGAACTTTTCGTGGTTCTTGTCAAATTTTGTTGGTTTTCATCCAATGAACTTATTTCAGTCAGCCAGATCTTTCTTCTTCAAAGCAAAAAGATTTCATCTTCAAATACAAGAACTTTTCGTGGTTTTGTTGATTTTCAGCAAATGAACATATTTCAGCGAGCTAGAAGTTTTTTCTTTAATAGCGTCAGATTTTATCTTAAAATACAAGAACTTTTCGTGCTTCTTGTCAATTTTTGTTGGTTTTCATCCAATGAACTTATTTCAGTCACCTAAATCCTTCTTCTTCAAAGCAAAAAGATTTTATCTTCAAATACAAGAACTTTTCGTGGTTTTGTTGATTTTCAGCAAATGAACATATTTCAGCGAGCGAGAAGTTTTTTCTTTAATAGCGTCAGATTTTATCCTAAAATACAAGAACTTTTCGTGGTTCTTGTCAAATTTTGTCGGTTTTCATCTAATGAACGTATTTCAGTCAGCCAGATCTTTCTTCTTCAAAGCAAAAAGATTTTATCTTCAAATACAAGAACTTTTCGTGGTTTTGTTGATTTTCATCAAATGAACATATTTCAGCGAGGGAAAAGTTTTTTCTTTAATATCGTCAGATTTTATCTTAAAATACAAGAACTTTTCGTGGTTCTTGTCAATTTTTGTTGGTTTTCATCTAATGAACTTATTTCAGTCAGCTGGATCTTTCTTCTTTAAAGCAAAATGATTTTATCTTCAAATACAAGAACTTTTCGTGGTTTTGTTGATTTTCAGCAAATGAACATATTTCAGTGAGCTGGAAGTTTTTTCTTTAATAGCGTCGGATTTTATCTTAAAATACAAGAACTTTTCGTGGTTCCTGTCAATTTTTGTTGGTTTTCATCCAATGAACTTATTTTGGTCAGCTGGATCTTTCTTCTTCAAAGCAAAAAGATTTTATCTTCAAATACAAGAACTTTACGTGGTTTTGTTGGTTTTCAGCAAATGAACATATTTCAGCGAGCTGGAAGTTTTTTCTTAAATCGCGCAAGATTTTATCTTAAAATACAAGAACTTTTCGTGGTTCTTGTCAATTTTTGTTGGTTTTCATCCAATGAACTTATTTCAGTCACCTAAATCCTTCTTCTTCAAAGCAAAAAGATTTTATCTTCAAATACAAGAACTTTTCGTGGTTTTGTTGATTTTCAGCAAATGACCATATTTCAGCGAGCTGGAAGTTTTTTCTTTAATAGCGTCAGATTTTATCTTAAAATACAAGAACTTTTCGTGGTTCTTGTCAATTTTTATTGATTTTCATCCAATGAACTTATTTCAGTCAGCTGGATCTTTCTTCTTCAAAGCAAAAAGATTTTATCTTCAAATACAAGAACTTTTCGTGGTTTTGTTGATTTTCAGCAAATGAACATATTTCAGCGAGCGAGAAGTTTTTTCTTTAATATCGTCAGATTTTATCTTAAAATAAAAGAACTTTTCGTGGTTCTTGTCAATTTTTGTTGAATTTCATCTGATGAACTTATTTCAGTCAGCTGGATCTTTCTTCTTCAAAGCAAAAAGATTTTATCTTCAAATACAAGAACTTTTCGTGGTTTTGTTGATTTTCAGCAAATGAACATATTTCAGTGAGCTGGAAGTTTTTTCTTTAATAGCGTCAGATTTTATCTTAAAATACAAGAACTTTTCGTGGTTCCTGTCAATCTTTGTTGGTTTTCATCCAATGAACTTATTTTGGTCAGCTGGATCTTACTTCTTCAAAGCAAAAAGACTTTATCTTCAAATACAAGAACTTTACGTGGTTTTGTTGGTTTTCAGCAAATGAACATATTTCAGCGAGCGAGAAGTTTTTTCTTTAATAGCGTCAGATTTTATCTTAAAATACAAGAACTTTTCGTGGTTCTTGTCAATTTTTGTTGATTTTCATCCAATGAACTTATTTCAGTCAGCTGGATCTTTCTTCTTCAAAGCAAAAAGATTTTATCTTCAAATACAATAACTTTTCGTGGTTTTGTTGATTTTCAGCAAATGACCATATTTCAGCGAGCTGGAAGTTTTTTCTTTCATCGCGTCAGATTTTATTTTAAAATACAAGAACTTTTCGTGGTTCTTGTCAATTTTTCTTGATTTTCATCTAATGAACTTATTTCACTCAGCTGGATCTTTCTTCTTCAAAGCAAAAAGATTTTATCTTCAAATACAAGAACTTTTCGTGGTTTTGTTGATTTTCAGCAAATGAACATATTTCAGCGAGCGAGAAGTTTTTTCTTTAATAGCGTCAGATTTTATCCTAAAATACAAGAACTTTACGTGGTTATTGTCAAATTTTGTAGGTTTTCATCGAATGAACGTATTTCAGTCAGCTAGATCTTTCTTCTTCAAAGCAAAAAGATTTTATCTTCAAATACAAGAACATTTCGTGGTTTTGTTGATTTTCAGCAAATGAACATATTTCAGCGAGGGAGAAGTTTTTTCTTTAATATCGTCAGATTTTATCTTAAAATACAAGAACTTTTCGTGGTTCTTGTCAATTTTTGTTGGTTTTCATCTGATGAACTTATTCAGTCAGCTGGATCTTTCTTCTTCAAAGCAAAAAGATTTTATCTTCAAATACAAGAACTTTTCGTGGTTTTGTTGGTTTTCAGCAAATGAACATATTTCAGTGAGCTGGAAGTTTTTTCTTTAATAGCGTCGGATTTTATCTTAAAATACAAGAACTTTTCGTGGTTCCTGTCAATTTTTGTTGGTTTTCATCCAATGAACTTATTTTCGTCAGCTGGATCTTTCTTCTTCAAAGCAAAAAGATTTTATCTTCAAATACAAGAACTTTACGTGGTTTTGTTGGTTTTCAGCAAATGAACATATTTCAGCGAGCGAGAAGTTTTTTCTTAAATCGCGCAAGATTTTATCTTAAAATACAAGAACTTTTCGTGGTTCTTGTCAATTTTTGTTGGTTTTCATCCAATGAACTTATTTCAGTCACCTAAATCCTTCTTCTTCAAAGCAAAAAGATTTTATCTTCAAATACAAGAACTTTTCGTGGTTTTGTTGATTTTCAGCAAATGACCATATTTCAGCGAGCTGGAAGTTTTTTCTTTAATAGCGTCAGATTTTATCTTAAAATACAAGAACTTTTCGTGGTTCTTGTCAATTTTTATTGATTTTCATCAAATGAACTTATTTCAGTCAGCTGGATCTTTCTTCTTCAAAGCAAAAAGATTTTATCTTCAAATACAAGAACTTTTCGTGGTTTTGTTGATTTTCAGCGAATGACCATATTTCAGCGAGCTGGAAGTTTTTTCTTTAATAGCGTCAGATTTTATCTTAAAATACAAGAACTTTTCGTGGTTCTTGTCAATTTTTGTTGATTTTCATCCAATGAACTTATTTCAGTCAGCTGGATCTATCTTCTTCAAAGCAAAAAGATTTTATCTTCAAATACAAGAACTTTTCGTGGTTTTGTTGATTTTCAGCAAATGAACATATTTCAGCGAGCGAGAAGTTTTTTCTTTAATATCGTCAGATTTTATCTTAAAATACAAGAACTTTTCGTGGTTCTTGTCAATTTTTGTTGAATTTCATCTGATGAACTTATTTCAGTCAGCTGGATCTTTCTTCTTCAAAGCAAAAAGATTTTATCTTCAAATACAAGAACTTTTCGTGGTTTTGTTGATTTTCAGCAAATGAACATATTTCAGTGAGCTGGAAGTTTTTTCTTTAATAGCGTCAGATTTTATCTTAAAATACAAGAACTTTTCGTGGTTCCTGTCAATCTTTGTTGGTTTTCATCCAATGAACTTATTTTGGTCAGCTGGATCTTACTTCTTCAAAGCAAAAAGACTTTATCTTCAAATACAAGAACTTTACGTGGTTTTGTTGGTTTTCAGCAAATGAACATATTTCAGCGAGCGAGAAGTTTTTTCTTTAATAGCGTCAGATTTTATCTTAAAATACAAGAACTTTTCGTGGTTCTTGTCAATTTTTGTTGATTTTCATCCAATGAACTTATTTCAGTCAGCTGGATCTTTCTTCTTCAAAGCAAAAAGATTTTATCTTCAAATACAATAACTTTTCGTGGTTTTGTTGATTTTCAGCAAATGACCATATTTCAGCGAGCTGGAAGTTTTTTCTTTCATCGCGTCAGATTTTATTTTAAAATACAAGAACTTTTCGTGGTTCTTGTCAATTTTTCTTGATTTTCATCTAATGAACTTATTTCACTCAGCTGGATCTTTCTTCTTCAAAGCAAAAAGATTTTATCTTCAAATACAAGAACTTTTCGTGGTTTTGTTGATTTTCAGCAAATGAACATATTTCAGCGAGCGAGAAGTTTTTTCTTTAATAGCGTCAGATTTTATCCTAAAATACAAGAACTTTACGTGGTTATTGTCAAATTTTGTAGGTTTTCATCGAATGAACGTATTTCAGTCAGCTAGATCTTTCTTCTTCAAAGCAAAAAGATTTTATCTTCAAATACAAGAACATTTCGTGGTTTTGTTGATTTTCAGCAAATGAACATATTTCAGCGAGGGAGAAGTTTTTTCTTTAATATCGTCAGATTTTATCTTAAAATACAAGAACTTTTCGTGGTTCTTGTCAATTTTTGTTGGTTTTCATCTGATGAACTTATTCAGTCAGCTGGATCTTTCTTCTTCAAAGCAAAAAGATTTTATCTTCAAATACAAGAACTTTTCGTGGTTTTGTTGGTTTTCAGCAAATGAACATATTTCAGCGAGCAAGAAGTTTTTTCTTTCATAGAGCAAGATTTTATCTTAAAATACAAGAACATTTCGTGGTGCTTGTCAATTTTTGTTGGTTTTCATCCAATGAACTTATTTCAGTCACCTAAATCCTTCTTCAAAGCAAAAAGATTTTATCTTCAAATACAAGAACTTTTCGTGGTTTTGTTGATTTTCAGCAAATGAACATATTTCAGCAAGCGAGAAGTTTTTTCTTTGATAGCGTCAGATTTTATCCTAAAATACAAGAACTTTTCGTGGTTCTTGTCAAATTTTGTAGGTTTTCATCTAATGAACGTATTTCAGTCAGCGAGATCTTTCTTCTTCAAAGCAAAAAGATTTTATCTTCAAATACAAGAACTTTTCGTGGTTTTGTTGATTTTCAGCAAATGAACATATTTCAGCGAGGGAAAAGTTTTTTCTTTAATATCGTCAGATTTTATCTTAAAATACAAGAACTTTTCGTGGTTCTTGTCAATTTTTGTTGGTTTTCATCTAATGAACTTATTTCAGTCAGCTGGATCTTTCTTCTTCAAAGCAAAAAGATTTTGTCTTCAAATACAAGAACTTTTCGTGGTTTTGTTGATTTTCAGCAAATGAACATATTTCAGTGAGCTGGAAGTTTTTTCTTTAATAGCGTCGGATTTTATCTTAAAATACAAGAACTTTTCGTGGTTCCTGTCAATTTTTGTTGGTTTTCATCCAATGAACTTATTTTGGTCAGCTGGATCTTTCTTCTTCAAAGCAAAAAGATTTTATCTTCAAATACAAGAACTTTACGTGGTTTTGTTGGTTTTCAGCAAATGAACATATTTCAGCGAGCTAGAAGTTTTTTCTTTAATCGCGCAAGATTTTATCTTAAAATACAAGAACCTTTCGTGGTTCTTGTCAATTTTTGTTGATTTTCATCTGATGAACTGATTTCAGTCAGCTGGATCTTTCTTCTTCAAAGCAAAAAGATTTTATCTTCAAATACAAGAACTTTTCGTGGTTTTGTTGATTTTCAGCAAATGACCATATTTCAGCGAGCTGGAAGTTTTTTCTTTAATAGCGTCAGATTTTATCTTAAAATACAAGAACTTTTCGTGGTTCTTGTCAATTTTTATTGATTTTCATCAAATGAACTTATTTCAGTCAGCTGGATCTTTCTTCTTCAAAGCAAAAAGATTTTATCTTCAAATACAAGAACTTTTCGTGGTTTTGTTGATTTTCAGCGAATGACCATATTTCAGCGAGCTGGAAGTTTTTTCTTTAATAGCGTCAGATTTTATCTTAAAATACAAGAACTTTTCGTGGTTGTTGTCAATTTTTGTTGATTTTCATCCAATGAACTTATTTCAGTCAGCTGGATCTATCTTCTTCAAAGCGAAAAGATTTTATCTTCAAATACAATAACTTTTCGTGGTTTTGTTGATTTACAGCAAATGAACATATTTCAGCGAGCGAGAAGTTTTTTCTTCAATAGCGTCAGATTTTATCCTAAAATACAAGAACTTTTCGTGGTTCTTGTCAAATTTTGTAGGTTTTCATCGAATGAACGTATTTCAGTCAGCTAGATCTTTCTTCTTCAAAGCAAAAATTTATCTTCAAATACAAGAACTTTTCGTGGTTTTGTTGATTTTCAGCAAATGAACATATTTCAGCGAGGGAGAAGTTTTTTCTTTAATATCGTCAGATTTGATCTTAAAATACAAGAACTTTTCGTGGTTCTTGTCAATTTTTGTTGATTTTCATCTGATGAACTTATTACAGTCAGCTGGATCTTTCTTCTTCAAAGCAAAAAGATTTTATCTTCAAATACAAGAACTTTACGTGGTTTTGTTGGTTTTCAGCAAATGAACATATTTCAGCGAGCGAGAAGTTTTTTCTTTAATCGCGTCAGATTTTATCTTAAAATACAAGAACTTTTCGTGGTTCTTGTCAATTTTTGTTGATTTTCATCCAATGAACTTATTTCAGTCAGCTGGATCTTTCTTCTTCAAAGCAAAAAGGTTTTATCTTCAAATACAAGAACTTTTCGTGGTTTTGTTGATTTTCAGCACATGACCATATTTCAGCGAGCTGGAAGTTTTTTCTTTAATAGCGTCAGATTTTATCTTAAAATACAAGAACTTTTCGTGGTTCTTGTCAATTTTTGTTGATTTTCATCTAATGAACTTATTTCAGTCAGCTGGATCTTTCTTCTTCAAAGCAAAAAGATTTTATCTTCAAATACAAGAACTTCACGTGCTTTTGTTGGTTTTCAGCAAATGAACATATTTCAGCGAGCGAGAAGTTTTTTCTTTAATCGCGCAAGATTTTATCTTAAAATATAAGAACTTTTCGTGGATCTTGTCAATTTTTGTTGGTTTTCATCCAATGAACTTATTTCAGTCAACTAAATCCTTCTTCTTCAAAGCAAAAAGATTTTATCTTCAAATACAAGAACTTTTCATGGTTTTGTTGATTTTCAGCAAATGACCATATTTCAGCGAGCTGGAAGTTTTTTCTTTGATAGCGTCAGATTTTATCTTAAAATACAAGAACTTTTCGTGGTTCTTGTCAATTTTTGTTGAATTTCATCAAATGAACTTATTTCAGTCAACTGGCTCTTTCTTCTTCAAAGCAAAAAGATTTTATCTTAAAATACAATAACTTTTCGTGGTTTTGTTGATTTTCAGCAAATGAACATATTTCAGCGAGCGAGAAGTTTTTTCTTTAATAGCGTCAGATTTTATCCTAAAATACCAGAGCTTTTCGTGGTTCTTGTCAAATTTTGTTGATTTTCATCAAATGAACTTATTTCAGTCAGCTGGATCCTTCTTCTTCAAAGCAAAAAGATTTTATCTTCAAATACAAGAACTTTTCGTGGTTTTGTTGATTTTCAGCGAATGACCATATTTCAGCGAACTGGAAGTTTTTTCTTTAATAGCGTCAGATTTTATCTTAAAATACAAGAACTTTTCGTGGTTCTTGTCAATTTTTGTTGATTTTCATCCAATGAACTTATTTCAGTCAGCTGGATCTTTCTTCTTCAAAGCAAAAAGATTTTATCTTCAAATACAATAACTTTTCGTGGTTTTGTTGATTTTCAGCAAATGACCATATTTCAGCGAGCTGGAAGTTTTTTCTTTCATAGCGTCAGATTTTATCTTAAAATACAAGAACTTTTCGTGGTTCTTGTCAATTTTTCTTGATTTTCATCTAATGAACTTATTTCACTCAGCTGGATCTTTCTTCTTCAAAGCAAAAAGATTTTATCTTCAAATACAAGAACTTTTCGTGGTTTTGTTGATTTTCAGCAAATGACCATATTTCAGCGAGCTGGAAGTTTTTTCTTTAATAGTGTCAGATTTTATCTTAAAATAGAAGAACTTTTCGTGGTTCTTGTCAAATTTTGTTGGTTTTCATCCAATGAACTTATTTCAGTCAGCCAGATCTTTCTTCTTCAAAGCAAAAAGATTTCATCTTCAAATACAAGAACTTTTCGTGGTTTTGTTGATTTTCAGCAAATGAACATATTTCAGCGAGCTAGAAGTTTTTTCTTTAATAGCTCAAGATTTTATCTTAAAATACAAGAACTTTTCGTGCTTCTTGTCAATTTTTGTTGGTTTTCATCCAATGAACGTATTTCAGTCAGCTAGATCTTTCTTCTTCAAAGCAAAAAGATTTTATCTTCAAATACAAGAACTTTTCGTGGTTTTGTTGATTTTCAACAAATGAACATATTTCAGCGAGGGAGAAGTTTTTTCTTTAATATCGTCAGATTTTATCTTAAAATACAAGAACTTTTCGTGCTTCTTGTCAATTTTTGTTGATTTTCATCTGATGAACTTATTTCAGTCAGCTGGATCTTTCTTCTTCAAAGCAAAAAGATTTTATCTTCAAATACAAGAACTTTTCGTGGTTTTGTTGATTTTCAGCAAATGAACATATTTCAGTGAGCTGGAAGTTTTTTCTTTAATAGCGTCGGATTTTATCTTAAAATACAAGAACTTTTCGTGGTTCCTGTCAATTTTTGTTGGTTTTCATCCAATGAACTTATTTTGGTCAGCTGGATCTTTCTTCTTCAAAGCAAAAAGATTTTATCTTCAAATACAAGAACTTTACGTGGTTTTGTTGGTTTTCAGCAAATGAACATATTTCAGCGAGCTAGAAGTTTTTTCTTAATCGCGCAAGATTTTATCTTAAAATACAAGAGCTTTTCGTGGTTCTTGTCAATTTTTGTTGGATTTCTTCCAATGAACTTATTTCAGTCACCTAAATCCTTCTTCTTCAAAGCAAAAAGATTTTATCTTCAAATACAAGAACTTTTCGTGGTTTTGTTGATTTTCAGCAAATGACCATATTTCAGCGAGCTGGAAGTTTTTTCTTTAATAGCGTCAGATTTTATCTTAAAATACAAGAACTTTTCGTGGTTCTTGTCAATTTTTCTTGATTTTCATCTAATGAACTTATTTCACTCAGCTGGATCTTTCTTCTTCAAAGCAAAAAGATTTTATCTTCAAACACAAGAACTTTTCGTGGTTTTGTTGATTTTCAGCAAATGACCATATTTCAGCGAGCTGGAAGTTTTTTCTTTAATAGTGTCAGATTTTATCTTAAAATAGAAGAACTTTTCGTGGTTCTTGTCAAATTTTGTTGGTTTTCATCCAATGAACTTATTTCAGTCAGCCAGATCTTTCTTCTTCAAAGCAAAAAGATTTCATCTTCAAATACAAGAACTTTTCGTGGTTTTGTTGATTTTCAGCAAATGAACATATTTCAGCGAGCTAGAAGTTTTTTCTTTAATAGCTCAAGATTTTATCTTAAAATACAAGAACTTTTCGTGCTTCTTGTCAATTTTTGTTGGTTTTCATCCAATGAACGTATTTCAGTCAGCTAGATCTTTCTTCTTCAAAGCAAAAAGATTTTATCTTCAAATACAAGAACTTTTCGTGGTTTTGTTGATTTTCAACAAATGAACATATTTCAGCGAGCTAGAAGTTTTTTCTTAATCGCGCAAGATTTTATCTTAAAATACAAGAACTTTTCGTGGTTCTTGTCAATTTTTTTGGATTTCTTCCAATGAACTTATTTCAGTCACCTAAATCCTTCTTCTTCAAAGCAAAAAGATTTTATCTTCAAATACAAGAACTTTTCGTGGTTTTGTTGATTTTCAGCAAATGACCATATTTCAGCGAGCTGGAAGTTTTTTCTTTAATAGCGTCAGATTTTATCTTAAAATACAAGAACTTTTTGTGGTTCTTGTCAATTTTTATTGATTTTCATCAAATGAACTTATTTCAGTCAGCTGGATCTTTCTTCTTCAAAGCAAAAAGATTTTATCTTCAAATCCAAGAACTTTTCGTGGTTTTGTTGATTTTCAGCGAATGACCATATTTCAGCGAGCTGGAAGTTTTTTCTTTAATAGCGTCAGATTTTATCTTAAAATACAAGAACTTTTCGTGGTTCTTGTCAATTTTTGTTGATTTTCATCCAATGAACTTATTTCAGTCAGCTGGATCTTTCTTCTTCAAAGCAAAAAGATTTTATCTTCAAATACAATAACTTTTCGTGGTTTTGTTGATTTTCAGCAAATGAACATATTTCAGCGAGCGAGAGGTTTTTTCTTGAATAGCGTCAGATTTTATCCTAAAATACAAGAGCTTTTCGTGGTTCTTGTCAAATTTTGTTGATTTTCATCAAATGAACTTATTTCAGTCAGCTGGATCCTTCTTCTTCAAAGCAAAAAGATTTTATCTTCAAATACAAGAACATTTCGTGGTTTTGTTGATTTTCAGCGAATGACCATATTTCAGCGAGCTGGAAGTTTTTTCTTTAATAGCGTCAGATTTTATCTTAAAATACAAGAACTTTTCGTGGTTCTTGTCAATTTTTGTTGATTTTCATCCAATGAACTTATTTCAGTCAGCTGGATCTTTCTTCTTCAAAGCAAAAAGATTTTATCTTCAAATACAAGAACTTTTCGTGGTTTTGTTGATTTTCAGCAAATGACCATATTTCAGCGAGCTGGAAGTTTTTTCTTTCATAGCGTCACATTTTATCTTAAAATACAAGAACTTTTCGTGGTTCTTGTCAATTTTTGTTGATTTTCATCTAATGAACTTATTTCACTCAGCTGGATCTTTCTTCTTCAAAGCAAAAAGATTTTATCTTCAAATACAAGAACTTTTCGTGGTTTTGTTGATTTTCAGCAAATGAACATATTTCAGTGAGGGAGAAGTTTTTTCTTTAATATCGTCAGATTTTATCTTAAAATACAAGAACTTTTCGTGGTTCTTGTCAATTTTTGTAGGTTTTCATCTAATGAACTTATTTCAGTCAGCTGGATCTTTCTTCTTCAAAGCAAAAAGATTTTATCTTCAAATACAAGAACTTTTCGTGGTTTTGTTGATTTTCAACAAATGAACATATTTCAGCGAGGGAGAAGTTTTTTCTTTAATATCGTCAGATTTTATCTTAAAATACAAGAACTTTTCGTGGTTCTTGTCAATTTTTGTTGATTTTCATCTGATGAACTTATTTCAGTCAGCTGGATCTTTCTTCTTCAAAGCAAAAAGATTTTATCTTCAAATACAAGAACTTTTCGTGGTTTTGTTGATTTTCAGCAAATGAACATATTTCAGTGAGCTGGAAGTTTTTTCTTTAATAGCGTCGGATTTTATCTTAAAATACAAGAACTTTTCGTGGTTCCTGTCAATTTTTGTTGGTTTTCATCCAATGAACTTATTTTGGTCAGCTGGATCTTTCTTCTTCAAAGCAAAAAGATTTTATCTTCAAATACAAGAACTTTACGTGGTTTTGTTGGTTTTCAGCAAATGAACATATTTCAGCGAGCTAGAAGTTTTTTCTTTAATCGCGCAAGATTTTATCTTAAAATACAAGAAATTATCGTGGTTCTTGTCAATTTTTGTTGGATTTCTTCCAATGAACTTATTTCAGTCACCTAAATCCTTCTTCTTCAAAGCAAAAAGATTTTATCTTCAAATACAAGAACTTTTCGTGGTTTTGTTGATTTTCAGCAAATGACCATATTTCAGCGAGCTGGAAGTTTTTTCTTTAATAGCGTCAGATTTTATCTTAAAATACAAGAACTTTTTGTGGTTCTTGTCAATTTTTATTGATTTTCATCAAATGAACTTATTTCAGTCAGCTGGATCTTTCTTCTTCAAAGCAAAAAGATTTTATCTTCAAATACAATAACTTTTCGTGGTTTTGTTGATTTTCAGCAAATGAACATATTTCAGCGAGCGAGAGGTTTTTTCTTGAATAGCGTCAGATTTTATCCTAAAATACAAGAGCTTTTCGTGGTTCTTGTCAAATTTTGTTGGTTTTCATCTAATGAACTTATTTCAGTCAGCTGGATCTTTCTTCTTCAAAGCAAAAAGATTTTATCTTCAAATACAAGAACTTTTCGTGGTTTTGTTGATTTTCAACAAATGAACATATTTCAGCGAGGGAGAAGTTTTTTCTTTAATATCGTCAGATTTTATCTTAAAATACAAGAACTTTTCGTGGTTCTTGTCAATTTTTGTTGATTTTCATCTGATGAACTTATTTCAGTCAGCTGGATCTTTCTTCTTCAAAGCAAAAAGATTTTATCTTCAAATACAAGAACTTTTCGTGGTTTTGTTGATTTTCAGCAAATGAACATATTTCAGTGAGCTGGAAGTTTTTTCTTTAATAGCGTCGGATTTTATCTTAAAATACAAGAACTTTTCGTGGTTCCTGTCAATTTTTGTTGGTTTTCATCCAATGAACTTATTTTGGTCAGCTGGATCTTTCTTCTTCAAAGCAAAAAGATTTTATCTTCAAATACAAGAACTTTCCGTGGTTTTGTTGGTTTTCAGCAAATGAACATATTTCAGCGAGCTAGAAGTTTTTTCTTTAATCGCGCAAGATTTTATCTTAAAATACAAGAAATTATCGTGGTTCTTGTCAATTTTTGTTGGATTTCTTCCAATGAACTTATTTCAGTCACCTAAATCCTTCTTCTTCAAAGCAAAAAGATTTTATCTTCAAATACAAGAACTTTTCGTGGTTTTGTTGATTTTCAGCAAATGACCATATTTCAGCGAGCTGGAAGTTTTTTCTTTAATAGCGTCAGATTTTATCTTAAAATACAAGAACTTTTTGTGGTTCTTGTCAATTTTTATTGATTTTCATCAAATGAACTTATTTCAGTCAGCTGGATCTTTCTTCTTCAAAGCAAAAAGATTTTATCTTCAAATCCAAGAACTTTTCGTGGTTTTGTTGATTTTCAGCGAATGACCATATTTCAGCGAGCGAGAAGTTTTTTCTTGAATAGCGTCAGATTTTATCCTAAAATACAAGAGCTTTTCGTGGTTCTTGTCAAATTTTGTTGATTTTCATCAAATGAACTTATTTCAGTCAGCTGGATCCTTCTTCTTCAAAGCAAAAAGATTTTATCTTCAAATACAAGAACATTTCGTGGTTTTGTTGATTTTCAGCGAATGACCATATTTCAGCGAGCTGGAAGTTTTTTCTTTAATAGCGTCAGATTTTATCTTAAAATACAAGAACTTTTCGTGGTTCTTGTCAATTTTTGTTGATTTTCATCTGATGAACTTATTTCAGTCACCTAAATCCTTCTTCTTCAAAGCAAAAAGATTTTATCTTCAAATCCAAGAACTTTTCGTGGTTTTGTTGATTTTCAGCGAATGACCATATTTCAGCGAGCTGGAAGTTTTTTCTTTAATAGCGTCAGATTTTATCTTAAAATACAAGAACTTTTCGTGGTTCTTGTCAATTTTTGTTGATTTTCATCCAATGAACTTATTTCAGTCAGCTGGATCTTTCTTCTTCAAAGCAAAAAGATTTTATCTTCAAATACAATAACTTTTCGTGGTTTTGTTGATTTTCAGCAAATGAACATATTTCAGCGAGCGAGAGGTTTTTTCTTGAATAGCGTCAGATTTTATCCTAAAATACAAGAGCTTTTCGTGGTTCTTGTCAAATTTTGTTGATTTTCATCAAATGAACTTATTTCAGTCAGCTGGATCCTTCTTCTTCAAAGCAAAAAGATTTTATCTTCAAATACAAGAACATTTCGTGGTTTTGTTGATTTTCAGCGAATGACCATATTTCAGCGAGCTGGAAGTTTTTTCTTTAATAGCGTCAGATTTTATCTTAAAATACAAGAACTTTTCGTGGTTCTTGTCAATTTTTGTTGATCTTCATCTAATGAACTTATTTCACTCAGCTGGATCTTTCTTCTTCAAAGCAAAAAGATTTTATCTTCAAATACAAGAACTTTTCGTGTTTTTGTTGATTTTCAGCAAATGAACACATTTCAGCGAGCGAGAAGTTTTTTCTTTAATAGCGTCAGATTTTATCCTAAAATACAAGAACTTTTCGTGGTTCTTGTCAAATTTTGTAGGTTTTCATCTAATGAACGTATTTCAGTCAGCTAGATCTTTCTTCTTCAAAGCAAAAAGGTTTTATCTTCAAATACAAGAACTTTTCGTGGTTTTGTTGATTTTCAGCAAATGAACATATTTCAGCGAGGGAGAAGTTTTTTCTTTAATATCGTCAGATTTTATCTTAAAATACAAGAACTTTTCGTGGTTCTTGTCAATTTTTGTTGGTTTTCATCTAATGAACTTATTTCAGTCAGCTGGATCTTTCTTCTTCAAAGCAAAAAGATTTTATCTTCAAATACAAGAACTTTTCGTGGTTTTGTTGATTTTCAGCAAATGAACATATTTCAGTGAGCTGGAAGTTTTTTCTTTAATAGCGTCGGATTTTATCTTAAAATACAAGAACTTTTCGTGGTTCCTGTCAATTTTTGTTGGTTTTCATCCAATGAACTTATTTTGGTCAGCTGGATCTTTCTTCTTCAAAGCAAAAAGATTTTATCTTCAAATACAAGAACTTTACGTGGTTTTGTTGGTTTTCAGCAAATGAACATATTTCAGCGAGCTAGAAGTTTTTTCTTTAATCGCGCAAGATTTTATCTTAAAATACAAGAACTTTTCGTGGTTCTTGTCAATTTTTGTTGGTTTTCATCCAATGAACTTATTTCAGTCACCTAAATCCTTCTTCTTCAAAGCAAAAAGATTTTATCTTCAAATACAAGAACTTTTCGTGGTTTTGTTGATTTTCAGCAAATGACCATATTTCAGCGAGCTGGAAGTTTTTTCTTTAATAGCGTCAGATTTTATCTTAAAATACAAGAACTTTTCGTGGTTCTTGTCAATTTTTGTTGATTTTCATCCAATGAACTTATTTCAGTCAGCTGGATCTTTCTTCTTCAAAGCAAAAAGATTTTATCTTCAAATACAATAACTTTTCGTGGTTTTGTTGATTTTCAGCAAATGACCATATTTCAGCGAGCTGGAAGTTTTTTCTTTCATAGCGTCAGATTTTATCTTAAAATACAAGAACTTTTCGTGGTTCTTGTCAATTTTTGTTGATTTTCATCCAATGAACTTATTTCAGTCAGCTGGATCTTTCTTCTTCAAAGCAAAAAGATTTTATCTTCAAATACAATAACTTTTCGTGGTTTTGTTGATTTTCAGCAAATGAACATATTTCAGCGAGCGAGATGTTTTTTCTTGAATAGCGTCAGATTTTATCCTAAAATACAAGAGCTTTTCGTGGTTCTTGTCAAATTTTGTTGATTTTCATCAAATGAACTTATTTCAGTCAGCTGGATCCTTCTTCTTCAAAGCAAAAAGATTTTATCTTCAAATACAAGAACTTTTCGTGGTTTTGTTGATTTTCAGCGAATGACCATATTTCAGCGAGCTGGAAGTTTTTTCTTTAATAGCGTCAGATTTTATCTTAAAATACAAGAACTTTTCGTGGTTCTTGTCAATTTTTGTTGATTTTCATCCAATGAACTTATTTCAGTCAGCTGGATCTTTCTTCTTCAAAGCAAAAAGATTTTATCTTCAAATACAAGAACTTTTCGTGGTTTTGTTGATTGTCAGCAAATGACCATATTTCAGCGAGCTGGAAGTTTTTTCTTTACTAGCGTCACATTTTATCTTCAAATACAAGAACTTTTCGTGGTTCTTGTCAAATTTTGTAGGTTTTCATCTAATGAACTTATTTCAGTCACCTAAATCCTTCTTCTTCAAAGCAAAAAGATTTTATCTTCAAATACAAGAACTTTTCGTGGTTTTGTTGATTTTCAGCAAATGACCATATTTCAGCGAGCTGGAAGTTTTTTCTTTAATAGCGTCAGATTTTATCTTAAAATACAAGAACTTTTCGTGGTTCTTGTCAATTTTTGTTGATTTTCATCCAATGAACTTATTTCAGTCAGCTGGATCTTTCTTCTTCAAAGCAAAAAGATTTTATCTTCAAATACAATAACTTTTCGTGGTTTTGTTGATTTTCAGCAAATGACCATATTTCAGCGAGCTGGAAGTTTTTTCTTTCCTAGCGTCAGATTTTATCTTAAAATATAAGAACTTTTCGTGGTTCTTGTCAATTTTTCTTGATTTTCATCTAATGAACGTATTTCAGTCAGCGAGATCTTTCTTCTTCAAAGCAAAAAGATTTTATCTTCAAATACAAGAACTTTTCGTGGTTTTGTTGATTTTCAGCAAATGAACATATTTCAGCGAGGGAGAAGTTTTTTCTTTAATATCGTCAGATTTTATCTTAAAATACAAGAACTTTTCGTGGTTCTTGTCAATTTTTGTTGATTTTCATCTGATGAACTTATTTCAGTCAGCTGGATCTTTCTTCTTCAAAGCAAAAAGATTTTATCTTCAAATACAATAACTTTTCGTGGTTTTGTTGATTTTCAGCAAATGAACATATTTCAGCGAGCGAGAAGTTTTTTCTTTAATAGCGTCACATTTTATCCTAAAATACAAGAACTTTTCGTGGTTCTTGTCAAATTTTGTTGGTTTTCATCCAATGAACGTATTTCAGTCAGCTGGATCTTTCTTCTTCAAAGCAAAAAGATTTTATCTTCAAATACAAGAACTTTTCGTGGTTTTGTTGATTTTCAACAAATGAACATATTTCAGCGAGGGAGAAGTTTTTTCTTTAATATCGTCAGATTTTATCTTAAAATACAAGAACTTTTCGTGGTTCTTGTCAATTTTTGTTGATTTTCATCGAATGAACTTATTTCAGTCAGCTGGATCTTTCTTCTTCAAAGCAAAAAGATTTTATCTTCAAATACAAGAACTTTTCGTGGTTTTGTTGATTTTCAGCAAATGAACATATTTCAGTGAGCTGGAAGTTTTTTCTTTAATAGCGTCGGATTTTATCTTAAAATACAAGAACCTTTCGTGGTTCCTGTCAATTTTTGTTGGTTTTCATCCAATGAACTTATTTTGGTCAGCTGGATCTTTCTTCTTCAAAGCAAAAAGATTTTATCTTCAAATACAAGAACTTTACGTGGTTTTGTTGGTTTTCAGCAAATGAACATATTTCAGCGAGCTGGAAGTTTTTTCTTTAATCGCGCAAGATTTTATCTTAAAATACAAGAACTTTTCGTGGTTCTTGTCAATTTTTGTTGGATTTCTTCCAATGAACTTATTTCAGTCACCTAAATCCTTCTTCTTCAAAGCAAAAAGATTTTATCTTCAAATACAAGAACTTTTCGTGGTTTTGTTGATTTTCAGCAAATGACCATATTTCAGCGAGCTGGAAGTTTTTTCTTTAATAGCGTCAGATTTTATCCTAAAATACAAGAGCTTTTCGTGGTTCTTGTCAAATTTTGTTGATTTTCATCAAATGAACTTATTTCAGTTAGCTGGATCCTTCTTCTTCAAAGCAAAAAGATTTTATCTTCAAATACAAGAACTTTTCGTGGTTTTGTTGATTTTCAGCGAATGACCATATTTCAGCGAGCTGGAAGTTTTTTCTTTAATAGCGTCAGATTTTATCTTAAAATACAAGAACTTTTCGTGGTTCTTGTCAATTTTTGTTGATTTTCATCCAATGAACTTATTTCAGTCAGCTGGATCTTTCTTCTTCAAAGCAAAAAGATTTTATCTTCAAATACAAGAACTTTTCGTGGTTTTGTTGATTTTCAGCAAATGACCATATTTCAGCGAGCTGGAAGTTTTTTCTTTAATAGCGTCACATTTTATCTTAAAATACAAGAACTTTTCGTGGTTCTTGTCAATTTTTGTTGATTTTCATCTAATGAACTTATTTCACTCAGCTGGATCTTTCTTCTTCAAAGCAAAAAGATTTTATCTTCAAATACAATAACTTTTCGTGGTTTTGTTGATTTTCAGCAAATGAACATATTTCAGCGAGCGAGATGTTTTTTCTTGAATAGCGTCAGATTTTATCCTAAAATACAAGAGCTTTTCGTGGTTCTTGTCAAATTTTGTTGATTTTCATCAAATGAACTTATTTCAGTCAGCTGGATCCTTCTTCTTCAAAGCAAAAAGATTTTATCTTCAAATACAAGAACTTTTCGTGGTTTTGTTGATTTTCAGCGAATGACCATATTTCAGCGAGCTGGAAGTTTTTTCTTTAATAGCGTCAGATTTTATCTTAAAATACAAGAACTTTTCGTGGTTCTTGTCAATTTTTGTTGATTTTCATCCAATGAACTTATTTCAGTCAGCTGGATCTTTCTTCTTCAAAGCAAAAAGATTTTATCTTCAAATACAAGAACTTTTCGTGGTTTTGTTGATTGTCAGCAAATGACCATATTTCAGCGAGCTGGAAGTTTTTTCTTTACTAGCGTCACATTTTATCTTCAAATACAAGAACTTTTCGTGGTTCTTGTCAAATTTTGTAGGTTTTCATCTAATGAACTTATTTCAGTCACCTAAATCCTTCTTCTTCAAAGCAAAAAGATTTTATCTTCAAATACAAGAACTTTTCGTGGTTTTGTTGATTTTCAGCAAATGACCATATTTCAGCGAGCTGGAAGTTTTTTCTTTAATAGCGTCAGATTTTATCTTAAAATACAAGAACTTTTCGTGGTTCTTGTCAATTTTTGTTGATTTTCATCCAATGAACTTATTTCAGTCAGCTGGATCTTTCTTCTTCAAAGCAAAAAGATTTTATCTTCAAATACAATAACTTTTCGTGGTTTTGTTGATTTTCAGCAAATGACCATATTTCAGCGAGCTGGAAGTTTTTTCTTTCCTAGCGTCAGATTTTATCTTAAAATATAAGAACTTTTCGTGGTTCTTGTCAATTTTTCTTGATTTTCATCTAATGAACGTATTTCAGTCAGCGAGATCTTTCTTCTTCAAAGCAAAAAGATTTTATCTTCAAATACAAGAACTTTTCGTGGTTTTGTTGATTTTCAGCAAATGAACATATTTCAGCGAGGGAGAAGTTTTTTCTTTAATATCGTCAGATTTTATCTTAAAATACAAGAACTTTTCGTGGTTCTTGTCAATTTTTGTTGATTTTCATCTGATGAACTTATTTCAGTCAGCTGGATCTTTCTTCTTCAAAGCAAAAAGATTTTATCTTCAAATACAATAACTTTTCGTGGTTTTGTTGATTTTCAGCAAATGAACATATTTCAGCGAGCGAGAAGTTTTTTCTTTAATAGCGTCACATTTTATCCTAAAATACAAGAACTTTTCGTGGTTCTTGTCAAATTTTGTTGGTTTTCATCCAATGAACGTATTTCAGTCAGCTGGATCTTTCTTCTTCAAAGCAAAAAGATTTTATCTTCAAATACAAGAACTTTTCGTGGTTTTGTTGATTTTCAACAAATGAACATATTTCAGCGAGGGAGAAGTTTTTTCTTTAATATCGTCAGATTTTATCTTAAAATACAAGAACTTTTCGTGGTTCTTGTCAATTTTTGTTGATTTTCATCGAATGAACTTATTTCAGTCAGCTGGATCTTTCTTCTTCAAAGCAAAAAGATTTTATCTTCAAATACAAGAACTTTTCGTGGTTTTGTTGATTTTCAGCAAATGAACATATTTCAGTGAGCTGGAAGTTTTTTCTTTAATAGCGTCGGATTTTATCTTAAAATACAAGAACCTTTCGTGGTTCCTGTCAATTTTTGTTGGTTTTCATCCAATGAACTTATTTTGGTCAGCTGGATCTTTCTTCTTCAAAGCAAAAAGATTTTATCTTCAAATACAAGAACTTTACGTGGTTTTGTTGGTTTTCAGCAAATGAACATATTTCAGCGAGCTGGAAGTTTTTTCTTTAATCGCGCAAGATTTTATCTTAAAATACAAGAACTTTTCGTGGTTCTTGTCAATTTTTGTTGGATTTCTTCCAATGAACTTATTTCAGTCACCTAAATCCTTCTTCTTCAAAGCAAAAAGATTTTATCTTCAAATACAAGAACTTTTCGTGGTTTTGTTGATTTTCAGCAAATGACCATATTTCAGCGAGCTGGAAGTTTTTTCTTTAATAGCGTCAGATTTTATCCTAAAATACAAGAGCTTTTCGTGGTTCTTGTCAAATTTTGTTGATTTTCATCAAATGAACTTATTTCAGTTAGCTGGATCCTTCTTCTTCAAAGCAAAAAGATTTTATCTTCAAATACAAGAACTTTTCGTGGTTTTGTTGATTTTCAGCGAATGACCATATTTCAGCGAGCTGGAAGTTTTTTCTTTAATAGCGTCAGATTTTATCTTAAAATACAAGAACTTTTCGTGGTTCTTGTCAATTTTTGTTGATTTTCATCCAATGAACTTATTTCAGTCAGCTGGATCTTTCTTCTTCAAAGCAAAAAGATTTTATCTTCAAATACAAGAACTTTTCGTGGTTTTGTTGATTTTCAGCAAATGACCATATTTCAGCGAGCTGGAAGTTTTTTCTTTAATAGCGTCACATTTTATCTTAAAATACAAGAACTTTTCGTGGTTCTTGTCAATTTTTGTTGATTTTCATCTAATGAACTTATTTCACTCAGCTGGATCTTTCTTCTTCAAAGCAAAAAGATTTTATCTTCAAATACAAGAACTTTTCGTCGTTTTGTTGATTTTCAGCAAATGAACACATTTCAGCGAGCGAGAAGTTTTTTCTTTAATAGCGTCAGATTTTATCCTAAAATACAAGAACTTTTCGTGGTTCTTGTCAAATTTTGTAGGTTTTCATCTAATGAACGTATTTCAGTCAGCTAGATCTTTCTTCTTCAAAGCAAAAAGATTTTATCTTCAAATACAAGAACTTTTCGTGGTTTTGTTGATTTTCAGCAAATGAACATATTTCAGCGAGGGAGAAGTTTTTTCTTTAATATCGTCAGATTTTATCTTAAAATACAAGAACTTTTCGTGGTTCTTGTCAATTTTTGTTGGTTTTCATCGAATGAACTTATTTCAGTCAGCTGGATCTTTCTTCTTCAAAGCAAAAAGATTTTATCTTCAAATACAAGAACTTTTCGTGGTTTTGTTGATTTTCAGCAAATGAACATATTTCAGTGAGCTGGAAGTTTTTTCTTTCATAGCGTCGGATTTTATCTTAAAATACAAGAACTTTTCGTGGTTCCTGTCAATTTTTGTTGGTTTTCATCCAATGAACTTATTTTGGTCAGCTGGATCTTTCTTCTTCAAAGCAAAAAGATTTTATCTTCAAATACAAGAACTTTACGTGGTTTTGTTGGTTTTCAGCAAATGAACATATTTCAGCGAGCTGGAAGTTTTTTCTTTAATCGCGCAAGATTTTATCTTAAAATACAAGAACTTTTCGTGGTTCTTGTCAATTTTTGTTGGTTTTCATCCAATGAACTTATTTCAGTCACCTAAATCCTTCTTCTTCAAAGCAAAAAGATTTTATCTTCAAATACAAGAACTTTTCGTGGTTTTGTTGATTTTCAGCAAATGACCATATTTCAGCGAGCTGGAAGTTTTTTCTTTAATAGCGTCAGATTTTATCTTAAAATACAAGAAATTTTCGCGGTTCTTGTCAATTTTTGTTGATTTTCATCCAATGAACTTATTTCAGTCAGCTGGATCTTTCTTCTTCAAAGCAAAAAGATTTTATCTTCAAATACAATAACTTTTCGTGGTTTTGTTGATTTTCAGCAAATGACCATATTTCAGCGAGCTGGAAGTTTTTTCTTTCATAGCGTCAGATTTTATCTTAAAATACAAGAACTTTTCGTGGTTCTTGTCAATTTTTCTTGATTTTCATCCAATGAACGTATTTCAGTCAGCGAGATCTTTCTTCTTCAAAGCAAAAAGATTTTATCTTCAAATACAAGAACTTTTCGTGGTTTTGTTGATTTTCAGCAAATGAACATATTTCAGCGAGGGAGAAGTTTTTTCTTTAATATCGTCAGATTTTATCTTAAAATACAAGAACTTTTCGTGGTTCTTGTCAATTTTTGTTGATTTTCATCTGATGAACTTATTTCAGTCAGCTGGATCTTTCTTCTTCAAAGCAAAAAGATTTTATCTTCAAATACAAGAACTTTACGTGCTTTTGTTGGTTTTCAGCAAATGAACATATTTCAGCGAGCTCGAAGTTTTTTCTTTAATCGCGCAAGATTTTATCTTAAAATACAAGAACTTTTCGTGGATCTTGTCAATTTTTGTTGGTTTTCATCCAATGAACTTATTTCAGTCAACTAAATCCTTCTTCTTCAAAGCAAAAAGATTTTATCTTCAAATACAAGAACTTTTCATGGTTTTGTTGATTTTCAGCAAATGACCATATTTCAGCGAGCTGGAAGTTTTTTCTTTGATAGCATCAGATTTTATCTTAAAATACAAGAACTTTTCGTGGTTCTTGTCAATTTTTGTTGATTTTCATCAAATGAACTTATTTCAGTCAGCTGGATCTTTCTTCTTCAAAGCAAAAAGATTTTATCTTCAAATACAATAACTTTTCGTGGTTTTGTTGATTTTCAGCAAATGAACATATTTCAGCGAGCGAGAAGTTTTTTCTTTAATAGCGTCAGATTTTATCCTAAAATACAAGAGCTTTTCGTGGTTCTTGTCAAATTTTGTTGATTTTCATCAAATGAACTTATTTCAGTCAGCTGGATCCTTCTTCTTCAAAGCAAAAAGATATTATCTTCAAATACAAGAACTTTTCGTGGTTTTGTTGATTTTCAGCGAAAGACCATATTTCAGCGAGCTGGAAGTTTTTTCTTTAATAGCGTCAGATTTTATCTTAAAATACAAGAACTTTTCGTGGTTCTTGTCAATTTTTGTTGGTTTTCATCTAATGAACTTATTTCAGTCAGCTGGATCTTTCTTCTTCAAAGCAAAAAGATTTTATCTTCAAATACAAGAACTTTTCGTGGTTTTGTTGATTTTCAGCAAATGAACATATTTCAGTGAGCTGGAAGTTTTTTCTTTAATAGCGTCGGATTTTATCTTAAAATACAAGAACTTTTCGTGGTTCCTGTCAATTTTTGTTGGTTTTCATCCAATGAACTTATTTTGGTCAGCTGGATCTTTCTTCTTCAAAGCAAAAAGATTTTATCTTCAAATACAATAACTTTTCGTGGTTTTGTTGATTTTCAGCAAATGAACATATTTCAGCAAGCGAGAAGTTTTTTCTTTAATAGCGTCAGATTTTATCCTAAAATACAAGAACTTTTCGTGGTTCTTGTCAAATTTTGTAGGTTTTCATCTAATGAACGTATTTCAGTCAGCTAGATCTTTCTTCTTCAAAGCAAAAAGATTTTATCTTCAAATACAAGAACTTTTCGTGGTTTTGTTGATTTTCAGCAAATGAACATATTTCAGCGAGGGAGAAGTTTTTTCTTTAATATCGTCAGATTTTATCTGAAAATACAAGAACTTTTCGTGGTTCTTGTCAATTTTTGTTGATTTTCATCTGATGAACTTATTTCAGTCAGCTGGATCTTTCTTCTTCAAAGCTGAAAGATTTTATCTTCAAATACAAGAACTTTACGTGCTTTTGTTGGTTTTCAGCAAATGAACATATTTCAGCGAGCTAGAAATTTTTTCTTTAATCGCGCAAGATTTTATCTTAAAATACAAGAACTTTTCGTGGATCTTGTCAATTTTTGTTGGTTTTCATCCAATGAACTTATTTCAATCAACAAAATCCTTCTTCTTCAAAGCAAAAAGATTTTATCTTAAAATACAAGAACTTTTCGTGGTTCTTGTAAATTTTTTTTGATTTTCATCAAATGAACTTATTTCAGTCAACTGGCTCTTTCTTCTTCAAAGCAAAAAGATTTTATCTTCAAATACAATAACTTTTTGTGGTTTTGTTGATTTTCAGCAAATGAACATATTTCAGCGAGCGAGAAGTTTTTTGTTTAATAGCGTCAGATTTTATCCTAAAATACAAGAGCTTTTCGTGGTTCTTGTCAAATTTTGTTGATTTTCATCAAATGAACTTATTTCAGTCAGCTGGATCCTTCTTCATCAAAGCAAAAAGATTTTATCTTCAAATACAAGAACTTTTTGTGGTTTTGTTGATTTTCAGCGAATGACCATATTTCAGCGAGCTGGAAGTTTTTTCTTTAATAGCGTCAGATTTTATCTTAAAATACAAGAACTTTTCGTGGTTTTGTTGGTTTTCAGCAAATGAACATATTTCAGCGAGCTAGAAGTTTTTTCTTTAATAGCGTTAGATTTTATCTTAAAATACAAGAACTTTTCGTGGTTCTTGTCAATTTTTGTTGATTTTCATCCAATGAACTTATTTCAGTCAGCTGGATCTTTCTTCTTCAAAGCAAAAAGATTTTATCTTCAAATACAATAACTTTTCGTGGTTTTGTTGATTTTCAGCAAATGACCATATTTCAGCGAGCTGGAAGTTTTTTCTTTAATAGCGTCAGATTTTATCTTAAAATACAACAACTTTTCGTGGTTCTTGTCAATTTTTCTTGATTTTCATCTAATGAACTTATTTCACTCAGCTGGATCTTTCTTCTTCAAAGCAAAAAGATTTTATCTTCAAATACAAGAACTTTTCGTGGTTTTGTTGATTTTCAGCAAATGAACATATTTCAGCGAGCGAGAAGTTTTTTCTTCAATAGCGTCAGATTTTATCCTAAAATACAAGAACTTTACGTGGTTATTGTCAAATTTTGTAGGTTTTCATCGAATGAACGTATTACAGTCAGCTAGATCTTTCTTCTTCAAAGCAAAAAGATTTTATCTTCAAATACAAGAACATTTCGTGGTTTTGTTGATTTGCAGCAAATGAACATATTTCAGCGAGCAAGAAGTTTTTTCTTTCATAGAGCAAGATTTTATCTTAAAATACAAGAACATTTCGTGGTTCTTGTCAATTTTTGTTGGTTTTCATCCAATGAACTTATTTCAGTCAGCTGGATCTTTCTTCTTCAAAGCAAAAAGATTTTATCTTCAAATACAAGAACTTTTCGTGGTTTTGTTGGTTTTCAGCACATGACCATATTTCAGCGAGCTGGAAGTTTTTTCTTTAATAGCGTCAGATTTTATCTTAAAATACAAGAACTTTTCGTGGTTCTTGTCAATTTTTGTTGATTTTCATCGAATGAACTTATTTCAGTCAGCTGGATCTTTCTTCTTCAAAGCAAAAAGATTTTATCTTCAAATACAAGAACTTTACGTGGTTTTGTTGATTTTCAGCAAATGAACATATTTCAGCGAGCTAGAAGTTTTTTCTTTAATCGCGCAAGATTTTATCTTAAAATACAAGAACTTTTCGTGGATCTTGTCAATTTTTGTTGCTTTTCATCCAATGAACTTATTTCAGTCAACTAAATCCTTCTTCTTCAAAGCAAAAAGATTTTATCTTCAAATACAAGAACTTTTCGTGGTTTTGTTGATTTTCAGCAAATGACCATATTTCAGCGAGCTGGAAGTTTTTTCTTTGATAGCGTCAGATTTTATCTTAAAATACAAGAACTTTTCGTGGTTCTTGTCAATTTTTGTTGATTTTCATCAAATGAACTTATTTCAGTCAACTGGCTCTTTCTTCTTCAAAGCAAAAAGATTTTATCTTCAAATACAATAACTTTTCGTGGTTTTGTTGATTTTCAGAAAATGAACATATTTCAGCGAGCGAGAAGTTTTTTCTTTAATAGAGTCAGATTTTATCCTAAAATACAAGAACTTTTCGTGGTTCTTGTCAAATTTTGTTGGTTTTCATCCAATGAACTTATTTCAGTCAACTGGCTCTTTCTTCTTCAAAGCAAAAAGATTTTATCTTCAAATACAATAACTTTTTGTGGTTTTGTTGATTTTCAGCAAATGAACATATTTCAGCGAGCGAGAAGTTTTTTGTTTAATAGCGTCAGATTTTATCCTAAAATACAAGAGCTTTTCGTGGTTCTTGTCAAATTTTGTTGATTTTCATCAAATGAACTTATTTCAGTCAGCTGGATCCTTCTTCATCAAAGCAAAAAGATTTTATCTTCAAATACAAGAACTTTTTGTGGTTTTGTTGATTTTCAGCGAATGACCATATTTCAGCGAGCTGGAAGTTTTTTCTTTAATAGCGTCAGATTTTATCTTAAAATACAAGAACTTTTCGTGGTTTTGTTGGTTTTCAGCAAATGAACATATTTCAGCGAGCTAGAAGTTTTTTCTTTAATAGCGTTAGATTTTATCTTAAAATACAAGAACTTTTCGTGGTTCTTGTCAATTTTTGTTGATTTTCATCCAATGAACTTATTTCAGTCAGCTGGATCTTTCTTCTTCAAAGCAAAAAGATTTTATCTTCAAATACAATAACTTTTCGTGGTTTTGTTGATTTTCAGCAAATGACCATATTTCAGCGAGCTGGAAGTTTTTTCTTTAATAGCGTCAGATTTTATCTTAAAATACAACAACTTTTCGTGGTTCTTGTCAATTTTTCTTGATTTTCATCTAATGAACTTATTTCACTCAGCTGGATCTTTCTTCTTCAAAGCAAAAAGATTTTATCTTCAAATACAAGAACTTTTCGTGGTTTTGTTGATTTTCAGCAAATGAACATATTTCAGCGAGCGAGAAGTTTTTTCTTCAATAGCGTCAGATTTTATCCTAAAATACAAGAACTTTACGTGGTTATTGTCAAATTTTGTAGGTTTTCATCGAATGAACGTATTACAGTCAGCTAGATCTTTCTTCTTCAAAGCAAAAAGATTTTATCTTCAAATACAAGAACATTTCGTGGTTTTGTTGATTTGCAGCAAATGAACATATTTCAGCGAGCAAGAAGTTTTTTCTTTCATAGAGCAAGATTTTATCTTAAAATACAAGAACATTTCGTGGTTCTTGTCAATTTTTGTTGGTTTTCATCCAATGAACTTATTTCAGTCAGCTGGATCTTTCTTCTTCAAAGCAAAAAGATTTTATCTTCAAATACAAGAACTTTTCGTGGTTTTGTTGGTTTTCAGCACATGACCATATTTCAGCGAGCTGGAAGTTTTTTCTTTAATAGCGTCAGATTTTATCTTAAAATACAAGAACTTTTCGTGGTTCTTGTCAATTTTTGTTGATTTTCATCGAATGAACTTATTTCAGTCAGCTGGATCTTTCTTCTTCAAAGCAAAAAGATTTTATCTTCAAATACAAGAACTTTACGTGGTTTTGTTGATTTTCAGCAAATGAACATATTTCAGCGAGCTAGAAGTTTTTTCTTTAATCGCGCAAGATTTTATCTTAAAATACAAGAACTTTTCGTGGATCTTGTCAATTTTTGTTGCTTTTCATCCAATGAACTTATTTCAGTCAACTAAATCCTTCTTCTTCAAAGCAAAAAGATTTTATCTTCAAATACAAGAACTTTTCGTGGTTTTGTTGATTTTCAGCAAATGACCATATTTCAGCGAGCTGGAAGTTTTTTCTTTGATAGCGTCAGATTTTATCTTAAAATACAAGAACTTTTCGTGGTTCTTGTCAATTTTTGTTGATTTTCATCAAATGAACTTATTTCAGTCAACTGGCTCTTTCTTCTTCAAAGCAAAAAGATTTTATCTTCAAATACAATAACTTTTCGTGGTTTTGTTGATTTTCAGAAAATGAACATATTTCAGCGAGCGAGAAGTTTTTTCTTTAATAGCGTCGGATTTTATCTTAAAATACAAGAACTTTTCGTGGTTCCTGTCAATTTTTGTTGGTTTTCATCCAATGAACTTATTTTGGTCAGCTGGATCTTTCTTCTTCAAAGCAAAAAGATTTTATCTTCAAATACAATAACTTTTCGTGGTTTTGTTGATTTTCAGCAAATGAACATATTTCAGCAAGCGAGAAGTTTTTTCTTTAATAGCGTCAGATTTTATCCTAAAATACAAGAACTTTTCGTGGTTCTTGTCAAATTTTGTAGGTTTTCATCTAATGAACGTATTTCAGTCAGCTAGATCTTTCTTCTTCAAAGCAAAAAGATTTTATCTTCAAATACAAGAACTTTTCGTGGTTTTGTTGATTTTCAGCAAATGAACATATTTCAGCGAGGGAGAAGTTTTTTCTTTAATATCGTCAGATTTTATCTGAAAATACAAGAACTTTTCGTGGTTCTTGTCAATTTTTGTTGATTTTCATCTGATGAACTTATTTCAGTCAGCTGGATCTTTCTTCTTCAAAGCAGAAAGATTTTATCTTCAAATACAAGAACTTTACGTGCTTTTGTTGGTTTTCAGCAAATGAACATATTTCAGCGAGCTAGAAATTTTTTCTTTAATCGCGCAAGATTTTATCTTAAAATACAAGAACTTTTCGTGGATCTTGTCAATTTTTGTTGGTTTTCATCCAATGAACTTATTTCAATCAACAAAATCCTTCTTCTTCAAAGCAAAAAGATTTTATCTTAAAATACAAGAACTTTTCGTGGTTCTTGTCAATTTTTGTTGATTTTCATCAAATGAACTTATTTCAGTCAACTGGCTCTTTCTTCTTCAAAGCAAAAAGATTTTATCTTCAAATACAATAACTTTTTGTGGTTTTGTTGATTTTCAGCAAATGAACATATTTCAGCGAGCGAGAAGTTTTTTGTTTAATAGCGTCAGATTTTATCCTAAAATACAAGAGCTTTTCGTGGTTCTTGTCAAATTTTGTTGATTTTCATCAAATGAACTTATTTCAGTCAGCTGGATCCTTCTTCATCAAAGCAAAAAGATTTTATCTTCAAATACAAGAACTTTTTGTGGTTTTGTTGATTTTCAGCGAATGACCATATTTCAGCGAGCTGGAAGTTTTTTCTTTAATAGCGTCAGATTTTATCTTAAAATACAAGAACTTTTCGTGGTTTTGTTGGTTTTCAGCAAATGAACATATTTCAGCGAGCTAGAAGTTTTTTCTTTAATAGCGTTAGATTTTATCTTAAAATACAAGAACTTTTCGTGGTTCTTGTCAATTTTTGTTGATTTTCATCCAATGAACTTATTTCAGTCAGCTGGATCTTTCTTCTTCAAAGCAAAAAGATTTTATCTTCAAATACAATAACTTTTCGTGGTTTTGTTGATTTTCAGCAAATGACCATATTTCAGCGAGCTGGAAGTTTTTTCTTTAATAGCGTCAGATTTTATCTTAAAATACAACAACTTTTCGTGGTTCTTGTCAATTTTTCTTGATTTTCATCTAATGAACTTATTTCACTCAGCTGGATCTTTCTTCTTCAAAGCAAAAAGATTTTATCTTCAAATACAAGAACTTTTCGTGGTTTTGTTGATTTTCAGCAAATGAACATATTTCAGCGAGCGAGAAGTTTTTTCTTCAATAGCGTCAGATTTTATCCTAAAATACAAGAACTTTACGTGGTTATTGTCAAATTTTGTAGGTTTTCATCGAATGAACGTATTACAGTCAGCTAGATCTTTCTTCTTCAAAGCAAAAAGATTTTATCTTCAAATACAAGAACATTTCGTGGTTTTGTTGATTTTCAGCAAATGAACATATTTCAGCGAGGGAGAAGTTTTTTCTTTAATATCGTCAGATTTTATCTTAAAATACAAGAACTTTTCGTGGTTCTTGTCAATTTTTGTTGGCTTTCATCTAATGAACTTATTTCAGTCAGCTGGATCTTTCTTCTTCAAAGCAAAAAGATTTTATCTTCAAATACAAGAACTTTACGTGGTTTTGTTGGTTTTCAGCAAATGAACATATTTCAGCGAGCAAGAAGTTTTTTCTTTCATAGAGCAAGATTTTATCTTAAAATACAAGAACATTTCGTGGTTCTTGTCAATTTTTGTTGGTTTTCATCCAATGAACTTATTTCAGTCAGCTGGATCTTTCTTCTTCAAAGCAAAAAGATTTTATCTTCAAATACAAGAACTTTTCGTGGTTTTGTTGATTTTCAGCACATGACCATATTTCAGCGAGCTGGAAGTTTTTTCTTTAATAGCGTCAGATTTTATCTTAAAATACAAGAACTTTTCGTGGTTCTTGTCAATTTTTGTTGATTTTCATCGAATGAACTTATTTCAGTCAGCTGGATCTTTCTTCTTCAAAGCAAAAAGATTTTATCTTCAAATACAAGAACTTTTCGTGGTTTTGTTGATTTTCAGCAAATGACCATATTTCAGCGAGCTGGAAGTTTTTTCTTTAATCGCGCAAGATTTTATCTTAAAATACAAGAACTTTTCGTGGATCTTGTCAATTTTTGTTGCTTTTCATCCAATGAACTTATTTCATTCAACTAAATCCTTCTTCTTCAAAGCAAAAAGATTTTATCTTCAAATACAAGAACTTTTCGTGGTTTTGTTGATTTTCAGCAAATGACCATATTTCAGCGAGCTGGAAGTTTTTTCTTTGATAGCGTCAGATTTTATCTTAAAATACAAGAACTTTTCGTGGTTCTTGTCAATTTTTGTTGATTTTCATCAAATGAACTTATTTCAGTCAACTGGCTCTTTCTTCTTCAAAGCAAAAAGATTTTATCTTCAAATACAATAACTTTTCGTGGTTTTGTTGATTTTCAGAAAATGAACATATTTCAGCGAGCGAGAAGTTTTTTCTTTAATAGAGTCAGATTTTATCCTAAAATACAAGAACTTTTCGTGGTTCTTGTCAAATTTTGTTGGTTTTCATCCAATGAACTTATTTCAGTCAGCTAGATCTTTCTTCTTCAAAGCAAAAAGATTTTATCTTCAAATACAAGAACTTTTCGTGGTTTTGTTGATTTTCAGCAAATGAACATATTTCAGCGAGCAAGAAGTTTTTTCTTTAATAGCGTCAGATTTTATCCTAAAATACAAGAACTTTTCGTGGTTCTTGTCAAATTTTGTTGGTTTTCATCTAATGAACGTCTTTCAGTCAGCTAGATCTTTCTTCTTCAAAGCAAAAAGATTTTATCTTCAAATACAAGAACTTTTCGTGGTTTTGTTGATTTTCAGCAAATGATCATATTTCAGCGAGCGAGAAGTTTTTTCTTTAATAGCGTCAGATTTTATCTTAAAATACAAGAACTTTTCGTGGTTCTTGTCAATTTTTGTTGGTTTTCATTTAATGAACTTATTTCAGTCAGCTGGATCTTTCTTCTTCAAAGCAAAAAGATTTTATCTTCAAATACAAGAACTTTTCGTGGTTTTGTTGATTTTCAGCAAATGACCATATTTCAGCAAGCTGGAAGTTTTTTCTTTAATAGCGTCAGACTTGATCTTAAAATACAAGAACTTTTCGTGGTTCTTGTCAATTTTTGTTGATTTTCATCCAATGAACTTATTTCAGTCAGCTGGATCTTTCTTCTTCAAAGCAAACAGATTTTATCTTCAAATACAATAACTTTTCATGGTTTTGTTGATTTTCAGCAAATGACCATATTTCAGCGAGCTGGAAGTTTTTTCTTTAATAGCGTCACATTTTATCTTAAAATACAAGAACTTTTCGTGGTTCTTGTCAATTTTTGTTGATTTTCATCTAATGAACTTATTTCACTCAGCTGGATCTTTCTTCTTCAAAGCAAAAAGATTTTATCTTCAAATACAAGAACTTTTCGTGGTTTTGTTGATTTTCAGCAAATGAACATATTTCAGCGAGCGAGAAGTTTTTTCTTTAATAGCGTCAGATTTTATCTTAAAATACAAGAACTTTTCGTGGTTCTTGTCAAATTTTGTAGGTTTTTATCTAATGAACGTATTTCAGTCAGTTAGATCTTTCTTCTTCAAAGCAAAAAGATTTTATCTTCAAATACAAGAACTTTTCGTGGTTTTGTTGATTTTCAGCAAATGAACATATTTCAGTGAGCTGGAAGTTTTTTCTTTCATAGCGTCGGATTTTATCTTAAAATACAAGAACTTTTCGTGGTTCCTGTCAATTTTTGTTGGTTTTCATCCAATGAACTCATTTTGGTCAGCTGGATCTTTCTTCTTCAAAGCAAAAAGATTTTATCTTCAAATACAAGAACTTTACGTGGTTTTGTTCGTTTTCAGCAAATGAACATATTTCAGCGAGCGAGAAGTTTTTTCTTTAATAGCGTCAGATTTTATCCTAAAATACAAGAGCTTTTCGTGGTTCTTGTCAAATTTTGTTGATTTTCATCAAATGAACTAATTTCACTCAGCTGGATCTTTCTTCTTCAAAGCAAAAAGATTTTATCTTCAAATACAATAACTTTTCGTGGTTTTGTTGATTTTCAGCAAATGAACATATTTCAGCAAGCGAGAAGTTTTTTCTTTAATAGCGTCAGATTTTATCCTAAAATACAAGAACTTTTCGTGGTTCTTGTCAAATTTTGTAGGTTTTCATCTAATGAACGTATTTCAGTCAGCTAGATCTTTCTTCTTCAAAGCAAAAAGATTTTATCTTCAAATACAAGAACTTTTCGTGGTTTTGTTGGTTTTCAGCAAATGAACATATTTCAGCGAGCGAGAAGTTTTTTCTTTAATAGCGTCAGATTTTATCTTAAAATACAAGAACTTTTCGTGGTTCTTGTCAATTTTTGTTGATTTTCATCCAATGAACTTATTTCAGTCAGCTGGATCTTTCTTCTTCAAAGCAAAAAGATTTTATATTCAAATACAATAACTTTTCGTGGTTTTGTTGATTTTCAGCAAATGACCATATTTCAGCGAGCTGGAAGTTTTTTCTTTAATAGCGTCAGATTTTATCTTAAAATACAACAACTTTTCGTGGTTCTTGTCAATTTTTCTTGATTTTCATCCAATGAACTTATTTCACTCAGCTGGATCTTTCTTCTTCAAAGCAAAAAGATTTTATCTTCAAATACAATAACTTTTCGTGGTTTTGTTGATTTTCAGAAAATGAACATATTTCAGCGAGCGAGAAGTTTTTTCTTTAATAGCGTCGGATTTTATCTTAAAATACAAGAACTTTTCGTGGTTCCTGTCAATTTTTGTTGGTTTTCATCCAATGAACTTATTTTGGTCAGCTGGATCTTTCTTCTTCAAAGCAAAAAGATTTTATCTTCAAATACAATAACTTTTCGTGGTTTTGTTGATTTTCAGCAAATGAACATATTTCAGCAAGCGAGAAGTTTTTTCTTTAATAGCGTCAGATTTTATCCTAAAATACAAGAACTTTTCGTGGTTCTTGTCAAATTTTGTAGGTTTTCATCTAATGAACGTATTTCAGTCAGCTAGATCTTTCTTCTTCAAAGCAAAAAGATTTTATCTTCAAATACAAGAACTTTTCGTGGTTTTGTTGATTTTCAGCAAATGAACATATTTCAGCGAGGGAGAAGTTTTTTCTTTAATATCGTCAGATTTTATCTGAAAATACAAGAACTTTTCGTGGTTCCTGTCAATTTTTGTTGATTTTCATCTGATGAACTTATTTCAGTCAGCTGGATCTTTCTTCTTCAAAGCAGAAAGATTTTATCTTCAAATACAAGAACTTTACGTGCTTTTGTTGGTTTTCAGCAAATGAACATATTTCAGCGAGCTAGAAATTTTTTCTTTAATCGCGCAAGATTTTATCTTAAAATACAAGAACTTTTCGTGGATCTTGTCAATTTTTGTTGGTTTTCATCCAATGAACTTATTTCAATCAACAAAATCCTTCTTCTTCAAAGCAAAAAGATTTTATCTTAAAATACAAGAACTTTTCGTGGTTCTTGTCAATTTTTGTTGATTTTCATCAAATGAACTTATTTCAGTCAACTGGCTCTTTCTTCTTCAAAGCAAAAAGATTTTATCTTCAAATACAATAACTTTTTGTGGTTTTGTTGATTTTCAGCAAATGAACATATTTCAGCGAGCGAGAAGTTTTTTGTTTAATAGCGTCAGATTTTATCCTAAAATACAAGAGCTTTTCGTGGTTCTTGTCAAATTTTGTTGATTTTCATCAAATGAACTTATTTCAGTCAGCTGGATCCTTCTTCATCAAAGCAAAAAGATTTTATCTTCAAATACAAGAACTTTTTGTGGTTTTGTTGATTTTCAGCGAATGACCATATTTCAGCGAGCTGGAAGTTTTTTCTTTAATAGCGTCAGATTTTATCTTAAAATACAAGAACTTTTCGTGGTTTTGTTGGTTTTCAGCAAATGAACATATTTCAGCGAGCTAGAAGTTTTTTCTTTAATAGCGTTAGATTTTATCTTAAAATACAAGAACTTTTCGTGGTTCTTGTCAATTTTTGTTGATTTTCATCCAATGAACTTATTTCAGTCAGCTGGATCTTTCTTCTTCAAAGCAAAAAGATTTTATCTTCAAATACAAGAACTTTTCGTGGTTTTGTTGATTTTCAGCAAATGAACATATTTCAGCGAGCGAGAAGTTTTTTCTTCAATAGCGTCAGATTTTATCCTAAAATACAAGAACTTTACGTGGTTATTGTCAAATTTTGTAGGTTTTCATCGAATGAACGTATTACAGTCAGCTAGATCTTTCTTCTTCAAAGCAAAAAGATTTTATCTTCAAATACAAGAACATTTCGTGGTTTTGTTGATTTTCAGCAAATGAACATATTTCAGCGAGGGAGAAGTTTTTTCTTTAATATCGTCAGATTTTATCTTAAAATACAAGAACTTTTCGTGGTTCTTGTCAATTTTTGTTGGCTTTCATCTAATGAACTTATTTCAGTCAGCTGGATCTTTCTTCTTCAAAGCAAAAAGATTTTATCTTCAAATACAAGAACTTTACGTGGTTTTGTTGGTTTTCAGCAAATGAACATATTTCAGCGAGCAAGAAGTTTTTTCTTTCATAGAGCAAGATTTTATCTTAAAATACAAGAACATTTCGTGGTTCTTGTCAATTTTTGTTGGTTTTCATCCAATGAACTTATTTCAGTCAGCTGGATCTTTCTTCTTCAAAGCAAAAAGATTTTATCTTCAAATACAAGAACTTTTCGTGGTTTTGTTGATTTTCAGCACATGACCATATTTCAGCGAGCTGGAAGTTTTTTCTTTAATAGCGTCAGATTTTATCTTAAAATACAAGAACTTTTCGTGGTTCTTGTCAATTTTTGTTGATTTTCATCGAATGAACTTATTTCAGTCAGCTGGATCTTTCTTCTTCAAAGCAAAAAGATTTTATCTTCAAATACAAGAACTTTTCGTGGTTTTGTTGATTTTCAGCAAATGACCATATTTCAGCGAGCTGGAAGTTTTTTCTTTAATCGCGCAAGATTTTATCTTAAAATACAAGAACTTTTCGTGGATCTTGTCAATTTTTGTTGCTTTTCATCCAATGAACTTATTTCAGTCAACTAAATCCTTCTTCTTCAAAGCAAAAAGATTTTATCTTCAAATACAAGAACTTTTCGTGGTTTTGTTGATTTTCAGCAAATGACCATATTTCAGCGAGCTGGAAGTTTTTTCTTTGATAGCGTCAGATTTTATCTTAAAATACAAGAACTTTTCGTGGTTCTTGTCAATTTTTGTTGATTTTCATCAAATGAACTTATTTCAGTCAACTGGCTCTTTCTTCTTCAAAGCAAAAAGATTTTATCTTCAAATACAATAACTTTTCGTGGTTTTGTTGATTTTCAGAAAATGAACATATTTCAGCGAGCGAGAAGTTTTTTCTTTAATAGAGTCAGATTTTATCCTAAAATACAAGAACTTTTCGTGGTTCTTGTCAAATTTTGTTGGTTTTCATCCAATGAACTTATTTCAGTCAGCTAGATCTTTCTTCTTCAAAGCAAAAAGATTTTATCTTCAAATACAAGAACTTTTCGTGGTTTTGTTGATTTTCAGCAAATGAACATATTTCAGCGAGCAAGAAGTTTTTTCTTTAATAGCGTCAGATTTTATCCTAAAATACAAGAACTTTTCGTGGTTCTTGTCAAATTTTGTTGGTTTTCATCTAATGAACGTCTTTCAGTCAGCTAGATCTTTCTTCTTCAAAGCAAAAAGATTTTATCTTCAAATACAAGAACTTTTCGTGGTTTTGTTGATTTTCAGCAAATGATCATATTTCAGCGAGCGAGAAGTTTTTTCTTTAATAGCGTCAGATTTTATCTTAAAATACAAGAACTTTTCGTGGTTCTTGTCAATTTTTGTTGGTTTTCATTTAATGAACTTATTTCAGTCAGCTGGATCTTTCTTCTTCAAAGCAAAAAGATTTTATCTTCAAATACAAGAACTTTTCGTGGTTTTGTTGATTTTCAGCAAATGACCATATTTCAGCAAGCTGGAAGTTTTTTCTTTAATAGCGTCAGACTTGATCTTAAAATACAAGAACTTTTCGTGGTTCTTGTCAATTTTTGTTGATTTTCATCCAATGAACTTATTTCAGTCAGCTGGATCTTTCTTCTTCAAAGCAAACAGATTTTATCTTCAAATACAATAACTTTTCATGGTTTTGTTGATTTTCAGCAAATGACCATATTTCAGCGAGCTGGAAGTTTTTTCTTTAATAGCGTCACATTTTATCTTAAAATACAAGAACTTTTCGTGGTTCTTGTCAATTTTTGTTGATTTTCATCTAATGAACTTATTTCACTCAGCTGGATCTTTCTTCTTCAAAGCAAAAAGATTTTATCTTCAAATACAAGAACTTTTCGTGGTTTTGTTGATTTTCAGCAAATGAACATATTTCAGCGAGCGAGAAGTTTTTTCTTTAATAGCGTCAGATTTTATCTTAAAATACAAGAACTTTTCGTGGTTCTTGTCAAATTTTGTAGGTTTTTATCTAATGAACGTATTTCAGTCAGCTAGATCTTTCTTCTTCAAAGCAAAAAGATTTTATCTTCAAATACAAGAACTTTTCGTGGTTTTGTTGATTTTCAGCAAATGAACATATTTCAGTGAGCTGGAAGTTTTTTCTTTCATAGCGTCGGATTTTATCTTAAAATACAAGAACTTTTCGTGGTTCCTGTCAATTTTTGTTGGTTTTCATCCAATGAACTCATTTTGGTCAGCTGGATCTTTCTTCTTCAAAGCAAAAAGATTTTATCTTCAAATACAAGAACTTTACGTGGTTTTGTTCGTTTTCAGCAAATGAACATATTTCAGCGAGCGAGAAGTTTTTTCTTTAATAGCGTCAGATTTTATCCTAAAATACAAGAGCTTTTCGTGGTTCTTGTCAAATTTTGTTGATTTTCATCAAATGAACTAATTTCACTCAGCTGGATCTTTCTTCTTCAAAGCAAAAAGATTTTATCTTCAAATACAATAACTTTTCGTGGTTTTGTTGATTTTCAGCAAATGAACATATTTCAGCAAGCGAGAAGTTTTTTCTTTAATAGCGTCAGATTTTATCCTAAAATACAAGAACTTTTCGTGGTTCTTGTCAAATTTTGTAGGTTTTCATCTAATGAACGTATTTCAGTCAGCTAGATCTTTCTTCTTCAAAGCAAAAAGATTTTATCTTCAAATACAAGAACTTTTCGTGGTTTTGTTGGTTTTCAGCAAATGAACATATTTCAGCGAGCGAGAAGTTTTTTCTTTAATAGCGTCAGATTTTATCTTAAAATACAAGAACTTTTCGTGGTTCTTGTCAATTTTTGTTGATTTTCATCCAAATGAACTTATTTCAGTCAGCTGGATCTTTCTTCTTCAAAGCAAAAAGATTTTATATTCAAATACAATAACTTTTCGTGGTTTTGTTGATTTTCAGCAAATGACCATATTTCAGCGAGCTGGAAGTTTTTTCTTTAATAGCGTCAGATTTTATCTTAAAATACAACAACTTTTCGTGGTTCTTGTCAATTTTTCTTGATTTTCATCTAATGAACTTATTTCACTCAGCTGGATCTTTCTTCTTCAAAGCAAAAAGATTTTATCTTCAAATACAAGAACTTTTCGTGGTTTTGTTGATTTTCAGCAAATGAACATATTTCAGCGAGGGAGAAGTTTTTTCTTTAATATCGTCAGATTTTATCTTAAAATACAAGAACTTTTCGTGGTTCTTGTCAATTTTTGTTGGCTTTCATCTAATGAACTTATTTCAGTCAGCTGGATCTTTCTTCTTCAAAGGAAAAAGATTTTATCTTCAAATACAAGAACTTTACGTGGTTTTGTTGGTTTTCAGCAAATGAACATATTTCAGCGAGCAAGAAGTTTTTTCTTTCATAGAGCAAGATTTTATCTTAAAATACAAGAACATTTCGTGGTTCTTGTCAATTTTTGTTGGTTTTCATCCAATGAACTTCTTTCAGTCAGCTGGATCTTTCTTCTTCAAAGCAAAAAGATTTTATCTTCAAATACAAGAACTTTTCGTGGTTTTGTTGATTTTCAGCACATGACCATATTTCAGCGAGCTGGAAGTTTTTTCTTTAATAGCGTCAGATTTTATCTTAAAATACAAGAACTTTTCGTGGTTCTTGTCAATTTTTGTTGATTTTCATCGAATGAACTTATTTCAGTCAGCTGGATCTTTCTTCTTCAAAGCAAAAAGATTTTATCTTCAAATACAAGAACTTTACGTGGTTTTGTTGATTTTCAGCAAATGAACATATTTCAGCGAGCTAGAAGTTTTTTCTTTAATCGCGCAAGATTTTATCTTAAAATACAAGAACTTTTCGTGGATCTTGTCAATTTTTGTTGGTTTTCATCCAATGAACTTATTTCAGTCAACTAAATCGTTCTTCTTCAAAGCAAAAAGATTTTATCTTCAAATACAAGAACTTTTCGTGGTTTTGTTGATTTTCAGCAAATGACCATATTTCAGCGAGCTGGAAGTTTTTTCTTTGATAGCGTCAGATTTTACCTTAAAATACAAGAACTTTTCGTGGTTCTTGTCAATTTTTGTTGATTTTCATCAAATGAACTTATTTCAGTCAACTGGCTCTTTCTTCTTCAAAGCAAAAAGATTTTATCTTCAAATACAAGAACTTTTCGTGGTTTTGTTGATTTTCAGCACATGACCATATTTCAGCGAGCTGGAAGTTTTTTCTTTAATAGCGTCAGATTTTATCTTAAAATACAAGAACTTTTCGTGGTTCTTGTCAATTTTTGTTGATTTTCATCGAATGAACTTATTTCAGTCAGCTGGATCTTTCTTCTTCAAAGCAAAAAGATTTTATCTTCAAATACAAGAACTTTACGTGGTTTTGTTGATTTTCAGCAAATGAACATATTTCAGCGAGCTAGAAGTTTTTTCTTTAATCGCGCAAGATTTTATCTTAAAATACAAGAACTTTTCGTGGATCTTGTCAATTTTTGTTGGTTTTCATCCAATGAACTTATTTCAGTCAACTAAATCGTTCTTCTTCAAAGCAAAAAGATTTTATCTTCAAATACAAGAACTTTTCGTGGTTTTGTTGATTTTCAGCAAATGACCATATTTCAGCGAGCTGGAAGTTTTTTCTTTGATCGCGTCAGATTTTATCTTAAAATACAAGAACTTTTCGTGGTTCTTGTCAATTTTTGTTGATTTTCATCAAATGAACTTATTTCAGTCAACTGGCTCTTTCTTCTTCAAAGCAAAAAGATTTTATCTTCAAATACAAGAACTTTTCGTGGTTTTGTTGATTTTCAGCAAATGATCATATTTCAGCGAGCGAGAAGTTTTTTCTTCAATAGCGTCAGATTTTATCTTAAAATACAAGAACTTTTCGTGGTTCTTGTCAATTTTTGTTGGTTTTCATTTAATGAACTTATTTCAGTCAGCTGGATCTTTCTTCTTCAAAGCAAAAAGATTTTATCTTCATAAACAAGAACTTTTCGTGGTTTTGTTGATTATCAGCAAATGACCATATTTCAGCGAGCTGGAAGTTTTTTCTTTAATAGCGTCAGATTTGATCTTAAAATACAAGAACTTTTCGTGGTTCTTGTCAATTTTTGTTGATTTTCATCCAATGAACTTATTTCAGTCAGCTGGATCTTTCTTCTTCAAAGCAAACAGATTTTATCTTCAAATACAATAACTTTTCATGGTTTTGTTGATTTTCAGCAAATGACCATATTTCAGCGAGCTGGAAGTTTTTCTTTAATAGCGTCACATTTTATCTTAAAATACAAGAACTTTTCGTGGTTCTTGTCAATTTTTGTTGATTTTCATCTAATGAACTTATTTCACTCAGCTGGATCTTTCTTCTTCAAAGCAAAAAGATTTTATCTTCAAATACAAGAACTTTTCGTGGTTTTGTTGATTTTCAGCAAATGAACATATTTCAGCGAGCGAGAAGTTTTTTCTTTAATAGCGTCAGATTTTATCTTAAAATACAAGAACTTTTCGTGGTTCTTGTCAAATTTTGTAGGTTTTCATCCAATGAACGTATTTCACTCAGCTGGATCTTTCTTCTTCAAAGCAAAAAGATTTTATCTTCAAATACAAGAACTTTACGTGGTTTTGTTGATTTTCAGCAAATGAACATATTTCAGCGAGCAAGAAGTTTTTTCTTTCATAGAGCAAGATTTTATCTTAAAATACAAGAACATTTCGTGGTTCTTGTCAATTTTTGTTGGTTTTCATCCAATGAACTTCTTTCAGTCAGCTGGATCTTTCTTCTTCAAAGCAAAAAGATTTTATCTTCAAATACAAGAACTTTTCGTGGTTTTGTTGGTTTTCAGCAAATGAACATATTTCAGCGAGCGAGAAGTTTTTTCTTTAATAGCGTCAGATTTTATCTTAAAATACAAGAACTTTTCGTGGTTCTTGTCAATTTTTGTTGATTTTCATCCAATGAACTTATTTCAGTCAGCTGGATCTTTCTTCTTCAAAGCAAAAAGATTTTATATTCAAATACAATAACTTTTCGTGGTTTTGTTGATTTTCAGCAAATGACCATATTTCAGCGAGCTGGAAGTTTTTTCTTTAATAGCGTCAGATTTTATCTTAAAATACAACAACTTTTCGTGGTTCTTGTCAATTTTTCTTGATTTTCATCGAATGAACTTATTTCACTCAGCTGGATCTTTCTTCTTCAAAGCAAAAAGATTTTATCTTCAAATACAAGAACTTTTCGTGGTTTTGTTGATTTTCAGCAAATGAACATATTTCAGCGAGGGAGAAGTTTTTTCTTTAATATCGTCAGATTTTATCTTAAAATACAAGAACTTTTCGTGGTTCTTGTCAATTTTTGTTGGCTTTCATCTAATGAACTTATTTCAGTCAGCTGGATCTTTCTTCTTCAAAGCAAAAAGATTTTATCTTCAAATACAAGAACTTTACGTGGTTTTGTTGGTTTTCAGCAAATGAACATATTTCAGCGAGCAAGAAGTTTTTTCTTTCATAGAGCAAGATTTTATCTTAAAATACAAGAACATTTCGTGGTTCTTGTCAATTTTTGTTGGTTTTCATCCAATGAACTTCTTTCAGTCAGCTGGATCTTTCTTCTTCAAAGCAAAAAGATTTTATCTTCAAATACAAGAACTTTTCGTGGTTTTGTTGATTTTCAGCACATGACCATATTTCAGCGAGCTGGAAGTTTTTTCTTCAATAGCGTCAGATTTTATCTTAAAATACAAGAACTTTTCGTGGTTCTTGTCAATTTTTGTTGATTTTCATCGAATGAACTTATTTCAGTCAGCTGGATCTTTCTTCTTCAAAGCAAAAAGATTTTATCTTCAAATACAAGAACTTTTCGTGGTTTTGTTGATTTTCAGCAAATGACCATATTTCAGCGAGCTGGAAGTTTTTTCTTTGATAGCGTCAGATTTTATCTTAAAATACAAGAACTTTTCGTGGTTCTTGTCAATTTTTGTTGATTTTCATCAAATGAACTTATTTCAGTCAACTGGCTCTTTCTTCTTCAAAGCAAAAAGATTTTATCTTCAAATACAAGAACTTTTCGTGGTTTTGTTGATTTTCAGCAAATGAACATATTTCAGCGAGCAAGAAGTTTTTTCTTTAATAGCGTCAGATTTTATCCTAAAATACAAGAACTTTTCGTGGTTCTTGTCAAATTTTGTTGGTTTTCATCTAATGAACGTATTTCAGTCAGCTAGATCTTTCTTCTTCAAAGCAAAAAGATTTTATCTTCAAATACAAGAACTTTTCGCGGTTTTGTTGATTTTCAGCAAATGATCATATTTCAGCGAGCGAGAAGTTTTTTCTTTAATAGCGTCAGATTTTATCTTAAAATACAAGAACTTTTCGTGGTTCTTGTCAATTTTTGTTGGTTTTCATTTAATGAACTTATTTCAGTCAGCTGGATCTTTCTTCTTCAAAGCAAAAAGATTTTATCTTCAAATACAAGAACTTTTCGTGGTTTTGTTGATTATCAGCAAATGACCATATTTCAGCGAGCTGGAAGTTTTTTCTTTAATAGCGTCAGATTTGATCTTAAAATACAAGAACTTTTCGTGGTTCTTGTCAATTTTTGTTGATTTTCATCTAATGAACTTATTTCACTCAGCTGGATCTTTCTTCTTCAAAGCAAAAAGATTTTATCTTCAAATACAAGAACTTTTCGTGGTTTTGTTGATTTTCAGCAAATGAACATATTTCAGCGAGCGAGAAGTTTTTTCTTCAATAGCGTCAGATTTTATCTTAAAATACAAGAACTTTTCGTGGTTCTTGTCAAATTTTGTAGGTTTTCATCGAATGAACGTATTTCACTCAGCTAGATCTTTCTTCTTCAAAGCAAAAAGATTTTATCTTCAAATACAAGAACTTTTCGTGGTTTTGTTGATTTTCAGCAAATGAACATATTTCAGTGAGCTGGAAGTTTTTTCTTTAATAGCGTCGGATTTTATCTTAAAATACAAGAACTTTTCGTGGTTCCTGTCAATTTTTGTTGGTTTTCATCCAATGAACTTATTTTGGTCAGCTGGATCTTTCTTCTTCAAAGCAAAAAGATTTTATCTTCAAATACAAGAACTTGACGTGGTTTTGTTGGTTTTCAGCAAATGAACATATTTCAGCGAGCGAGAAGTTTTTTCTTTAATAGCGTCAGATTTTATCCTAAAATACAAGAGCTTTTCGTGGTTCTTGTCAAATTTTGTTGATTTTCATCAAATGAACTTATTTCACTCAGCTGGATCTTTCTTCTTCAAAGCAAAAAGATTTTATCTTCAAATACAATAACTTTTCGTGGTTTTGTTGATTTTCAGCAAATGAACATATTTCAGCAAGCGAGAAGTTTTTTCTTTAATAGCGTCAGATTTTATCCTAAAATACAAGAACTTTTCGTGGTTCTTGTCAAATTTTGTAGGTTTTCATCTAATGAACGTATTTCAGTCAGCTAGATCTTTCTTCTTCAAAGCAAAAAGATTTTATCTTCAAATACAAGAACTTTTTGTGGTTTTGTTGATTTTCAGCAAATGAACATATTTCAGCGAGGGCGAAGTTTTTTCTTTAATATCGTCAGATTTTATCTTAAAATACAAGAACTTTTCGTGGTTCTTGTCAATTTTTGTTGATTTTCATCTGATGAACTTATTTCAGTCAGCTGGATCTTTCTTCTTCAAAGCAGAAAGATTTTATCTTCAAATACAAGAACTTTACGTGCTTTTGTTGGTTTTCAGCAAATGAACATATTTCAGCTAGCTAGAAATTTTTTCTTTAATCGCGCAAGATTTTATCTTAAAATACAAGAACTTTTCGTGGATCTTGTCAATTTTTGTTGGTTTTCATCCAATGAACTTATTTCAATCAACAAAATCCTTCTTCTTCAAAGCAAAAAGATTTTATCTTAAAATACAAGAACTTTTCGTGGTTCTTGTCAATTTTTGTTGATTTTCATCAAATGAACTTATTTCAGTCAACTGGCTCTTTCTTCTTCAAAGCAAAAAGATTTTATCTTCAAATACAATAACTTTTCGTGGTTTTGTTGATTTTCAGCAAATGAACATATTTCAGCGAGCGAGAAGTTTTTTGTTTAATAGCGTCAGATTTTATCCTAAAAGACAAGAGCTTTTCGTGGTTCTTGTCAAATTTTGTTGATTTTCATCAAATGAACTTATTTCAGTCAGCTGGATCCTTCTTCATCAAAGCAAAAAGATTTTATCTTCAAATACAAGAACTTTTTGTGGTTTTGTTGATTTTCAGCGAATGACCATATTTCAGCGAGCTGGAAGTTTTTTCTTTAATAGCGTCAGATTTTATCTTAAAATACAAGAACTTTTCGTGGTTTTGTTGGTTTTCAGCAAATGAACATATTTCAGCGAGCGAGAAGTTTTTTCTTTAATAGCGTCAGATTTTATCTTAAAATACAAGAACTTTTCGTGGTTCTTGTCAATTTTTGTTGATTTTCATCCAATGAACTTATTTCAGTCAGCTGGATCTTTCTTCTTCAAAGCAAAAAGATTTTATATTCAAATACAATAACTTTTCGTGGTTTTGTTGATTTTCAGCAAATGACCATATTTCAGCGAGCTGGAAGTTTTTTCTTTCATAGCGTCAGATTTTATCTTAAAATACAACAACTTTTCGTGGTTCTTGTCAATTTTTCTTGATTTTCATCTAATGAACTTATTTCACTCAGCTGGATCTTTCTTCTTCAAAGCAAAAAGATTTTATCTTCAAATACAAGAACTTTTCGTGGTTTTGTTGATTTTCAGCAAATGAACATATTTCAGCGAGGGAGAAGTTTTTTCTTTAATATCGTCAGATTTTATCTTAAAATACAAGAACTTTTCGTGGTTCTTGTCAATTTTTGTTGGCTTTCATCTAATGAACTTATTTCAGTCAGCTGGATCTTTCTTCTTCAAAGCAAAAAGATTTTATCTTCAAATACAAGAACTTTACGTGGTTTTGTTGGTTTTCAGCAAATGAACATATTTCAGCGAGCAAGAATTTTTTTCTTTCATAGAGCAAGATTTTATCTTAAAATACAAGAACATTTCGTGGTTCTTGTCAATTTTTGTTGGTTTTCATCCAATGAACTTCTTTCAGTCAGCTGGATCTTTCTTCTTCAAAGCAAAAAGATTTTATCTTCAAATACAAGAACTTTTCGTGGTTTTGTTGATTTTCAGCACATGACCATATTTCAGCGAGCTGGAAGTTTTTTCTTTAATAGCGTCAGATTTTATCTTAAAATACAAGAACTTTTCGTGGTTCTTGTCAATTTTTGTTGATTTTCATCGAATGAACTTATTTCAGTCAGCTGGATCTTTCTTCTTCAAAGCAAAAAGATTTCATCTTCAAATACAAGAACTTTACGTGGTTTTGTTGATTTTCAGCAAATGAACATATTTCAGCGAGCTAGAAGTTTTTTCTTTAATCGCGCAAGATTTTATCTTAAAATACAAGAACTTTTCGTGGATCTTGTCAATTTTTGTTGGTTTTCATCCAATGAACTTATTTCAGTCAACTAAATCGTTCTTCTTCAAAGCAAAAAGATTTTATCTTCAAATACAAGAACTTTTCGTGGTTTTGTTGATTTTCAGCAAATGACCATATTTCAGCGAGCTGGAAGTTTTTTCTTTGATAGCGTCAGATTTTATATTAAAATACAAGAACCTTTCGTGGTTCTTGTCAATTTTTGTTGATTTTCATCAAATGAACTTATTTCAGTCAACTGGCACTTTCTTCTTCAAAGCAAAAAGATTTTATCTTCAAATACAATAACTTTTCGTGGTTTTGTTGATTTTCAGAAAATGAACATATTTCAGCGAGCGAGAAGTTTTTTCTTTAATAGAGTCAGATTTTATCCTAAAATACAAGAACTTTTCGTGGTTCTTGTCAAATTTTGTTGGTTTTCATCCAATGAACTTATTTCACTCAGCTGGATCTTTCTTCTTCAAAGCAAAAAGATTTTATCTTCAAATACAAGAACTTTTCGTGGTTTTGTTGATTTTCAGCAAATGAACATATTTCAGCGAGCAAGAAGTTTTTTCTTTAATAGCGTCAGATTTTATCCTAAAATACAAGAACTTTTCGTGGTTCTTGTCAATTTTTGTTGGCTTTCATCTAATGAACTTATTTCAGTCAGCTGGATCTTTCTTCTTCAAAGCAAAAAGATTTTATCTTCAAATACAAGAACTTTACGTGGTTTTGTTGGTTTTCAGCAAATGAACATATTTCAGCGAGCAAGAAGTTTTTTCTTTCATAGAGCAAGATTTTATCTTAAAATACAAGAACATTTCGTGGTTCTTGTCAATTTTTGTTGGTTTTCATCCAATGAACTTATTTCAGTCAGCTGGATCTTTCTTCTTCAAAGCAAAAAGATTTTATCTTCAAATACAAGAACTTTTCGTGGTTTTGTTGATTTTCAGCAAATGACCATATTTCAGCGAGCTGGAAGTTTTTTCTTTAATAGCGTCAGATTTGATATTAAAATACAAGAACTTTTCGTGGTTCTTGTCAATTTTTGTTGATTTTCATCCAATGAACTTATTTCAGTCAGCTGGATCTTTCTTCTTCAAAGCAAACAGATTTTATCTTCAAATACAATAACTTTTCATGGTTTTGTTGATTTTCAGCAAATGAACATATTTCAGCGAGCGAGAAGTTTTTTCTTTAATAGCGTCAGATTTTATCTTAAAATACAAGAACTTTACGTGGTTCTTGTCAATTTTTGTTGGTTTTCATCTAATGAACTTATTTCACTCCGCTGGATCTTTCTTCTTCAAAGCAAAAAGATTTTATCTTCAAATACAAGAACTTTTCGTGGTTTTGTTGATTTTCAGCAAATGAACATATTTCAGCGAGGGAGAAGTTTTTTCTTTAATGGCGTCAGATTTTACCTTAAAATACAAGAACTTTTCGTGGTTCTTGTCAATTTTTGTTGATTTTCATCAAATGAACTTATTTCAGTCAGCTGGATCTTTCTTCTTCAAAGCAAAAAGATTTTATCTTCAAATACAAGAACTTTTCGTGGTTTTGTTGATTTTCAGCAAATGACCATATTTCAGCTAGCTGGAAGTTTTTTCTTTAATAGCGTCAGATTTGATCTTAAAATACAAGAACTTTTCGTGGTTCTTGTCAATTTTTGTTGGTTTTCATCCAATGAACTTATTTCAGTCAGCCAGATCTTTCTTCTTCAAAGCAAAAAGATTTTATCTTCAAATACAAGAACTTTTCGTGGTTTTGTTGATTTTCAGCAAATGAACATATTTCAGCGAGCAAGAAGTTTTTTCTTTAATAGCGTCAGATTTTATCCTAAAATACAAGAAATTTTCGTGGTTCTTGTCAAATTTTGTTGGTTTTCATCTAATGAACGTATTTCAGTCAGCTAGATCTTTCTTCTTCAAAGCAAAAAGATTTTATCTTCAAATACAAGAACTTTTCGTGGTTTTGTTGATTTTCAGCAAATGAACATATTTCAGCGAGCGAGAAGTTTATTCTTTAATAGCGTCAGATTTTATCTTAAAATACAAGAACTTTTCGTGGTTCTTGTCAATTTTTGTTGGTTTTCATCTAATGAACTTATTTCAGTCAGCTGGATCTTTCTTCTTCAAAGCAAAAAGATTTTATCTTCAAATACAAGAACTTTTCGTGGTTTTGTTGATTTTAAGCAAATGAACATATTTCAGCGAGGGAGAAGTTTTTTCTTTAATGGCGTCAGATTTTACCTTAAAATACAAGAACTTTTCGTGGTTCTTGGCAATTTTTGTTGATTTTCATCAAATGAACTTATTTCAGTCAGCTGGATCTTTCTTCTCCAAAGCAAAAAGATTTTATCTTCAAATACAAGAACTTTTCGTGGTTTTGTTGATTTTCAGCAAATGACCATATTTCAGCGAGCTGGAAGTTTTTTCTTTAATAGCGTCAGATTTGATCTTAAAATACAAGAACTTTTCGTGGTTCTTGTCAATTTTTGTTGATTTTCATCCAATGAACTTATTTCAGTCAGCTAGATCTTTCTTCTTCAAAGCAAAAAGATTTTATCTTCAAATACAAGAACTTTTCGTTGTTTTGTTGATTTTCAGCGAATGAACATATTTCAGTGAGCGAGAAGTTTTTTCTTTAATAGCGTCACATTTTATCTTAAAATACAAGAACTTTTCGTGGTTCTTGTCAATTTTTGTTGGTTTTCATCCAATGAACTTATTTCAGTCAGCCAGATCTTTCTTCTTCAAAGCAAAAAGATTTTATCTTCAAATACAAGAACTTTTCGTGGTTTTGTTGATTTTCAGCAAATGAACATATTTCAGCGAGCAAGAAGTTTTTTCTTTAATAGCGTCAGATTTTATCCTAAAATACAAGAACTTTTCGTGGTTCTTGTCAAATTTTGTTGGTTTTCATCTAATGAACGTATTTCAGTCAGCTAGATCTTTCTTCTTCAAAGCAAAAAGATTTTATCTTCAAATACAAGAACTTTTCGTGGTTTTGTTGATTTTCAGCAAATGAACATATTTCAGCGAGCGAGAAGTTTTTTCTTTAATAGCGTCAGATTTTATCTTAAAATACAAGAACTTTTCGTGGTTCTTGTCAATTTTTGTTGGTTTTCATCTAATGAACTTATTTCAGTCAGCTGGATCTTTCTTCTTCAAAGCAAAAAGATTTTATCTTCAAATACAAGAACTTTTCGTGGTTTTGTTGATTTTCAGCAAATGACCATATTTCAGCGAGCTGGAAGTTTTTTCTTTAATAGCGTCAGATTTGATCTTAAAATACAAGAACTTTTCGTGGTTCTTGTCAATTTTTGTTGATTTTCATCCAATGAACTTATTTCAGTCAGCTGGATCTTTCTTCTTCAAAGCAAAAAGATTTCATCTTCAAATACAAGAACTTTTCGTGGTTTTGTTGATTTTCAGCAAATGAACATATTTCAGCGAGCAAGAAGTTTTTTCTTTAATAGCGTCAGATTTTATCCTAAAATACAAGAACTTTTCGTGGTTCTTGTCAAATTTTGTTGGTTTTCATCTCATGAACGTATTTCAGTCAGCTAGATCTTTCTTCTTCAAAGCAAAAAGATTTTATCTTCAAATACAAGAACTTTTCGTGGTTTTGTTGATTTTCAGCAAATGAACATATTTCAGCGAGCGAGAAGTTTTTTCTTTAATAGCGTCAGATCTTATCTTAAAATACAAGAACTTTTCGTGGTTCTTGTCAATTTTTGTTGGTTTTCATCCAATGAACTTATTTCAGTCAGCTGTATCTTTCTTCTTCAAAGCAAAAAGATTTTATCTTCAAATCCAAGAACTTTTCGTGGTTTTGTTGATTTTCAGCAAATGAACATATTTCAGCGAGGGAGAAGTTTTTTCTTTAATGGCGTCAGATTTTACCTTAAAATACAAGAACTTTTCGTGGTTCTTGTCAATTTTTGTTGATTTTCATCCAATGAACTTATTTCAGTCAGCTGGTTCTTTCTTCTTCAAAGCAAAAAGATTTTATCTTCAAATACAATAACTTTTCGTGGTTTTGTTGATTTCCAGCAAATGAACATATTTCAGCGAGCGAGAAGTTTTTTCTTTAATAGCGTCAGAATTTATCCTAAAATACAAGAACTTTTCGTGGTTCTTGTCAATTTTTGTTAGTTTTCATCCAATGAACTTATTTCAGTCAGCTGGATCCTTCTTCTTCAAAGCAAAAAGATTTTATCTTCAAATACAAGAACTTTTCGTGGTTTTGTTGATTTTCAGCAAATGAACATATTTCAGCGAGCGAGAAGTTTTTTCTTTAATAGCGTCAGATTTTATCCTAAAATACAAGAACTTTACGTGGTTCTTGTCAAATTTTGTAGGTTTTCATCGAATGAACGTATTTCAGTCAGCTAGATCTTTCTTCTTCAAAGCAAAAAGATTTTATCTTCAAATACAAGAACATTTCGTGGTTTTGTTGATTTTCAGCAAATGAACATATTTCAGCGAGGGAGATGTTTTTTCTTTAATATCGTCAGATTTTATCTTAAAATACAAGAACTTTTCGTGGTTCTTGTCAATTTTTCTTGATTTTCATCTAATGAACTTATTTCACTCAGCTGGATCTTTCTTCTTCAAAGCAAAAAGATTTTATCTTCAAATACAAGAACTTTTCGTGCTTTTGTTGATTTTCAGCAAATGAACATATTTCAGCGAGCGAGAAGTTTTTTCTTTAATAGCGTCAGATTTTATCCTAAAATACAAGAACTTTACGTGGTTCTTGTCAAATTTTGTAGGTTTTCATCGAATGAACGTATTTCAGTCAGCTAGATCTTTCTTCTTCAAAGCAAAAAGATTTTATCTTCAAATACAAGAACATTTCGTGGTTTTGTTGATTTTCAGCAAATGAACATATTTCAGCGAGGGAGATGTTTTTTCTTTAATATCGTCAGATTTTATCTTAAAATACAAGAACTTTTCGTGGTTCTTGTCAAATTTTGTTGGTTTTCATCTGATGAACTTATTTCAGTCAGCTGGATCTTTCTTCTTCAAAGCAAAAAGATTTTATCTTCAAATACAATAACTTTTCGTGGTTTTGTTGATTTTCAGGAAATGAACATATTTCAGCGAGCAAGAAGTTTTTTCTTTAATAGCGTCAGATTTTATCCTAAAATACAAGAACTTTTCGAGGTTCTTGTCAAATTTTGTTGGTTTTCATCTGATGAACTTATTTCAGTCAGCTAGATCTTTCTTCTTCAAAGCAAAAAGATTTTATCTTCAAATACAAGAACATTTCGTGGTTTTGTTGATTTTCAGCAAATGAACATATTTCAGCGAGGGAGAAGTTTTTTCTTTAATATCGTCAGATTTTATCTTAAAATACAAGAACTTTTCGTGGTTCTTGTCAATTTTTGTTGATTTTCATCCAATGAACTTATTTCAGTCAGCTGGATCTTTCTTCTTCAAAGCAAAAAGATTTCATCTTCAAATACAAGAACTTTTCGTGGTTTTGTTGATTTTCAGCAAATGAACATATTTCAGCGAGCAAGAAGTTTTTTCTTTAATAGCGTCAGATTTTATCCTAAAATACAAGAAATTTTCGTGGTTCTTGTCAAATTTTGTTGGTTTTCATCTAATGAACGCATTTCAGTCAGCTAGATCTTTCTTCTTCAAAGCAAAAAGATTTTATCTTCAAATACAAGAACTTTTCGTGGTTTTGTTGATTTTCAGCAAATGAACATGTTTCAGCGAGGGAGAAGTTTTTTCTTTAGTGGCGTCAGATTTTACCTTAAAATACAAGAACTTTTCGTGGTTCTTGTCAATTTTTGTTGATTTTCATCAAATGAACTTATTTCAGTCAGCTGGATCTTTCTTCTTCAAAGCAAAAAGATTTTATCTTCAAATACAAGAACTTTTCGTGGTTTTGTTGATTTTCAGCAAATGACCATATTTCAGCGAGCTGGAAGTTTTTTCTTTAATAGCGTCAGATTTGATCTTAAAATACAAGAACTTTTCGTGGTTCTTGTCAAATTTTGTTGGTTTTCATCTCATGAACGTATTTCAGTCAGCTAGATCTTTCTTCTTCAAAGCAAAAAGATTTTATCTTCAAATACAAGAACTTTTCGTGGTTTTGTTGATTTTCAGCAAATGAACATATTTCAGCGAGCGAGAAGTTTTTTCTTTAATAGCGTCAGATTTTATCTTAAAATACAAGAACTTTTCGTGGTTCTTGTCAATTTTTGTTGGTTTTCATCTAATTAACTTATTTCAGTCAGCTGGATCTTTCTTCTTCAAAGCAAAAAGATTTTATCTTCAAATACAAGAACTTTTCGTGGTTTTGTTGATTTTCAGCAAATGAACATATTTCAGCGAGGGAGAAGTTTTTTCTTTAATGGCGTCAGATTTTACCTTAAAATACAAGAACTTTTCGTGGTTCTTGTCAATTTGTGTTGATTTTCATCAAATGAACTTATTTCAGTCAGCTGGATCTTTCTTCTTCAAAGCAAAAAGATTTTATCTTCAAATACAAGAACTTTTCGTGGTTTTGTTGATTTTCAGCAAATGACCATATTTCAGCGAGCTGGAAGTTTTTTCTTTAATAGCGTCAGATTTGATCTTAAAATACAAGAACTTTTCGTGGTTCTTGTCAATTTTTGTTGATTTTCATCCAATGAACTTATTTCAGTCAGCTGGTTCTTTCTTCTTCAAAGCAAAAAGATTTTATCTTCAAATACAATAACTTTTCGTGGTTTTGTTAATTTTCAGCAAATGAACATATTTCAGCGAGCGAGAAGTTTTTTCTTTAATAGCGTCAGATTTTATCCTAAAATACAAGAACTTTTCGTGGTTCTTGTCAATTTTTGTTGATTTTCATCCAATGAACTTATTTCAGTCAGCTGGATCTTTCTTCTTCAAAGCAAAAAGATTTTATCTTCAAATACAAGAACTTTTCGTGGTTTTGTTGATTTTCAGCAAATGACCATATTTCAGCGAGCTGGAAGTTTTTTCTTTAATAGCGTCAGATTTGATCTTAAAATACAAGAACTTTTCGTGGTTCTTGTCAATTTTTGTTGATTTTCATCCAATGAACTTATTTCAGTCAGCTGGATCTTTCTTCTTCAAAGCAAAAAGATTTTATCTTCAAATACAATAACTTTTCGTGGTTTTGTTGATTTTCAGCAAATGACCATGTTTCAGCGAGCTGGAAGTTTTTTCTTTAATAGCGTCAGATTTTATCTTAAAATACAAGAACTTTTCGTGGTTCTTGTCAATTTTTCTTGATTTTCATCTAATGAACTTATTTCACTCAGCTGGATCTTTCTTCTTCAAAGCAAAAAGATTTTATCTTCAAATACAAGATCTTTTCGTGGTTTTGTTGATTTTCAGCAAATGAACATATTTCAGCGAGCGAGAAGTTTTTTCTTTAATAGCGTCAGATTTTATCCTAAAATACAAGAACTTTACGTGGTTCTTGTCAAATTTTGTAGGTTTTCATCGAATGAACGTATTTCAGTCAGCTGGATCTTTCTTCTTCAAAGCAAAAAGATTTTATCTTCAAATACAAGAACATTTCGTGGTTTTGTTGATTTTCAGCAAATGAACATATTTCAGCGAGGGAGAAGTTTTTTCTTTAATATCGTCAGATTTTATCTTAAAATACAAGAACTTTTCGTGGTTCTTGTCAAATTTTGTTGGTTTTCATCTGATGAACTTATTTCAGTCAGCTGGATCTTTCTTCTTCAAAGCAAAAAGATTTTATCTTCGAATACAATAACTTTTCGTGGTTTTGTTGATTTTCAGGAAATGAACATATTTCAGCGAGCGAGAAGTTTTTTCTTTAATAGCGTCAGATTTTATCCTAAAATACAAGAACTTTTCGAGGTTCTTGTCAAATTTTGTTGGTTTTCATCTGATGAACTTATTTCAGTCAGCTAGATCTTTCTTCTTCAAAGCAAAAAGATTTTATCTTCAAATACAAGAACTTTTCGTGGTTTTTTTTGATTTTCAGCAAATGAACATATTTCAGTGAGCGAGAAGTTTTTTCTTTAATAGCGTCAGATTTTATCTTAAAATACAAGAACTTTTCGTGGTTCTTGTCAAATTTTGTTGGTTTTCATCTGATGAACTTATTTCAGTCAGCTGGATCTTTCTTCTTCAAAGCAAAAAGATTTTATCTTCAAATACAAGAACTTTTCGTGGTTTTGTTGATTTTCAGCAAATGAACATATTTCAGCGAGCGAGAAGTTTTTTCTTTAATAGCGTCAGATTTTATCCTAAAATACAAGAACTTTACGTGGTTCTTGTCAAATTTTGTAGGTTTTCATCGAATGAACGTATTTCAGTCAGCTAGATCTTTCTTCTTCAAAGCAAAAAGATTTTATCTTCAAATACAAGAACATTTTGTTCTTTTGTTGATTTTCAGCAAATGAACATATTTCAGCGAGGGAGAAGTTTTTTCTTTAATATCGTCAGATTTTATCTTAAAATACAAGAACTTTTCGTGGTTCTTGTCAAATTTTGTTGGTTTTCATCTGATGAACTTATTTCAGTCAGCTGGATCTTTCTTCTTCAAAGCAAAAAGATTTTATCTTCAAATACAATAACTTTTCGTGGTTTTGTTGATTTTCAGGAAATGAACATATTTCAGCGAGCGAGAAGTTTTTTCTTTAATAGCGTCAGATTTTATCTTAAAATACAAGAACTTTTCGTGGTTCTTGTCAAATTTTGTTGGTTTTCATCTGATGAACTTATTTCAGTCAGCTGGATCTTTATTCTTCAAAGCAAAAAGATTTTATCTTCAAATACAATAACTTTTCGTGGTTTTGTTGATTTTCAGCAAATGAACATATTTCAGCGAGCGAGAAGTTTTTTCTTTAATAGCGTCAGATTTTATCCTAAAATACAAGAACTTTACGTGGTTCTTGTCAAATTTTGTAGGTTTTCATCGAATGAACGTATTTCAGTCAGCTAGATCTTTCTTCTTCAAAGCAAAAAGATTTTATCTTCAAATACAAGAACATTTCGTGGTTTTGTTGATTTTCAGCAAATGAACATATTTCAGCGAGGGAGAAGTTTTTTCTTTAATATCGTCAGATTTTATCTTAAAATACAAGAACTTTTCGTGGTTCTTGTCAAATTTTGTTGGTTTTCATCTGATGAACTTATTTCAGTCAGCTGGATCTTTCTTCATCAAAGCAAAAAGATTTTATCTTCAAATACAATAACTTTTCGTGGTTTTGTTGATTTTCAGGAAATGAACATATTTCAGCGAGCGAGAAGTTTTTTCTTTAATAGCGTCAGATTTTATCCTAAAATACAAGAACTTTTCGAGGTTCTTGTCAAATTTTGTTGGTTTTCATCTGATGAACTTATTTCAGTCAGCTAGATCTTTCTTCTTCAAAGCAAAAAGATTTTATCTTCAAATACAATAACTTTTCGTGGCTTTGTTGATTTTCAGCAAATGAACATATTTCAGCGACCAAGAAGTTTTTTCTTTAATAGCGTCAGATTTTATCTTAAAATACAAGAACTTTTCGTGGTTCTTGTCAATTTTTGTTGGTTTTCATCTAATGAACTTATTTCAGTCAGCTGGATCTTTCTTCTTCAAAGCAAAAAGATTTTATCTTCAAATACAAGAACTTTTCGTGGTTTTGTTGATTTTCAGCAAATGAACATATTTCAGCGAGGGAGAAGTTTTTTCTTTAATGGCGTCAGATTTTACCTTAAAGTACAAGAACTTTTCGTGGTTCTTGTCAATTTTTGTGGATTTTCATCAAATGAACTTATTTCAGTCAGCTGGATCTTTCTTCTTCAAAGCAAAAAGATTTTATCTTCAAATACAAGAACTTTTCGTGGTTTTGTTGATTTTCAGCAAATGACCATATTTCAGCGAGCTGGAAGTTTTTTCTTTAATAGCCTCAGATTTTATCTTAAAATACAAGAACTTTTCGTGGTTCTTGTCAATTTTTGTTGATTTTCATCTAATGAACTTATTTCACTCAGCTGGATCTTTCTTCTTCAAAGCAAAAAGATTTTATCTTCAAATACAATAACTTTTCGTGGTTTTGTTGATTTTCAGCAAATGAACATATTTCAGCGAGCGAGAAGTTTTTTCTTTAATAGCGTCAGATTTTATCTTAAAATACAAGAACTTTTCGTGGTTCTTGTCAATTTTTCTTGATTTTCATCTAATGAACTTATTTCACTCAGCTGGATCTTTCTTCTTCAAACCAAAAAGATTTTATCTTCAAATACAAGAACTTTTCGTGGTTTTGTTGATTTTCAGCAAATGAACATATTTCAGCGAGCGAGAAGTTTTTTCTTTAATAGCGTCAGATTTTATCCTAAAATACAAGAACTTTACGTGGTTCTTGTCAAATTTTGTAGGTTTTCATCGAATGAACGTATTTCAGTCAGCTAGATCTTTCTTCTTCAAAGCAAAAAGATTTTATCTTCAAATACAAGAACATTTCGTGGTTTTGTTGATTTTCAGCAAATGAACATATTTCAGCGAGGGAGAAGTTTTTTCTTTAATATCGTCAGATTTTATCTTAAAATACAAGAACTTTTCGTGGTTCTTGTCAAATTTTGTTGGTTTTCATCTGATGAACTTATTTCAGTCAGCTGGATCTTTCTTCTTCAAAGCAAAAAGATTTTATCTTCAAATACAATAACTTTTCGTGGTTTTGTTGATTTTCAGGAAATGAACATATTTCAGCGAGCGAGAAGTTTTTTCTTTAATAGCGTCAGATTTTATCCTAAAATACAAGAAATTTTCGAGGTTCTTGTCAAATTTTGTTGGTTTTCATCTGATGAACTTATTTCACTCAGCTGGATCTTTCTTCTTCAAAGCAAAAAGATTTTATCTTCAAATACAAGAACTTTTCGTGGTTTTGTTGATTTTCAGCAAATGAACATATTTCAGTGAGCGAGAAGTTTTTTCTTTAATAGCGTCACATTTTATCTTAAAATACAAGAACTTTTCGTGGTTCTTGTCAATTTTTGTTGGTTTTCATCCAATGAACTTATTTCAGTCAGCCAGATCTTTCTTCTTCAAAGCAAAAAGATTTTATCTTCAAATACAAGAACTTTTCGTGGCTTTGTTGATTTTCAGCAAATGAACATATTTCAGCGAGCGAGAAGTTTTTTCTTTAATAGCGTCAGATTTTATCTTAAAATACAAGAACTTTTCGTGGTTCTTGTCAATTTTTGTTGGTTTTCATCTAATGAACTTATTTCAGTCAGCTGGATCTTTCTTCTTCAAAGCAAAAAGATTTTATCTTCAAATACAAGAACTTTTCGTGGTTTTGTTGATTTTCAGCAAATGAACATATTTCAGCGAGGGAGAAGTTTTTTCTTTAATGGCGTCAGATTTTACCTTAAAATACAAGAACTTTTCGTGGTTCTTGTCAATTTTTGTTGATTTTCATCAAATGAACTTATTTCAGTCAGCTGGATCTTTCTTCTTCAAAGCAAAAAGATTTTATCTTCAAATACAAGAACTTTTCGTGGTTTTGTTGATTTTCAGCAAATGACCATATTTCAGCGAGCTGGAAGTTTTTTCTTTAATAGCGTCAGATTTGATCATAAAATACAAGAACTTTTCGTGGTTCTTGTCAATTTTTGTTGATTTTCATCCAATGAACTTATTTCAGTCAGCTGGATCTTTATTCTTCAAAGCAAAAAGATTTTATCTTCAAATACAAGAACTTTTCGTGGTTTTGTTGATTTTCAGGAAATGAACATATTTCAGCGAGCGAGAAGTTTTTTCTTTAATAGCGTCAGATTTTATCTTAAAATACAAGAACTTTTCGTGGTTCTTGTCAATTTTTGTTGGTTTTGAGCTAATGAACTTATTTCAGTCAGCTGGATCTTTCTTCTTCAAAGCAAAAAGATTTTATCTTCAAATACAAGAACTTTTCGTGGTTGTGTTGATTTTCAGCAAATGAACATATTTCAGCGAGGGAGAAGTTTTTTCTTCAATGGCGTCAGATTTTACCCCTAAGTACAAGAACTTTTCGTGGTTCTTGTCAATTTTTGTTGATTTTCATCAAATGAACTTATTTCAGTCAGCTGGATCTTTCTTCTTCAAAGCAAAAAGATTTTATCTTCAAATACAAGAACTTTTCGTGGTTTTGTTGATTTTCAGCAAATGACCATATTTCAGCGAGCTGGAAGTTTTTTCTTTAATAACCTCAGATTTTATCTTAAAATGCAAGAACTTTTCGTGGTTCTTGTCAATTTTTGTTGATTTTCATCTAATGAACTTATTTCAGTCAGCTGGATCTTTCTTCTTCAAAGCAAAAAGATTTTATCTTCAAATACAAGAACTTTTCGTGGTTTTGTTGATTTTCAGCAAATGACCATATTTCAGCGAGCTGGAAGTTTTTTCTTTAATAGCGTCAGATTTTATCTTAAAATACAAGAACTTTTCGTGGTTCTTGTCAATTTTTGTTGATTTTCATCCAATGAACTTATTTCAGTCAGCTGGAACTTTCTTCTTCAAAGCAAAAAGATTTTATCTTCAAATACAATAACTTTTCGTGGTTTTGTTGATTTTCAGCAAATGAACATATTTCAGCGAGCTGGAAGTTTTTTCTTTAATAGCGTCAGATTTTATCTTAAAATACAAGAACTTTTCGTGGTTCTTGTCAATTTTTCTTGATTTTCATCTAATGAACTTATTTCACTCAGCTGGATCTTTCTTCTTCAAACCAAAAAGATTTTATCTTCAAATACAAGAACTTTTCGTGGTTTTGTTGATTTTCAGCAAATGAACATATTTCAGCGAGCGAGAAGTTTTTTCTTTAATAGCGTCAGATTTTATCCTAAAATACAAGAACTTTACGTGGTTCTTGTCAAATTTTGTAGGTTTTCATCGAATGAACGTATTTCAGTCAGCTCGATCTTTCTTCGTCAAAGCAAAAAGATTTTATCTTCAAATACAAGAACATTTCGTGGTTTTGTTGATTTTCAGCAAATGAACATATTTCAGCGAGCGAGAAGTTTTTTCTTTAATAGCGTCAGATTTTATCCTAAAATACAAGAACTTTTCGAGGTTCTTGTCAAATTTTGTTGGTTTTCATCTGATGAACTTATTTCAGTCAGCTAGATCTTTCTTCTTCAAAGCAAAAAGATTTTATCTTCAAATACAAGAACTTTTCGTGGTTTTGTTGATTTTCAGCAAATGAACATATTTCAGTGAGCGAGAAGTTTTTTCTTTAATAGCGTCGCATTTTATCTTAAAATACAAGAACTTTTCGTGGTTCTTGTCAATTTTTGTTGATTTTCATCCAATGAACTTATTTCAGTCAGCCAGATCTTTCTTCTTCAAAGCAAAAAGATTTTATCTTCAAATACAAGAACTTTTCGTGGCTTTGTTGATTTTCAGCAAATGAACATATTTCAGCGAGCAAGAAGTTTTTTCTTTAATAGCGTCAGATTTTATCCTAAAATACAAGAACTTTTCGTGGTTCTTGTCAAATTTTGTTGGTTTTCATCTAATGAATGTATTTCAGTCAGCTAGATCTTCTTTCTTCAAAGCAAAAAGATTTTATCTTCAAATACAAGAACTTTTCGTGGTTTTGTTGATTTTCAGCAAATGAACATATTTCAGCGAGCGAGAAGTTTTTTCTTTAATAGCGTCAGATTTTATCTTAAAATACAAGAACATTTCGTGGTTCTTGTCAATTTTTGTTGGTTTTCATCTAATGAACTTATTTCAGTCACCTAAATCCTTCTTCTTCAAAGCAAAAAGATTTTATCTTCAAATACAAGAACTTTTCGTGGTTTTGTTGATTTTCAGCAAATGAACATATTTCAGCGAGGGAGAAGTTTTTTCTTTAATGGCGTCAGATTTTACCTTAAAATACAAGAACTTTTCGTGGTTCTTGTCAATTTTTGTTGATTTTCATCAAATGAACTTATTTCAGTCAGCTGGATCTTTCTTCTTCAAAGCAAAAAGATTTTATCTTCAAATACAAGAACTTTTCGTGGTTTTGTTGATTTTCAGCAAATGACCATATTTCAGCGAGCTGGAAGTTTTTTCTTTAATAGCGTCAGATTTGATCTTAAAATACAAGAACCTTTTGTGGTTCTTGTCAATTTTTGTTGATTTTCATCCAATGAACTTATTTCAGTCAGCTGGTTCTTTCTTCTTCAAAGCAAAAAGATTTTATCTTCAAATACAATAACTTTTCGTGGTTTTGTTGATTTTAAGCAAATGAACATATTTCAGTGAGCGAGAAGTTTTTTCTTTAATAGCGTCAGATTTTATCTTAAAATACAAGAACTTTTCGTGGTTCTTGTCAAATTTTGTTGGTTTTCATCTGATGAACTTATTTCAGTCAGCTGGATCTTTCTTCTTCAAAGCAAAAAGATTTTATCTTCAAATACAAGAACTTTTCGTGGTTTTGTTGATTTTCAGCAAATGAACATATTTCAGCGAGCGAGAAGTTTTTTCTTTAATAGCGTCAGATTTTATCCTAAAATACAAGAACTTTACGTGGTTCTTGTCAAATTTTGTAGGTTTTCATCGAATGAACGTATTTCAGTCAGCTAGATCTTTCTTCTTCAAAGCAAAAAGATTTTATCTTCAAATACAAGAACATTTCGTGGTTTTGTTGATTTTCAGGAAATGAACATATTTCAGCGAGCGAGAAGTTTTTTCTTTAATAGCGTCAGATTTAATCCTAAAATACAAGAACTTTTCGAGGTTCTTGTCAAATTTTGTTGGTTTTCATCTGATGAACTTATTTCCGTCAGCTCGATCTTTCTTCTTCAAAGCAAAAAGATTTTATCTTCAAATACAAGAACTTTTTGTGGTTTTGTTGATTTTCAGCAAATGAACATATTTCAGTGAGCGAGAAGTTTTTTCTTTAATAGCGTCACATTTTATCTTAAAATACAAGAACTTTTCGTGGTTCTTGTCAATTTTTGTTGGTTTTCATCCAATGAACTTATTTCAGTCAGCCAGATCTTTCTTCTTCAAAGCAAAAAGATTTTATCTTCAAATACAAGAACTTTTCGTGGCTTTGTTGATTTTCAGCAAATGAACATATTTCAGCGAGCAAGAAGTTTTTTCTTTAATAGCGTCAGATTTTATCCTAAAATACAAGAACTTTTCGTGGTTCTTGTCAAATTTTGTTGGTTTTCATCTAATGAACGTATTTCAGTCAGCTAGATCTTTTTTCTTCAAAGCAAAAAGATTTTATCTTCAAATACAAGAACTTTTCGTGGTTTTGTTGATTTTCAGCAAATGAACATATTTCAGCGAGCGAGAAGTTTTTTCTTTAATAGCGTCAGATTTTATCTTAAAATACAAGAACTTTTCGTGGTTCTTGTCAATTTTTGTTGGTTTTCATCTAATGAACTTATTTCAGTCACCTAAATCCTTCTTCTTCAAAGCAAAAAGATTTTATCTTCAAATACAAGAACTTTTCGTGGTTTTGTTGATTTTCAGCAAATGAACATATTTCAGCGAGGGAGAAGTTTTTTCTTTAATGGCGTCAGATTTTACCTTAAAATACAAGAACTTTTCGTGGTTCTTGTCAATTTTTGTTGATTTTCATCAAATGAACTTATTTCAGTCAGCTGGATCTTTCTTCTTCAAAGCAAAAAGATTTTATCTTCAAATACAAGAACTTTTCGTGGTTTTGTTGATTTTCAGCAAATGACCATATTTCAGTGAGCTGGAAGTTTTTTCTTTAATAGCGTCAGATTTGATCTTAAAATACAAGAACTTTTCGTGGTTCTTGTCAATTTTTGTTGATTTTCATCCAATGAACTTATTTCAGTCAGCTGGATCTTTCTTCTTCAAAGCAAAAAGATTTTATCTTCAAATACAAGAACTTTTCGTGGTTTTGTTGATTTTCAGCAAATGAACATATTTCAGCGAGCGAGAAGTTTTTTCTTTAATAGCGTCAGATTTTATCCTAAAATACAAGAACTTTTCGTGGTTCTTGTCAATTTTTGTTGGTTTTCATCTAATGAACTTATTTCAGTCAGCTAGATCTTTCTTCTTCAAAGCAAAAAGATTTTATCTTCAAATACAAGAACTTTTAGTGGTTTTGTTGATTTTCAGCAAATGAACATATTTCAGCGAGGGAGAAGTTTTTTCTTTAATGGCGTCAGATTTTACCCTTAAGTACAAGAACTTTTCGTGGTTCTTGTCAATTTTTGTTGATTTTCATCAAATGAACTTATTTCAGTCAGCTGGATCTTTCTTCTTCAAAGCAAAAAGATTTTATCTTCAAATACAAGAACTTTTCGTGGTTTTGTTGATTTTCAGCAAATGACCATATTTCAGCGAGCTGGAAGTTTTTTCTTTAATAGCGTCAGATTTTATCTTAAAATACAAGAACTTTTCGTGGTTCTTGTCAATTTTTGTTGATTTTCATCCAATGAACTTATTTCAGTCAGCTGTATCTTTCTTCTTCAAAGCAAAAAGATTTTATCTTCAAATACAATAACTTTTCGTGGTTTTGTTGATTTTCAGCAAATGAACATATTTCAGCGAGCTGGAAGTTTTTTCTTTAATCGCGTCAGATTTTATCCTAAAATACAAGAACTTTTCGAGGTTCTTGTCAAATTTTGTTGGTTTTCATCTGATGAACTTATTTCAGTCAGCTAGATCTTTCTTCTTCAAAGCAAAAAGATTTTATCTTCAAATACAAGAACTTTTCGTGGTTTTGTTGATTTTCAGCAAATGAACATATTTCAGTGAGCGAGAAGTTTTTTCTTTAATAGCGTCACATTTTATCTTAAAATACAAGAACCTTTCGTGGTTCTTGTCAATTTTTGTTGATTTTCATCCAATGAACTTATTTCAGTCAGCTGGATCTTTCTTCTTCAAAGCAAAAAGATTTTATCTTCAAATACAAGAACTTTTCGTGGTTTTGTTGAATTTCAGCAAATGAACATATTTCAGCGAGCGAGAAGTTTTTCCTTTAATAGCGTCAGATTTTATCCTAAAATACAAGAACTTTTCGTGGTTCTTGTCAAATTTTGTTGGTTTTCATCTGATGAACTTATTTCAGTCAGCTAGATCTTTCTTCTTCAAAGCAAAAAGATTTTATCTTCAAATACAAGAACTTTTCGTGGTTTTGTTGATTTTCAGCAAATGAACATATTTCAGTGAGCGAGAAGTTTTTTCTTTAATAGCGTCACATTTTATCTTAAAATACAAGAACTTTTCGTGGTTCTTGTCAATTTTTGTTGGTTTTCATCCAATGAACTTATTTCAGTCAGCCAGATCTTTCTTCTTCAAAGCAAAAAGATTTTATCTTCAAATACAAGAACTTTTCGTGGCTTTGTTGATTTTCAGCAAATGAACATATTTCAGCGAGCAAGAAGTTTTTTCTTTAATAGCGTCAGATTTTATCCTAAAATACAAGAACTTTTCGTGGTTCTTGTCAAATTTTGTTGGTTTTCATCTAATGAATGTATTTCAGTCAGCTAGATCTTCTTTCTTCAAAGCAAAAAGATTTTATCTTCAAATACAAGAACTTTTCGTGGTTTTGTTGATTTTCAGCAAATGAACATATTTCAGCGAGCGAGAAGTTTTTTCTTTAATAGCGTCAGATTTTATCTTAAAATACAAGAACATTTCGTGGTTCTTGTCAATTTTTGTTGGTTTTCATCTAATGAACTTATTTCAGTCACCTAAATCCTTCTTCTTCAAAGCAAAAAGATTTTATCTTCAAATACAAGAACTTTTCGTGGTTTTGTTGATTTTCAGCAAATGAACATATTTCAGCGAGGGAGAAGTTTTTTCTTTAATGGCGTCAGATTTTACCTTAAAATACAAGAACTTTTCGTGGTTCTTGTCAATTTTTGTTGATTTTCATCAAATGAACTTATTTCAGTCAGCTGGATCTTTCTTCTTCAAAGCAAAAAGATTTTATCTTCAAATACAAGAACTTTTCGTGGTTTTGTTGATTTTCAGCAAATGACCATATTTCAGCGAGCTGGAAGTTTTTTCTTTAATAGCGTCAGATTTGATCTTAAAATACAAGAACCTTTTGTGGTTCTTGTCAATTTTTGTTGATTTTCATCCAATGAACTTATTTCAGTCAGCTGGTTCTTTCTTCTTCAAAGCAAAAAGATTTTATCTTCAAATACAATAACTTTTCGTGGTTTTGTTGATTTTAAGCAAATGAACATATTTCAGTGAGCGAGAAGTTTTTTCTTTAATAGCGTCAGATTTTATCTTAAAATACAAGAACTTTTCGTGGTTCTTGTCAAATTTTGTTGGTTTTCATCTGATGAACTTATTTCAGTCAGCTGGATCTTTCTTCTTCAAAGCAAAAAGATTTTATCTTCAAATACAAGAACTTTTCGTGGTTTTGTTGATTTTCAGCAAATGAACATATTTCAGCGAGCGAGAAGTTTTTTCTTTAATAGCGTCAGATTTTATCCTAAAATACAAGAACTTTACGTGGTTCTTGTCAAATTTTGTAGGTTTTCATCGAATGAACGTATTTCAGTCAGCTAGATCTTTCTTCTTCAAAGCAAAAAGATTTTATCTTCAAATACAAGAACATTTCGTGGTTTTGTTGATTTTCAGGAAATGAACATATTTCAGCGAGCGAGAAGTTTTTTCTTTAATAGCGTCAGATTTAATCCTAAAATACAAGAACTTTTCGAGGTTCTTGTCAAATTTTGTTGGTTTTCATCTGATGAACTTATTTCCGTCAGCTCGATCTTTCTTCTTCAAAGCAAAAAGATTTTATCTTCAAATACAAGAACTTTTTGTGGTTTTGTTGATTTTCAGCAAATGAACATATTTCAGTGAGCGAGAAGTTTTTTCTTTAATAGCGTCACATTTTATCTTAAAATACAAGAACTTTTCGTGGTTCTTGTCAATTTTTGTTGGTTTTCATCCAATGAACTTATTTCAGTCAGCCAGATCTTTCTTCTTCAAAGCAAAAAGATTTTATCTTCAAATACAAGAACTTTTCGTGGCTTTGTTGATTTTCAGCAAATGAACATATTTCAGCGAGCAAGAAGTTTTTTCTTTAATAGCGTCAGATTTTATCCTAAAATACAAGAACTTTTCGTGGTTCTTGTCAAATTTTGTTGGTTTTCATCTAATGAACGTATTTCAGTCAGCTAGATCTTTTTTCTTCAAAGCAAAAAGATTTTATCTTCAAATACAAGAACTTTTCGTGGTTTTGTTGATTTTCAGCAAATGAACATATTTCAGCGAGCGAGAAGTTTTTTCTTTAATAGCGTCAGATTTTATCTTAAAATACAAGAACTTTTCGTGGTTCTTGTCAATTTTTGTTGGTTTTCATCTAATGAACTTATTTCAGTCACCTAAATCCTTCTTCTTCAAAGCAAAAAGATTTTATCTTCAAATACAAGAACTTTTCGTGGTTTTGTTGATTTTCAGCAAATGAACATATTTCAGCGAGGGAGAAGTTTTTTCTTTAATGGCGTCAGATTTTACCTTAAAATACAAGAACTTTTCGTGGTTCTTGTCAATTTTTGTTGATTTTCATCAAATGAACTTATTTCAGTCAGCTGGATCTTTCTTCTTCAAAGCAAAAAGATTTTATCTTCAAATACAAGAACTTTTCGTGGTTTTGTTGATTTTCAGCAAATGACCATATTTCAGTGAGCTGGAAGTTTTTTCTTTAATAGCGTCAGATTTGATCTTAAAATACAAGAACTTTTCGTGGTTCTTGTCAATTTTTGTTGATTTTCATCCAATGAACTTATTTCAGTCAGCTGGATCTTTCTTCTTCAAAGCAAAAAGATTTTATCTTCAAATACAAGAACTTTTCGTGGTTTTGTTGATTTTCAGCAAATGAACATATTTCAGCGAGCGAGAAGTTTTTTCTTTAATAGCGTCAGATTTTATCCTAAAATACAAGAACTTTTCGTGGTTCTTGTCAATTTTTGTTGGTTTTCATCTAATGAACTTATTTCAGTCAGCTAGATCTTTCTTCTTCAAAGCAAAAAGATTTTATCTTCAAATACAAGAACTTTTAGTGGTTTTGTTGATTTTCAGCAAATGAACATATTTCAGCGAGGGAGAAGTTTTTTCTTTAATGGCGTCAGATTTTACCCTTAAGTACAAGAACTTTTCGTGGTTCTTGTCAATTTTTGTTGATTTTCATCAAATGAACTTATTTCAGTCAGCTGGATCTTTCTTCTTCAAAGCAAAAAGATTTTATCTTCAAATACAAGAACTTTTCGTGGTTTTGTTGATTTTCAGCAAATGACCATATTTCAGCGAGCTGGAAGTTTTTTCTTTAATAGCGTCAGATTTTATCTTAAAATACAAGAACTTTTCGTGGTTCTTGTCAATTTTTGTTGATTTTCATCCAATGAACTTATTTCAGTCAGCTGTATCTTTCTTCTTCAAAGCAAAAAGATTTTATCTTCAAATACAATAACTTTTCGTGGTTTTGTTGATTTTCAGCAAATGAACATATTTCAGCGAGCTGGAAGTTTTTTCTTTAATCGCGTCAGATTTTATCCTAAAATACAAGAACTTTTCGAGGTTCTTGTCAAATTTTGTTGGTTTTCATCTGATGAACTTATTTCAGTCAGCTAGATCTTTCTTCTTCAAAGCAAAAAGATTTTATCTTCAAATACAAGAACTTTTCGTGGTTTTGTTGATTTTCAGCAAATGAACATATTTCAGTGAGCGAGAAGTTTTTTCTTTAATAGCGTCACATTTTATCTTAAAATACAAGAACTTTTCATGGTTCTTGTCAATTTTTGTTGGTTTTCATCCAATGAACGTATTTCAGTCAGCCAGATCTTTCTTCTTCAAAGCAAAAAGATTTTATCTTCAAATACAAGAACTTTTCGTGGCTTTGTTGATTTTCAGCAAATGACCATATTTCAGCGAGCTGGAAGTTTTTTCTTTAATAGCGTCAGATTTGATCTTAAAATACAAGAACCTTTCGTGGTTCTTGTCAATTTTTGTTGATTTTCATCCAATGAACTTATTTCAGTCAGCTGGATCTTTCTTCTTCAAAGCAAAAAGATTTTATCTTCAAATACAAGAACTTTTCGTGGTTTTGTTGAATTTCAGCAAATGAACATATTTCAGCGAGCGAGAAGTTTTTCCTTTAATAGCGTCAGATTTTATCCTAAAATACAAGAACTTTTCGTGGTTCTTGTCAAATTTTGTTGGTTTTCATCTGATGAACTTATTTCAGTCAGCTAGATCTTTCTTCTTCAAAGCAAAAAGATTTTATCTTCAAATACAAGAACTTTTCGTGGTTTTGTTGATTTTCAGCAAATGAACATATTTCAGTGAGCGAGAAGTTTTTTCTTTAATAGCGTCACATTTTATCTTAAAATACAAGAACTTTTCGTGGTTCTTGTCAATTTTTGTTGGTTTTCATCCAATGAACTTATTTCAGTCAGCCAGATCTTTCTTCTTCAAAGCAAAAAGATTTTATCTTCAAATACAAGAACTTTTCGTGTTTTAGTTGATTTTCAGCAAATGAACATATTTCAGCGAGCGAGAAGTTTTTTCTTTAATAGCGTCAGATTTTATCTTAAAATACAAGAACTTTTCGTGGTTCTTGTCAATTTTTGTTGATTTTCATCCAATGAACTTATTTCACTCAGCTGGATCTTTCTTCTTCAAAGCAAAAAGATTTTATCTTCAAATACAAGAACTTTTCGTGGTTTTGTTGATTTTCAGCAAATGAACATATTTCAGCGAGCGAGAAGTTTTTTCTTTAATAGCGTCAGATTTTATCCTAAAATACAAGAACTTTACGTGGTTCTTGTCAAATTTTGTAGGTTTTCATCGAATGAACGTATTTCAGTCAGCTAGATCTTTCTTCTTCAAAGCAAAAAGATTTTATCTTCAAATACAAGAACATTTTGTGGTTTTGTTGATTTTCAGCAAATGAACATATTTCAGCGAGGGAGAAGTTTTTTCTTTAATATCGTCAGATTTTATCTTAAAATACAAGAACTTTTCGTGGTTCTTGTCAAATTTTGTTGGTTTTCATCTGATGAACTTATTTCAGTCAGCTGGATCTTTCTTCTTCAAAGCAAAAAGATTTTATCTTCAAATACAATAACTTTTCGTGGTTTTGTTGATTTTCAGGAAATGAACATATTTCAGCGAGCGAGAAGTTTTTTCTTTAATAGCGTCAGATTTTATCCTAAAATACAAGAACTTTTCGAGGTTCTTGTCAAATTTTGTTGGTTTTCATCTGATGAACTTATTTCAGTCAGCGAGATCTTTCTTCTTCAAAGCAAAAAGATTTTATCTTCAAATACAAGAACTTTTCGTGGTTTTGTTGATTTTCAGCAAATGAACATATTTCAGTGAGCGAGAAGTTTTTTCTTTAATAGCGTCACATTTTATCTTAAAATACAAGAACTTTTCGTGGTTCTTGTCAATTTTTGTTGGTTTTCATCCAATGAACTTATTTCAGTCAGCTTGATCTTTTTTCTTCAAAGCAAAAAGATTTTATCTTCAAATACAAGAACTTTTCGTGGTTCTTGTCAATTTTTGTTGATTTTCATCTAATGAACTTATTTCACTCAGCTGGATCTTTCTTCTTCAAAGCAAAAAGATTTTATCTTCAAATACAAGAACTTTTCGTGGTTTTGTTGATTTTCAGCAAATGAACATATTTCAGCGAGCGAGAAGTTTTTTCTTTAATAGCGTCAGATTTTATCCTAAAATACAAGAACTTTACGTGGTTCTTGTCAAATTTTGTAGGTTTTCATCGAATGAACGTATTTCAGTCAGCTAGATCTTTCTTCTTCAAAGCAAAAAGATTTCATCTTCAAATACAAGAACATTTCGTGGTTTTGTTGATTTTCAGCAAATGAACATATTTCAGCGAGGGAGAAGTTTTTTCTTTAATATCGTCAGATTTTACCTTAAAATACAAGAACTTTTCGTGGTTCTTGTCAATTTTTGTTGATTTTCATCCAATGAACTTATTTCAGTCAGCTGGATCTTTCTTCTTCAAAGCAAAAAGATTTTATCTTCAAATACAATAACTTTTCGTGGTTTTGTTGATTTTCAGCAAATGAACATATTTCAGCGAGCTGGAAGTTTTTTCTTTAATAGCGTCAGATTTTATCTTAAAATACAAGAACTTTTCGTGGTCCTTGTCAATTTTTCTTGATTTTCATCTAATGAACGTATTTCACTCAGCTGGATCTTTCTTCTTCAAACCAAAAAGATTTTATCTTCAAATACAAGAACTTTTCGTGGTTTTGTTGATTTTCAGCAAATGAACATATTTCAGCGAGCGAGAAGTTTTTTCTTTAATAGCGTCAGATTTTATCCTAAAATACAAGAACTTTACGTGGTTCTTGTCAAATTTTGTAGGTTTTCATCGAATGAACGTATTTCAGTCAGCTAGATCTTTCTTCTTCAAAGCAAAAAGATTTTATCTTCAAATACAAGAACATTTCGTGGTTTTGTTGATTTTCAGGAAATGAACATATTTCAGCGAGCGAGAAGTTTTTTCTTTAATAGCGTCAGATTTTATCCTAAAATACAAGAACTTTTCGAGGTTCTTGTCAAATTTTGTTGGTTTTCATCTGATGAACTTATTTCCGTCAGCTCGATCTTTCTTCTTCAAAGCAAAAAGATTTTATCTTCAAATACAAGAACTTTTCGTGGTTTTGTTGATTTTCAGCAAATGAACATATTTCAGTGAGCGAGAAGTTTTTTCTTTAATAGCGTCACATTTTATCTTAAAATACAAGAACTTTTCGTGGTTCTTGTCAATTTTTGTTGGTTTTCATCCAATGAACTTATTTCAGTCAGCCAGATCTTTCTTCTTCAAAGCAAAAAGATTTTATCTTCAAATACAAGAACTTTTCGTGGCTTTGTTGATTTTCAGCAAATGAACATATTTCAGCGAGCAAGAAGTTTTTTCTTTAATAGCGTCAGATTTTATCCTAAAATACAAGAACTTTTCGTGGTTCTTGTCAAATTTTGTTGGTTTTCATCTAATGAACGTATTTCAGTCAGCTAGATCTTTTTTCTTCAAAGCAAAAAGATTTTATCTTCAAATACAAGAACTTTTCGTGGTTTTGTTGATTTTCAGCAAATGAACATATTTCAGCGAGCGAGAAGTTTTTTCTTTAATAGCGTCAGATTTTATCTTAAAATACAAGAACTTTTAGTGGTTCTTGTCAATTTTTGTTGGTTTTCATCTAATGAACTTATTTCAGTCACCTAAATCCTTCTTCTTCAAAGCAAAAAGATTTTATCTTCAAATACAAGAACTTTTCGTGGTTTTGTTGATTTTCAGCAAATGAACATATTTCAGCGAGGGAGAAGTTTTTTCTTTAATGGCGTCAGATTTTACCTTAAAATACAAGAACTTTTCGTGGTTCTTGTCAATTTTTGTTGATTTTCATCAAATGAACTTATTTCAGTCAGCTGGATCTTTCTTCTTCAAAGCAAAAAGATTTTATCTTCAAATACAAGAACTTTTCGTGGTTTTGTTGATTTTCAGCAAATGACCATATTTCAGTGAGCTGGAAGTTTTTTCTTTAATAGCGTCAGATTTGATCTTAAAATACAAGAACTTTTCGTGGTTCTTGTCAATTTTTGTTGATTTTCATCCAATGAACTTATTTCAGTCAGCTGGATCTTTCTTCTTCAAAGCAAAAAGATTTTATCTTCAAATACAAGAACTTTTCGTGGTTTTGTTGATTTTCAGCAAATGAACATATTTCAGCGAGGGAGAAGTTTTTTCTTTAATGGCGTCAGATTTTACCCTTAAGTACAAGAACTTTTCGTGGTTCTTGTCAATTTTTGTTGATTTTCATCAAATGAACTTATTTCAGTCAGCTGGATCTTTCTTCTTCAAAGCAAAAAGATTTTATCTTCAAATACAAGAACTTTTCGTGGTTTTGTTGATTTTCAGCAAATGACCATATTTCAGCGAGCTGGAAGTTTTTTCTTTAATAGCGTCAGATTTTATCTTAAAATACAAGAACTTTTCGTGGTTCTTGTCAATTTTTGTTGATTTTCACCCAATGAACTTATTTCAGTCAGCTGTATCTTTCTACTTCAAAGCAAAAAGATTTTATCTTCAAATACAATAACTTTTCGTGGTTTTGTTGATTTTCAGCAAATGAACATATTTCAGCGAGCTGGAAGTTTTTTCTTTAATAGCGTCAGATTTTATCTTAAAATACAAGAACTTTTCGTGGTTCTTGTCAATTTTTCTTGATTTTCATCTAATGAACTTATTTCACTCAGCTGGATCTTTCTTCTTCAAACCAAAAAGATTTTATCTTCAAATACAAGAACTTTTCGTGGTTTTGTTGATTTTCAGCAAATGAACATATTTCAGCGAGCGAGAAGTTTTTTCTTTAATAGCGTCAGATTTTATCCTAAAATACAAGAACTTTACGTGGTTCTTGTCAAATTTTGTAGGTTTTCATCGAATGAACTTATTTCAGTCAGCTAGATCTTTCTTCTTCAAAGCAAAAAGATTTTATCTTCAAATACAAGAACATTTCGTGGTTTTGTTGATTTTCAGCAAATGAACATATTTCAGCGAGCGAGAAGTTTTTTCTTTAATCGCGTCAGATTTTATCCTAAAATACAAGAACTTTTCGAGGTTCTTGTCAAATTTTGTTGGTTTTCATCTGATGAACTTATTTCAGTCAGCTAGATCTTTCTTCTTCAAAGCAAAAAGATTTTATCTTCAAATACAAGAACTTTTCGTGGTTTTGTTGATTTTCAGCAAATGAACATATTTCAGTGAGCGAGAAGTTTTTTCTTTAATAGCGTCACATTTTATCTTAAAATACAAGAACTTTTCATGGTTCTTGTCAATTTTTGTTGGTTTTCATCCAATGAACGTATTTCAGTCAGCCAGATCTTTCTTCTTCAAAGCAAAAAGATTTTATCTTCAAATACAAGAACTTTTCGTGGCTTTGTTGATTTTCAGCAAATGACCATATTTCAGCGAGCTGGAAGTTTTTTCTTTAATAGCGTCAGATTTGATCTTAAAATACAAGAACCTTTCGTGGTTCTTGTCAATTTTTGTTGATTTTCATCCAATGAACTTATTTCAGTCAGCTGGATCTTTCTTCTTCAAAGCAAAAAGATTTTATCTTCAAATACAAGAACTTTTCGTGGTTTTGTTGAATTTCAGCAAATGAACATATTTCAGCGAGCGAGAAGTTTTTCCTTTAATCGCGTCAGATTTTATCCTAAAATACAAGAACTTTTCGTGGTTCTTGTCAAATTTTGTTGGTTTTCATCTGATGAACTTATTTCAGTCAGCTAGATCTTTCTTCTTCAAAGCAAAAAGATTTTATCTTCAAATACAAGAACTTTTCGTGGTTTTGTTGATTTTCAGCAAATGAACATATTTCAGTGAGCGAGAAGTTTTTTCTTTAATAGCGTCACATTTTATCTTAAAATACAAGAACTTTTCGTGGTTCTTGTCAATTTTTGTTGGTTTTCATCCAATGAACTTATTTCAGTCAGCCAGATCTTTCTTCTTCAAAGCAAAAAGATTTTATCTTCAAATACAAGAACTTTTCGTGGTTTTGTTGATTTTCAGCAAATGAACATGTTTCAGCGAGCAAGAAGTTTTTTCTTTAATAGCGTCAGATTTTATCCTAAAATACAAGAACTTTTCGTGGTTCTTGTCAAATTTTGTTGGTTTTCATCTCATGAACGTATTTCAGTCAGCTAGATCTTTCTTCTTCAAAGCAAAAAAATTTTATCTTCAAATACAAGAACTTTTCGTGTTTTAGTTGATTTTCAGCAAATGAACATATTTCAGCGAGCGAGAAGTTTTTTCTTTAATATCGTCAGATTTTATCTTAAAATACAAGAACTTTTCGTGGTTCTTGTCAAATTTTGTTGGTTTTCATCTGATGAACTTATTTCAGTCAGCTGGATCTTTCTTCTTCAAAGCAAAAAGATTTTATCTTCAAATACAATAACTTTTCGTGGTTTTGTTGATTTTCAGGAAATGAACATATTTCAGCGAGCGAGAAGTTTTTTCTTTAATAGCGTCAGATTTTATCTTAAAATACAAGAACTTTTCGAGGTTCTTGTCAAATTTTGTTGGTTTTCATCTGATGAACTTATTTCAGTCAGCTAGATCTTTCTTCTTCAAAGCAAAAAGATTTTATCTTCAAATACAAGAACTTTTCGTGGTTTTGTTGATTTTCAGCAAATGAACATATTTCAGTGAGCGAGAAGTTTTTTCTTTAATAGCGTCACATTTTATCTTAAAATACAAGAACTTTTCGTGGTTCTTGTCAATTTTTGTTGGTTTTCATCCAATGAACTTATTTCAGTCAGCTTGATCTTTTTTCTTCAAAGCAAAAAGATTTTATCTTCAAATACAAGAACTTTTCGTGGTTTTGTTGATTTTCAGCAAATGAACATATTTCAGCGAGGGAGAAGTTTTTTCTTTAATGGCGTCAGATTTTACCTTAAAGTACAAGAACTTTTCGTGGTTCTTGTCAATTTTTGTTGATTTCATCAAATGAACTTATTTCAGTCAGCTGGATCTTTCTTCTTCAAAGCAAAAAGATTTTATCTTCAAATACAAGAACTTTTCGTGGTTTTGTTGATTTTCAGCAAATGACCATATTTCAGCGAGCTGGAACTTTTTTCTTTAATAGCCTCAGATTTTATCTTAAAATACAAGAACTTTTCGTGGTTCTTGTCAATTTTTGTTGATTTTCATCTAATGAACTTATTTCACTCAGCTGGATCTTTCTTCTTCAAAGCAAAAAGATTTTAGCTTCAAATACAAGAACTTTTCGTGGTTTTGTTGATTTTCAGCAAATGAACATATTTCAGTGAGCGAGAAGTTTTTTCTTTAATAGCGTCAGATTTTATCCTAAAGTACAAGAACTTTACGTGGTTCTTTTCAATTTTTGTTGATTTTCATCCAATGAACTTATTTCAGTCAGCTGGATCTTTCTTCTTCCAAGCAAAAAGATTTTATCTTCAAATACAAGAACTTTTCGTGGTTTTGTTGATTTTCAGCAAATGACCATATTTCAGCGAGCTGGAAGTTTTTTCTTTAATAGCCTCAGATTTTATCTTAAAATACAAGAACTTTTCGTGGTTCTTGTCAATTTTTCTTGATTTTCATCTAATGAACTTATTTCACTCAGCTGGATCTTTCTTCTTCAAAGCAAAAAGATTTTATCTTCAAATACAAGAACTTTTCATGGTTTTGTTGATTTTCAGCAAATGAACATATTTCAGCGAGCGAGAAGTTTTTTCTTTAATAGCGTCAGATTTTATCCTAAAATACAAGAACTTTACGTGGTTCTAGTCAATTTTTGTAGGTTTTCATCGAATGAACGTATTTCAGTCAGCAAGATATTTCTTCTTCAAAGCAAAAAGATTTTATCTTCAAATACAAGAACTTTTCGTGGTTTTGTTGATTTTCAGGAAATGAACATATTTCAGCGAGCGAGAAGTTTTTTCTTTAATCGCGTCAGATTTTATCCTAAAATACAAGAACTTTTCGAGGTTCTTGTCAAATTTTGTTGGTTTTCATCTGATGAACTTATTTCAGTCAGCTAGATCTTTCTTCTTCAAAGCAAAAAGATTTTATCTTCAAATAGAAGAACTTTTCGTGGTTTTGTTGATTTTCAGCAAATGAACATATTTCAGTGAGCGAGAAGTTTTTTCTTTCATAGCGTCACATTTTATCCTAAAACACAAGAACTTTTCGTGGTTCTTGTCAAATTTTATTTGTTTTCATCTTATGAACGTATTTCAGTCAGCTAGATCTTTTTTCTTCAAAGCAAAAAGATTTTATCTTCAAATACAAGAACTTTTCGTGGTTTTGTTGATTTTCAGCAAATGAACATATTTCAGCGAGCGAGAAGTTTTTTCTTTAATAGCGTCAGATTTTATCTTAAAATACAAGAACTTTTCGTGGTTCTTGTCAATTTTTGTTGGTTTTCATCTGATGAACTTATTTCAGTCAGCTGGATCTTTCTTCTTCAAAGCAAAAAGATTTTATCTTCAAATACAAGAACTTTTCGTGGTTTTGTTGATTTTCAGCAAATGAACATATTTCAGCGAGGGAGAAGTTTTTTCTTTAATGGCGTCAGATTTTACCTTAAAGTACAAGAACTTTTCGTGGTTCTTGTCAATTTTTGTTGATTTCATCAAATGAACTTATTTCAGTCAGCTGGATCTTTATTCTTCAAAGCAAAAAGATTTTATCTTCAAATACAAGAACTTTTCGTGGTTTTGTTGATTTTCAGCAAATGACCATATTTCAGCGAGCTGGAAGTTTTTTCTTTAATAGCCTCAGATTTTATCTTAAAATACAAGAACTTTTCGTGGTTCTTGTCAATTTTTCTTGATTTTCATCCAATGAACTTATTTCACTCAGCTGGATCTTTCTTCTTCAAAGCAAAAAGATTTTATCTTCAAATACAAGAACTTTTCGTGGTTTTGTTGATTTTCAGCAAATGAACATATTTCAGCGAGCGAGAAGTTTTTTCTTTAATAGCGTCAGATTTTATCCTAAAATACAAGAACTTTACGTGGTTCTTGTCAATTTTTGTTGATTTTCATCCAATGAACTTATTTCAGTCAGCTGGATCTTTCTTCTTCAAAGCAAAAAGATTTTATCTTCAAATACAAGAACTTTTCGTGGTTTTGTTGATTTTCAGCAAATGAACATATTTCAGCGAGGGAGAAGTTTTTTCTTTAATGGCGTCAGATTTTGCCTTAAAGTACAAGAACTTTTCGTGGTTCTTGTCAATTTTTGTTGATTTTCATCAAATGAACTTATTTCAGTCAGCTGGATCTTTCTTCTTCAAAGCAAAAAGATTTTATCTTCAAATACAAGAACTTTTCGTGGTTTTGTTGATTTTCAGCAAATGACCATATTTCAGCGAGCTGGAAGTTTTTTCTTTAATAGCCTCAGATTTTATCTTAAAATACAAGAACTTTTCGTGGTTCTTGTCAATTTTTGTTGATTTTCATCTAATGAACTTATTTCACTCAGCTGGATCTTTCTTCTTCAAAGCAAAAAGATTTTATCTTCAAATACAAGAACTTTTCGTGGTTTTGTTGATTTTCAGCAAATGAACATATTTCAGCGAGCGAGAAGTTTTTTCTTTAATAGCGTCAGATTTTATCCTAAAATACAAGAACTTTACATGGTTCTTGTCAAATTTTGTAGGTTTTCATCGAATGAACGTATTTCAGTCAGCTCGATCTTTCTTCTTCAAAGCAAAAAGATTTCATCTTCAAATACAAGAACATTTCGTGGTTTTGTTGATTTTCAGCAAATGACCATATTTCAGCGAGCTGGAAGTTTTTTCTTTAATAGCCTCAGATTTTATCTTAAAATACAAGAACTTTACGTGGTTCTTGTCAAATTTTGCAGGTTTTCATCGAATGAACGTATTTCAGTCAGCTAGATCTTTCTTCTTCAAAGCAAAAAGATTTTATCTTCAAATACAAGAACATTTCGTGGTTTTGTTGATTTTCAGCAAATGAACATATTTCAGCGAGGGAGAAGTTTTTTCTTTAATATCGTCAGATTTTATCTTAAAATACAAGAACTTTTCGTGGTTCTTGTCAAATTTTGTTGGTTTTCATCTGATGTACTTATTTCAGTCAGCTGGATCTTTCTTCTTCAAAGCAAAAAGATTTTATCTTCAAATACAAGAACTTTTCGTGGCTTTGTTGATTTTCAGCAAATGAACATATTTCAGCGAGCAAGAAGTTTTTTCTTCAATAGCGTCAGATTTTATTCTAAAATACAAGAACTTTTCGTGGTTCTTGTCAAATTTTGTTGGTTTTCATCTAATGAACGTATTTCAGTCAGCTAGATCTTTTTTCTTCAAAGCAAAAAGATTTTATCTTCAAACACAAGAACTTTTCGTGGTTTTGTTGATTTTCAGCAAATGCACATATTTCAGCGAGCGAGAAGTTTTTTCTTTAATAGCGTCAGATTTTATCTTAAAATACAAGAACTTTTCGTGGTTCTTGTCAATTTTTGTTGGTTTTCATCTAATGAACTTATTTCAGTCAGCTGGATCTTTCTTCTTCAAAGCAAAAAGATTTTATCTTCAAATACAAGAACTTTACGTGGTTTTGTTGATTTTCAGCAAATGAACATATTTCAGCGAGGGAGAAGTTTTTTCTTTAATGGCGTCAGATTTTACCTTGAAGTACAAGAACTTTTCGTGGTTCTTGTCAATTTTTGTTGATTTTCATCAAATGAACTTATTTCAGTCAGCTGGATCTTTTTTTTCAAAGCAAAAAGATTTTATCTTCAAATACAAGAACTTTTCGTGGTTTTGTTGATTTTCAGCAAATGAACATATTTCAGCGAGGGAGAAGTTTTTTCTTTAATATCGTCAGATTTTATCTTAAAATACAAGAACTTTTCGTGGTTCTTGTCAATTTTTGTTGGTTTTCATCTGATGAACTTATTTCAGTCAGCTGGATCTTTCTTCTTCAAAGCAAAAAGATTTTATCTTCAAATACAAGAACTTTTCGTGGTTTTGTTGATTTTCAGCAAATGACCATATTTCAGCGAGCTGGAAGTTTTTTCTTTAATAGCGTCAGATTTTATCTTAAAATACAAGAACTTTTCGTGGTTCTTGTCAATTTTTGTTGATTTTCATCCAATGAACTTATTTCAGTCAGCTGGATCTTTCTTCTTCAAAGCAAAAAGATTTTATCTTCAAATACAAGAACTTTTCGTGGTTTTGTTGATTTTCAGCAAATGACCATATTTCAGCGAGCTGGAAGTTTTTTCTTTAATAGCCTCAGATTTTATCTTAAAATACAAGAACTTTTCGTGGTTCTTGTCAATTTTTCTTGATTTTCATCTAATGAACTTATTTCACTCAGCTGGATCTTTCTTCTTCAAAGCAAAAAGATTTTATCTTCAAATACAAGAACTTTTCGTGGTTTTGTTGATTTTCAGCAAATGAACATATTTCAGTGAGCGAGAAGTTTTTTCTTTAATAGCGTCACATTTTATCTTAAAATACAATAACTTTTCGTGGTTCTTGTCAATTTTTGTTGGTTTTCATCTGATGAACTTATTTCAGTCAGCCAGATCTTTCTTCTTCAAAGCAAAAAGATTTTATCTTCAAATACAAGAACTTTTCGTGGCTTTGTTGATTTTCAGCAAATGAAGATATTTCAGCGAGCAAGAAGTTTTTTCTTTAATAGCGTCAGATTTTATCCTAAAATACAAGAACTTTTCGTGGTTCTTGTCAAATTTTGTTGGTTTTCATCTAATGAACGTATTTCAGTCAGCTAGATCTTTTTTCTTCAAAGCAAAAAGATTTTATCTTCAAATACAAGAACTTTTCGTGGTTTTGTTGATTTTCAGCAAATGAACATATTTCAGCGAGCGAGAAGTTTTTTCTTTAATAGCGTCAGATTTTATCTTAAAATACAAGAACTTTTCGTGGTTCTTGTCAATTTTTGTTGGTTTTCATCTGATGAACTTATTTCAGTCAGCTGGATCTTTCTTCTTCAAAGCAAAAAATTTTATCTTCAAATACAAGAACTTTACGTGGTTTTGTTGATTTTCAGCAAATGAACATATTTCAGCGAGGGAGAAGTTTTTTCTTTAATGGCGTCAGATTTTACCTTAAAGTACAAGAACTTTTCGTGGTTCTTGTCAATTTTTGTTGATTTTCATCAAATGAACTTATTTCAGTCAGCTGGATCTTTCTTCTTCAAAGCAAAAAATTTTATCTTCAAATACAAGAACTTTACGTGGTTTTGTTGATTTTCAGCAAATGAACATATTTCAGCGAGGGAGAAGTTTTTTCTTTAATGGCGTCAGATTTTACCTTAAAGTACAAGAACTTTTCGTGGTTCTTGTCAATTTTTGTTGATTTTCATCAAATGAACTTATTTCAGTCAGCTGGATCTTTCTTCTTCAAAGCAAAAAGATTTTATCTTCAAATACAATAACTTTTCGTGGTTTTGTTGATTTTCAGCAAATGAACATATTTCAGCGAGCAAGAAGTTTTTTCTTTAATAGCGTCAGATTTTATCCTAAAATACAAGAACTTTTCGTGGTTCTTGTCAAATTTTGTTGGTTTTCATCTAATGAACGTATTTCAGTCAGCTAGATCTTTCTTCTTCAAAGCAAAAAGATTTTATCTTCAAATACAAGAACTTTTCGTGGTTTTGTTGATTTTCAGCAAATGACCATATTTCAGCGAGCTGGAAGTTTTTTCTTTAATAGCGTCAGATTTGATCTTAAAATACAAGAACTTTTCGTGGTTCTTGTCAATTTTTGTTGATTTTCATCCAATGAACTTATTTCAGTCAGCTGGATCTTTCTTCTTCAAAGCAAAAAGATTTTATCTTCAAATACAAGAACTTTTCGTGGTTTTGTTGATTTTCAGCAAATGAACATATTTCAGCGAGCGAGAAGTTTTTTCTTTAATAGCGTCAGATTTTATCCTAAAATACAAGAACTTTTCGTGGTTCTTGTCAAATTTTGTTGGTTTTCATCTAATGAACTGATTTCAGTCAGCTAGATCTTTCTTCTTCAAAGCAAAAAGATTTTATCTTCAAATACAAGAACTTTTCGTGGTTTTGTTGATTTTCAGCAAATGAACATATTTCAGTGAGCGAGAAGTTTTTTCTTTAATAGCGTCACATTTTATCTTAAAATACAAGAACTTTTCGTGGTTCTTGTCAATTTTTGTTGGTTTTCATCCAATGAACTTATTTCAGTCAGCCAGATCTTTCTTCTTCAAAGCAAAAATATTTTATCTTCAAATACAAGAACTTTTCGTGGTTTTGTTGATTTTCAGCAAATGAACATATTTCAGCGAGCAAGAAGTTTTTTCTTTAATAGCGTCAGATTTTATCCTAAAATACAAGAACTTTTCGTGGTTCTTGTCAAATTTTGTTGGTTTTCATCTAATGAACGTATTTCAGTCAGCTAGATCTTTCTTCTTCAAAGCAAAAAGATTTTATCTTCAAATACAAGAACTTTTCGTGGTTTTGTTGATTTTCAGCAAATGAACATATTTCAGCGAGCGAGAAGTTTTTTCTTTAATAGCGTCAGATTTTATCTTAAAATACAAGAACTTTTCGTGGTTCTTGTCAATTTTTGTTGGTTTTCATCTAACGAACTTATTTCAGTCAGCTGGATCTTTCTTCAAAGCAAAAAGATTTTATCTTCAAATACAAGAACTTTTCGTGGTTTTGTTGATTTTCAGCAAATGAACATATTTCAGCGAGGGATAAGTTTTTTCTTTGATGGCGTCAGATTTTACCTTAAAATAGAAGAACTTTTCGTGGTTCTTGTCAATTTTTGTTGGTTTTCATCCAATGAACTTATTTCAGTCAGCTGGATATTTCTTCTTCAAAGCAAAAAGATTTTATCTTCAAATACAAGAACTTTACGTGGTTTTGTTGGTTTTCAGCAAATGAACATATTTCAGCGAGCTAGAAGTTTTTTCTTTAATAGCGCAAGATTTTATCTTAAAATACAAGAACTTTTCGTGCTTCTTGTCAATTTTTGTTGGTTTTCATCTAATGAACTTATTTCAGTCAGCTGGATCTTTCTTCTTCAAAGCAAAAAGATTTTATCTTCAAATACAAGAACTTTACGTGGTTTTGTTGATTTTCAGCAAATGAACATATTTCAGAGAGCTGGAAGTTTTTTCTTTAATAGCGTCAGATTTTATCTGGAAATACAAGAACTTTTCGTGCTTCTTGTCAATTTTTGATGATTTTCATCAAACGAACTTATTTCAGTCAGCTGGATCTTTCTTCTTCAAAGCAAAAAGATTTTATCTTCAAATACAAGAACTTTTCGTGGTTTTGTTGATTTTCAGCAAATGAACATATTTCAGCGAGCGAGAAGTTTTTTCTTTAATAGCGTCAGATTTTATCTTAAAATACAAAAACTTTTCGTGGTTCTTGTCAATTTTTGTTGATTTTCATCAAATCAACTTATTTCAGTCAGCTGGATCTTTCTTCTTCAAAGCAAAAAAATGTTATCTTCAAATACAAGAACTTTTCGTGGTTTTGTTGATTTTCAGCAAATGAACATATTTCAGCGAGCGAGAAGTTTTTTCTTTAATAGCGTCAGATTTTATCTTAAGAAACAAGAACTTTTTGTGGTTCTTGTCAATTGTTGTTGGTTTTCATCTGATGAACTTATTTCAGTCACCTCGATCTTTCTTCTTCAAAGCAAAAAGATTTTATCTTCAAATACAAGAATTTTTCGTGGTTTTGTTGATTTTCAGCAAATGAACATATTTCAGCGAGGGAGATGTTTTTTCTTTAATAGCGTCAGATTTCATCTTAAAATACAAGAACTTTTCGTGGTTATTGTCAATTTTTGTTGGTTTTCATCTTCTGAACTTATTTCAGTCAGCGAGATCTTTCTTCTTCAAAGCAAAAAGATTTTATCTTCAAATGCAAGAACTTTTCGTGGTTTTGTTGATATTCAGCAAATGAACATATTTCAGCGAGCTGGAAGTTTTTTCTTTAACAGCGTCAGATTTTATCTTAAAATACAAAATCTTTTCGTGGTTCTTGTCAATTTTTGTTGGTTTTGATCTCATGAACTTTTTTCAGTCAGCGACATCTTTCTTCTTGAAAGTAAAAAGATTTCATCTTCAAATACAAGAGCTTTTCGTGGTTTTGTTGATTTTCAGCAAATGAACATATTTCAGCGAGCTGGAAGTTTTTTCTTTAACAGCGTCAGATTTTATCTTAAAATACAAAATCTTTTCGTGGTTCTTGTCAATTTTTGTTGGTTTTGATCTCATGAACTTTTTTCAGTCAGCGACATCTTTCTTCTTCAAAGCAAAAAGATTTTATCTTGAAATACAAGAACTTTTCGTGGTTTTGTTGATTTTCAGCAAATGAACATATTTCAGGGAGTGAGAAGTTTTTTCTTTAATAGCGTCAGATTTTATCTTAAAATACAAGAACTTTTCGTGGTTCTTGTCAATTTTTGTTGGTTTTCATCCAATGAACTTATTCCAGTCAGCGAGATCTTTCTTCTTCAAAACAAAAAGATTTTATCTTCAAATACAAGAACTTTTCGTGGTTTTGTTGGTTTTCAGCAAATGAACATATTTCAGCGAGCATGAAGTTTTTTCTTCAATAGCGTAAGATTTTATCTTAAAATACAAGAACTTTTCGTGGTTCTTGTCAATTTTTGTTGGTTTTCATCGAATGAACTTATTTCAGTCAGCAAGATCTTTCTTCTTCAAAGCAAAAAGATTTTATCTTCAAATACAAGAACTTTACGTGGTTTTGTTGATTTTAAGCAAATGAACATATTTCAGCGAGGGAGAAGTTTTTTCTTTAATGGCGTCAGATTTTACCTTGAAGTACAAGAACTTTTCGTGGTTCTTGTCAATTTTTGTTGATTTTCATCAAATGAACTTATTTCAGTCAGCTGGATCTTTTTTTTCAAAGCAAAAAGATTTTATCTTCAAATACAAGAACTTTTCGTGGTTTTGTTGATTTTCAGCAAATGAACATATTTCAGCGAGGGAGAAGTTTTTTCTTTAATATCGTCAGATTTTATCTTAAAATACAAGAACTTTTCGTGGTTCTTGTCAATTTTTGTTGGTTTTCATCTGATGAACTTATTTCAGTCAGCTGGATCTTTCTTCTTCAAAGCAAAAAGATTTTATCTTCAAATACAAGAACTTTTCGTGGTTTTGTTGATTTTCAGCAAATGACCATATTTCAGCGAGCTGGAAGTTTTTTCTTTAATAGCGTCAGATTTTATCTTAAAATACAAGAACTTTTCGTGGTTCTTGTCAATTTTTGTTGATTTTCATCCAATGAACTTATTTCAGTCAGCTGGATCTTTCTTCTTCAAAGCAAAAAGATTTTATCTTCAAATACAAGAACTTTTCGTGGTTTTGTTGATTTTCAGCAAATGACCATATTTCAGCGAGCTGGAAGTTTTTTCTTTAATAGCCTCAGATTTTATCTTCAAATACAAGAACTTTTCGTGGTTTTGTTGATTTTCAGCAAATGAACATATTTCAGTGAGCGAGAAGTTTTTTCTTTAATAGCGTCACATTTTATCTTAAAATACAATAACTTTTCGTGGTTCTTGTCAATTTTTGTTGGTTTTCATCTGATGAACTTATTTCAGTCAGCCAGATCTTTCTTCTTCAAAGCAAAAAGATTTTATCTTCAAATACAAGAACTTTTCGTGGCTTTGTTGATTTTCAGCAAATGAAGATATTTCAGCGAGCAAGAAGTTTTTTCTTTAATAGCGTCAGATTTTATCCTAAAATACAAGAACTTTTCGTGGTTCTTGTCAAATTTTGTTGGTTTTCATCTAATGAACGTATTTCAGTCAGCTAGATCTTTTTTCTTCAAAGCAAAAAGATTTTATCTTCAAATACAAGAACTTTTCGTGGTTTTGTTGATTTTCAGCAAATGAACATATTTCAGCGAGCGAGAAGTTTTTTCTTTAATAGCGTCAGATTTTATCTTAAAATACAAGAACTTTTCGTGGTTCTTGTCAATTTTTGTTGGTTTTCATCTGATGAACTTATTTCAGTCAGCTGGATCTTTCTTCTTCAAAGCAAAAAATTTTATCTTCAAATACAAGAACTTTACGTGGTTTTGTTGATTTTCAGCAAATGAACATATTTCAGCGAGGGAGAAGTTTTTTCTTTAATGGCGTCAGATTTTACCTTAAAGTACAAGAACTTTTCGTGGTTCTTGTCAATTTTTGTTGATTTTCATCAAATGAACTTATTTCAGTCAGCTGGATCTTTCTTCTTCAAAGCAAAAAATTTTATCTTCAAATACAAGAACTTTACGTGGTTTTGTTGATTTTCAGCAAATGAACATATTTCAGCGAGGGAGAAGTTTTTTCTTTAATGGCGTCAGATTTTACCTTAAAGTACAAGAACTTTTCGTGGTTCTTGTCAATTTTTGTTGATTTTCATCAAATGAACTTATTTCAGTCAGCTGGATCTTTCTTCTTCAAAGCAAAAAGATTTTATCTTCAAATACAATAACTTTTCGTGGTTTTGTTGATTTTCAGCAAATGAACATATTTCAGCGAGCAAGAAGTTTTTTCTTTAATAGCGTCAGATTTTATCCTAAAATACAAGAACTTTTCGTGGTTCTTGTCAAATTTTGTTGGTTTTCATCTAATGAACGTATTTCAGTCAGCTAGATCTTTCTTCTTCAAAGCAAAAAGATTTTATCTTCAAATACAAGAACTTTTCGTGGTTTTGTTGATTTTCAGCAAATGACCATATTTCAGCGAGCTGGAAGTTTTTTCTTTAATAGCGTCAGATTTGATCTTAAAATACAAGAACTTTTCGTGGTTCTTGTCAATTTTTGTTGATTTTCATCCAATGAACTTATTTCAGTCAGCTGGATCTTTCTTCTTCAAAGCAAAAAGATTTTATCTTCAAATACAAGAACTTTTCGTGGTTTTGTTGATTTTCAGCAAATGAACATATTTCAGCGAGCGAGAAGTTTTTTCTTTAATAGCGTCAGATTTTATCCTAAAATACAAGAACTTTTCGTGGTTCTTGTCAAATTTTGTTGGTTTTCATCTAATGAACTGATTTCAGTCAGCTAGATCTTTCTTCTTCAAAGCAAAAAGATTTTATCTTCAAATACAAGAACTTTTCGTGGTTTTGTTGATTTTCAGCAAATGAACATATTTCAGTGAGCGAGAAGTTTTTTCTTTAATAGCGTCACATTTTATCTTAAAATACAAGAACTTTTCGTGGTTCTTGTCAATTTTTGTTGGTTTTCATCCAATGAACTTATTTCAGTCAGCCAGATCTTTCTTCTTCAAAGCAAAAAGATTTTATCTTCAAATACAAGAACTTTTCGTGGTTTTGTTGATTTTCAGCAAATGAACATATTTCAGCGAGCAAGAAGTTTTTTCTTTAATAGCGTCAGATTTTATCCTAAAATACAAGAACTTTTCGTGGTTCTTGTCAAATTTTGTTGGTTTTCATCTAATGAACGTATTTCAGTCAGCTAGATCTTTCTTCTTCAAAGCAAAAAGATTTTATCTTCAAATACAAGAACTTTTCGTGGTTTTGTTGATTTTCAGCAAATGAACATATTTCAGCGAGCGAGAAGTTTTTTCTTTAATAGCGTCAGATTTTATCTTAAAATACAAGAACTTTTCGTGGTTCTTGTCAATTTTTGTTGGTTTTCATCTAACGAACTTATTTCAGTCAGCTGGATCTTTCTTCAAAGCAAAAAGATTTTATCTTCAAATACAAGAACTTTTCGTGGTTTTGTTGATTTTCAGCAAATGAACATATTTCAGCGAGGGATAAGTTTTTTCTTTGATGGCGTCAGATTTTACCTTAAAATAGAAGAACTTTTCGTGGTTCTTGTCAATTTTTGTTGGTTTTCATCCAATGAACTTATTTCAGTCAGCTGGATATTTCTTCTTCAAAGCAAAAAGATTTTATCTTCAAATACAAGAACTTTACGTGGTTTTGTTGGTTTTCAGCAAATGAACATATTTCAGCGAGCTAGAAGTTTTTTCTTTAATAGCGCAAGATTTTATCTTAAAATACAAGAACTTTTCGTGCTTCTTGTCAATTTTTGTTGGTTTTCATCTAATGAACTTATTTCAGTCAGCTGGATCTTTCTTCTTCAAAGCAAAAAGATTTTATCTTCAAATACAAGAACTTTACGTGGTTTTGTTGATTTTCAGCAAATGAACATATTTCAGAGAGCTGGAAGTTTTTTCTTTAATAGCGTCAGATTTTATCTGGAAATACAAGAACTTTTCGTGCTTCTTGTCAATTTTTGATGATTTTCATCAAACGAACTTATTTCAGTCAGCTGGATCTTTCTTCTTCAAAGCAAAAAGATTTTATCTTCAAATACAAGAACTTTTCGTGGTTTTGTTGATTTTCAGCAAATGAACATATTTCAGCGAGCGAGAAGTTTTTTCTTTAATAGCGTCAGATTTTATCTTAAAATACAAAAACTTTTCGTGGTTCTTGTCAATTTTTGTTGATTTTCATCAAATCAACTTATTTCAGTCAGCTGGATCTTTCTTCTTCAAAGCAAAAAAATGTTATCTTCAAATACAAGAACTTTTCGTGGTTTTGTTGATTTTCAGCAAATGAACATATTTCAGCGAGCGAGAAGTTTTTTCTTTAATAGCGTCAGATTTTATCTTAAGAAACAAGAACTTTTTGTGGTTCTTGTCAATTGTTGTTGGTTTTCATCTGATGAACTTATTTCAGTCACCTCGATCTTTCTTCTTCAAAGCAAAAAGATTTTATCTTCAAATACAAGAATTTTTCGTGGTTTTGTTGATTTTCAGCAAATGAACATATTTCAGCGAGGGAGATGTTTTTTCTTTAATAGCGTCAGATTTCATCTTAAAATACAAGAACTTTTCGTGGTTATTGTCAATTTTTGTTGGTTTTCATCTTCTGAACTTATTTCAGTCAGCGAGATCTTTCTTCTTCAAAGCAAAAAGATTTTATCTTCAAATGCAAGAACTTTTCGTGGTTTTGTTGATATTCAGCAAATGAACATATTTCAGCGAGCTGGAAGTTTTTTCTTTAACAGCGTCAGATTTTATCTTAAAATACAAAATCTTTTCGTGGTTCTTGTCAATTTTTGTTGGTTTTGATCTCATGAACTTTTTTCAGTCAGCGACATCTTTCTTCTTGAAAGTAAAAAGATTTCATCTTCAAATACAAGAGCTTTTCGTGGTTTTGTTGATTTTCAGCAAATGAACATATTTCAGCGAGCTGGAAGTTTTTTCTTTAACAGCGTCAGATTTTATCTTAAAATACAAAATCTTTTCGTGGTTCTTGTCAATTTTTGTTGGTTTTGATCTCATGAACTTTTTTCAGTCAGCGACATCTTTCTTCTTCAAAGCAAAAAGATTTTATCTTGAAATACAAGAACTTTTCGTGGTTTTGTTGATTTTCAGCAAATGAACATATTTCAGGGAGTGAGAAGTTTTTTCTTTAATAGCGTCAGATTTTATCTTAAAATACAAGAACTTTTCGTGGTTCTTGTCAATTTTTGTTGGTTTTCATCCAATGAACTTATTCCAGTCAGCGAGATCTTTCTTCTTCAAAACAAAAAGATTTTATCTTCAAATACAAGAACTTTTCGTGGTTTTGTTGGTTTTCAGCAAATGAACATATTTCAGCGAGCATGAAGTTTTTTCTTCAATAGCGTAAGATTTTATCTTAAAATACAAGAACTTTTCGTGGTTCTTGTCAATTTTTGTTGGTTTTCATCGAATGAACTTATTTCAGTCAGCAAGATCTTTCTTCTTCAAAGCAAAAAGATTTTATCTTCAAATACAAGAACTTTTCGTGATTTTGTTGATTTTCAGCAAATGAACATATTTCAGCGAGCGAGAAGTTTTTTCTTTAATAGCGTCAGATTTTATCTTAAAATACAAAAACTTTTCGTGGTTCTTGTCAATTTTTGTTGGTTTTCATCCAATGAACTTATTTCAGTCAGCCAGATCTTTCTTCTTCAAAGCAAAAAGATTTTATCTTCAAATACAAGAACTTTTCGTGGTTTTGTTGATTTTCAGCAAATGAACATATTTCAGCGAGCTAGAAGTTTTTTCTTTAATAGCATCAGATTTTATCTTAAAATACAAGAGCTTTTCGTGGTTCTTGTCAATTTTTGTTGATTTTCATCAAATCAACTTATTTCAGTCAGCTGGATCTTTCTTCTTCAAAGCAAAAAAATGTTATCTTCAAATACAAGAACTTTTCGTGGTTTTGTTGATTTTCAGCAAATGAACATATTTCAGCGAGCGAGAAGTTTTTTCTTTAATAGCGTCAGATTTTATCTTAAGAAACAAGAACTTTTTGTGGTTCTTGTCAATTGTTGTTGGTTTTCATCTGATGAACTTATTTCAGTCACCTCGATCTTTCTTCTTCAAAGCAAAAAGATTTTATCTTCAAATACAAGAATTTTTCGTGGTTTTGTTGATTTTCAGCAAATGAACATATTTCAGCGAGGGAGATGTTTTTTCTTTAATAGCGTCAGATTTCATCTTAAAATACAAGAACTTTTCGTGGTTATTGTCAATTTTTGTTGATTTTCATCTTCTGAACTTATTTCAGTCAGCGAGATCTTTCTTCTTCAAAGCAAAAAATTTTTATCTTCAAATGCAAGAACTTTTCGTGATTTTGTTGATATTCAGCAAATGAACATATTTCAGCGAGCTGGAAGTTTTTTCTTTAACAGCGTCAGATTTTATCTTAAAATACAAAATCTTTTCGTGGTTCTTGTCAATTTTTGTTGGTTTTGATCTCATGAACTTTTTTCAGTCAGCGACATCTTTCTTCTTGAAAGCAAAAAGATTTCATCTTCAAATACAAGAGCTTGTCGTGGTTTTGTTGATTTTCAGCAAATGAACATATTTCAGCGAGCGAGAAGTTTTTTCTTTAATAGCGTCAGATTTTATCTTAAAATACAAGAACTTTTCGTGGTTCTTGTCAATTTTTGTTGGTTTTGATCTCATGAACTTATTTCAGTCAGCGAGATCTTTCTTCTTCAAAGCAAAAAGATTTTATCTTCAAATACAAGACCTTGTCGTGGTTTTGTTGATTTTCAGCAAATGAACATATTTCAGCGAGCGAGAAGTTTTTTCTTTAATAGCGTCAGATTTTATCTTAAAATACAAGAACTTTTCGTGGTTCTTGTCAATTTTTGTTGGTTTTCATCCAGTGAACTTATTTCAGTCAGCAAGATCTTTCTTCTTCAAAGCAAAAAGATTTTATCTTCAAATACAAGAACTTTTCGTGGTTTTGTTGATTTTCAGCAAATGAACATATTTCAGCGAGCGAGAAGTTTTTTCTTTAACAGCGTCAGATTTTATCCTAACATACAAGAACTTTTCGTGGTTCTTGTCAATTTTTGTTGGTTTTCATCCAGTGAACTTATTTCAGTCAGCTGGATCTTTCTTCTTCAATGCAAAAAGATTTTATCTTCAAATACATGAACTTTTCGTGGTTTTTGTTGATTTTCAACAAATGAACATATTTCAGCGAGCGAGAAGTTTTTTCTTTAATAGCGTCAGATTTTATCTTAAAATACAAGAACTTTTCCTGGTTCTTGTCAATTTTTGTTGGTTTTCATCCAATGAACTTATTTCAGTCAGCTAGATCTTTCTTCTTCAAAGCAAAAAGATTTTATCTTCAAATACAAGAACTTTTCGTGGTTTTGTTGATTTTCAGCAAATGAACATATTTCAGCGAGCTCGAAGTTTTTTCTTTAATAGCGTCAGATTTTATCGTAAAATACAAGAGCTTTTCGTGGTTCTTGTCAATTTTTGTTGATTTTCATCTCATGAACTTATTTCAGTCAGCTGGATCTTTCTTCTTCAAAGCAAAAAAATGTTATCTTCAAATACAAGAACTTTTCGTGGTTTTGTTGATTTTCAGCAAATGAACATATTTCAGCGAGCGAGAAGTTTTTTCTTTAATAGCGTCAGATTTTATCTTTAGAGACAAGAACTTTTTGTGGTTCTTGTCAATTGTTGTTTGTTTTCATCTGATGAACTTATTTCAGTCAGCTAGATCTTTCTGCTTCAAAGCAAAAAGATTTTATCTTCAAATGCAAGAACTTTTCGTGGTCTTGTTGGGTTTCAGCAAATGAACATATTTCAGCGAGCAAAAAGTTTTTTCTTTAATAGCGTCAGATTTTATCCTAAAATACAAGAACTTTTCGTGGTTCTTGTCAATTTTTGTTTGGTTTTCATCCAATGAACTTATTCCAGTCAGCTAGATCTTTCTTCTTCAAAACATAAAGATTTTATCTTCAAATACAAGAACTTTTCGTGGTTTTGTTGATTTTCAGCAAATGAACATATTTCAGCGAGCGAGACGTTTTTTCTTTAATAGCGTCAGATTTTATCCTAAAATACAAGAACTTTTCGTGGTTCTTGTCAATTTTTGTTGGTTTTCATCCACTGAACTTATTCCAGTCAGCTCGATCTTTCTTCTTCAAAGCAAAAAGATTTTATCTTCAAATACAAGAACTTTTCGTGATTTTGTTGATTTTCAGCAAATGAACATATTTCAGCGAGCGAGAAGTTTTTTCTTTAATAGCGTCAGATTTTATGTTAAGAGAGAAGAACTTTTTGGGGTTCTTGTCAATTGTTGTTGGTTTTCATCTGATGAACTTATTTCAGTCACCTCGATGTTTCTTCTTCAAAGCAAAAAGATTTTATCTTCAAATACAAGAATTTTTCGTGGTTTTGTTGATTTTCAGCAAATGAACATATTTCAGCGAGGGAGATGTTTTTTCTTTAATAGCGTCAGATTTCATCTTAAAATACAAGAACTTTTCGTGGTTATTGTCAATTTTTGTTGGTTTTCATCTTCTGAACTTATTTCAGTCAGCGAGATCTTTCTTCTTCAAAGCAAAAAGATTTTATCTTCAAATGCAAGAACTTTTCGTGGTTTTGTTGATATTCAGCAAATGAACATATTTCAGCGAGCTGGAAGTTTTTTCTTTAACAGCGTCAGATTTTATCTTAAAATACAAAATCTTTTCGTGGTTCTTGTCAATTTTTGTTGGTTTTGATCTCATGAACTTTTTTCAGTCAGCGACATCTTTCTTCTTCAAAGCAAAAAGATTTTATCTTGAAATACAAGAACTTTTCGTGGTTTTGTTGATTTTCAGCAAATGAACATATTTCAGGGAGTGAGAAGTTTTTTCTTTAATAGCGTCAGATTTTATCTTAAAATACAAGAACTTTTCGTGGTTCTTGTCAATTTTTGTTGGTTTTCATCCAATGAACTTATTCCAGTCAGCGAGATCTTTCTTCTTCAAAACAAAAAGATTTTATCTTCAAATACAAGAACTTTTCGTGGTTTTGTTGGTTTTCAGCAAATGAACATATTTCAGCGAGCATGAAGTTTTTTCTTCAATAGCGTAAGATTTTATCTTAAAATACAAGAACTTTTCGTGGTTCTTGTCAATTTTTGTTGGTTTTCATCGAATGAACTTATTTCAGTCAGCAAGATCTTTCTTCTTCAAAGCAAAAAGATTTTATCTTCAAATACAAGAACTTTTCGTGATTTTGTTGATTTTCAGCAAATGAACATATTTCAGCGAGCGAGAAGTTTTTTCTTTAATAGCGTCAGATTTTATCTTAAAATACAAAAACTTTTCGTGGTTCTTGTCAATTTTTGTTGGTTTTCATCCAATGAACTTATTTCAGTCAGCCAGATCTTTCTTCTTCAAAGCAAAAAGATTTTATCTTCAAATACAAGAACTTTTCGTGGTTTTGTTGATTTTCAGCAAATGAACATATTTCAGCGAGCTAGAAGTTTTTTCTTTAATAGCATCAGATTTTATCTTAAAATACAAGAGCTTTTCGTGGTTCTTGTCAATTTTTGTTGATTTTCATCAAATCAACTTATTTCAGTCAGCTGGATCTTTCTTCTTCAAAGCAAAAAAATGTTATCTTCAAATACAAGAACTTTTCGTGGTTTTGTTGATTTTCAGCAAATGAACATATTTCAGCGAGCGAGAAGTTTTTTCTTTAATAGCGTCAGATTTTATCTTAAGAAACAAGAACTTTTTGTGGTTCTTGTCAATTGTTGTTGGTTTTCATCTGATGAACTTATTTCAGTCACCTCGATCTTTCTTCTTCAAAGCAAAAAGATTTTATCTTCAAATACAAGAATTTTTCGTGGTTTTGTTGATTTTCAGCAAATGAACATATTTCAGCGAGGGAGATGTTTTTTCTTTAATAGCGTCAGATTTCATCTTAAAATACAAGAACTTTTCGTGGTTATTGTCAATTTTTGTTGATTTTCATCTTCTGAACTTATTTCAGTCAGCGAGATCTTTCTTCTTCAAAGCAAAAAGATTTTATCTTCAAATGCAAGAACTTTTCGTGATTTTGTTGATATTCAGCAAATGAACATATTTCAGCGAGCTGGAAGTTTTTTCTTTAACAGCGTCAGATTTTATCTTAAAATACAAAATCTTTTCGTGGTTCTTGTCAATTTTTGTTGGTTTTGATCTCATGAACTTTTTTCAGTCAGCGACATCTTTCTTCTTGAAAGCAAAAAGATTTCATCTTCAAATACAAGAGCTTGTCGTGGTTTTGTTGATTTTCAGCAAATGAACATATTTCAGCGAGCGAGAAGTTTTTTCTTTAATAGCGTCAGATTTTATCTTAAAATACAAGAACTTTTCGTGGTTCTTGTCAATTTTTGTTGGTTTTGATCTCATGAACTTATTTCAGTCAGCGAGATCTTTCTTCTTCAAAGCAAAAAGATTTTATCTTCAAATACAAGACCTTGTCGTGGTTTTGTTGATTTTCAGCAAATGAACATATTTCAGCGAGCGAGAAGTTTTTTCTTTAATAGCGTCAGATTTTATCTTAAAATACAAGAACTTTTCGTGGTTCTTGTCAATTTTTGTTGGTTTTCATCCAGTGAACTTATTTCAGTCAGCAAGATCTTTCTTCTTCAAAGCAAAAAGATTTTATCTTCAAATACAAGAACTTTTCGTGGTTTTGTTGATTTTCAGCAAATGAACATATTTCAGCGAGCGAGAAATTTTTTCTTTAACAGCGTCAGATTTTATCCTAACATACAAGAACTTTTCGTGGTTCTTGTCAATTTTTGTTGGTTTTCATCCAGTGAACTTATTTCAGTCAGCTGGATCTTTCTTCTTCAATGCAAAAAGATTTTATCTTCAAATACATGAACTTTTCGTGGTTTTTGTTGATTTTCAACAAATGAACATATTTCAGCGAGCGAGAAGTTTTTTCTTTAATAGCGTCAGATTTTATCTTAAAATACAAGAACTTTTCCTGGTTCTTGTCAATTTTTGTTGGTTTTCATCCAATGAACTTATTTCAGTCAGCTAGATCTTTCTTCTTCAAAGCAAAAAGATTTTATCTTCAAATACAAGAACTTTTCGTGGTTTTGTTGATTTTCAGCAAATGAACATATTTCAGCGAGCTCGAAGTTTTTTCTTTAATAGCGTCAGATTTTATCGTAAAATACAAGAGCTTTTCGTGGTTCTTGTCAATTTTTGTTGATTTTCATCTCATGAACTTATTTCAGTCAGCTGGATCTTTCTTCTTCAAAGCAAAAAAATGTTATCTTCAAATACAAGAACTTTTCGTGGTTTTGTTGATTTTCAGCAAATGAACATATTTCAGCGAGCGAGAAGTTTTTTCTTTAATAGCGTCAGATTTTATCTTTAGAGACAAGAACTTTTTGTGGTTCTTGTCAATTGTTGTTGGTTTTCATCTGATGAACTTATTTCAGTCAGCTAGATCTTTCTGCTTCAAAGCAAAAAGATTTTATCTTCAAATGCAAGAACTTTTCGTGGTCTTGTTGGGTTTCAGCAAATGAACATATTTCAGCGAGCAAAAAGTTTTTTCTTTAATAGCGTCAGATTTTATCCTAAAATACAAGAACTTTTCGTGGTTCTTGTCAATTTTTGTTTGGTTTTCATCCAATGAACTTATTCCAGTCAGCTAGATCTTTCTTCTTCAAAACATAAAGATTTTATCTTCAAATACAAGAACTTTTCGTGGTTTTGTTGATTTTCAGCAAATGAACATATTTCAGCGAGCGAGACGTTTTTTCTTTAATAGCGTCAGATTTTATCCTAAAATACAAGAACTTTTCGTGGTTCTTGTCAATTTTTGTTGGTTTTCATCCACTGAACTTATTCCAGTCAGCTCGATCTTTCTTCTTCAAAGCAAAAAGATTTTATCTTCAAATGCAAGAACTTTTCGTGATTTTGTTGATTTTCAGCAAATGAACATATTTCAGCGAGCGAGAAGTTTTTTCTTTAATAGCGTCAGATTTTATGTTAAGAGACAAGAACTTTTTGGGGTTCTTGTCAATTGTTGTTGGTTTTCATCTGATGAACTTATTTCAGTCACCTCGATGTTTCTTCTTGAAAGCAAAAAGATTTTATCTTCAAATACAAGAACTTTTCGTGGTTTTGTTGATTTTCAGCAAATGAACATATTTCAGCGAGGGAGAAGTTTTTTCTTTAATAGTGTCAGATTTTATCTTAAAATACAAGAACTTTTCGTGGTTCTTGTCAATTTTTGTTGGTTTTCATCCAATGAACTTATTTCACTCACCTCGATCTTTCTTGTTCAAAGCAAAAAGATTTTATCTTCAAATAAAAGAACATTTCGTGGTTTTGTTGATTTTCAGCAAATGAACATATTTCAGCGAGCGAGAAGTTTTTTCTTTAATAGCGTCAGATTTTATCCTAAAATACAAGAACTTTTCGTGGTTCTTGTCAATTTTTGTTGATTTTCATCTAATGAACTTATTTCAGTCACCAAGATCTGTCTTCTTGAAAGCAAAAAGATTTTATCTTCAAATACAAGATCTTTTCGTGGTTTTGTTGATTTTCAGCAAATGAACATATTTCAGCGAGAAAGAAGTTTTTTCTTTAATAGCGTCAGATTTTATCTTAAAATACAAGAACTTTTCGTGGTTCTTGTCAATTTTTGTTGGTTTTAATCTCATGAACTTATTTCAGTCACCAAGATCTTTCTTCTTCAAAGCGAAAAGATTTTATCTTCAAATACAAGAACTTTTCGTGGATTTGTTGATTTTCAGCAAAAGAACATATTTCAGCGAGCGAGAAGTTTTTTCTTTAATAGCGTCAGATTTTATCCTAAAATACAAGAACTTTTCGTGGTTCTTGTCAAATTTTGTAGGTTTTCATCTGATGAACGTATTTCAGTCAGCTAGATCTTTCTTCTTCAAAGCAAAAAGATTTTATCTTCAAATACAAGAACTTTTCGTGGTTTTGTTGATTTTCAGCAAATGAACATATTTCAGCGAGCGAGACGTTTTTTCTTTAATAGCGTCAGATTTTATCCTAAAATACAAGAACTTTTCGTGGTTCTTGTCAATTTTTGTTGGTTTTCATCCACTGAACTTATTCCAGTCAGCTCGATCTTTCTTCTTCAAAGCAAAAAGATTTTATCTTCAAATACAAGAACTTTTCGTGATTTTGTTGATTTTCAGCAAATGAACATATTTCAGCGAGCGAGAAGTTTTTTCTTTAATAGCGTCAGATTTTATGTTAAGAGACAAGAACTTTTTGGGGTTCTTGTCAATTGTTGTTGGTTTTCATCTGATGAACTTATTTCAGTCACCTCGATGTTTCTTCTTGAAAGCAAAAAGATTTTATCTTCAAATACAAGAACTTTTCGTGGTTTTGTTGATTTTCAGCAAATGAACATATTTCAGCGAGCGAGAAGTTTTTTCTTTAATAGTGTCAGATTTTATCTTAAAATACAAGAACTTTTCGTGGTTCTTGTCAATTTTTGTTGGTTTTCATCCAATGAACTTATTTCACTCACCTCGATCTTTCTTGTTCAAAGCAAAAAGATTTTATCTTCAAATAAAAGAACATTTCGTGGTTTTGTTGATTTTCAGCAAATGAACATATTTCAGCGAGCGAGAAGTTTTTTCTTTAATAGCGTCAGATTTTATCCTAAAATACAAGCACTTTTCGTGGTTCTTGTCAATTTTTGTTGATTTTCATCTGATGAACTTATTTCAGTCACCAAGATCTGTCTTCTTGAAAGCAAAAAGATTTTATCTTCAAATACAAGATCTTTTCGTGGTTTTGTTGATTTTCAGCAAATGAACATATTTCAGCGAGAAAGAAGTTTTTTCTTTAATAGCGTCAGATTTTATCTTAAAATACAAGAACTTTTCGTGGTTCTTGTCAATTTTTGTTGGTTTTAATCTCATGAACTTATTTCAGTCACCAAGATGTTTCTTCTTCAAAGCGAAAAGATTTTATCTTCAAATACAAGAACTTTTCGTGGATTTGTTGATTTTCAGCAAAAGAACATATTTCAGCGAGCGAGAAGTTTTTTCTTTAATAGCGTCAGATTTTATCCTAAAATACAAGAACTTTTCGTGGTTCTTGTCAATTTTTGTTGGGTTTCATCTGATGAACTTATTTCAGTCAGCGAGATCTTTCTTCTTCAAAGCAAAAAGATTTTATCTTCAAATACAAGAACTTTTCGTGGATCTTGTCAATTTTTGTTGGTTTTGATCTCATGAACTTATTTCAGTTAGCGAGATCATTCTTCTTCAAAGCAAAAAGATTTGATCTTCAAATACAAGAACTTGTCGTGGTTTTGTTGATTTTCAGCAAATGAACATATTTCAGCGAGCGAGAAGTTTTTTCTTTAATAGCGTCAGATTTTTTCTTAAAATACAAGAACTTTTCGTGGTTCTTGTCCATTTTTGTTGGTTTTCATCCAGTGAACTTATTTCAGTCAGCTTGATCTTTCTTCTTCAAAGCAAAAAGATTTTATCTTCAAATACAAGAACTTTTCGTGGTTTTTGTTGATTTTCAGCAAATGAACATATTTCAGCGAGCGAGAAGTTTTTTCTTTAATAGCGTCAGATTTTATCTTAAAATACAAAAACTTTTCGTGGTTCTTGGCAATTTTTGTTGATTTTCATCAAATGAACTTGTTTCAGTCAGCGAGATCTTTCTTCTTCAAAGCAAAAAGTATTTATCTTGAAATACAAGAACTTTTCGTGGTTTTGTTGATTTTCAGCAAATGAACATATTTCAGCGAGCGAGAAGTTTTTTCTATAATAGCGTCAGGTTTTTATCCTAAAATACAAGAACTTTTCGTGGTTCTTGTCAATTTTTGTTGGTTTTCATCCAATGAACTTATTTCAGTCAGCTAGATTTTTCTTCTTCAAAGCAAACAGATTTTATCTTCAAATACAAGAGCTTGTCGTGGTTTTGTTGATTTTCAGCAAATGAACATATTTCAGCGAGCGAGAAGTTTTTTCTTTAATAGCATCAGATTTTATCTTAAAATACAAGAACTTTTCGTGGTTCTTGTCAATTTTTGTTGGTTTTGATCTCATGAACTTATTTCAGTCAGCGAGATCTTTCTTCTTCAAAGCAAAAAGATTTTATCTTCAAATACAAGAACTTTTCGTGATTTTGTTGATTTTCAGCAAATGAACATATTTCAGCGAGCGAGAAGTTTTTTCTTCAATCGCGTCAGATTTTATCTTAAAATACAAAAACTTTTCGTGGTTCTTGTCAATTTTTGTTGGTTTTCATCCAGTGAACTTATTTCAGTCAGCTCGATCTTTCTTCTTCAAAGCAAAAAGCTTTTATCTTGAAATACAAGAACTTTTCGTGGTTTTGTTGATTTTCAGCAAATGAACATATTTCAGCGAGCGAGAAGTTTTTTCTTTAATAGCGTCAGATTTTATCCTAAAATACAAGAACTTTTCGTGGTTCTTGTCAATTTTTCTTGGTTTTCATCCAATGAACTTATTCCAGTCAGCGAGATCTTTCTTCTTCAAAACAAAAAGATTTTATCTTCAAATACAAGAACTTTTCATGGTTTTGTTGGTTTTCAGCAAATGAACATACTTCAGCGAGCAAGAAGTTTTTTCTTCAATAGCGTAAGATTTTATCTTAAAATACAAGAACTTTTCGTGGTTCTTGTCAATTTTTTTGGTTTTCATCGAATGAACTTATTTCAGTCAGCAAGATCTTTCTTCTTCAAAGCAAAAAGATTTTATCTTCAAATACAAGAACTTTTCGTGATTTTGTTGATTTTCAGCAAATGAACATATTTCAGCGAGCGAGAAGTTTTTTCTTTGATAGCGTCAGATTTTAGCTTAAAATACAAAAACTTTTCGTGGTTCTTGTCAATTTTTGTTGGTTTTCATCCAATGAACTTATTTCAGTCAGCTAGATCTTTCTTCTTCAAAGCAAAAAGATTTTATCTTCAAATACAAGAACTTTTTGTGGTTTTGTTGATTTTAAGCAAATGAACATATTTCAGCGAGCTAGAAGTTTTTTCTTTAATAGCGTCAGATTTTATCTTAAAATACAAGAGCTTTTCGTGGTTCTTGTCAATTTTTGTTGATTTTCATCCAATGAACTTATTTCAGTCAGCTGGATCTTTCTTCTTCAAAGCAAAAAAATGTTATCTTCAAATACAAGAACTTTTCGTGGTTTTGTTGATTTTCAGCAAATGAACATATTTCAGCGAGCGAGAAGTTTTTTCTTTAATAGCGTCAGATTTTATCTTAAGAGACAAGAACTTTTTGTGGTTCTTGTCAATTGTTGTTGGTTTTCATCTGATGAACTTATTTCAGTCACTTCGATCTTTCTTCTTCAAAGCAAAAAGATTTTATCTTCAAATACAAGAATTTTTCGTGGTTTTGTTGATTTTCAGCAAATGAACATATTTCAGCGAGGGAGATGTTTTTTCTTTAATATTGTCAGATTTCATCTTAAAATACAAGAACTTTTCGTGGTTATTGTCAATTTTTGTTGGTTTTCATCTGATGAACTTATTTCAGTCAGCGAGATCTTTCTTCTTCAAAGCAAAAAGATTTTATCTTCAAATGCAAGAACTTTTCGTGATTTTGTTGATATTCAGCAAATGAACATATTTCAGCGAGCTGGAAGTTTTTTCTTTAACAGCGTCAGATTTTATCTTAAAATACAAAATCTTTTCGTGGTTCTTGTCAATTTTTGTTGGTTTTGATCTCATGAACTTTTTTCAGTCAGCGACATCTTTCTTCTTGAAAGCAAAAAGATTTTATCTTCAAATACAAGACCTTGTCGTGGTTTTGTTGATTTTCAGCAAATGAACATATTTCAGCGAGCGAGAAGTTTTTTTCTTTAATAGCGTCAGATTTTATCTTAAAATACAAGAACTTTTCGTGGTTCTTGTCAATTTTTGTTGGTTTTCATCCAGTGAACTTATTTCAGTCAGCTAGATCTTTCTTCTTCAAAGCAAAAAGATTTTATCTTCAAATACATGAACTTTTCGTGGTTTTTGTTGATTTTCAGCAAATGAACATGTTTCAGCGAGCGAGAAGTTTTTTCTTTAATAGCGTCAGATTTTATCTTAAAATACAAAAACTTTTCGTGGTTCTTGTCAATTTTTGTTGGTTTTCATCCAATGAACTTATTTCAGTCAGCTCGATCTTTCTTCTTCAAAGCAAAAAGATTTTATCTTCAAATACAAGAACTTTTCGTGGTTTTGTTGATTTTCAGCAAATGAACATATTTCAGCGAGCTAGAAGTTTTTTCTTTAATAGCGTCAGATTTTATCTTAAAATACAAGAGCTTTTCGTGGTTCTTGTCAATTTTTGTTGGTTTTGATCTCATGAACTTATTTCAGTCAGCTAGATCTTTCTTCTTCAAAGCAAAAAGATTTTATCTTCAAATACAAGAACTTTTCGTGGTCTTGTTGGGTTTCAGCAAATGAACATATTTCAGCGAGCAAGAAGTTTTTTCTTTAATAGCGTCAGATTTTATCCTAAAATACAAGAACTTTTCGTGGTTCTTGTCAATTTTTGTTTGGTTTTCATCCAATGAACTTATTCCAGTCAGCGAGATCTTTCTTCTTCAAAACAAAAAGATTTTATCTTCAAATACAAGAACTTTTCGTGGTTTTGTTGATTTTCAGCAAATGAACATATTTCAGCGAGCGAGACGTTTTTTCTTTAATAGCGTCAGATTTTATCTTAAAATACAAAAACTTTTCGTGGTTCTGGTCAATTCTTGTTGATTTTCATCAAATGAACTTATTTCAGTCAGCTGGATCTTTCTTCTTCAAAGCAAAAAGATTTTGTCTTCAAATACAAGAACTTTTCGTGGTTTTGTTGATTTTCAGCAAATGAACATATTTCAGCGAGGGAGAAGTTTTTTCATTAATAGCGTCAGATTTTATCTTAAAATACAAGAACTTTTCGTGGATCTTGTCAATTTTTGTTGGTTTTGATCTCATGAACTTATTTCAGTCAGCGAGATCTTTCTTCTTCAAAGCAAAATGATTTTATCTTCAAATACAAGAACTTGTCGTTTTTTTGTTGATTTTCAGCAAATGAACATATTTCAGCGAGCGAGAAGTTTTTTCTTTAATAGCGTCAGATTTTATCTTTAGAGACAAGAACTTTTTGTGGTTCTTGTCAATTGTTGTTTGTTTTCATCTGATGAACTTATTTCAGTCAGCTAGATCTTTCTGCTTCAAAGCAAAAAGATTTTATCTTCAAATGCAAGAACTTTTCGTGGTCTTGTTGGGTTTCAGCAAATGAACATATTTCAGCGAGCAAAAAGTTTTTTCTTTAATAGCGTCAGATTTTATCCTAAAATACAAGAACTTTTCGTGGTTCTTGTCAATTTTTGTTTGGTTTTCATCCAATGAACTTATTCCAGTCAGCTAGATCTTTCTTCTTCAAAACATAAAGATTTTATCTTCAAATACAAGAACTTTTCGTGGTTTTGTTGATTTTCAGCAAATGAACATATTTCAGCGAGCGAGACGTTTTTTCTTTAATAGCGTCAGATTTTATCCTAAAATACAAGAACTTTTCGTGGTTCTTGTCAATTTTTGTTGGTTTTCATCCACTCAACTTATTCCAGTCAGCTCGATCTTTCTTCTTCAAAGCAAAAAGATTTTATCTTCAAATACAAGAACTTTTCGTGATTTTGTTGATTTTCAGCAAATGAACATATTTCAGCGAGCGAGAAGTTTTTTCTTTAATAGCGTCAGATTTTATGTTAAGAGAGAAGAACTTTTTGGGGTTCTTGTCAATTGTTGTTGGTTTTCATCTGATGAACTTATTTCAGTCACCTCGATGTTTCTTCTTCAAAGCAAAAAGATTTTATCTTCAAATACAAGAATTTTTCGTGGTTTTGTTGATTTTCAGCAAATGAACATATTTCAGCGAGGGAGATGTTTTTTCTTTAATAGCGTCAGATTTCATCTTAAAATACAAGAACTTTTCGTGGTTATTGTCAATTTTTGTTGGTTTTCATCTTCTGAACTTATTTCAGTCAGCGAGATCTTTCTTCTTCAAAGCAAAAAGATTTTATCTTCAAATGCAAGAACTTTTCGTGGTTTTGTTGATATTCAGCAAATGAACATATTTCAGCGAGCTGGAAGTTTTTTCTTTAACAGCGTCAGATTTTATCTTAAAATACAAAATCTTTTCGTGGTTCTTGTCAATTTTTGTTGGTTTTGATCTCATGAACTTTTTTCAGTCAGCGACATCTTTCTTCTTGAAAGTAAAAAGATTTCATCTTCAAATACAAGAGCTTTTCGTGGTTTTGTTGATTTTCAGCAAATGAACATATTTCAGCGAGCTGGAAGTTTTTTCTTTAACAGCGTCAGATTTTATCTTAAAATACAAAATCTTTTCGTGGTTCTTGTCAATTTTTGTTGGTTTTGATCTCATGAACTTTTTTCAGTCAGCGACATCTTTCTTCTTCAAAGCAAAAAGATTTTATCTTGAAATACAAGAACTTTTCGTGGTTTTGTTGATTTTCAGCAAATGAACATATTTCAGGGAGTGAGAAGTTTTTTCTTTAATAGCGTCAGATTTTATCTTAAAATACAAGAACTTTTCGTGGTTCTTGTCAATTTTTGTTGGTTTTCATCCAATGAACTTATTCCAGTCAGCGAGATCTTTCTTCTTCAAAACAAAAAGATTTTATCTTCAAATACAAGAACTTTTCGTGGTTTTGTTGGTTTTCAGCAAATGAACATATTTCAGCGAGCATGAAGTTTTTTCTTCAATAGCGTAAGATTTTATCTTAAAATACAAGAACTTTTCGTGGTTCTTGTCAATTTTTGTTGGTTTTCATCGAATGAACTTATTTCAGTCAGCAAGATCTTTCTTCTTCAAAGCAAAAAGATTTTATCTTCAAATACAAGAACTTTTCGTGATTTTGTTGATTTTCAGCAAATGAACATATTTCAGCGAGCGAGAAGTTTTTTCTTTAATAGCGTCAGATTTTATCTTAAAATACAAAAACTTTTCGTGGTTCTTGTCAATTTTTGTTGGTTTTCATCCAATGAACTTATTTCAGTCAGCCAGATCTTTCTTCTTCAAAGCAAAAAGATTTTATCTTCAAATACAAGAACTTTTCGTGGTTTTGTTGATTTTCAGCAAATGAACATATTTCAGCGAGCTAGAAGTTTTTTCTTTAATAGCATCAGATTTTATCTTAAAATACAAGAGCTTTTCGTGGTTCTTGTCAATTTTTGTTGATTTTCATCAAATCAACTTATTTCAGTCAGCTGGATCTTTCTTCTTCAAAGCAAAAAAATGTTATCTTCAAATACAAGAACTTTTCGTGGTTTTGTTGATTTTCAGCAAATGAACATATTTCAGCGAGCGAGAAGTTTTTTCTTTAATAGCGTCAGATTTTATCTTAAGAAACAAGAACTTTTTGTGGTTCTTGTCAATTGTTGTTGGTTTTCATCTGATGAACTTATTTCAGTCACCTCGATCTTTCTTCTTCAAAGCAAAAAGATTTTATCTTCAAATACAAGAATTTTTCGTGGTTTTGTTGATTTTCAGCAAATGAACATATTTCAGCGAGGGAGATGTTTTTTCTTTAATAGCGTCAGATTTCATCTTAAAATACAAGAACTTTTCGTGGTTATTGTCAATTTTTGTTGATTTTCATCTTCTGAACTTATTTCAGTCAGCGAGATCTTTCTTCTTCAAAGCAAAAAGATTTTATCTTCAAATGCAAGAACTTTTCGTGATTTTGTTGATATTCAGCAAATGAACATATTTCAGCGAGCTGGAAGTTTTTTCTTTAACAGCGTCAGATTTTATCTTAAAATACAAAATCTTTTCGTGGTTCTTGTCAATTTTTGTTGGTTTTGATCTCATGAACTTTTTTCAGTCAGCGACATCTTTCTTCTTGAAAGCAAAAAGATTTCATCTTCAAATACAAGAGCTTGTCGTGGTTTTGTTGATTTTCAGCAAATGAACATATTTCAGCGAGCGAGAAGTTTTTTCTTTAATAGCGTCAGATTTTATCTTAAAATACAAGAACTTTTCGTGGTTCTTGTCAATTTTTGTTGGTTTTGATCTCATGAACTTATTTCAGTCAGCGAGATCTTTCTTCTTCAAAGCAAAAAGATTTTATCTTCAAATACAAGACCTTGTCGTGGTTTTGTTGATTTTCAGCAAATGAACATATTTCAGCGAGCGAGAAGTTTTTTCTTTAATAGCGTCAGATTTTATCTTAAAATACAAGAACTTTTCGTGGTTCTTGTCAATTTTTGTTGGTTTTCATCCAGTGAACTTATTTCAGTCAGCAAGATCTTTCTTCTTCAAAGCAAAAAGATTTTATCTTCAAATACAAGAACTTTTCGTGGTTTTGTTGATTTTCAGCAAATGAACATATTTCAGCGAGCGAGAAGTTTTTTCTTTAACAGCGTCAGATTTTATCCTAACATACAAGAACTTTTCGTGGTTCTTGTCAATTTTTGTTGGTTTTCATCCAGTGAACTTATTTCAGTCAGCTGGATCTTTCTTCTTCAATGCAAAAAGATTTTGTCTTCAAATACATGAACTTTTCGTGGTTTTTGTTGATTTTCAACAAATGAACATATTTCAGCGAGCGAGAAGTTTTTTCTTTAATAGCGTCAGATTTTATCTTAAAATACAAGAACTTTTCCTGGTTCTTGTCAATTTTTGTTGGTTTTCATCCAATGAACTTATTTCAGTCAGCTAGATCTTTCTTCTTCAAAGCAAAAAGATTTTATCTTCAAATACAAGAACTTTTCGTGGTTTTGTTGATTTTCAGCAAATGAACATATTTCAGCGAGCTCGAAGTTTTTTCTTTAATAGCGTCAGATTTTATCGTAAAATACAAGAGCTTTTCGTGGTTCTTGTCAATTTTTGTTGATTTTCATCTCATGAACTTATTTCAGTCAGCTGGATCTTTCTTCTTCAAAGCAAAAAAATGTTATCTTCAAATACAAGAACTTTTCGTGGTTTTGTTGATTTTCAGCAAATGAACATATTTCAGCGAGCGAGAAGTTTTTTCTTTAATAGCGTCAGATTTTATCTTTAGAGACAAGAACTTTTTGTGGTTCTTGTCAATTGTTGTTGGTTTTCATCTGATGAACTTATTTCAGTCAGCTAGATCTTTCTGCTTCAAAGCAAAAAGATTTTATCTTCAAATGCAAGAACTTTTCGTGGTCTTGTTGGGTTTCAGCAAATGAACATATTTCAGCGAGCAAAAAGTTTTTTCTTTAATAGCGTCAGATTTTATCCTAAAATACAAGAACTTTTCGTGGTTCTTGTCAATTTTTGTTTGGTTTTCATCCAATGAACTTATTCCAGTCAGCTAGATCTTTCTTCTTCAAAACATAAAGATTTTATCTTCAAATACAAGAACTTTTCGTGGTTTTGTTGATTTTCAGCAAATGAACATATTTCAGCGAGCGAGACGTTTTTTCTTTAATAGCGTCAGATTTTATCCTAAAATACAAGAACTTTTCGTGGTTCTTGTCAATTTTTGTTGGTTTTCATCCACTGAACTTATTCCAGTCAGCTCGATCTTTCTTCTTCAAAGCAAAAAGATTTTATCTTCAAATACAAGAACTTTTCGTGATTTTGTTGATTTTCAGCAAATGAACATATTTCAGCGAGCGAGAAGTTTTTTCTTTAATAGCGTCAGATTTTATGTTAAGAGACAAGAACTTTTTGGGGTTCTTGTCAATTGTTGTTGGTTTTCATCTGATGAACTTATTTCAGTCACCTCGATGTTTCTTCTTGAAAGCAAAAAGATTTTATCTTCAAATACAAGAACTTTTCGTGGTTTTGTTGATTTTCAGCAAATGAACATATTTCAGCGAGGGAGAAGTTTTTTCTTTAATAGTGTCAGATTTTATCTTAAAATACAAGAACTTTTCGTGGTTCTTGTCAATTTTTGTTGGTTTTCATCCAATGAACTTATTTCACTCACCTCGATCTTTCTTGTTCAAAGCAAAAAGATTTTATCTTCAAATAAAAGAACATTTCGTGGTTTTGTTGATTTTCAGCAAATGAACATATTTCAGCGAGCGAGAAGTTTTTTCTTTAATAGCGTCAGATTTTATCCTAAAATACAAGAACTTTTCGTGGTTCTTGTCAATTTTTGTTGATTTTCATCTAATGAACTTATTTCAGTCACCAAGATCTGTCTTCTTGAAAGCAAAAAGATTTTATCTTCAAATACAAGATCTTTTCGTGGTTTTGTTGATTTTCAGCAAATGAACATATTTCAGCGAGAAAGAAGTTTTTTCTTTAATAGCGTCAGATTTTATCTTAAAATACAAGAACTTTTCGTGGTTCTTGTCAATTTTTGTTGGTTTTAATCTCATGAACTTATTTCAGTCACCAAGATCTTTCTTCTTCAAAGCGAAAAGATTTTATCTTCAAATACAAGAACTTTTCGTGGATTTGTTGATTTTCAGCAAAAGAACATATTTCAGCGAGCGAGAAGTTTTTTCTTTAATAGCGTCAGATTTTATCCTAAAATACAAGAACTTTTCGTGGTTCTTGTCAAATTTTGTAGGTTTTCATCTGATGAACGTATTTCAGTCAGCTAGATCTTTCTTCTTCAAAGCAAAAAGATTTTATCTTCAAATACAAGAACTTTTCGTGGTTTTGTTGATTTTCAGCAAATGAACATATTTCAGCGAGCGAGACGTTTTTTCTTTAATAGCGTCAGATTTTGTCCTAAAATACAAGAACTTTTCGTGGTTCTTGTCAATTTTTGTTGGTTTTCATCCACTGAACTTATTCCAGTCAGCTCGATCTTTCTTCTTCAAAGCAAAAAGATTTTATCTTCAAATACAAGAACTTTTCGTGATTTTGTTGATTTTCAGCAAATGAACATATTTCAGCGAGCGAGAAGTTTTTTCTTTAATAGCGTCAGATTTTATGTTAAGAGACAAGAACTTTTTGGGGTTCTTGTCAATTGTTGTTGGTTTTCATCTGATGAACTTATTTCAGTCACCTCGATGTTTCTTCTTGAAAGCAAAAAGATTTTATCTTCAAATACAAGAACTTTTCGTGGTTTTGTTGATTTTCAGCAAATGAACATATTTCAGCGAGCGAGAAGTTTTTTCTTTAATAGTGTCAGATTTTATCTTAAAATACAAGAACTTTTCGTGGTTCTTGTCAATTTTTGTTGGTTTTCATCCAATGAACTTATTTCACTCACCTCGATCTTTCTTGTTCAAAGCAAAAAGATTTTATCTTCAAATAAAAGAACATTTCGTGGTTTTGTTGATTTTCAGCAAATGAACATATTTCAGCGAGCGAGAAGTTTTTTCTTTAATAGCGTCAGATTTTATCCTAAAATACAAGCACTTTTCGTGGTTCTTGTCAATTTTTGTTGATTTTCATCTGATGAACTTATTTCAGTCACCAAGATCTGTCTTCTTGAAAGCAAAAAGATTTTATCTTCAAATACAAGATCTTTTCGTGGTTTTGTTGATTTTCAGCAAATGAACATATTTCAGCGAGAAAGAAGTTTTTTCTTTAATAGCGTCAGATTTTATCTTAAAATACAAGAACTTTTCGTGGTTCTTGTCAATTTTTGTTGGTTTTAATCTCATGAACTTATTTCAGTCACCAAGATGTTTCTTCTTCAAAGCGAAAAGATTTTATCTTCAAATACAAGAACTTTTCGTGGATTTGTTGATTTTCAGCAAAAGAACATATTTCAGCGAGCGAGAAGTTTTTTCTTTAATAGCGTCAGATTTTATCCTAAAATACAAGAACTTTTCGTGGTTCTTGTCAATTTTTGTTGGGTTTCATCTGATGAACTTATTTCAGTCAGCGAGATCTTTCTTCTTCAAAGCAAAAAGATTTTATCTTCAAATACAAGAACTTTTCGTGGATCTTGTCAATTTTTGTTGGTTTTGATCTCATGAACTTATTTCAGTCAGCGAGATCATTCTTCTTCAAAGGAAAAAGATTTGATCTTCAAATACAAGAACTTGTCGTGGTTTTGTTGATTTTCAGCAAATGAACATATTTCAGCGAGCGAGAAGTTTTTTCTTTAATAGCGTCAGATTTTTTCTTAAAATACAAGAACTTTTCGTGGTTCTTGTCCATTTTTGTTGGTTTTCATCCAGTGAACTTATTTCAGTCAGCTTGATCTTTCTTCTTCAAAGCAAAAAGATTTTATCTTCAAATACAAGAACTTTTCGTGGTTTTTGTTGATTTTCAGCAAATGAACATATTTCAGCGAGCGAGAAGTTTTTTCTTTAATAGCGTCAGATTTTATCTTAAAATACAAAAACTTTTCGTGGTTCTTGGCAATTTTTGTTGATTTTCATCAAATGAACTTGTTTCAGTCAGCGAGATCTTTCTTCTTCAAAGCAAAAAGTATTTATCTTGAAATACAAGAACTTTTCGTGGTTTTGTTGATTTTCAGCAAATGAACATATTTCAGCGAGCGAGAAGTTTTTTCTATAATAGCGTCAGGTTTTTATCCTAAAATACAAGAACTTTTCGTGGTTCTTGTCAATTTTTGTTGGTTTTCATCCAATGAACTTATTTCAGTCAGCTAGATTTTTCTTCTTCAAAGCAAACAGATTTTATCTTCAAATACAAGAGCTTGTCGTGGTTTTGTTGATTTTCAGCAAATGAACATATTTCAGCGAGCGAGAAGTTTTTTCTTTAATAGCATCAGATTTTATCTTAAAATACAAGAACTTTTCGTGGTTCTTGTCAATTTTTGTTGGTTTTGATCTCATGAACTTATTTCAGTCAGCGAGATCTTTCTTCTTCAAAGCAAAAAGATTTTATCTTCAAATACAAGAACTTTTCGTGATTTTGTTGATTTTCAGCAAATGAACATATTTCAGCGAGCGAGAAGTTTTTTCTTCAATCGCGTCAGATTTTATCTTAAAATACAAAAACTTTTCGTGGTTCTTGTCAATTTTTGTTGGTTTTCATCCAGTGAACTTATTTCAGTCAGCTCGATCTTTCTTCTTCAAAGCAAAAAGCTTTTATCTTGAAATACAAGAACTTTTCGTGGTTTTGTTGATTTTCAGCAAATGAACATATTTCAGCGAGCGAGAAGTTTTTTCTTTAATAGCGTCAGATTTTATCCTAAAATACAAGAACTTTTCGTGGTTCTTGTCAATTTTTCTTGGTTTTCATCCAATGAACTTATTCCAGTCAGCGAGATCTTTCTTCTTCAAAACAAAAAGATTTTATCTTCAAATACAAGAACTTTTCATGGTTTTGTTGGTTTTCAGCAAATGAACATATTTCAGCGAGCAAGAAGTTTTTTCTTCAATAGCGTAAGATTTTATCTTAAAATACAAGAACTTTTCGTGGTTCTTGTCAATTTTTTTGGTTTTCATCGAATGAACTTATTTCAGTCAGCAAGATCTTTCTTCTTCAAAGCAAAAAGATTTTATCTTCAAATACAAGAACTTTTCGTGATTTTGTTGATTTTCAGCAAATGAACATATTTCAGCGAGCGAGAAGTTTTTTCTTTAATAGCGTCAGATTTTAGCTTAAAATACAAAAACTTTTCGTGGTTCTTGTCAATTTTTGTTGGTTTTCATCCAATGAACTTATTTCAGTCAGCTAGATCTTTCTTCTTCAAAGCAAAAAGATTTTATCTTCAAATACAAGAACTTTTTGTGGTTTTGTTGATTTTAAGCAAATGAACATATTTCAGCGAGCTAGAAGTTTTTTCTTTAATAGCGTCAGATTTTATCTTAAAATACAAGAGCTTTTCGTGGTTCTTGTCAATTTTTGTTGATTTTCATCCAATGAACTTATTTCAGTCAGCTGGATCTTTCTTCTTCAAAGCAAAAAAATGTTATCTTCAAATACAAGAACTTTTCGTGGTTTTGTTGATTTTCAGCAAATGAACATATTTCAGCGAGCGAGAAGTTTTTTCTTTAATAGCGTCAGATTTTATCTTAAGAGACAAGAACTTTTTGTGGTTCTTGTCAATTGTTGTTGGTTTTCATCTGATGAACTTATTTCAGTCACTTCGATCTTTCTTCTTCAAAGCAAAAAGATTTTATCTTCAAATACAAGAATTTTTCGTGGTTTTGTTGATTTTCAGCAAATGAACATATTTCAGCGAGGGAGATGTTTTTTCTTTAATATTGTCAGATTTCATCTTAAAATACAAGAACTTTTCGTGGTTATTGTCAATTTTTGTTGGTTTTCATCTTCTGAACTTATTTCAGTCAGCGAGATCTTTCTTCTTCAAAGCAAAAAGATTTTATCTTCAAATGCAAGAACTTTTCGTGATTTTGTTGATATTCAGCAAATGAACATATTTCAGCGAGCTGGAAGTTTTTTCTTTAACAGCGTCAGATTTTATCTTAAAATACAAAATCTTTTCGTGGTTCTTGTCAATTTTTGTTGGTTTTGATCTCATGAACTTTTTTCAGTCAGCGACATCTTTCTTCTTGAAAGCAAAAAGATTTTATCTTCAAATACAAGACCTTGTCGTGGTTTTGTTGATTTTCAGCAAATGAACATATTTCAGCGAGCGAGAAGTTTTTTTCTTTAATAGCGTCAGATTTTATCTTAAAATACAAGAACTTTTCGTGGTTCTTGTCAATTTTTGTTGGTTTTCATCCAGTGAACTTATTTCAGTCAGCTAGATCTTTCTTCTTCAAAGCAAAAAGATTTTATCTTCAAATACATGAACTTTTCGTGGTTTTTGTTGATTTTCAGCAAATGAACATGTTTCAGCGAGCGAGAAGTTTTTTCTTTAATAGCGTCAGATTTTATCTTAAAATACAAAAACTTTTCGTGGTTCTTGTCAATTTTTGTTGGTTTTCATCCAATGAACTTATTTCAGTCAGCTCGATCTTTCTTCTTCAAAGCAAAAAGATTTTATCTTCAAATACAAGAACATTTCGTGGTTTTGTTGATTTTCAGCAAATGAACATATTTCAGCGAGCTAGAAGTTTTTTCTTTAATAGCGTCAGATTTTATCTTAAAATACAAGAGCTTTTCGTGGTTCTTGTCAATTTTTGTTGGTTTTGATCTCATGAACTTATTTCAGTCAGCTAGATCTTTCTTCTTCAAAGCAAAAAGATTTTATCTTCAAATACAAGAACTTTTCGTGGTCTTGTTGGGTTTCAGCAAATGAACATATTTCAGCGAGCAAGAAGTTTTTTCTTTAATAGCGTCAGATTTTATCCTAAAATACAAGAACTTTTCGTGGTTCTTGTCAATTTTTATTTGGTTTTCATCCAATGAACTTATTCCAGTCAGCGAGATCTTTCTTCTTCAAAACAAAAAGATTTTATCTTCAAATACAAGAACTTTTCGTGGTTTTGTTGATTTTCAGCAAATGAACATATTTCAGCGAGCGAGACGTTTTTTCTTTAATAGCGTCAGATTTTATCTTAAAATACAAAAACTTTTCGTGGTTCTGGTCAATTCTTGTTGATTTTCATCAAATGAACTTATTTCAGTCAGCTGGATCTTTCTTCTTCAAAGCAAAAAGATTTTGTCTTCAAATACAAGAACTTTTCGTGGTTTTGTTGATTTTCAGCAAATGAACATATTTCAGCGAGGGAGAAGTTTTTTCATTAATAGCGTCAGATTTTATCTTAAAATACAAGAACTTTTCGTGGATCTTGTCAATTTTTGTTGGTTTTGATCTCATGAACTTATTTCAGTCAGCGAGATCTTTCTTCTTCAAAGCAAAATGATTTTATCTTCAAATACAAGAACTTGTCGTTTTTTTGTTGATTTTCAGCAAATGAACATATTTCAGCGAGAAAGAAGTTTTTTCTTTAATAGCGTCAGATTTTATCTTAAAATACAAGAACTTTTCGTGGTTCTTGTCAATTTTTGTTGGTTTTCATCTCATGAACTTATTTCTGTCACCAAGATCTTTCTTCTTCAAAGCAAAAAGATTTTATCTTCAAATACAAGAACTTTTCGTGGATTTGTTGATTTTCAGCAAAAGAACATATTTAAGCGAGCGAGAAGTTTTTTCTTTAATAGCGTCAGATTTTATCCTAAAATACAAGAACTTTTCGTGGTTCTTGTCAATTTTTGTTGGGTTTCATCTGATGAACTTATTTCAGTCAGCGAGATCTTTCTTCTTCAAAGCAAAAAGATTTTATCTTCAAATACAAGAACTTTTCGTGGATCTTGTCAATTTTTGTTGGTTTTGATCTCATGAACTTATTTCAGTTAGCGAAATCATTCTTCTTCAAAGCAAAAAGATTTGATCTTCAAATACAAGAACTTGTCGTGGTTTTGTTGATTTTCAGCAAATGAACATATTTCAGCGAGCGAGAAGTTTTTTTTTTAATAGCGTCAGATTTTATCCTAAAATAGAAGAACTTTTCGTGGTTCTTGTCAATTTTTGTTGGTTTTCATCCAATGAACTTATTCCAGTCAGCTAGATCTTTCTTCTTCAAAGCAAAAAGATTTTATCTTAAAATACAAGAACTTTTCGTGAATCTTGTCAATTTTTGTTGGTTTTGATCTCATGAACTTATTTCAGTTAGTGAGATCATTCTTCTTCAAAGCAAAAAGATTTGATCTTCAAATACAAGAACTTGTCGTGGTTTTGTTGATTTTCAGCAAATGAACATATTTCAGCGAGCGAGAAGTTTTTTCTTTAATAGCGTCAGATTTTTTCTTAAAATACAAGAACTTTTCGTGGTTCTTGTCAATTTTTGTTGGTTTTCATCCAGTGAACTTATTTCAGTCAGCTAGATCTTTCTTCTTCAAAGCAAAAAGATTTTATCTTCAAATACAAGAACTTTTCGTGGTTTTTGTTGATTTTCAGCAAATGAACATATTTCAGCGAGCGAGAAGTTTTTTCTTTAATAGCGTCAGATTTTATCTTAAAATACAAAAACTTTTCGTGGTTCTGGTCAATTTTTGTTGATTTTCATCAAATGAACTTATTTCAGTCAGCTGGATCTTTCTTCTTCAAAGCAAAAAGATTTTGTCTTCAAATACAAGAACTTTTCGTGGTTTTGTTGATTTTCAGCAAATGAACATATTTCAGCGAGGGAGAAGTTTTTTCATTAATAGCGTCAGATTTTATCTTAAAATACAAGAACTTTTCGTGGTTCTTGTCAATTTTTGTTGGTTTTCATCTCATGAACTTATTTCAGTCACCAAGATCTTTCTTCTTCAAAGCAAAAAGATTTTATCTTCAAATACAAGAACTTTTCGTGGATTTGTTGATTTTCAGCAAAAGAACATATTTCAGCGAGCGAGAAGTTTTTTCTTTAATAGCGTCAGATTTTATCCTAAAATACAAGAACTTTTCGTGGTTCTTGTCAATTTTTGTTGGGTTTCATCTGATGAACTTATTTCAGTCAGCGAGATCTTTCTTCTTCAAAGCAAAAAGATTTTATCTTCAAATACAAGAACTTTTCGTGGATCTTGTCAATTTTTGTTGGTTTTGATCTCATGAACTTATTTCAGTTAGCGAGATCATTCTTCTTCAAAGCAAAAAGATTTGATCTTCAAATACAAGAACTTGTCGTGGTTTTGTTGATTTTCAGCAAATGAACATATTTCAGCGAGCGAGAAGTTTTTTTTTTAATAGCGTCAGATTTTATCCTAAAATAGAAGAACTTTTCGTGGTTCTTGTCAATTTTTGTTGGTTTTCATCCAATGAACTTATTCCAGTCAGCTAGATCTTTCTTCTTCAAAGCAAAAAGATTTTATCTTAAAATACAAGAACTTTTCGTGGATCTTGTCAATTTTTGTTGGTTTTGATCTCATGAACTTATTTCAGTTAGCGAGATCATTCTTCTTCAAAGCAAAAAGATTTGATCTTCAAATACAAAAACTTGTCGTGGTTTTGTTGATTTTCAGCAAATGAACATATTTCAGCGAGCGAGAAGTTTTTTCTTTAATAGCGTCAGATTTTTCTTTAAATACAAGAACTTTTCGTGGTTCTTGTCAATTTTTGTTGGTTTTCATCCAGTGAACTTATTTCAGTCAGCCAGATCTTTCTTCTTCAAAGCAAAAAGATTTTATCTTCAAATACAAGAACTTTTCGTGGTTTTTGTTGATTTTCAGCAAATGAACATATTTCAGCGAGCGAGAAGTTTTTTCTTTGATAGCGTCAGATTTTATCTTAAAATACAAAAACTTTTCGTGGTTCTTGTCAATTTTTGTTGATTTTCTTCAAATGAACTTATTTCAGTCAGCGAGATCTTTCTTCTTCAAAGCAAAAAGTATTTATCTTGAAATACAAGAACTTTTCGTGGTTTTGTTGATTTTCAGCAAATGAACATATTTCAGCGAGCGAGAAGTTTTTTCTATAATAGCGTCAGGTTTTTATCCTAAAATACAAGAACTTTTCGTGGTTCTTGTCAATTTTTGTTGGTTTTCATCCAATGAACTTATTTCAGTCAGCGAGATCTTTCTTCTTCAAAGCAAACAGATTTTATCTTCAAATACAAGAGCTTGTCGTGGTTTTGTTGATTTTCAGCAAATGAACATATTTCAGCGAGCGAGAAGTTTTTTCTTTAATAGCATCAGATTTTATCTTAAAATACAAGAACTTTTCGTGGTTCTTGTCAATTTTTGTTGGTTTTGATCTCATGAACTTATTTCAGTCAGCGAGATCTTTCTTCTTCAAAGCAAAAAGATTTTATCTTCAAATACAACAACTTTTCGAGATTTTGTTGATTTTCAGCAAATGAACATATTTCAGCGAGCGACAAGTTTTTTCTTTAATAGCGTCAGATTTTATCTTAAAATACAAAAACTTTTCGTGGTTCTTGTCAATTTTTGTTGGTTTTCATCCAGTGAACTTATTTCAGTCAGCTCGATCTTTCTTCTTCAAAGCAAAAAGCTTTTATCTTGAAATACAAGAACTTTTCGTGGTTTTGTTGATTTTCAGCAAATGAACATATTTCAGCGAGCGAGAAGTTTTTTCTTTAATAGCGTCAGATTTTATCCTAAAATACAAGAACTTTTCGTGGTTCTTGTCAATTTTTCTTGGTTTTCATCCAATGAACTTATTCCAGTCAGCGAGATCTTTCTTCTTCAAAACAAAAAGATTTTATCTTCAAATACAAGAACTTTTCGTGGTTTTGTTGGTTTTCAGCAAATGAACATATTTCAGCGAGCAAGAAGTTTTTTCTTCAATAGCGTAAGATTTTATCTTAAAATACAAGAACTTTTCGTGGTTCTTGTCAATTTTTGTTGGTTTTCATCGAATGAACTTATTTCAGTCAGCAAGATCTTTCTTCTTCAAAGCAAAAAGATTATATCTTCAAATACAAGAACTTTTCGTGATTTTGTTGATTTTCAGCAAATGAACATATTTCAGCGAGCGAGAAGTTTTTTCTTTAATAGCGTCAGATTTTATCTTAAAATACAAAAACTTTTCGTGGTTCTTGTCAATTTTTGTTGGTTTTCATCCAATGAACTTATTTCAGTCAGCTAGATCTTTCTTCTTCAAAGCAAAAAGATTTTATCTTCAAATGCAAGAACTTTTCGTGATTTTGTTGATATTCAGCAAATGAACATATTTCAGCGAGCTGGAAGTTTTTTCTTTAACAGCGTCAGATTTTATCTTAAAATACAAAATCTTTTCGTGGTTCTTGTCAATTTTTGTTGGTTTTGATCTCATGAACTTTTTTCAGTCAGCGACATCTTTCTTCTTGAAAGCAAAAAGATTTCATCTTCAAATACAAGAGCTTGTCGTGGTTTTGTTGATTTTCAGCAAATGAACATATTTCAGCGAGCGAGAAGTTTTTTCTTTAATAGCGTCAGATTTTATCTTAAACGACAAGAACTTTTCGTGGTTCTTGTCAATTTTTGTTGGTTTTCATCCAGTGAACTTATTTCAGTCAGCTCGATCTTTCTTCTTCAAAGCAAAAAGCTTTTATCTTGAAATACAAGAACTTTTCGTGGTTTTGTTGATTTTCAGCAAATGAACATATTTCAGCGAGCGAGAAGTTTTTTCTTTAATAGCGTCAGATTTTATCCTAAAATACAAGAACTTTTCGTGGTTCTTGTCAATTTTTCTTGGTTTTCATCCAATGAACTTATTCCAGTCAGCGAGATCTTTCTTCTTCAAAACAAAAAGATTTTATCTTCAAATACAAGAACTTTTCGTGGTTTTGTTGGTTTTCAGCAAATGAACATATTTCAGCGAGCAAGAAGTTTTTTCTTCAATAGCGTAAGATTTTATCTTAAAATACAAGAACTTTTCGTGGTTCTTGTCAATTTTTGTTGGTTTTCATCGAATGAACTTCTTTCAGTCAGCAAGATCTTTCTTCTTCAAAGCAAAAAGATTTTATCTTCAAATACAAGAACTTTTCGTGATTTTGTTGATTTTCAGCAAATGAACATATTTCAGCGAGCGAGAAGTTTTTTCTTTAATAGCGTCAGATTTTATCTTAAAATACAAAAACTTTACGTGGTTCTTGTCAATTTTTGTTGGTTTTCATCCAATGAACTTATTTCAGTCAGCTAGATCTTTCTTCTTGAAAGCAAAAAGATTTTATCTTCAAATGCAAGAACTTTTCGTGATTTTGTTGATATTCAGCAAATGAACATATTTCAGCGAGCTGGAAGTTTTTTCTTTAACAGCGTCAGATTTTATCTTAAAATACAAAATCTTTTCGTGGTTCTTGTCAATTTTTGTTGGTTTTGATCTCATGAACTTTTTTCAGTCAGCGACATCTTTCTTCTTGAAAGCAAAAAGATTTCATCTTCAAATACAACAGCTTGTCGTGGTTTTGTTGATTTTCAGCAAATGAACATATTTCAGCGAGCGAGAAGTTTTTTCTACAATAGCGTCAGGTTTTTATCCTAAAATACAAGAACTTTTCGTGGTTCTTGTCAATTTTTGTTTGGTTTTCATCCAATGAACTTATTCCAGTCAGCTAGATCTTTCTTCTTCAAAACAAAAAGATTTTATCTTCAAATGCAAGAACTTTTCGTGGTTTTGTTGATTTTCAGCAAATGAACATATTTCAGCGAGCGAGACGTTTTTTCTTTAATAGCGTCAGATTTTATCCTAAAATACAAGAACTTTTCGTGGTTCTTGTCAATTTTTCTTGGTTTTCATCCAATGAACTTATTCCAGTCAGCGAGATCTTTCTTCTTCAAAACAAAAAGATTTTATCTTCAAATACAAGAACTTTTCGTGGTTTTGTTGGTTTTCAGCAAATGAACATATTTCAGCGAGCAAGAAGTTTTTTCTTCAATAGCGTAAGATTTTATCTTAAAATACAAGAACTTTTCGTGGTTCTTGTCAATTTTTGTTGGTTTTCATCGAATGAACTTCTTTCAGTCAGCAAGATCTTTCTTCTTCAAAGCAAAAAGATTTTATCTTCAAATACAAGAACTTTTCGTGATTTTGTTGATTTTCAGCAAATGAACATATTTCAGCGAGCGAGAAGTTTTTTCTTTAATAGCGTCAGATTTTATCTTAAAATACAAAAACTTTTCGTGGTTCTTGTCAATTTTTGTTGGTTTTCATCCAATGAACTTATTTCAGTCAGCTAGATCTTTCTTCTTCAAAGCAAAAAGATTTTATCTTCAAATGCAAGAACTTTTCGTGATTTTGTTGATATTCAGCAAATGAACATATTTCAGCGAGCTGGAAGTTTTTTCTTTAACAGCGTCAGATTTTATCTTAAAATACAAAATCTTTTCGTGGTTCTTGTCAATTTTTGTTGGTTTTGATCTCATGAACTTTTTTCAGTCAGCGACATCTTTCTTCTTGAAAGCAAAAAGATTTCATCTTCAAATACAAGAGCTTGTCGTGGTTTTGTTGATTTTCAGCAAATGAACATATTTCAGCGAGCGAGAAGTTTTTTCTACAATAGCGTCAGGTTTTTATCCTAAAATACAAGAACTTTTCGTGGTTCTTGTCAATTTTTGTTTGGTTTTCATCCAATGAACTTATTCCAGTCAGCTAGATCTTTCTTCTTCAAAACAAAAAGATTTTATCTTCAAATACAAGAACTTTTCGTGGTTTTGTTGATTTTCAGCAAATGAACATATTTCAGCGAGCGAGAAGTTTTTTTTTTAATAGCGTCAGATTTTATCTTAAAATACAAAAACTTTTCGTGGTTCTGGTCAATTTTTGTTGATTTTCATCAAATGAACTTATTTCAGTCAGCTGGATCTTTCTTCTTCAAAGCAAAAAGATTTTGTCTTCAAATACAAGAACTTTTCGTGATTTTGTTGATTTTCAGCAAATGAACATATTTCAGCGAGCGAGAAGTTTTTTTTTTAATAGCGTCAGATTTTATCTTAAAATACAAAAACTTTTCGTGGTTCTGGTCAATTTTTGTTGATTTTCATCAAATGAACTTATTTCAGTCAGCTGGATCTTTCTTCTTCAAAGCAAAAAGATTTTGTCTTCAAATACAAGAACTTTTCGTGGTTTTGTTGATTTTCAGCAAATGAACATATTTCAGCGAGGGAGAAGTTTTTTCATTAATAGCGTCAGATTTTATCTTAAAATACAAGAACTTTTCGTGGTTCTTGTCAATTTTTGTTTGGTTTTCATCCAATGAACTTATTCCAGTCAGCTAGATCTTTCTTCTTCAAAACAAAAAGATTTTATCTTCAAATACAAGAACTTTTCGTGGTTTTGTTGATTTTCAGCAAATGAACATATTTCAGCGAGCGAGACGTTTTTTCTTTAATAGCGTCAGATTTTATCCTAAAATACAAGAACTTTTCGTGGTTCTTGTCAATTTTTCTTGGTTTTCATCCAATGAACTTATTCCAGTCAGCGAGATCTTTCTTCTTCAAAACAAAAAGATTTTATCTTCAAATACAAGAACTTTTCGTGGTTTTGTTGGTTTTCAGCAAATGAACATATTTCAGCGAGCAAGAAGTTTTTTCTTCAATAGCGTAAGATTTTATCTTAAAATACAAGAACTTTTCGTGGTTCTTGTCAATTTTTGTTGGTTTTCATCGAATGAACTTCTTTCAGTCAGCAAGATCTTTCTTCTTCAAAGCAAAAAGATTTTATCTTCAAATACAAGAACTTTTCGTGATTTTGTTGATTTTCAGCAAATGAACATATTTCAGCGAGCGAGAAGTTTTTTCTTTAATAGCGTCAGATTTTATCTTAAAATACAAAAACTTTTCGTGGTTCTTGTCAATTTTTGTTGGTTTTCATCCAATGAACTTATTTCAGTCAGCTAGATCTTTCTTCTTCAAAGCAAAAAGATTTTATCTTCAAATGCAAGAACTTTTCGTGATTTTGTTGATATTCAGCAAATGAACATATTTCAGCGAGCTGGAAGTTTTTTCTTTAACAGCGTCAGATTTTATCTTAAAATACAAAATCTTTTCGTGGTTCTTGTCAATTTTTGTTGGTTTTGATCTCATGAACTTTTTTCAGTCAGCGACATCTTTCTTCTTGAAAGCAAAAAGATTTCATCTTCAAATACAAGAGCTTGTCGTGGTTTTGTTGATTTTCAGCAAATGAACATATTTCAGCGAGCGAGAAGTTTTTTCTACAATAGCGTCAGGTTTTTATCCTAAAATACAAGAACTTTTCGTGGTTCTTGTCAATTTTTGTTTGGTTTTCATCCAATGAACTTATTCCAGTCAGCTAGATCTTTCTTCTTCAAAACAAAAAGATTTTATCTTCAAATACAAGAACTTTTCGTGGTTTTGTTGATTTTCAGCAAATGAACATATTTCAGCGAGCGAGAAGTTTTTTTTTTAATAGCGTCAGATTTTATCTTAAAATACAAAAACTTTTCGTGGTTCTGGTCAATTTTTGTTGATTTTCATCAAATGAACTTATTTCAGTCAGCTGGATCTTTCTTCTTCAAAGCAAAAAGATTTTGTCTTCAAATACAAGAACTTTTCGTGGTTTTGTTGATTTTCAGCAAATGAACATATTTCAGCGAGGGAGAAGTTTTTTCATTAATAGCGTCAGATTTTATCTTAAAATACAAGAACTTTTCGTGGATCTTGTCAATTTTTGTTGGTTTTGATCTCATGAACTTATTTCAGTCAGCGAGATCTTTCTTCTTCAAAGCAAAATGATTTTATCTTCAAATACAAGAACTTGTCGTTTTTTTGTTGATTTTCAGCAAATGAACATATTTCAGCGAGAAAGAAGTTTTTTCTTTAATAGCGTCAGATTTTATCTTAAAATACAAGAACTTTTCGTGGTTCTTGTCAATTTTTGTTGGTTTTCATCTCATGAACTTATTTCAGTCACCAAGATCTTTCTTCTTCAAAGCAAAAAGATTTTATCTTCAAATACAAGAACTTTTCGTGGATTTGTTGATTTTCAGCAAAAGAACATATTTCAGCGAGCGAGAAGTTTTTTCTTTAATAGCGTCAGATTTTATCCTAAAATAGAAGAACTTTTCGTGGTTCTTGTCAATTTTTGTTGGTTTTCATCCAATGAACTTATTCCAGTCAGCTAGATCTTTCTTCTTCAAAGCAAAAAGATTTTATCTTCAAATACAAGAACTTTTCGTGGATCTTGTCAATTTTTGTTGGTTTTGATCTCATGAACTTATTTCAGTTAGCGAGATCATTCTTCTTCAAAGCAAAAAGATTTGATCTTCAAATACAAGAACTTGTCGTGGTTTTGTTGATTTTCAGCAAATGAACATATTTCAGCGAGCGAGAAGTTTTTTCTTTAATAGCGTCAGATTTTTGTTTAAATACAAGAACTTTTCGTGGTTCTTGTCAATTTTTGTTGGTTTTCATCCAGTGAACTTATTTCAGTCAGCTAGATCTTTCTTCTTCAAAGCAAAAAGATTTTATCTTCAAATACAAGAACTTTTCGTGGTTTTTGTTGATTTTCAGCAAATGAACATATTTCAGCGAGCGAGAAGTTTTTTCTTTAATAGCGTCAGATTTTATCTTAAAATACAAAAACTTTTCGTGGTTCTTGTCAATTTTTGTTGATTTTCATCAAATGAACTTATTTCAGTCAGCGAGATCTTTCTTCTTCAAAGCAAAAAGTATTTATCTTGAAATACAAGAACTTTTCGTGGTTTTGTTGATTTTCAGCAAATGAACATATTTCAGCGAGCGAGAAGTTTTTTCTATAATAGCGTCAGGTTTTTATCCGAAAATACAAGAACTTTTCGTGGTTCTTGTCAATTTTTGTTGGTTTTCAACCAATGAACCTATTTCAGTCAGCTCGTTCTTTCTTCTTCAAAGCAAAAAGCTTTTATCTTGAAATACAAGAACTTTTCGTGGTTTTGTTGATTTTCAGCAAATGAACATATTTCAGCGAGCGAGAAGTTTTTTCTTTAATAGCGTCAGATTTTATCCTAAACTACAAGAACTTTTCGTGGTTCTTGTCAATTTTTCTTGGTTTTCATCCAATGAACTTATTCCAGTCAGCGAGATCTTACTTCTTCAAAACAAAAAGATTTCATCTTCAAATACAAGAGCTTGTCGTGGTTTTGTTGATTTTCAGCAAATGAACATATTTCAGCGAGCGAGAAGTTTTTTCTTTAATAGCATCAGATTTTATCTTAAAATACAAGAACTTTTCGTGGTTCTTGTCAATTTTTGTTGGTTTTGATCTCATGAACTTATTTCAGTCAGCGAGATCTTTCTTCTTCAAAGCAAAAAGATTTTATCTTCAAATACAAGACCTTGTCGTGGTTTTGTTGATTTTCAGCAAATGAACATATTTCAGCGAGCGAGAAGTTTTTTCTTTCATAGCGTCAGATTTTATCTTAAACTACAAGAACTTTTCGTGGTTCTTGTCAATTTTTGTTGGTTTTCATCCAGTGAACTTATTTCAGTCAGCAAGATCTTTCTTCTTCAAAGCAAAAAGATTTTATCTTCAAATACAAGAACTTTTCGTGGTTTTGTTGATTTTCAGCAAATGAACATATTTCAGCGAGCGAGAAGTTTTTTCTTTAACAGCGTCAGATTTTATCCTAACAGACAAGAACTTTTCGTGGTTCTTGTCAATTTTTGTTGGTTTTAATCCAGTGAACTCATTTCAGTCAGCTCGATCTTTCTTCTTCAAAGCAAAAAGATTTTATCTTCAAATACATGAACTTTTCGTGGTTTTTGTTGATTTTCAGCAAATGAACATATTTCAGCGAGCGAGAAGTTTTTTCTTCAATAGCGTCAGATTTTATCTCAAAATACAAAAACTTTTCGTGGTTCTTGTCAATTTTTGTTGGTTTTCATCTTATGAACTTATTTCAGTCAGCCAGATCTTTCTTCTTCAAAGCAAAAAGATTTTATCTTCAAATACAAGAACTTTTCGTGATTTTGTTGATTTTCAGCAAATGAACATATTTCAGCGAGCTGGAAGTTTTTTCTTTAATAGCGTCAGATTTTATCTTTAGAGACAATAACTTTTTGTGGTTCTTGTCAATTGTTGTTGGTTTTCATCAGATGAACTTATTTCAGTCAGCTAGATCTTTCTTCTTCAAAGCAAAAAGATTTTATCTTCAAATACAAGAACTTTTCGTGGTTTTGTTGATTTTCAGCAAATGAACATATTTCAGCGAGCGAGACGTTTTTTCTTTAATAGCGTCAGATTTTATCCTAAAATACAAGAACTTTTCGTGGATCTTGTCAATTTTTGTTGGTTTTGATCTCATGAACTTATTTCAGTCAGCGAGATCTTTCTTCTTCAAAGCAAAATGATTTTATCTTCAAATACAAGAACTTGTCGTTTTTTTGTTGATTTTCAGCAAATGAACATATTTCAGCGAGCAAGAAGTTTTTACTTTAATAGCCGCAGATTTTTTCTGAAAATACAAGAACTTTTCGTGGTTCTTGTCAATTTTTGTTGGTTTTCATCCAGTGAACTTATTTCAGTCAGCTAGATCTTTCTTCTTCAAAACAAAAAGATTTAATCTTCAAATACATGAACTTTTCGTGGTTTTTGTTGATTTTCAGCAAATGAACATATTTCAGCGAGCGAGAAGTTTTTTCTTTAATAGCGTCAGATTTTATCTTAAAATACAAGAACTTTTCGTGGTTCTTGTCAATTTTTGTTGGTTTTCATCTGATGAACTTATTTCAGTCAGCTGGATCTTTCTTCTTCAAAGCAAAAAAATGTTATCTTCAAATACAAGAACTTTTGGTGGTTTTGTTGATTTTCAGCAAATGAACATATTTCAGCGAGCGAGAACTTTTTTCTTGAATAGCGTCAGATTTTATCTTAAAAGACAAGAACTTTTTGTGGTTCTTGTCAATTGTTGTTGGTTTCCATCCAGTGAACTTATTTCAGTCAGCTAGATCTTTCTTCTTCAAAGCAAAAAGATTTTATCTTCAAATACATGAACTTTTCGTGTTTTTTGTTGATTTTCAGCAAATGAACATATTTCAGCGAGCTAGAAGTATTTTTCTTTAATAGCGTCAGATTTTATCTTAAAATACAAAAACTTTTCGTGGTTCTTGTCAATTTTTGTTGATTTTCATCAAATGAACTTATTTCAGTCAGCAAGAACTTTCTTCTTCAAAGCAAAAAGTATTTATGTTGAAATACAAGAACTTTTCGTGGTTTTGTTGATTTTCAGCAAATGAACATATTTCAGCGAGCGAGAAGTTTTTTCTTTAATAGCGTCAGATTTTTATCCTAAAATACAAGAACTTTTCGTGGTTCTTGTCAATTTTTGTTGGTTTTCATCCAATGAACTTATTTCAGTCAGCTAGATCTTTCTTCTTCAAAGCAAAAAGATTTTATCTTCAAATACAAGAACTTTTCGTGGTTTTGTTGATTTTCAGCAAATGAACATATTTCAGCGAGCTCGAACTTTTTTCTTGAATAGCGTCAGATTTTATCTTAAAAGACAAGAACTTTTTGTGGTTCTTGTCAATTGTTGTTGGTTTTCATCCAGTGAACTTATTTCAGTCAGCTAGATCTTTCTTCTTCAAAGCAAAAAGATTTTATCTTCAAATACATGAACTTTTCGTTTTTTTTGTTGATTTTCAGCAAATGAACATATTTCAGCGAGCTAGAAGTTTTTTTCTTTAATAGCGTCAGATTTTATCTTAAAATACAAAAACTTTTCGTGGTTCTTGTCAATTTTTGTTGATTTTCATCAAATGAACTTATTTCAGTCAGCAAGAACTTTCTTCTTCAAAGCAAAAAGTATTCATGTTGAAATACAAGAACTTTTCGTGGTTTTGTTGATTTTCAGCAAATGAACATATTTCAGCGAGCGAGAAGTTTTTTCTTTAATAGCGTCAGATTTTTATCCTAAAATACAAGAACTTTTCGTGGTTCTTGTCAATTTTTGTTGGTTTTCATCCAATGCACTTATTTCAGTCAGCGAGATCTTTCTTCTTCAAAGCAAAAAGATTTTATCTTCAAATACAAGAACTTTTCGTGGCTTTGTTGATTTTCAGCAAATGAACATATTTCAGCGAGGGAGAAGTTTTTTCTTTAATAGCGTCAGATTTTACCTTAAAATACAAGAACTTTTCGTGGTTCTTGTCAATTTTTGTTGGTTTTCATCTTATGAACTTATTTCAGTCAGCTAGATCTTTCTTCTTCAAAGCAAAAAGATTTTATCTTCAAATACAAGAACTTTTCGTGGTTTTGTTGGTTTTCAGCAAATGAACATATTTCAGCGAGCAAGAAGTTTTTTCTTTAATAGTGTCAGATTTTATCCTAAAATACAAGAACTTTTCGTGGTTCTTGTCAATTTTTGTTGGTTTTGATCTCATGAACTTATTTCAGTCAGCGAGAACTTTCTTCTTCAAAGCAAAATGATTTTATCTTCAAATACAAGAACTTGTCGTGGTTTTGTTGATTTTCAGCAAATGAACATATTTCAGCGAGCAAGAAGTTTTTTCTTTAATAGCGTCAGAATTTTTCTTAAAATACAAGAACTTTTCATGGTTCTTGTCAATTTTTGTTGGTTTTCATCCAGTGAACTTATTTCAGTCAGCTAGATCTTTCTTCTTCAAAGCAAAAAGATTTTATCTTCAAATACAAGAACTTTTCGTGATTTTGTTGATTTTCAGCAAATGAACATATTTCAGCGAGGGAGAAGTTTTTTCATTAATAGCGTCACATTTTATCTTAAAATACAAGAACTGTTCGTGGATCTTGTCAATTTTTGTTGGTTTTGATCTCATGAACTTATTTCAGTCAGCGAGATCTTTCTTCTTCAAAGCAAAATGATTTTATCTTCAAATACAAGAACTTGTCGTTTTTTTGTTGATTTTCAGCAAATGAACATATTTCAGCGAGCGAGAAGTTTTTTCTTTAATAGCGTCAGATTTTATCCTAAAATAGAAGAACTTTTCGTGGTTCTTGTCAATTTTTGTTGGTTTTCATCCAATGAACTTATTCCAGTCAGCTCGATCTTTCTTCTTCAAAGCAAAAAGATTTTATCTTCAAATACAAGAACTTTTCGTGGATCTTGTCAATTTTTGTTGGTTTTGATCTCATGAACTTATTTCAGTTAGCGAGATCATTCTTCTTCAAAGCAAAAAGATTTGATCTTCAAATACAAGAACTTGTCGTGGTTTTGTTGATTTTCAGCAAATGAACATATTTCAGCGAGGGAGAAGTTTTTTCTTTAATAGCGTCAGATTTTTGTTTAAATACAAGAACTTTTCGTGGTTCTTGTCAATTTTTGTTGATTTTCATCAAATGAACTTATTTCAGTCAGCGAGATCTTTCTTCTTCAAAGCAAAAAGTATTTATCTTGAAATACAAGAACTTTTCGTGGTTTTGTTGATTTTCAGCAAATGAACATATTTCAGCGAGCGAGAAGTTTTTTCTACAATAGCGTCAGGTTTTTATCCTAAAATACAAGAACTTTTCGTGGTTCTTGTCAATTTTTGTTGGTTTTCAACCAATGAACCTATTTCAGTCAGCTCGTTCTTTCTTCTTCAAAGCAAAAAGCTTTTATCTTGAAATACAAGAACTTTTCGTGGTTTTGTTGATTTTCAGCAAATGAACATATTTCAGCGAGCGAGAAGTTTTTTCTTTAATAGCGTCAGATTTTATCCTAAACTACAAGAACTTTTCGTGGTTCTTGTCAATTTTTCTTGGTTTTCATCCAATGAACTTATTCCAGTCAGCGAGATCTTTCTTCTTCAAAACAAAAAGATTTTATCTTCAAATACAAGAACTTTTCGTGGTTTTGTTGGTTTTCAGCAAATGAACATATTTCAGCGAGCAAGAAGTTTTTTCTTCAATAGCGTCAGATTTTATCTTAAAATACAAGAACTTTTCGTGGTTCTTGTCAATTTTTGTTGGTTTTCATCCAATGAACTTATTTCAGTCAGCTAGATCTTTCTTCTTCAAAGCAAAAAGATTTTATCTTCAAATACAAGAACTTTTCGTGATTTTGTTGATATTCAGCAAATGAACATATTTTAGCGAGCTGGAAGTTCTTTCTTTAACAGCGTCAGATTTTATCTTAAAATACAAAATCTTTTCGTGGTTCTTGTCAATTTTTGTTGGTTTTGATCTGATGAACTTTTTTCAGTCAGCGACATCTTTCTTCTTGAAAGCAAAAAGATTTCATCTTCAAATACAAGAGCTTGTCGTGGTTTTGTTGATTTTCAGCAAATGAACATATTTCAGCGAGCGAGAAGTTTTTTCTTTAATAGCATCAGATTGTATCTTAAAATACAAGAACTTTTCGTGGTTCTTGTCAATTTTTGTTGGTTTTGATCTCATGAACTTATTTCAGTCAGCGAGATCTTTCTTCTTCAAAGCAAAAAGATTTTATCTTCAAATACAAGACCTTGTCGTAGTTTTGTTGATTTTCAGCAAATGAACATATTTCAGCGAGCGAGAAGTTTTTTCTTTCATAGCGTCAGATTTTATCTTAAACTACAAGAACTTTTCGTGGTTCTTGTCAATTTTTGTTGGTTTTCATCCAGTGAACTTATTTCAGTCAGCAAGATCTTTCTTCTTCAAAGCAAAAAGATTTTATCTTCAAATACAAGAACTTTTCGTGGTTTTGTTGATTTTCAGCAAATGAACATATTTCAGCGAGCGAGAAGTTTTTTCTTTAACAGCGTCAGATTTTATCTTAAAATACAAAATCTTTTCGTGGTTCTTGTCAATTTTTGTTGGTTTTGATCTCATGAACTTTTTTCAGTCAGCGACATCTTTCTTCTTGAAAGCAAAAAGATTTCATCTTCAAATACAAGAGCTTGTCGTGGTTTTGTTGATTTTCAGCAAATGAACATATTTCAGCGAGCGAGAAGTTTTTTCTTTAATAGCATCAGATTTTATCTTAAAATACAAGAACTTTTCGTGGTTCTTGTCAATTTTTGTTGGTTTTGATCTCATGAACTTATTTCAGTCAGCGAGATCTTTCTTCTTCAAAGCAAAAAGATTTTATCTTCAAATACAAGACCTTGTCGTGGTTTTGTTGATTTTCAGCAAATGAACATATTTCAGCGAGCGAGAAGTTTTTTCTTTCATAGCGTCAGATTTTATCTTAAACTACAAGAACTTTTCGTGGTTCTTGTCAATTTTTGTTGGTTTTCATCCAGTGAACTTATTTCAGTCAGCAAGATCTTTCTTCTTCAAAGCAAAAAGATTTTATCTTCAAATACAAGAACTTTTCGTGGTTTTGTTGATTTTCAGCAAATGAACATATTTCATCGAGCGAGAAGTTTTTTCTTTAACAGCGTCAGATTTTATCCTAACAGACAAGAACTTTTCGTGGTTCTTGTCAATTTTTGTTGGTTTTCATCCAGTGAACTTATTTCAGTCAGCTCGATCTTTCTTCTTCAAAGCAAAAAGATTTTATCTTCAAATACATGAACTTTTCGTGGTTTTTGTTGATTTTCAGCAAATGAACATCTTTCAGCGAGCGAGAAGTTTTTTCTTCAATAGCGTTAGATTTTATCTTAAAATACAAAAACTTTTCGTGGTTCTTGTCAATTTTTGTTGGTTTTCATCAAATGAACTTATTTCAGTCAGCAAGATCTTTCTTCTTCAAAGCAAAAAGTATTTATCTTGAAATACAAGAACTTTTCGTGGTTTTGCGGATTTTCAGCAAATGAACATATTTCAGCGAGCGAGAAGTTTTTTCTTTAATAGCGTCAGATTTTTATCCTAAAATACAAGAACTTTTCGTGGTTCTTGTCAATTTTTGTTGGTTTTCATCCAATGAACTTATTTCAGTCAGCTAGATCTTTCTTCTTCAAAGCAAAAAGATTTTATCTTCAAATACAAGAACTTTTCATGGTTTTGTTGATTTTCAGCAAATGAACATATTTCAGCGAGCTAGAAGTTTTTTCTTTAATAGCGTCAGATTTTATCTTAAAATACAAGAGCTTTTCGTGGTTCTTGTCAATTTTTGTTGGTTTTCATCTTATGAACTTATTTCAGTCAGCCAGATCTTTCTTCTTCAAAGCAAAAAGATTTTATCTTCAAATACAAGAACTTTTCGTGATTTTGTTGATTTTCAGCAAATGAACATATTTCAGCGAGCGAGAAGTTTTTTCTTTAATAGCGTCAGATTTTATCTTTCGAGACAATAACTTTTTGTGGTTCTTGTCAATTGTTGTTGGTTTTGATCTCATGAACTTATTTCAGTCAGCGAGATCTTTCTTCTTCAAAGCAAAATGATTTTATCTTCAAATACAAGAACTTGTCGTTTTTTTGTTGATTTTCAGCAAATGAACATATTTCAGCGAGCAAGAAGTTTTTACTTTAATAGCCGCAGATTTTATCTTAAAATACAAGAACTTTTCGTGGTTCTTGTCAATTTTTGTTGGTTTTCATCAAATGAACTTATTTCAGTCAGCAAGATCTTTCTTCTTCAAAGCAAAAAGTATTTATCTTGAAATACAAGAACTTTTCGTGGTTTTGCGGATTTTCAGCAAATGAACATATTTCAGCGAGCGAGAAGTTTTTTCTTTAATAGCGTCAGATTTTTATCCTAAAATACAAGAACTTTTCGTGGTTCTTGTCAATTTTTGTTGGTTTTCATCTTATGAACTTATTTCAGTCAGCCAGATCTTTCTTCTTCAAAGCAAAAAGATTTTATCTTCAAATACAAGAACTTTTCGTGATTTTGTTGATTTTCAGCAAATGAACATATTTCAGCGAGCGAGAAGTTTTTTCTTTAATAGCGTCAGATTTTATCTTTCGAGACAATAACTTTTTGTGGTTCTTGTCAATTGTTGTTGGTTTTGATCTCATGAACTTATTTCAGTCAGCGAGATCTTTCTTCTTCAAAGCAAAATGATTTTATCTTCAAATACAAGAACTTGTCGTTTTTTTGTTGATTTTCAGCAAATGAACATATTTCAGCGAGCAAGAAGTTTTTACTTTAATAGCCGCAGATTTTTTCTGAAAATACAAGAACTTTTCGTGGTTCTTGTCAATTTTTGTTGGTTTTCATCCAGTGAACTTATTTCAGTCAGCTAGATCTTTCTTCTTCAAAGCAAAAAGATTTAATCTTCAAATACATGAACTTTTCGTGGTTTTTGTTGATTTTCAGCAAATGAACATATTTCAGCGAGCGAGAAGTTTTTTCTTTAATAGCGTCAGATTTTATCTTAAAATACAAGAACTTTTCGTGGTTCTTGTCAATTTTTGTTGGTTTTCATCTGATGAACTTATTTCAGTCAGCTGGATCTTTCTTCTTCAAAGCAAAAAAATGTTATCTTCAAATACAAGAACTTTTCGTGGTTTTGTTGATTTTCAGCAAATGAACATATTTCAGCGAGCGAGAACTTTTTTCTTGAATAGCGTCAGATTTTATCTTAAAAGACAAGAACTTTTTGTGGTTCTTGTCAATTGTTGTTGGTTTTCATCCAGTGAACTTATTTCAGTCAGCTAGATCTTTCTTCTTCAAAGCAAAAAGATTTTATCTTCAAATACATGAACTTTTCGTGTTTTTTGTTGATTTTCAGCAAATGAACATATTTCAGCGAGCTAGAAGTTTTTTTCTTTAATAGCGTCAGATTTTATCTTAAAATACAAAAACTTTTCGTGGTTCTTGTCAATTTTTGTTGATTTTCATCAAATGAACTTATTTCAGTCAGCAAGAACTTTCTTCTTCAAAGCAAAAAGTATTTATGTTGAAATACAAGAACTTTTCGTGGTTTTGTTGATTTTCAGCAAATGAACATATTTCAGCGAGCGAGAAGTTTTTTCTTTAATAGCGTCAGATTTTTATCCTAAAATACAAGAACTTATCGTGGTTCTTGTCAATTTTTGTTGGTTTTCATCCAATGAACTTATTTCAGTCAGCTAGATCTTTCTTCTTCAAAGCAAAAAGATTTTATCTTCAAATACAAGAACTTTTCGTGGTTTTGTTGATTTTCAGCAAATGAACATATTTCAGCGAGCTCGAACTTTTTTCTTGAATAGCGTCAGATTTTATCTTAAAAGACAAGAACTTTTTGTGGTTCTTGTCAATTGTTGTTGGTTTTCATCCAGTGAACTTATTTCAGTCAGCTAGATCTTTCTTCTTCAAAGCAAAAAGATTTTATCTTCAAATACATGAACTTTTCGTTTTTTTTGTTGATTTTCAGCAAATGAACATATTTCAGCGAGCTAGAAGTTTTTTTCTTTAATAGCGTCAGATTTTATCTTAAAATACAAAAACTTTTCGTGGTTCTTGTCAATTTTTGTTGATTTTCATCAAATGAAC